>NW_024070196.1:66741974-67390061 GCF_014754425.2 Oryx dammah | reverse complement strand
TGGGGGTGCAGGGGCACGCGCCCGTGGTGGCCGTCAGCAGAGGGCCCCATGATGGCACGTGGGTGCATGCCCATGGTGGCCGTGAATGGAGGGCCCTGTGGTGGTGCGGGGGCGCCTGCGGTGGCCTAGAGCAGAGGGCCCTATGGTGGCCTAGAGCAGAGGGCCCTATGGTGGCGTGTGGGCACACGCCCACGGTGGCCGTGAGCTCTGGTGCCCCAGCTCTGAGCCGACGGCCAGCTGACTGTCCGTGCCTCAGTCCGCACAGCACCTCCTCTGGGTCTCCTTGGTGGAGAAGATGCTCAGCAAACGCTCGCACCAGGCTGTGGGGACCTTGAGTGGCAGACTCCCCTGATAAGCGGGACTTCTTCATGTCCAGGCGACTCTAGGGTGGCTGACACTTCTGTTTGTTTCTTCAGTGAGTTAATGATTTACCTCCCGTGTTTAGTTCTGTTTAAACAGACATGACCCTGTCGGTGCCCTAGGCTCTGTTTCCACCCAAGTGGCCCAGGGATCAAAGAAGCTCAGAGACACAGGAAGCCGCCCACTGTCCCCGTCCTGGAACTGCCCTTTAGCCTGCGGGCATGCACCCCTGCACTGCTGCAGGGCTGGGGTTAGACCTTACCCATCCTGCTGTTGGCCACACACTGCTTAGCCCTTAGTCTCTCTTTGAGACGCGTCTGAAGCTCTCCAGCTGCTGCTGTGGCTCAGGCATCCACTGCCTCACTGCCCGGGGCTCCCTGGGCCTCCCAGGGATCCCTGCTGCCTCTCTCCTTTGTAGATGAGGTATCGCAAGGGGTCTGGAGTGGATTCATCCATTTTATCGGGAGTTAAGGGTCCTTTCACCGTGGCCCTGTCGCTTACGCCCTCTCTATGGTCATCATCCCCCTTCCTAGTCAGGAGGGAGTGGACTTGCCTCCTGGTTGGGAGTTTCAGACAGGCTGCATCCCACCGCCCACCTCTCCAGTCCCCCAGTCTGGGCTCCCTGTCCATCAGCTTCTCTGGTTCCCCCTAACTCCAGCTTCCCATCCATATGAATCTCCTAGGGCTGCCCAGACAAACTTCCACATACTCAGGCGGCTCATCACAACAGAAATACAGTCTCTCACAGTTCTGGAGGTCAGATGTCTGAAACTGACATGTTCACAGGACCATGTGCCCTCCAAAGACTCTCGGGGAAGTATGCTTCCCCAGCTCACCAGGCTCTGGTTTCTGCTCAAGTTCCCTGGCTTGTGGCCGCTTCACTCCGGCCCTGTTTCCATTTTCACATCGCCTTCCTCTCTGTCTTTTCATCTTCTGTCTCTTAGAAGGAATCTGTCATTGGATTTAGGGTCCCGCAGGTAATCCTGGTGGCTCAGACAGCAAAGAATCTGCCTGAAATGCAGGAGACCCAGGTTCAATCCCTGGATCAGGAAGATCCCCTGAAGAAGGGAATGGCTTACCCATTCCAGTATTCTTACCTGGAAAATTCCATGGACAGCGGAGCCTGTGGGCCACAGTCCATGGAGGTGAAAAGAGTTGGACACGATTGAGCGACTGATACTTCACTTCAGATAATTCAGGATGACCTCATCTTGAGATCTTTAATTATACTCCCAAAGACCCTTTTTCCAAATAAGACCATACTTACAGATCCTGGGTAGACGTACTTTTGGGGGGAGAGTACCATTCAACCAACTACAACTAGTATTAACTGAGACCAGAAGAATATGGACTCTCTGGGTTGTAAGAACAAAACCAGTGAATGTCCAAAGTAATCGAGAGCCTGCTCCATGTTCTGGAGCACAGAATGCTGAGAGGCAAGGGCAGGAACTTTGAGGCAGAGTTCATGAACGACCTTGCAGACTCAAACAAGGAATCTGGGGCCTCTTCTTGTGGCGTGGACAGTTATGGAGGGCTTTAAGTAGGGGAATGACATTAGCTGATTGTCATTGATTATTGAACATCCGGTGAACAGACAACCTGTTATCCAGAGAGAAAAGAGGGGAGGAAATCCCTGTACCACCATGTCCCCCCAAATCCATCTCAAGGAGATTAAATTGCTCAACTTGAAAAGGAAAACTTCAAAAGGCAAACATTGTTTTGACTTGGAGTAGGAAAAGATATCTTAAACAAGTCACACCATAAAGGAAAAGAGAGACAAATTAAACTTTAATCTTCTGTTCAACAAAAGACACTATTAAAAAAGGAAGACACGAACCACAGATGGGAAGATTTTCACAACACGTCATCAACAAAGATCAGTATCAGGAAGACCTAAAGAGCATCTATGAACAAACAGGATAAAGATAAGCATCCAATAAGGGCTTTCCTGGTGGTCCAGTGGTAAGACTATGTGTTTCCGCCACAGGGGGCTCAGGTAGGTCAGGGAACAAAGTTTCCTGGTCAGGGAACAAAGTTCAACCACCCCTCAATCACATGCCTACATGTATATATTTGCAAAAAAAATCTTGCTCATGCATACAAGGAGGTGAGTCCAAATGTTCAGAGAGCAATTGTTTGTAATAGCAAAAAAAAAAAAAAAAAAATTGGGGAGAAAATGACTATGATGAGAAGAATGGATAGATATTGTTCATTTACCATGAAACAGCATAGAGCAGGGGAAGTGAATGAACTAAGCTACATGCCTCAACTTGGTTGTTTTATAAATGCTAAGTAAAAAGGTAACGACACACTGCATGATTTCTTTTAAATAAGTTGTACAAACATGCAGAACAGTACTACTTTTTGGTAGGGCATACATATAGATGCAATGTAAAGAAATCCAGAGGAATAACAGACATCAGGTTTGGGATAGGGTTCATGTGTGGGAGAGATCGCAGAGGGGATACTGTGGGGGAGGTTTTATTTCTTGAGCCACTTATGTGTGAAATCTAAAAACTACAACAAACTAGTGAATGTGAAAAAAAGAAGCAGACTCGCAGATATAGAAAAAAAAAGCTAGAGAGGGGAGGGAAGCAGGCAGGGGCAGTATATGGGTGGGGGAGGGGAGACAGATACAAACTACTGGACGGAAGACAGATTATAAGGAGGTATTGTACAACAGAAGGAATATAGTCAATATTATATAATAAATGTAAATGGAAAGTAACCTGTAAATACTGTATACAAATTTTTTTAATGTTTTTAAAGTACAAAGAAGAACAAAAAATAAATATGTTCTCAGAAGGTCCCTGCAAAAATCCGTATCATGTTCCCTTGGAGTTGTATGGTGTATTTGCCCTTTGCAATGTATTTTCAGGTATGTGACCTGTCTGGTTTGACCTTCATAATAGGTAAAGCAGGTCTAATAATCCCCATTGTATTAGGGGGAGACTGAGGTTCTGAGACGTTTAGTCACTCGGTTAACAAAGGGTAGGGCCAGGAACAGAACTCAGGTCTCCTGACTTCTAGTCCAGTAACACTAACGGGACACGCCAACTTGAGCCCATTTTTAAATGGATGGTGTCTACATCACACAATGGACCTATCTTTCAGGAATGAAGCCCTAGTTCATCCCAGATTCCCTTAGAGGAACCTTATCTCTGTGCCTAAATGTAGTCACACTGTGTGCACGCGTGCATGCTCAGTCGTTTCAGTCGTTTCAGTCGTTTCAGTCGTGTCTGACTCTTTGCCACCCTATGGGCCGTAGTCCACCAGGCTCCTCTGTCCACAGTACTCTCCAGGCCAGAACACTGGAGTGGGTCGCCTCCTCTAGGGGGTTTTCCAGACCCAGGGATCAAACCTGCAGCTCCTGCACTGCAGGCGGATTCTCTACCACTGAGCCACAGGGGAAGCCCTACATTGTGTACCTGGATGTGAAAATTCCAAGCAAATTCTGAAAGCCGAGGGCAAAGTTGAGTGCACACTTTCCTACCTCTGAATGGCTTTGGAGCATGCTGACCATTGGAAGAGCTGGGCCTTCATCGTGGGTCTCCTTGCGTTCAGGCCCCTGGCTCTCCTTCTGTATGCATGGCCTCCATGGACCTTCCCATCACATGCTGGTCTCATTGTGATATCACAGCAAGACAGTGCTGCCAAACTGTTTTCTCTTCCAAACGAAATCTCAGTCTACATCTCAGTGCTCCTTCTTCTGGTGGTCCATTAGTCATTCACAGGGCCTTTATCACCCACGTGCCTTCCCTCCAACCACATGCAGGATTCACGAGAGATCGAAAAGTGATGGATCCAAGATTCACGGGCGATTTTGCCCTTCACGGAGGTCTGAGTCTCTAGCCAGCCTGGTAGAAGGTTCGGGTTTGGGGGTTTAAGGTTTCAGAAGAGGTGGGGGAACTAAAGCAGAGACCGATCATCTTTCTGCATCAACCCCTACATCTAACAGCCGGAACTATAATAGCAAAATGCGTTCCAATGTTCTGATCGCCCCCTAGTGCTAGAAACAAGAACAGCACACTACGAGGTGGTTGATTCAATCAAAACCCTTCACGTTCTAATAAAGACCCTAAATCCTATTGGATTAGAGAGGAAGTTGAGGAAGCGAAAGTCTACAGAGGGAAAGGGAATCATCATACATACGGCAACTTCATGGTGAAGGCAGGACTAGAGTCAGGTCCTAAACTTGGATTCCTATATTCAGGACACATGCCACAAACTGATAATCTTAAGAAATACTTTTCTCAGAAAAAACAATGACCCAAGATAGTACATGCTATAAAACATAGACAAATTCATACAAGTTTTTTTTTTTTTTAGAATGCAAATTATATGAAGGCAGAGACTTGGCTGACGTACCCCAAGCATTAATTAAGGGTGATGACAACGATGGTAGCCTTACTGCCTACTGCACTATGTGCCAGACGCCGAGTTAGTGGCACTAGGCTGGTGACCACAGCCTTGCCTTCCTTCTTTCATTCATACAATGTAGATGAGGAGCTGCGTTGAGATACAGTAGAAAGATGTGGAGAGCTTTCTGCAGGCCTTCAGAGGAGGAAGCAATTTCTGGGCGGAAGGAAAATCAGAGTGGAACCTTGTAGGTGACAGGAGGTTGAGGAGGGGAACGTGGGGAGGGCGTCAGAGTCTGACGGAACAAGATTTCTTTACCTGCTTTCGGGACAGAAAGCTTGAAGTTGGCCTCTTGACTCTCTGTCAGCCTTCCCGAAATTGATCTACAGCTTCTGAAACCAAGAGCTAATGATGTATTCTTGGGGCTCCCTGAGCGGTCTCTGATGATTTTCCTTCTAAATCTCAAGTCACAGAAAAGTGTCAAGAGGAGTCTACACAGCTTTCATTTAGAATTGAAATTGTTAACATTCTGCCCTATAGTTCTGTTTCACTTTTGTTGAACTATTTGAAAATACATTGTAGATGTGAAAACATTTTACTCCTCTACACTTCAAAATATATCTCCTAAGGACAAGGACATTTTTTTACATAATCACAATATTATGTTTATGACCTTTTTTCCCCCACACTTAGCCATGGCTATTTTTTTTTTTTTTTGGCCACATAGCAAGCGACATCTTAGTTCCCTAGCCAGGGATCGAAACTGTGCCCCCTGCATTGGAAGCGTGGAGTCTTAACCACTGGATTGCCAGGGAAGTCCATGTTTATGATCACTTTACTATTCTGTTATAATAATATAAACTTAAAATAAACAACTGAAGCGACTTAGCAGCAAAATAAACATATTCTGTATCATCCAGATGATCTCTTTCCATTACAGTATTACCAATAGGTTACATTATGCTACAGTAACAAACAGCCCCTAAACCTCGGTGTCTTGTAACAGAGTTATCTTTATTACTGTGTTATGCTACATACTCATTACATATTGGCTGGTGCTTTGCTCCATGTCACCTCCCTTCCAAAGTGAAGCATAATACCAAAGTAGCCCCAGATTTGAATATTGCTGGTTGTCATTACAGAGTGGAATAGAGCTCTGAAAACTCTCAAATCAACAATGAAATATTCTAGCCCAGTTTGCCACTCACGGCTCCATAGGTGGCAGAAGTCAAAGAGGCAGAACTGAGCCACTGCAGCCAGCATCATCTCTTTGTTTTGAGTGGTAATATAGTTCCAGCAAAATGACATCATCTGCAACTTTCCCTGGCCGTCCAGTGGTTAAGACTGCACACTTCCAGAGGGCACGGGTTCAATCCCTGGTTGGGTAACTAAGATCCTGCATACCGTGTGGCCATTAAAAAAAAAAGAAAGAAAGAAAAACAACATCTGTCACATTAGATTGTTGACAACTGTAATTTTTATTTGCAAATGTGGTTTTATAGTTCTATAAGGTGCTTATACCTAATGTTATGTCTCTACATTATAATAAAAGCACTTAGTGACTACTGTGGCAAGGAGAGGGTCAGGAAGAAGTGTTTTCCTTTTTTAAAAAACGTCCGTTTATACATTATCCAGGTTTAAGGAACAAAAGCCTCCAGGATAAAGCCCAAATCCCTAGGCAAGACTTCAAAGGCCCTTTGTGATCCCGTCCCTGAACATGTCTCCAGCCTCGTCATCTCTACAGCCCCCCTTTCTTGAGTTCCCTGAACCACTTGGAGCTCCCCAGCTTAACATATCTTGCTCTCTCAGGCCTTGAATAAACTAGGAATCGGTTTGGCTCCATATAACAGAAAGCTCAGCTTACAATGGCTTAGCCAAATAGAGGTCTTATTCTTCTCGTGTAACTGGAAGTCCGGAGCTGGGCAGCCGCACACTTGTCTCATGGCTCCACGATGCCAACGGAAACCTCCTTTATTGAAGGACGGTTGGTTTACAATGTTGTGTTAATTTCAGGTGTACAGCAAAGCGATACCTACATTCCTTCACAGATTCTTTTTAAAACTTTGTACGGACGTTTATTTCTGGCTGTGCTAGGTTTTCGTTGCTTCTTGGGCTTTTCTCCGGTTGTGGCAAGTGGGGTCTCGCCTCTGGTTGTGGTGTGCAGGCTTATCATTGCTGTGGATTTTCTTGTTGTAGAGCACGGGCTCTGGAGCCCATGGGCTGCAGTCGCTGTGGTTCCCTGGGCTCCAGGGCACAGGCGCAGTAACTGCGGCACCTGGGCTTAGTGGCTCCACAGTGTGTGGAATCTTCCCAGATCAGGGATCAAACCCATGTCTCCTATATTGGCAGGCGGATTCTTTACCACTGAGCCATCAGGGAAGCCCTTCTTTTTCAGATCCTGTCTTGTAATAGGTTATTACAAGATATTGAATATAGTTCCTTGTGCCACACAGCAGGTCCTTGTTGTTTACCGTAGTGAATTTCTGTTAATCCCAAACTCCTAATTTATCCCTCCCCCCTTTGCCCTTTGTAAGTTTGTTTCCTATGTCTGTGAGTCTGTTTCTGTTTTGTAAATAAATTCATTTGTATTTAATTTTTAAGATTCCACATATAACTGATATCATGTGATATTTGTCTTTCTCTGACTTATTTTACATAGTATGATAATCTTTAGGTGCGTCCCTGTAGCTGCAAATGGCAATATATCGTTCTTTTTTTTACGGCTGAGTAATATTCCATTGTGTATATGGAACACATCTTCTTTACCCATTCATCTGTCCATGGATACTTCAATTGTTTCCATGTCTTGGCTATTGTAAACAGGGCTGCACTGAACGTTGGGGTGCGTGTGTCTTTTTGAATTAGAATTTTCATCTTTTCTAGATAGATGCCCAGGAGTGGGATTTCTGGATTTTATGGTAACTCTATTTATAGTTTTCTGAGGAAACTTCATATTGGTTTTCATAGTGGCTGTACCAACTTACATTCCCACCAACAGTATAGGAGGGTTCCCTTTTCTCACACCCTCTCCAGCATTTAATTAATCAGTTACTTTCAGTTGCACTGGGTCTTTGTTGCAGCACAAAGCTGTAGATCAATTTCGAGAAGGCTGACAGAGAGTCAAGAGGCCAACTTCAAGCTTTCTGTTCGGGAAGCAAGGAAAGAAGTCCTGTTCCATCAGAGTCTGATGCCCTCCCTACATTGCCCGCCTCACCCCCCCGTCACCTACAAGCTTCCACTAATGTTACTTTTGCCCAGAAATTGTTTCCTCCTCTGAATGCCCTCTGAAAGCCAACGGGCTTTCTCTCGTTGCGGCTGACAGAGGCTACTCTCCTGTTGCGGAGCACAGGCTCTAGATGGGGTTTCTCCACATTTCTGACTCCCCAGTAGTAAGTCAGAAATGGTCACAGTCACTTTTCCCTTTATCATGGGATTTGTCACGCAGATGCTTTTAATCTTGATACAGTCAGATTTAACCATCTTTTCCTTAATGGTCTGCAGTTTTTGCATCTTCTTTAAGAGATCCATTTCCATTCTGATGTTCCAAATATGTTTGTTAAAATTTCTGCTAAAATTGTAAGGTTTCACGTTCCACAGTGGGAGCTTTGATGCATCTGAAATTCGTTCATGGTCTGATGGGACAGAGTGAGCTGATCCTGTTTCCTTTCCATACAAAGAGTCTGTTGTCCCAACACCATCGCTTCCCTGCCGACCTGCTGGTCTGGTGTCTGGGCTGAGTCAAACTGGGCCAGTTCCTCAGCCGCAGGGCAGCCCTGGCGGGGCAGTGCCCTCTTGGGCATACAACTCGCAGCCAATGCTTTAGAAGCTGCAGGGATGAAGGAGACCCCGCTTTAGGGTTTTTAGAAAAGTTGCTGTTCAAAACTTTAGAAAGTATGGGCAGAGAGTAAAGAGGAGTCCAAGGTCATAGTTACAAATCCAGGCTTTAGAGTCAGACAGACCTAACCTAAGATTCCACTTCCCCTCTCAGATGTGTTATCTCCTCCTTCTTTATGGCTGCCCCTCCCAGGGACCCCCTGATCCAACCACAACATCACCCCCCAGCTCTTCCCTGGCTGTCTAGCTCTGCACCCCGCTCCACCCCCTAGTCACAGACAGCTCAGGTGGGTGCTGGACAAAGAGAGCCCACTCAGAGACTGGGATAGCTAGAGATTCTAGCGCAAGAGATTTATTGAGGAAGGACCCTAGGGAGGAACACTGGGAGGAACTGAAAGCAGCAGGACAGAGCCAGGGAGGAAACTGAGCAGATGCGTGCTTTCAGGAGAGGTCTAACCGCAGCCCGATCCCATAGGGAGCTGGGGGGTATTTATTACACTGCAGAGTCTGTCCTGCCCTGAGGCCAGGGAGCCGGACTTTAAACCCCACCCTGTTAGTCAGTCATTGGCCAAGGGCCACCCGGGCTGTGTGTGTAACCTCCCAGGCATCTCCTGGCAGGGCAGCTCCCGTTAGCTAAGAGAATCCTCCAGAGAAGGATGGAGCCATGAGCTTTTAGCAGCCAACACCCAGAACAGCTGGGAAGCGGGTGTACCAGTGGGCAGGGCACCAATAGTGTCCAGCCAAGAGACCAAATCTCCCTACATGCTGCAGTTCATCATAAATTAGAAAGAAATAGTTGAAACAGAGTCTGAGGATGTGATGATGGGAAGGGTTTAGTGAAAAATATGTTCTTGGACATGTCTTCACAAAGCTTCGTCAAAGAATGATCTATTTCACTATTTGATGACTGTTATGTAATGTTAGTTTAAATTGCTCTTTGGCTTTATTTTCTTTCTAGTGACAAAATAAATCTAGGTTCATGGTAAATTATTCCTATGCTAAAGTAATTTTATCTTAGCAAGTAATGTCAGATGGAGAAGGAAATGGCAATCCACTCCAGTATTCTTGCCTGGGAAATCCCAAGGACAGAGGAGCCTGGTGGGCTGCAGTCTATGAGGTCACAACAAGTCTAACATGACTTATGGACTAAACAACAAGTAATGTCATACATCCTAAAGGAATCAACCTTGAATATTCATTGAAAGCACTGATGCTGAAGCTCCAATACTTTGGCCACCTGATGCAAAGAGCCGACTCATTGGAAAAGACCCTGATGCTGGAAAAGATTGAGGGCAGGAGGAGAAGGGGCTATAGACAATGAAATGGTTGGATGGCATCACTGACTCAGTGGACATGAGTTTGAGCACACTCTGGGAGATAGTGGAGGACGGGGAAGCCTGGTGTGCTGCAGTCCACGGGGTCACAAAGAGCTGGACAACAACTTGGTGACTGAACAAGAACAATGTTATACAACCTCTCCCCACACACCCATCCTGAGAGAACCACTGGTAAGAGTTAGAAGTATATTATCTCAGCTCGTATCTATATGAGTCTTCTTTTGGAAACGTCTAGAAAGCAGATGAGGTCTCATTAAATCTGGCCCACTGGAAACCTTTAGCAAATATACTTAACGGTAACTTTGAAAGCTTTCTTTCTGAGATGGAGAATGAGATGACAGTGTCTGCTCTCATCACAAATATTTACCACAGTTCTTTAGGCCATTCGAAAGGCAACATGTAAACCATATGGTATGGATACACTGAAGTAAAACTACCAGTATGCAGCAATAGTCCCCTGATTGTGCACGCAGAAAGCCCAAATGAATGAAACATTCTAAACTGTAAAATAAAGAAGTTAATTTAGCAAGTTTGCTAGATACAAGGTTGATATAATAGCTGGATTTCTACACAAAAACAACTTTAAAGTGAAATGTGGAAAAACACCATGTATAATGGCATCAAAATTAAAATATGTAGCTCAGTTCAGTTCAGTCGCTCCATTATGTCTGACTCTTTGCGACCCCATGGACTGCAGCACACCAGGCTTCCCTGTCCATCACCAGTTGCCAGAGCTTGCTCAAACTCATGTCCCTCAAGTTGGTGATGCTATCCAACCATCTCATCCTCTGTTGTCCCTTCTCCTCCTGCCTTCAATCTTTCCTAGAACTGGGGTCTTTTCCAATGAGTCAGTTCTTTACATCAGATTCTTCACAGTGTCTTTACAAAGACAAAGAATTAACATATACACACTACTATATATATATATATGATAATGGAGAAGGCAATGGCACCCCACTCCAGTACTCTTGCCTGGAAAATCCCATGGATGGAGGAGCCTGGTGGGCTCCGTCTATGGGGTCGCACAGAGTCAGGCACGACTGAAGCGACTTAGTAGTAGTATATATAAGATAAACAAGAGGCTACTATATAGCTAGGGATGTCTACTCAATACTCTGTAATAACCTATATGGGAAAAGAATCTGCAAAAAGAATGGACATATGTATATGTATAACTGAATCACTCCACTGTATACCTGAAACTAATACACTGTAAATCAACTACACCCCAATATAAATTTTTTTTAAAATTTAAGTTAAACACACACACACACACACACACACACACACAGGGCTTCCTTGGTGGCTCAGTGGTAAACAATCCACCGTGATCCGGGAAGATCTCACACGCCACAGAGCAACTCAGCCCACGTGCCACGACTATGGAGCCTGTGCTCCAGAGCCGGGAGGCGCAACTGCTGAGTGCATGCGCCAAAACCACGGAAACCTGCGCCCCTCAGAGCCTGTGCTCCGCAGCAGGAGAAGCCGCCGCAGTGAACCCACACACCACAACTGGAGTAGCCCCTGCTCGCCGAGAAAAGCCCGAGCAGCAGTGAAGGCCGAGCACAGCCAAATACATATAGATACAAGAGAAAAAATGTATATATATAGGAAAAACAGAAAAACAACCAACACAACTATGAAACATTACTGAGAGGAAGTGAAGGGTTTCTGAGACAACGCTTGAGTTCCTCATAGTGAACCTTTTCCTTGAGCCTGTTGGGTGGGTTTGTGGCCCACCTCGATGATGCTGTCTTTCTATAAACATTGAACAAATTAATAGCAAAGGCTTACTTGTCAGAAACAGTGGCAAAGACGTGACATGCATACTTTCCTGGGTCTTCAGAACAGTCCTGTCCACTGTTATCTCCATTGTTCAAGAGGGCACTGAGAGTCAGAGAGTTCCAGTAACTTGCTCAACGTCACAGACAGCAAACTCTCACCCAAGCCTGTCTGACCTGGGTAACAGTGTTCCGAATCGCCACTGAAATGCTAGAAACTCAGTCTTAAGATTTGTACCGAGGCAATAATTTTACGTGCAAGGTTGTAGGGACGTTTGTAACGTGAGATTTCAGAAATTCCACAAAATGACCAAGATTGATTCTTATGCCAGAAACCCTGGGTGGGAGTCAACTATTGGAATAGCTGTCACTTGCACATGCAGTGCTGACAAATGGCCACTAGATGGCGCTGCAGCTCATTACGGTGTCCGTGCCCTCTACCTCAGCCTCTTTGTTCCTGGTAGCCAAACCACAGAAAAAGCAGAGAAATGAGAAAACTATGCAGAATGTGGGGGCATTTTTTTTCAAAAAGCTCAGTGTACTAAATTTAAAAGGCCATCCTCTACTCTGAGATCATGCCCTTCTTACTTTGGGGGATGGTAATAGACGATTACCCTTTCCTTAGCAAATATTCTTTCTTGGGAAAATTGACCTATCATGGGATACATTTTTTTAAAAAAATTTGACACTTCCCTGGCGAACTAGTGGTTAGGACTCCTCGCATCCACGAACTAAGATCCCACATGCTGCACAGCAAATCCATGCCGACCTGCTGACCTAAAAAAAAAAAAAAAATCTTACTAAATTGTGCGTTCAGAAAGTGTGGGATCAGTAAAGTACTAGCTTCTCAGGAAAAATGGATCCAGGTCAAACGTTGTAATGTGGTATAAAGGTTATGAGCCCTCCAGGCAGCGGCCCTTGAAAAAAGCTACAGTATCTAAGAAAGTTACAGACATAAACACCAAACTTAGAAGCTTTTTTAAAAATAGTGAAATGAAAAGTTGATAAAAGAATCATCAAGTCAAGGAAGTGCAGAATCAGTGAGACTTTCCCAAGGGAAATAGTGACTCAGTTGTTAAAACAGCTGGAGTATCAGGAAGGTAGGAAGATGTGAGGAGATGGCCCGAGAGAGAGAGTAAGGCAAGAAATCTTTTTTTTTTTTTTTTTAAGTTTATTTACTTGGCTGTGCAAGGTTTTAGTGCAGCATATGGGATCTATTAATAGTTCCCCAACTAGGAACTGAACCCGTGCCCCGGGCTTTGGGAGCACAGAGTCTTAACCACTGAACCACCAGGGAAGTCCCCAGAGGAAGAAGTCTTGTATCGAGTTGCAGGTCAAGGCCCAACTAAGGGATCGACAAGCCCTGCCTAGGCCTGGGGATGTTCTGAAACAGAAGGAGAGGGAACTGGGCAGGCTTTTGCTTTGCACTTAAAGATGGTGAGTCCCTGGGTGTGGCCAAAAGGCATCAGAGCCAGAGCAATGGGTGTAGAAGACCATCCAGTTATGGACACAGCTGTCGTTCTCTATGTTTTTTCCTTTTTTCATAAGAACTGTTAAAATGTGAGCCCCTCACTCAGCCTGGCCTTGCTTCCAGACGTTTGAACTGCCTCCTGCTGCCCACCCTCGCCAAGTCAGCCTGCTGCTGTCTTTCGGTGTCTTCTTCAGTGTTTCTTTGGCTAATAATTTCCAGTGGGAGGGAGGCTCAAGAGAGAAGGAGATACATGCGTACTTGCAGCTGATTCATGTTGTTGTACAGTAGAAACCAAAGCAACACTGTAAAGCAATTATCCTCCAATTAAGAATAAAAATCAGTTATTTTTGTAGGCCCATTCTGTGTGGTCACGGTTCTAATCACTGTAGGCCCTGAATCTTCACCACACGCATAATCCCTTCCAAGCTACAGGTGAGGAATCTGAGACTACAGACAGCTTTTGGGGATTCTCCCAAGGTGGCCTTCCCTCTTGGTCATGCAGGCAGATCCTAGGTTCCTCCTGGGCGGGTCCTGTGGGGCAGGGCCGGGCACAGGTAATCTGAAGCTTTGGGGTGTGTGGAGGAATTGGAGTCTGAGTTCCAGATGGGGAGAAACAGGGAAAGTCCCTAGGTGTCATGTTTAGGGAAGCAGGAGTTGAGTAAGGTTCAGCTGGGAAGCCAAGAGGAGCATTTGAGAGCAAGCCAGCCGGACCGGTGAGTCTGGGAAGCCATGCTGCGAAGAGCCCCACAGACCAGGGCAGTGATGGCTAAGAACGTTCTAGGGTTGTGGGGAGGAGGACTGTACAACACCTGGAATCTATAACCACAGAGGGCGAAGGGCAGTAAGAAAAGAGGCTGGTCCCAGGAGTTAGACACAGCTGGAGGTGGAGGAGACTGTCCCTGCCTAGGACCCAATCTCCTGTCTTGGTGTTCTGAGCTCTTTTTTCCTTCTAATTAAAAAAAAATTGGGGGGGGGCATGCTCCATGGCATGAGGGATCCTAGTTTCCCAACTAGCAATTAAACCTGTGTCCCCTGCATTGCAAGGCGGATTCCCAACCACTGGACCCCCAGGGAAGTAAGTCCCTGGCTAATTCATTTTTTTGTGAGAGTTCTCTTCCTGGCTTGCCAGTGGCTGCCTTCTCACTGTGTCTTTACAGGGCAAGGAGAGAAGAGAGAGGAGCTTGCTGGTGTCTCTTCTTATAAGGACACTAACTGTATTGGATCAGGGCTTCACTCACCTGACCTCGGTCAGTCAGGTCAGTTGCTCAGTCGTGTCCGACTCTTTGCGACCCCATGGACTGCAGTATACCAGGCTTCCCTGTCCATCACCAACTCCAGGAGCTTGCTCAAACTCATGTCCCTCGAGTCAGTGATGCTATCCAACCATCTCATCCTCTGTCATCCCCTTCTCCTCCTGCCTTCAATCTTTCCCAGAACTGGGGTCTTTTCCATTGAGTCAGTTCTTCACATCAGGCAGCCAAAGTACTGGAGCTTCAGCATCAGTCCTTCCAAAGAATATTCAGGACTGATTTCCTTTAGGATGGACTGGTTTGATCTCCTTGCAGTCCAAGGGACTCTCAAGAGTCTTCTCCAACAATTCAAAAACATCCGTTCTTGGAGAAGGAAATGGCAACCCACTCCAGTGTTCTTGCCTGGAGAATCCCAGGGACAGGGGAGCCTGGTGGGCTGCTGTCTATGGGGTCGCACAGAGTCGGACACGACTGAAGCGACTTAGCAGCAGCAGCAGCAGCAGAACTTCAGTTAGAGTCACTAAAGTATTGGTTTGGAAAACCTGGTTCCCATCCACTATGATCTAATATATCTGGTATTTATATGCTATTCAAAGAGCAATAAGAACATCTCTATAAATTTCCCAGTATGTTTCTTTTAATCTGTTAAGTCCCCCCTGGTACTGTTCTAGCCAATGAACTGCATGCATTTGCCTGATAAATTTTTAATTGATTTTTTACTGGAATATACTTCATTTACATTGCTGTATTAGTTTCTGTTGTATAGAAAAGTGAGTCAGTTATACATGTATGTATATCTACCCTTTTTAAGATTCTATTCCCATGTAGGTCATTATAGAGAATTGAGTTGAGTTCCCTGTGCTCCCTCACAGCTCAGTTGGGAAAGAATCTGCCTGATCCGCTGGAGAAGGGACAGGCTACCCACTCCAGTATTCTGGCCTGGAGAATTCCATGGACTATAGTCCATGGGGTCACAAAGAGTCAGATACAACAGAGCGACTTTCACTTTCGCTTCCCTGTGCTCTACAGTAGGTTATTAATTATCTATTTTATATATGGTTGTGTGCATATGTCAATCCAAATCTTCCACTTTATCCCTCCCCACCCGCACCTGATAAATTAATAGCTATAATATGGACATATTTTGCCTTTCACTGAAGACTCCAGCCTACTCCAGTGGCCAGAGAAATGCTATTTGACCAGCATAAACCTGCAGTACTAGTATAGGTGACCTATCACGTACACTGTATAGATAGGCCAAATATTGATCCTTGTCTCTACAATACTGAAATTTACTTGTAATTAAATGTATTAAACCATAGATGTTATTCTGGTTATGGACAGGCAAAAAAAAAAAAACATCCGTTCTTTCGTGTTCAGCTTTCTTTATCGTCCAACTCTCACATCTATACATGACTACTGGAAAAACCATAGCCTTGACTAGATGGACATTTGTTGACAAAATAATGTCTCTGCTTTTTAATATGCTGTCTAAGTTGATCATAGCCTTTCTTCTTCTCTTCCTCCTTTTAATTTTATGGCTGCAGTCACCATCTGCAGTGATTTTGGAGCCCAAGAAAATAAAGTCTGTCACTGTTTCCATTGTTTCCCCATCTATTTGCCAAGAAGTGATGGAATTGGATGCCATGATCTTCATTTTATGAATGTTGAGCTTTAAGCCAGTTTTTTCACTCTCCTCTTTCACTTTCATTAAGAGGCTGTTTAGTTCCTCTTCACTTTCTGCCATAAGGGTGGTGTCATCTGCATATCTGAGGTTATTGCTATTTCTCCCAGCAATCTTGATTCCAGCTTGTGCTTCATCGAGCCCGGCATTTCCCATGAGGCGCACTGCACATAAGTTAAATAAGCAGGGTGACAATACACAGCCTTGACATACTCCTTTCCCAATTTGGAACCAGTCCGTTGTTCCATGTCCAGTTGTAACTGTTGCTTCTTGACCTGCATACAGATTTCTCAGGAGGCAGGCAGGTAAGGTAGTCTGGTAGTCCCATCTCTTTAAGAATTTTCCATAATTTGTTGTGATCCACGCAGTCAAATACTTTAGCATAGTCAATGAAGCAGATGTTTTTCTGGAATTCTCATCTGACCTCATTTAACCTTAATTACTTCTTCCAAATACAGGTTAGGGCTTCAGTGTGTGAATTTGGGGGATTGGAGGGGCAAATACATTTAGTGCATAACAATGATACACTAAAAATCATTGGCTCTTTATTCGAAATTCAAAGGTAACTGCACGTCCTACACTGTATCTGACGATCCTACTTACACAGCTGTGGTTTCCGATGCCCTTCCGTGTCCGGGGCTCTGGCATCAGCCAACTCAGTACTTGCGACAGTGCTGCTGGGGGTGGGGTAGGGCGGTTATCATCCCTGCTTTCACCCTAGGAGGAAGTCATGCCTCGAGAGGTTAAGCAACTTGTCCAGCATCACACAGCCACCAACTGGCCCAGACAGATAGATGAGGCAAGAGTCAATCCCGCTGAGGCAGGGTCCAACCCAGAGCACCTGACTGCCAAGCGAGGCTGCTGACCACCTTGTCAAAGCCCCTCTCCAGAGAGGGCTGCTGTGGTGCTCAGGACCAGGCTCCATTAGCTCAAAGCACATAAAGTTCTCCGAAGTGAAACTGTGTATGCGCACAAGCCACATGCCCAAAACTGAGTAAGAATGCACCCTCCTCCCCTCCAAAAACTGTGTTCATAAAACAAGCAATGAAGCGCCAGCAAGCAGCTCTTCCAGGCAACACCTTTAAAAATGGATGACCTGACTCCAGGAAAGAGTGTCAAATCGGTCAAAGCAAATAATGCTGGAGTCGGGGCAGGGTTACTTCCCTGGTGTTCCAGTGGCTAAGACACTGCACTCCCAATGCAAGGGGCCTGGGGTTCGATCCCTGATCAGGGAACTAGATCTCATAGGCTGCAACTAAGATCTGATGCAGCCAAATAAATAGATAGATATTAAAAAAAAAAATACTGCTGTGTCCTCTGCTTTTTTTTTTGGCCCCATCACTAAGCTTTCACAATCTTAGTTCTTCGACCAGGGATTGAACTCTTGGACCCTCACCAGTGAAAGTTCGGAGTCCTAACCACTAGACAACCTGGGAATTCTCCACCTTTTCTTTTTTTAATTAACTTTTTTTGAAATTTTAAATGAGATATATTAACATCATTAAGTGCACTGATCTTAGTGTACAATTCATTACTTTTGGACAGTTGTATATTTTCTGTAACAACTGCCCCAAAACAAGATGTAGACAATTTCCATCATTCCAGAAAGTTCCCTTGTGTGTCTTTCCAACCCTTTCCTCCCCGCACATGACCCCTGTTCTGATTCCTGTCACCACAGATGAGCCGGTACCTGAGCATCAGACGAATCGATTCATATAGATCATGTTCCTTTGTATCTGGCTTTTTAACCTTCTGTTTCATTTTTGAGTAGGGTGAAGTTCACAGAGCATAAAAAGCATCATTTTAAAGTGTGAGATTCGATGGACATTCACCATGGGGTGGAAGCACCACCTCTATCAAGTTCTAAAACATTTTCATTACCCCACCCCCAAAGCAGGGGTCCACACCCTCCGGGATCTAATGCCTGATGATCTAAGGTGGAGCTGATGTAATACGAATAGAAATAAAGTGCACAATAAATGTCATGCCCTTGAAATCCTGAAACCATCCCCTGCCCAGACTGTGGAAAAATGGTCTTCCACGAAACTGGCCCCTGGTGCCAAAAAGGTCAGGAACCGCCACCCCCCAAGGAAACCCCGCCCCCAACAAGCTCGCACTCTCCAGGCCTTTGCCACCCCAGCACCTGGCAACTGATCACCTGCTGTCTGTCTGACCTTTACTTTTTATGGCTCATCAATCCTCAACCATCTTGTAAAAATCCCACAAGTAGAGAGGGATTACTAAAAAGAGCGTCAAGAGAGAGAAAGCAGAAGGACAGAAGATCAAGCCAGACAATCAACTCATGAAGAAGAACGGCATTCCAGATGATCAAGCCTTGAAGAAGAACAACATTCCTAACCAGGAAGAGAAAGACTATTCTTCCTCTTGAGGGAAGGCTTCTGCTCCAACCAGTCTTAAAGTCTGCTCCAGTGCTATCTTGGCAAGTGGTGATTTATTTTCTTATCAACAAAGCACAGTCCAGGGGCAATGTTGAAACAAGTAAAGCTCCACAGCTGGCTCTCTGTACAAAAGGCACTGACATAAAAACCAAAGTAAATGTTAGCATCCTGGAAACAGCAGCAGGTGTTTTAAATACGAGAATAGCAGCCGGTTTGGGAGAATTGTGACCACCTGCTAAGCAGTATCTACTCAGAATTCATCTAAAATGGTCATCATGGGGATGGTTTCTGACTTCTAGGCGTGCTCTGCCATTGATCTTGCTCAGTCTTTCTTTGCAGGGGATTTCTGGATAATTTTCATGTTTTCTAACCAGATTCTTGTTCACCATCATGTGCTTAGCACCTAAAGCCTAAGATGGTGCTTGGCACAGTGTTAGTTGCTCAGTCGTGTCCAGCTCTTTGTTGTCCAGTGGCACGTGGGCTCTTCCCGGACCAGGGATCTAACCTGCATCCCCTGCACTGGCAGGCTGATTCTTAACCACTGGACTGCTGTTACTTCTGTGTCATAGACATTTGTGTGTGTCTCCTCTTGGACAGAAAAGGTCCCCATGTTAATATCCGTGTATCATCCAGAGAACTAATAAAGAGCCTTTTCAGGTTCCAAGCATTCACTGAATATTTGCAGAATTAAGGAATCACTAATAATTCCCAACTAGATACCAGCACTGAACTAAGCTTGAACTCTAAGAGGTTAACTGTCTAGTAAGTTTGTTAACTTTTGTTTGAATTGAATCTCAATGTCCCTGACAACAGCAACAAAAAGTCAAAGGAAAGGACGCTCATGGTCATGATGGAATATTCTAGAATCCTACTGTGCCTTCTGACTGTGATTCCTTGAAAACCCTTGTGAGATGGGTCCTATAATTATTCTCAGATGAGTAATGGGAAAACAGAGGCTCTGAAAAGTTAAAGACTTGTCTGGGGTCACAGAGTGTGTGAGTGGTGAAGTTCACACTTAAACCCAGGCAGCTCGATTCAACCCTCTGCAGGTCTGCCCACGGCAAACTGACCCCTGCAGCCAGACCCCCGTGTCACCGTGTTGATCTCCTTCACTTCCAGGTGAGGAGCAGAGACGTACACGAGGCAGCACTAGGACCAGCGCTCCGGGCTCCCGGCTCCCAGCCCACAGGCACCTTCTCCTGTTTGCCTCTCAAAGGGAGGCCTCACCAGGGACCTTGGGTGCCCTGCCTCGAGGCTTCCAGGTGCTATTTACTCAGCTAGGTGTGGGCTCTGCCTGGCTCCCAGGCTGCTGTTTGTACAGTAAATGTCACCCTATCTGTACCCCCACCAGTGGACGGGAACAGCGACTGAAAGAAACCTTCTTTTGCTGGTTTCGGACACCTTGACTTGGGTTTTCAGTTTCTGTGTCATACCATGCAAATTACCGAAGGCAGGGGTCGCCTCAGAGGCGTCTTGTCCTAAAAGCAGTGGGCCTGGCCTGGGTCCTCTCTACGCTTGTGCAACCTCCAGAAAGCTGGACAACCTCTGAAGTCACAGGGATGCAGGTTTGAATCCCAGGTCAACTTCGTGACCTTCGGCTTACCCTCTCAGAGCCTGATTGTTCTCCTCTGAGAAACAGAGCTGATTCCTACCTTGCAGAGATAAGAGAGCAGAGGCTAGGGAGTTATGCACCATGCCTGGCTCACATCCTGTAATTGTTCGCTCATGTTCTAGTAGTGACTTATTTCACACATCCTCATGCTGGTTTCTTTGAAAATAGAGGGAGCTTTGTGACTTAGGAGGGCCCAATCGAGGTTTCTTGTTCTTTGTGACCCTGATTTCCCACTACCTGGGTTCTTCTGGGAAGAGGGTTCCAAGAAAACTTTCAGAAGTAGAGAGCAAACAAACAAGGAAGATTTTAACCAGTTAAAAGAGACGGCAGATTCTGCCTTTCTGGGGAAGGCCGCTGGCTATGGCTCACTCATCCACTCATTCAGTAACTTTACCTCCCTGATCGATTTCCAGCCGGCGGTTCCTGTTTTCCAACCAGGATATGCAAACAAGAGCACTTACTGGAAGGGAGGTCTTGGGGCCTCTGGATTTCATCAGCTGCCCACTCTCCCAGGAGAGCAGGTGGGACCAGTCGAGCCAGAGGCCAAGGCCAGGAGGCAGGCTGAACATTTCAAGGTCTGTGGGGCCTCTTCCTCTTGAGTTTTTAATTTCAATGGGATGCACATAAGAAATGCCAAGGAGGAAGCAGTTGATTTGTGGTTGCCAAGCCAAGGAGGGTATAGAGGGAAAACAAGATGAAACGGAAAAGGTCAACGACCTCATTGTGCAAAGTGAGGAAAGCTGGGGGGTCGGGGGAGGGTGGTGGGAGGGGGCACAGACGCAGATCCCAGAACCCCAGGCTCCCACCCGGCTCCTGACCCCAAGGGATAACTCCTCCAAGGGACTCAGGAGAGGGACAGCACCCCCTGAACTCAGATACCCCAAAGTCCTTTCTGTCTCCTTTAAGGAGAGAAGCACAGTAAGGAACTGGGGAGGGAGTGACTGCGCAGAATTGAAAGCCAAACAAGGGAAGGGTGGGGAGGATGGGAAGGTATCTTTTCTCTCTCTCTTTCTCTCCTGTCTCCATTTCTAAAGAAAAGTTGTTAGTTAAAATGAAAATATCAAGGAAATCTTGAAGGAGGCTAAGGATGAGAGTAAGAAAGGGACAAAGGATGTCTCAGGAGAGTTGGAATAAGTATACCGAAATCCAGAAGCGTCTTCTTATCCACTCAGCCTCAGGAACGGTAGCAGGTGTCAAAGGTTGAATATATGTTGTGTTAGTTTCAGGTCTTTTTTAGCCCCGAATGAACGATTACTGCTTTCTTGAGGTTCTAGCTCAGGGGCCAGGTGGCATCTAGCTTCTCTAGCAGGGAGAAGGAGCAGGGGGAAAAGTAAAGCTAAATCCTACACAAACTCCTGCTCACCCCTTCAAGGCCTCATGAATACTACCTCCTCTTGGAAGCCTTCTCTGATGGCCCTGCAGAGTTAGGCCTTTGCTCCTCAGTCCTGCTCCTAAGGGTTGCTTACAGTTATACAACGTTAGTCACTTATTATCTCTCTCCTCTTCTAGATTCTGCTCCCAGTGAGAAGATAAAGGCAGCACAGTGCTCAGGATGAATGACTGACTCCAAATCAAGGTTTTTCTGGCTCTAATCATAGTGTTGGAAATATCAGTTCATTGCACATGGAACAGAAATTTAAAAAAAAAACACAACTATTGAATGCAAATAGGTGAGCACAGGTGAAGGATGGAAATTTTCAGGAGAACCTCAAGTCAGTACAAACTGTTCTCCTCCTTCTTGTCCTGGTCCCTGGAGGAGTAGGGGTACATTTGCTGATCAAGATTAGGAGTGTCCCTTTAGAAAACTGTTTTCAATTTCTGCCCCCCAAAGGTTTAAAATTACACGTAGACAACACACTTCCTGCAAGCCTGAACAAAGTTGATTTTTCAAGACACTGATGAAACACATCAATTGAGAAATTTTATTTTCATCCAAAGCTGTGCCCAGGGTGGCTATCTTCTCTACCCCTTTCTCTGTTCTGGAAAGTAAACTCATTCAGAGGTCCTTTGACTTGTAAAGTCACCTGATCACCTGGAAGGTGAATCTGAAGGACCCCTGGCATGTGGCTGTGGGATGTCCGAGAGCCTGCACTCATTCCTCCTGCGGCAGTGCCTGTTCCTGGACAGCGCTGCCCTGGGTGGGAGTCTGAGGCTGGCGGGTGGGCGCTCCAGTCACTAGCGTTCTGTTATCTAGTGCCGAGGAGGCTGTTTGTGGGCGTGAAGAGCTCAAACGGGGGGTTATCTCTGCTGATGTCAGTTTCCTTCAGATTCCAAGACAGGGCCGCCCCGGTGAAGTGAAGGGGCTCAGACTGGGCCTTTGCTTTGGAGCCTGGACCTGAACGCAACAAGTTCCTTCCTGTGTTCCAGGCACTCAGGCACTGTTAGGTTGCTTTCATGCACATGCCTGCCTGTCTTTTCTAGTAAAAACAGACAACAACAGGGCTTCCCAGGGGGCCCAGTGGTAAAGAATTCACCTGCCAATGCAGGAGATGCAAGTTGGGATCCCTGATCCAAAAAGATCCCACGTGCTGCGGAGCTCATAAGCCCGTGTGTCACAGCTACTTAGCCTGTGCTCCAGAGCCCGGAGCTGCAACTGCCGAGTCCACGTGTCACAGTGGGAAGCCCGCATACCACCACTAGAGAATATAGCCCCTGAGATTATTCCAAAACTAGAGGAAAGCCTGCACAGCAATGAAGACTCAGGACAGCCAAAAATAAACAAATAATTTAAAACAGAAACAGACAACAACAATGAAAAAAAAGCTCTTGAAGAGATCCATGGTGTATTCCTGGTCCCCCAGCAGAGCCCAAGCACTGACCCCCACCCTGTGCTGTTCAAGTTTAGCGGTCGGTCCCCCACCTCTGGCTCCCACGCAGGCACAGACCGTGACAAGGGCTTTTAAGAAACGTGTTGTGGGTCCTAAGGATTGTAATAAACTCTATAATTCTGGAACTCTAGGTTGAAAAACACAACTCATTTTCAAACACAAAATGATTCTGTTTAGTAAAAAACAACAGGGTCCCCCACTTTTTTTTCTGGCTGCGCCTTGTGACCTGTGAGATCCTAGTTCTCTGACCAGGGATTGAACCCAGGCCCTCCGCAGTGAAAGCTTGGAGCTAACCACTGGACAGCCAGGAAGGTGCCAACAGGGTCCCTTTTTAAAAAACTGGAGATCTCAACCTCTTCCTCCCCAGATCCTGCAGCCTTGCTCAGCTGTTCTGTGCAGAGCAACTCCCACGAGCCCCCCAGCCCCAGGTATGACATCATCCAGGCCCCACCCCAGAATCTCACTGGAGGTCACAGGTCTGTGTACCGAGGCAATGTTGGCAGTTCTCTGCTGGGAATGTTGTCCTAGGTCACACAGACAGAACCGGTTGTCAGCAGCCTGTGGCCAGGTCCAGCCCACCCCAGGGAAACGTGGGCCTTTTGTCCTCTTGTTGGGGGAGGGCGAAGCTGGGGAAAACTCACCCGGTGTCCATCCCATGACGCCTCTCCTACACGTCATCCATCACTATGGTCGGCCTTCATGGGCACTTTTCTGCATGTAATCAGTGATCAAATTTTATATTCAGACATATTTTAAAGACTTGGACCCACCATTGCTCAACTTGGCCTTCTGGGACCTGTCAAAACTCCTGGCTACCAGATATGAAAAGATAGAAGGAAGGATGAGAATTGTGTGAAACTAGAAAGAGTGTGGGAATGACACATGGTATGAAGGTGGATGACCCTTGGTGAGAGTAATACCTAATATGAATTGTGATGCTTTCTCTACGTCATGAGCTGTGTCTAACGTATTATCTTGGTCGACACTTGATTCTCATTTTCCTAACAGGGAAATTGAAGCTCAGAGAGGTCAAGTAACTTGTCCAGGGTTACCTAACTAGTATGTGTTAGAGCTGAAACCCTGCCCGATCTCCATCTGTCTATGTCGCTAGCCCAGGCCTCCAGCCCCCAGGTTGGAAGGACTGTCCTTACAGGGTCTGGAAATGGAAGATGTATGGTCTCCGTTCTAATATTCTCGGAGGCAATCGTAATTCTCGTCCTCTGCTTCCAAAGCTTTTCTCTTTTTGTATTTCCTTTATTCACCAAACCAGAGTTTGGTCTATATTCTACCCAGCTGATTCTTGGAGCTGCATAAATCCTGGATGTTTTCATGAAAAAAAGTTTATGAGAGAACAGAAAATGTACAGCTCGCTGTCTTTCCCCACAGGAATATTAGATGTACAAAGTCAGCTATAAATAAAAGACAGGAAGATTTTTTTTTTTTAAATATTGAAAGTCCCTGGGCCATTCTCAAGAAATCTTGTCTCCTATGAGCCGGGTCAGGATAAAACTCACAGCATCACCTAAAGGCAAGGCCATCTCACCACAGAGGGAGGGATTCAGTTGCTATTATTTTAGAGTCAGCCTCACGGTATGTATGTGTCTGGGAAGGTTGAGTTTAGTTGAATCCAGCACTGCAGATAAATATCACTTACTGAAATTATTCATGAAACATTTTGCAAAAACAGATATACCATATGAAAGCTAAGCAATCAAAACCAAGGCAGGATCCTAGAACAGAAAACAGAAAGTAAGGGAGAAACTGTTGAAATCCAAATAAGGTCTAGAGTTTAGTTAATCGCACCGTGTCAGTATTGGTTTCTGAATTTTGACAAATGTAACAATGGTAGTGTAGGCTGAAAACATTGTATGTGTGTGCTCAGTAGTGTCCAGCTCTTTGTGACCCCATGGACTGTAGCCTGCCAGACTCCTTTGTCCACAGAATTTTTCAGGCAAAAATACAGGAGTGGGTTGCCATTTCCTACTCCAGGGGCTCTTCCCAACCCAGGGATTGAACCCACGTCTCTTATGTCTCCTGTTTTGGGGGAGGATTCTTTTTCACTGTGCCACCTAAAAAGGCTGATAACATTACGGGAAACTAGAACTGTTTGTGTAGGGGAGTGGGGGTGGAGGGTGGCATAAGGGAATTCTATTGGCCTTGTAACTTTTCTGTTGATCTAAAATTATACCCAAAAAAAGTCTATTAAAAAAAATTCACAACCAGCACATTGATATTTATTTTCTTAGGACTAATGAAGGGCACCTGCCCCACTGAAACTTCTTTCAAGTAAAAGATAAAACTTGCTCCTCCTACTGCCTTTGAACCTTGGTGTCAATAAAGGTACTGACAATGGAGAGTCTGTACTTTCTTCAAAAAATACAAAAACAAACGTTGAGCCATTTACTGCTCTGGGTCAATGCCAACTGTAAAAGAGAGTCATGTAATATCTTTTCACTTTTCAAACAAAACTTTTCCTTTTGTTACTGTCTGCGCCCTTTCAGGCTCTGTTTAATTTACTGAGCAAATGAACGGCAGCGTTTTGCAGAAGCCGAAGGAGTATTGAATTTCTTAGAGGCCTAATACACACAAATGAACTTCAGGAAGTGTTGCAACTCTTCTCCAGAAAGGGGTGGGCAGCCCGCAGGATTGAAGGAAGCATCCGCCAGCACCACCAGGAGGACTTCCTGCCCACATGTTGGTGTCTTGTTACTCAAATGGTTCAAAAATGTCTGCCTTTAAACACATACTCATGAAATTAAAAGCATTAGAATCACTAGTCCTAGCAAACCAAACGACTTCATCCATTTCTCATGGGTAATGAATCCCTGTGCTTTCAGGTCAGTTTCTTAGCTGTGGCAAATGGACCACAGTCATGTAAAAGGACAATATTAGGGGGAAGCGGAACTGGAAGAGGGGTGTACATAGCACTTTCTGACTAAAATACAACTTTGATTCCATTAAGGAAACAAAAATAGTATATATAGACTTTGGCTTTTCACTCTTTCCCTTATCATTTAAGAATTTTTCATTTCTCTTTGTGAGACCATAAAAAGTTGTCTTACAATTTTTTGCTCTCCTTTACCATCTAATTGGTGTTTATAACAATAAGCCATGTAGCACTTTTCTGCTAGAATCTGTCTCTTGACTACAGCATGAGTGCCTATAAAATAAGATACCAAGCAAAGGCATAGGACACAGGCATCTTTAACAGTGAGTGCCAAAATCATGGTATCAAGGAGCCAGGATTCCTGAAATCTATTCCCATTATTGTCCTGGGCCATTTTAATATCTGTTTTGTCAATGAACAGGGAGATTACAAAGATGAGTCAGATGTAGTCCCCGCCTTCAGGGAGCTTACAGTTTAACATGGAGATCTAGGTAGGTAGGCAGCACTGCCGATGATCGTAGGCAGTGTTGCTGGAAGTCTATGCAGGTGCACAGTGGGGTGATTTTTGACACAAGTTTAGAGCAGTGGATCTTAACGGTGGGCAGGGGGGAGGTCTCGGCTCCCAGGGGCACTGATCACGTCCAGAGACAATTTTGGTTGTCCTAATGGGCAAGAGTGGGGGTGGGGTGCTACTGGCCTCTAGTGAATAGAATGCTGGTAAGATTTCACAATGCACAGGACAGCGCGTCACCCACAGCAAAGGGTTGTTCAGCCCCAAATGTCATTAATGATGAGGCTGGGAAACCACGGTTTAAACAGAGAGAGGAAAAGGACATTCCAGAAGAATGATGGGACTGAAGTATGGGACAGACAGATAAGCTGGAAAAGTGTAGCTTTAAGATGCTTATTTTGCCCCTTAGAACTTACAGGTTGTTTGTTTGTTTTTTTTTTTCTGGCCACAAAATAGTGATGCTATAATGCTAAGTGACTCATTTCTTTTCCTGGTATTGGAAGGGAACTGATAAAAACTTTGTCTCTGGGATCCACCTACTTCCTGTCACTCTATTTCAGCATGCTTCTTCCTCAGCAGTACTAGTAGCTCATTCACAAGCACAACAAAGACAGTGTTTGGAAAATCTGACTTAGGGCAGCGTGTAAGTAAGTGCCTGTAAAAGTGAGGATTCTGTTGTATGGCAGATAATAAAAACCCAGCCACCATGATAATTCTACTTGTCACATGTAACTTGGGATCTGTAAGCGGGCAGTCTAGAACTGGGTCAGGGCTAAATGACCACTCTGTGACGGCATCCGGAACCCAGACTCCTTCTGTCTTTACTCTCTGACATCCTTAGTTTGTGGCTTCCTCCCTCATGTTTGCAGGGTGGCTGATGAACTGTCTCAACCTTTCCACTGCCATCAGCATTGCAGGCACAGCATTGCCTGGGAGAAAGGGGCAACAGTCAAAAGGTGTAAGGCCTCCCAGCAGAGTCTTCATTTAACAAGCTTTCCCGGAATCCTCTCTGCCTACTTATACGCTGGCCTGAACTTCATTCCACATCTACTCAGAGCTTCCAGGAAATTGGGAAGCTGAATGTTTTCAGTTAGGCAACCTGTACAAAACTATTGTTATTATTAGTTTTAATAAGGAAGAAAAATAGAATAGATGCTGCGTAAATAACTAGGAATATTGCCTTAGTGCCTTAAAAGGAGCACATTCTAGGCTTTAGTAATGAGTCTAAGACAGACCAGCTTTGTCTTGAATTCTGCTTTCAAGAAAATGGTATTATGTAGCAATCTGCCAGAGTAATTTAAAAGATGTTCTGTCTTTTAAAGCATATTGCAGACAACCTAACAGTTTAATAACCATTTAAAAATATATTTATTGAATGTCTAATGTGTACTCAGCACTATACTAAACACAAAGAAGTGTAACACATGCTTCTGTTTCTAATGAGGTTTTTGAAATCCGGTTGGAAAAACATAACAATATGTACACAAATGGAAAGCCAGGTAACAATGAAAGAGTTAAATAACAATCTGTACTAGCAGTCTAAGAAAGCCTTGTGGGACTTCCCTGGTGGTTAGGGTTAGTCAGTTGAAGAATCCACCTAGGAATGCAGGGGACACGGGTTTAATCCCTGGCCCAAAAAGACCCCACATGCCACTGGGGCAACTAAGCTTATGCACCACAACTACTGAGCCCATCTTTCCAAAAGCTCGTGTTCCAACACAAGAGAAGCCACCACAATGAGAGGCCCAAACACTGAGACCAGCGCACAGCCAACGAAGGCCCAGCGCAGTCAGGCATAAAGCTTTTTTTTTTTAAAAAAAGAAAGGAAATCACTGTGGTAACAATTAATTTAAGGAAGAATCATCTATGGATCCTAGAACTGTGAGTGAAAATCTAATGAGGAACAGGATAGCTAGAAATCTTAAAATATCTTTCTATAAATATCTTTCTTATTAAGTACCAGGACTAATTAACTTCAGGGGGTACAATGGTAACCAATTGGTAAGAATTAACATCACTAGTTATGGGACAAATGGTCATCTTGTGCCTCCTGATAAGATGCACTGAGAAGAACACAGCATCACTCTGTGTATTCCTGCCCATTCTACTTTCCTTATGGGATTTATCTCAATGCAACATAGTTTTATGCTTAAAAGTCTATTGTTGATTACCTAATAAGGCTACCTTGGACAAAAAATACATATATTTAAGTATTTTAAAGCTTTTTTCAAACCATAAAAAATTATTCTGCATGGAGCTACTGTAACAATTTAAATTATAACCAATTTTATAAACCTTATCAAAACAACATATTCCGAATTTTGGTAATTATTAAACTCAGAATAAAATACATTGGAAATCTATCTTTCCATCATGTATCAGTGGATTAATAGTACTTACTGCTAGAGTGAGGCAGGATTCAGCATTAACTTTATTCCCTTTTTTTTTCATTAAAAGAGTGCCCCCAAACTTTGTTTGTATACCTAAATGGATAGGTAAGGAAGGCATATTTGGTTATAACAATGCCCTTCAATTGTCTGAACATCTTTCGAGTTAGAAGCCAATGATAATGGTTTATCATTAAAAATTATGGTATTGAGGTCTCTGCTGACAACTCAGTTTTGTCTCTAACAAAGGAGTGGAACCAAGGGAGCTGGAAAGGCGTTTGATACTCGGTGATGAAAGCCATTTCCTTCTCCAGTCTCATCACTAGTAGCTTGATAGGTCTCTTTGTTTCGAGCCCCAGAGATTTTTCTACCTCAGGGCAGTACACCTTGGGAAGATTAAGCACGAGTGTAGAGTGTTACAATGGAGACTGTGAAAAAGAGAGGTGGGAAAAAGAATAAATAGGCAGGAACTTCCCTGGTGGTCCAGTGGCTAAGACTCAGTGCTCCTAATTCAGGGGGCCTGGGTTTGTTCCCTGGTTAGGAAACTAGATCCTATATGATGCAACTAAGAGTTTGCATGCCACAACTATGACTCTAGGATTAGGTTTAAGACCTGGTGCAGCCAAATAAATAAAGATTAAAAAAAAAAAAAAAGAATCGATTGCCACCTGTGGTCAGTGGTTCCCGTAGTAGATAGAGCAGTTCTTGAATTTTAGCTTCAAATTGCTTCTGAGTTGTTTTGGTGTTTTTTTTTTTTTTTGCATTGACATTTATTTAGACTTAACGTTCTAAATTAAGAGGAGAAGGGGATGAAGGAGGATGAGATGGTTGGACAGCATCACCGACTCGATGGACGTAAGTTTGAGCAAGCTCCGGGAGTTGGTGATGGACAGGGAAGCCTGGTGTGTTGCAGCCCATGGGGTCACAAAGAGTCAGACGCGACTGAGCGACTGAACGGAACTGAATGTTCTACTCTTTCTTGCATTTCACAAAGACTAAGAACTTTGTATTTTGTAAATTTTAGAGCTCTTAAAACAAGTGCCTTGTTTTAAAATATTAATGGCATCTGATACAAGAATTATTACTGTTCAAAGGTTTGGACAAGAGTGTTCATGATTCCACAGACAGCAATCAGCACTGGGTCCAGTGACTGGTTTTGAGTATGATTTAACGTGTTTATCAAAAAGATTTTTTTTAAAGGGCCTTGAAAACAAAGCTGGGAGAGTTAGTTTCAACATTCTATTTCTACCCCATTGACCAAGACTAAAATGCAATCCTCCTTTCCTCCTCTGCCCCAGCTCTTGTACCTTTTCCATATGGTTACTTATTTACACCATGCTGGACTGATAAAATCCTCATGCATTTTAAGTCTAAATGATTTAAATTTCTTTTAAAGAAATTTTAAAGAAATCTTGAGATTTCTTACACAGTGCCAGACATTCTTTTGGTCTTCACAAATATTAACTTAAAAGTCTTCATGACATTTACATGGCTTTTCTCAGAACCTCTTATGGCTTTCCAAGGTCCTTTAACAGGAACATGTATGTCTCCACCAGAAAGCATTGCAAAGAATTTTCCCCAAATGTTTCAGGGCCAGGAGTGAGTCCTACCCCTGCATGCACTTGACCCAGTTAGCTCAAGGCTGAGGAGGTTAAAAGGGAGGCTGGCTGCTTTGTCCTGTTCTCTGATCAGCTCCCATCTCCTTTCCACTCAAAGGAAGCAGCCTGTGCTCAGGACACTCTGAGGTGGGCCGACTCAGTTTAAATAAAGTCACTGATTTTACTCCTCTGGTTTGGAGGAAGAAAATACTAGGAGACTCACAGTCCAGCCCTGGGGATAACCGAAACCATGCCTTAAAGGGGCCTGTATATTGAGAGATTGAATTTTCATTCATTCCTTCTTCCCAACTTGTTTTCTCACCACCAAAAGATAACTGAAAAGTTAGTCTGACTTAATAACACCGAAGAATTACCTGGAAGCATTCTTTCACTCTTTGCCTATCTTCCAACCACCAGAGATTCACTCACTTCTGGGTCCCTTAAGGGCTTTCTCTGGTGGCTCAGTGGTAAGGAATCCACCTGCCAATGCAGGATATTTAGGTTCCACCCTTAGGTTGGGAAGATCTCCTAAAGGAAATGCCGACCCACTCCAGTTATTGTTGCCTGGGAAATCCCACGGACAGGGGAGCCTGGCAGATTACAGTCCATGGGGTCACAAAACAGTGGAACAACATCCCTAAGAACCTAAAACAGTGCTAAGCACAGAGGAAACAACAATGTAGAGAAAGGGTTGCTTCGTGATTCCAGGGAACTTAACATTTTATAATTTGCTTCGAAAAAGTGAAAATGCCTGTGAGGGTGTTTCCTCAGGTTTCTCCATTTTAATATTCCTGTGTCTAAACTGGCCCCCGGCTACAGTTCGGAGGCCCCTCTTTCACAAGTACCCCACCCCCACTCCCTTTGCGCCGTAACGGCAGGCAGGAGCTCTGAATCTCCCATCTTTTATACACAATTGTTTTTTTCTTTTCTTAAATAAATACACGCTTATAGCTGAAAGTTTAGAGAGGCAAAGAGAAACGAAATTACAGGCACTCCCGCCATTCTGAGAGAACATCACCTATGGTTTATTAAACCTTCTCTATGAGGTAAATCTAGTTTTGAAACGGGCGACTCACTTCCTAAGGACTTATTTCGCGGAATTTCTCTGCAGGCTATTTTTTTCCTAACCCAAGGCCCGATTCGTGCTACCCTTTGGATTTTCCACTCAGCTCCGGGCCCGAAGTGGCGCACAAGATACAATTCTCTCAGGCGGGGATAAAAATCTCCGTCAAAATTCCTCGTTCTGGAAACCTCGCGGTTTCGAATTAACCTCTCCCTCAGCATAGGGGTGGGGAATCCATTTATTGAGGAAACTCTGCCTGGTTCCGGACCTTCCTCAAGAGCTCGGGCCCCAACCACCACCCTGCTCTCAGGGGCCCCGCACCTGCTCTGAGACTTCTGCCTGTGGCCCCCGCGCGAAAGGCTCGGGCGCCCCCTGCGCAAGACCGCGGTGGCCACGCTGGACGCCCTGGCCCCGCCCCCTCCGGATCCTCAGGGCCAATGGGCGCAGAGGTAGGCTTGCGTCACGAGGCCCTAGCCAATCGAGAAGGGCCACGATCGTAGAAAGGCTGGGCCCGGCGGGGCCGGCCCACTGGGCAGCGGCGGCGCGCACTGGCGTAGACACGCTCCGGCCATGGTGGTGGTTGCACCCGCGCAGAGCCCGGCCGCCGGGGCCCCTAAAGTACTGCTGCTGTCCGGCCAGCCAGCTGCTGCCGCCGGAGCCCCGGCTGGCCGGGCTCTGCCGGTCATGGTGCCGGGCCAGCAAGGGGCCAGCCCGGAGGGGGCGAACGGGGGTCCGCCCCAGGCGCGCAAGCGACAGCGCCTCACGCACCTGAGCCCCGAAGAGAAGGCGCTGCGGAGGTGGGCGAGGGTCGGGGCTTTGGGGGCCGAAATCGAAGGCGGGACAGGGGCCTGGGGCCGCGCTGACCGCCTGCAGCGTTCGGGCGCCGGTGTCTGGCCGGTCCGGTGCCAGCGTGGCGCGGCGCAGGGCGGGGCGGGGCAGGGCAGGAAGTCTGGACTGGCCGATCCATTGCGCTAGGTGGAGTCCAGGGCAGCGCAGGCCTTTTTTTATTTCTTTGGTTTCTGTCTCGTTAGAGATGACCAGAGCAGGGTACGCTGGCACCTGGGTTCCAGGCCCTCTAGCTGTGTGACCACAGACCCCTGGGTTCAGCTTTTCTGAACTTGGGCTGTGACGTGGAGCCATGGGTTTACCTTAAACCTTTTTGGAGGCTCACGGAGCTGAAATGCCAGCTGTTGAAGGGGCTGTACGCACTATGAGGCTCCTCAGTCAGTCTCTGCGTCCCTAAAAGTGGTTTATCTACTTCCCGAGGTCGCTGGGGCGGTGGAGAAATGCCTAGTTCTTAGTCCTTCGTAAATGTTCGTTCTTTTATGATCAGTGTACTTTTTGTGATTTATGAAGTGCCCCCTGGAGCAGACATGGGCCTAGGCTGAAAGCACCAGGAGGAAAGTCGCATCAGCCTCTCTCTCTTTGGAGTTAGGTGGTGGTTACGTTATCTGCTGCAGTAGCGCGATTGCAGGCTTCGCTAGGTTTAATCAGTCCTGGTTGGATCCTTTTTGAGGGGACTGTAATCAGGAAGCAGCGGGAAATAGGGGAGGAGAAAATATCTTATGATGCAAAATGAATAATATTTGTGTCCAGCGTGTGCTGTGGCGGGGATGAGGCTGAGGTGGGTGACGCAATACGGGGGGAGGATGGGTAGGTCTGCTAGCTAGATCCACAGAAGGCTGATTTTTTTTTTTTGGTTTTGTTTTATTGAGGGGAGGAGCCTGAAGTGTATTTTACCATTACTCTATACTGTAAATTAAAGTGAAAGTACCAGCTGGCCAAGTTGTCAAATATAAATAAGGTTTGAGATGATTTAGTGTGCTGTGTCTCTTTCTGTTCTCAGGAAACTGAAAAACAGGGTAGCGGCTCAGACTGCCAGAGACCGAAAGAAAGCTCGAATGAGTGAGCTGGAGCAGCAAGTGGTAGATTTGGAAGAAGAGGTAAACATACTTAAGGCCAAACACTATCTTACATCCATTGTGTAGCTTTCCCTGGTGAATGGTTGTTTCATCTCCTTTAGAATACAGTTGGATGTATTGTTAAAAGTTAAGCGAATCTAAGTTAGGGTAGATAGGTAGTTAAGTGGTGAAGCTTGATGAGAACAGAAGTGATTGACCCTTTGGTATTTGGTGCTAGATCAATCTAAATCGATTGTTGGTGAATTACAGCATTAGAACAATGTTTTATCAGTTAGTACTAAAAAATTAGTAAAAGCTGATAGGAAATCATTGCTTAAATTTTCCTGATTTAGTCCACCAACGGTTCCCTTCCCCTTCTTGGGCCCACTTGTTGCCGGTTATACATCTTGAATACATAAAGAGTATTTGTGGTGTTCTTTTTTTTAAAACGTGTTAATTTTATAGCTCACCACTACCACTTTTATTATTACCTGCCAGTTCAAGATAGGATTTTTTTAAACCATCACATCTAGATTAAAGCCACTAGTCACTCTTTGCTGAGGTCTCTATTAATAGTTGGAGGCATTTTGTTATATGTGACCCTCATGTAATGGCACTTCTTAAATAACTTATTTTTTATATTTATGACCTTGCCTTTTAATATGTATTATGAACAACTGTGTGAGCATAGAGTTTTCCAAAACATCCAGAAGGAAAGAAAACCTGCTGTAGTGAAACGCTGGCAGGTGTGTTCTTAAAGTGAAAGAATGAGATGTTTTAATAGCCTCTTCTGAACTTTCTTACAGAACCAAAAACTTTTGTTAGAAAATCAGCTTTTACGAGAGAAAACTCATGGCCTTGTAGTTGAGAATCAGGAGTTAAGACAGCGGTTGGGGATGGATGCCCTAATGACTGAAGAGGAAGCAGAGATCAAGGTGAGTTATGTCCTTTATTTGGTGCCATATGTAAGAACTGGTTTTAAGTGACGTGACCTCTTTCTTTAAGGATATTCATTTTTCAAGGGTGTAGTGAATAGTACTAAGTCCTAATAACTGGAATAAGTTACACGACTATCTAAGAGCAAGTACTAACAAATGCTGGTAGCGGACGTGTCTACAGTGCCAGCATTGAGGAGAACCAGGATAAGAGTGGCAGTCAAACCTGGCTTTGAATGCTACTAAAATTAAAATAGCTCTTTGATGAATATGAATAAGAGAAGGGATTCGTTGTGATAGACACACCTGTCTGATGGAAGCGTGATATGTGGGTTTTAATTTATGAATCATGGCAAATCCAGTGATAACAGATAAGTGGTCTGAGGTTGACTGGCCATTCTGCTCTAAAAGTAATGTTCAGAACAAACTTTAAAAATAATAACATGGGTTCGACCCCTGGGTTGGGAAGATTCCCTGGAGCAGGAAATGGCTTTCCACTCCAGTATTCTTGCTTGGAAAATTTCATGGATAGAAGAGCCTGCTGGCTACAGTCCATGCCGTTGTAAAAGGTTGGACATGACTGAGTGTCTGAGTACAGCACTATCCAAAAAGATTCTGGGCCTCAATTCACTACAGAACTTTATTACTAGGGATGTTACTCTTATTGAGAATATAAATAAGATAATAATAAAGAATAACCGTCCTCCCTGAATCTTAGCTTGAGGAAGAAAAACATTTCATTGTACAGAAAATAAAAGTTAGCCTTACCTCCCGTTTCTTTTCCTCAAGGAAGACTCAAAAAAAGAAACAACAGATGTGTAAGGGAAAGATTTCAGCTCTAAAAAACAATTTTCTAGGGACTTCCCTGGTGGTCCAGTGGCTAAGACTGTGCTCCCAATGCAGGGGCCCAGGTTTGATCCCTGGTCAAGGAACTGGATCCCACATGCTTTCAACTCAGACCTTGCACAGCCAAAATAAATGAATTTTTTTTTAAAACAAAGTTTTTTTAGCTTTCTTAAAAGTTGAGAATCAGAGCCTCCTGGCAAGCATTTCCCTGGGGGACACCCAGCTGTTGGAGCTGTTCACTGACAGACCTTTCCTTGCAGGGGAATGGAGCGGGGCCGGTGGCCGGGTCTGCTGAGTCCGCAGCACTCAGACTACGTGCACCTCTGCAGCAGGTGCAGGCCCAGTTGTCACCCCTCCAGAACATCTCCCCATGGACTCTGATGGTGTTGACTCTTCGGACTCTGAGGTAGGGCTTACTCAGATTTTACTAAAGAGCTGTTTACTCGGTTCCATCTGTGTGATGCCTGACACCCCTAACCAGACAGATGAGGGCAGTGCAGTTTTGGTTGCGTTGGGGCTGAACATTGACTACCTTCCTGTTTCCAGGTGGTCTAGGACATGCAGTGAAGGGTACATGAGTGGGTCTGGTGGGTCCCAGAGATCATCCTATAGCGTAAGGATTAGTTTACATTATGGAACCTAGCACTAAGGTTAGTTCTCAGTGTACTCTTTAACAGTTGAATGCCATTTAATTTTTCCTTTTCTAGTCTGATATCCTGTTGGGCATTCTGTTCAACTTGGACCCAGTCATGTTCCTCAGATGTCCTTCCCCAGAGTCTGCCAGCCTGGAGCAGCTCCCAGAAATGGACCCAGAAGGACCCAGTTCCTTACCGGCCTCCGCTTCTCCATCCCTGGGGACGTCATCAGCCAAGCTGGAAGCCATTAATGAACTGATTCGTTTTGACCACGTATATACAAAGCCCCTAGTCTTAGAGATGCCTTCTGAGACAGAGAGCGAAGCCAGTGTGGTAGTGAAAATAGAGGAAGCACCTTTCAGCCCCTCAGAGAAAGATCATCCTGCATTCACTGTCTCAGTGAAGGAAGAACTTGTAGAAGATGACTTCATTCCAGAGCTGGGTATCTCAGATCTGCTTTCAACCAGCAACTGCCTGAAGCCATCTTCCTGCCTGCTGGATGCTTACAGTGACTGTAGCTATGAGGGTTCCCCTTCTCCCTTGAGCGACATGTCCTCCCTGCTTGATGCAGACCATTCTTGGGAGGACCCTTTTGCCAGTGAACTCTTTCCCCAGCTGATTAGTGTCTAAGGAGTGATCCAGTACTGATGCTCTTGACTGGGACACTGCCTGGAGGACAGCACAAAGGCCTGTGCTTCATCCGAAAAGCCAAAGTAGAGGGGGTGTGGTCCTAGAGAATTCCTCTAAAGTATTTGTTCAAGCCTCCTAGGTCACCCCAAGTATTGTCTTTTGACCTTTAGTGGTCCAGGGTACGTAGATACATGACTATGATCCAGAATTACAGCTTCTGAGGGTGTACGTTTATCTTAAGGGCGGTGGTTAGCCCTGAAGTACTTACACAAGGGTCACGTGAAAAGTGTTTCAGACACGGAGGTAACGAATGGTCCTTTATCAATTTCTCTTTTCCCTTCTCAGCATCCCAGGCTTGCCTCCAATTTTAGGTCCTTTAGTTTGCTTCTGCAAGCAGAATACCTACCTGAGGGGGGGCTCCTTTTCCCTCATGTACAGTTCAAGTAAAGATCAGGAATCTTTTGTAAAATTACAGACAACTATGTAAATGCTTGATGAAATCTTTTCGTGCTAGTGTAACTTTTGGAAGGTGCTTTCTCCATTTATTTAAAACTACCGGTCCAATTAAAAAGTACAATGCAGTGTCTTTGTTCTTTGAATGTTTCTTGAACTTTTCAAGTCTTATTGTTCTTTCCAGGTGTTTCACTGCCATGGTAGTGATTTATCCAACTTCACCGAGCCACTTTTTACAGTAAATGAAGGCCTTTCCCCCTTAATTACCGCTTCAGTTCTTGGCTGCCTGCCCTAAGTAATACACTCTGACCAGTAACTATACTTGAGACAGTTTCTTCAGCCTAACTGACCAATATTACAGCTAATAAATGGTAGAGCTAGAACACTTAACCGTTTTGCCATAACATCTTGTTACAGAAGGACATGCTATTAAGTACCAATACGGCTATTGATACTACAGAGATTAAGAGCATTTTTTAAGACTCAAGACTCCCTGAGTTCAACTCTGCCACCCATTTAGCTGGGTGATCTTGGGCATAAAATACCACTCATTTCCTCATCTCAAAATACCTTATTTGCCCACCTCAAAGGGGTATGATAGTATCTCTAAAGGCTACTAGAGGATTCAAATAAATGATGCATTATAGGAACCTAGTACAAAGCCAGGCACCATCCCCAAAGTTGATGGTTACCTCCTATTCCACTTTGGAAGGGTTTTAATCTCGTCAAGAGTTATATACACTATAGAACATGTTTCACAAAAGAATGAACCTGTTCAAGAAAATATCCTAGAGAAAATATGACCTTCAAATTACAGACTTAATAACCTCATCATGCTGCCTCTTTTCCTCGGGAAACCACTTAAGATATTAAAGGAGTTCCCTAATTCATAAAAATTATTTCACCCATGCCAGCATTCTATGCCAGTATTTACTGACTGACTACCTCTGGGGAGGTCAGTGAAAGCAGACCAAATGAGATGGGGTTCAAAGAATCCCAAGTGGCAAGGCACAGCAGGCTATGGTTTCAACAAGGCAGATGAATACAGGGAATGCCTCTGGTGTGACTGGGAGCATGCCCAGCAGCACACTAGCAGGCAAGCCAATCCATGGTCACTGAGGCCAGAGTTCAGTCCTGGTGCCTGGCAGTGCAAAGTTTAAGCTCTGAGTTTCTGGTTTTGTAAATATAAGAACACGCTTCTAGCTGCCCCCACAATTAAAAACCTGATCACCTGATTTTCTAGAACTGAAAATTTAAGTGCTGAGAATCTATTTAGGGATTGTTTAAGTAAATGTGGGTTTCCCAGGTGTGTCTGTAGTAAAGAATCTGCCTGCCAAGCAGGAAATGTGGGTTTGATCCTGGCTTGGGAAGATCCCCTGGAAAAGGAAATAGGAATCCAATCCAGTATTCTTGCCTGGGAAATCCCATGGACAGAGGGGCCTGGCAGGCTACAGTCCATGGGGTCATAAAGAGCTGGACACAACTGAGAGTGACTCAACAACAACATAGGCAAAGGTACAGATATGTTTTAGCTTTCAAAATTATAGAACAAGCATCTGAAGATTGGGGTTCAGGTAATTTACATTCAGTGACATCACATGAAAGAAACAGCTGTATTAACAGGAATAACACACAAGAGTATAGATGATTTGAGTTTTCATTTCCTGCACAGATGGGTGAAAATGACTAAACACTGTGCTCAGACCTGAGAAAACACCTGATATTCAAGGGTATCTTCATATTGAAACACTAAATTGAATAGTTAAAAAATGAAAATCAGGATCTTGCTCCACAAAACCAAAGTAAGATTCCTATTAAAAGCAAAAGGTTGTACATAGTTCTGATTATTATAAACAGGTGACAGATGGCTAGACACCAATTCCTGGAACCTTCACACACCAATGTGTGCCTGCCTTCCTGTTTTTCTAGCAGGTGTGCTGCGGGTACAGGCAACGTAGGAACAGGCATGTAGGCAGTCAACTCCTACACCAGGAATACTTTATGGCATCAAATTCTCATCTTCAAAGACATTCAGTCAACCCCGTGACTTCTAAAGTTAATGAAGGGACAGGAAGACTGGCTTGTTTACCCGCTAACTGGTTTTTAAAGACAACATCCTGTCTTCTGGAGCTGTATTCTAACACCATATTCTAACTGCATGAAGTTCATCTTTCAAATGCCACTGGTAAGAGTATTTGAACCAAACAGATACATATACAACTATATTCCCTCAAGGTGTTTAAAGTTACATTGCCTGAACTACACCTGACTAGTTTATTTCAACGAAATCTAAACATGTTAGGTATTGCTGTCAAGAAACTGTATGTAAAACCACTGGTCAAGTAGGAAGAGCCCTGGACCTGGTGAACTGATTATACTAAATTGTCACCATCTACTTAAGCTGAGTTTTCAAATCTATAAAAATAAATTAGGTAACTTTTAGCCGTGATTTTCAATTCCGGTAAAAAAGGTAACTGCATTGAAAACTCTGCCCACCCACAAATAGGGATCCACGTTTATCCAATAATGGTTGTAAACATGCAGGCAATACTGCCACCCAGTGACCTGTCAACTCAAGAAAGGAACGACCATGTTACTGAACATTAAGGACTTTTCCTACTTTCTGGACTTTCCCAAACTTGCTGATTTCAATTTACTTAAATGCAGAAATACAAATACCTCAGAAAGTCCAAAACACTTAAGAAGTTTTATTGAAAACAATAAAATACAGAAACACCAGATTCTCATTTTAAAGTAAAACTGACAGCATCTTCCAGAACTTTCCTAGTATTCCACCATTCTTATCACAAAGCCAAGTTCCAGATCCAAAATAATCAATGAACCTGCTGGTAAACATTCTTCTCATGGTTAGAGCTACCACCCTACTTTTTAATTGGACATTTGCACCTTTTCAAGAATGAGTAGCAATTTTTGATTAATATCTGTGATAACTGGACTTACTTTCTTCATATTAATTAAAAACAAAACCACACACACCCTAATCAAACTCAGAGGAAATATACATTTGTTCATTAAAGCTCACCTGCTTTAGATAACCTTTTCTCATCACACATTAGCATAGTAAGCCAATGTTTGATCCATGCTGTAAAAGTTTTACAAAATGAAAAGACCTGTTAATTCCCGAGGGAAACCTTAAGGCAAAAACAAAAGCCTTACCCTACAAAAAGGGAAACAAAGCAAGTCATGGGGCCTGTGGAGACGGCTCAGATGAGTAAGCACCACAAGGATGAAGAAAATTTTTGTACAAACGAATGCGGGTTTAAAAAGGTGCACTGAACATCCATGTTTCCCGCAGAAATGATCGTGTCAGATAAAGTGACTCCTGAAACAAGTTCTGCCTGGATTTCAATTAACAGAATCCTGCTAGTTCTCTCCTACATAAAGCCTTGGTATCAGAGCCTTGTTCAGAGAGCTCTTTCCTACTGTTCACTGTACAGACCTGGACCCCAGGCCTGTCCAACCCCCCTACAGAGGACAGTGTAAGTGTGTGTGTGTCCTTTGGAAAACTGTCATCTCTTCTTCACCTCAACACTGGGACTAACTCCAAATTCCAGGCAGTCACTTCCTCTTTATGAGCTGTAGCAGAACTAACTTTTTATCTGGAGACTTCTTTAAGGCTACGAATGTTACAAGTTGGTCCCATTAAACAATGACCTAGAGGCAGCTGACATGGCGTGAATCAAACACGTGCACATTTCAACAGAACACAGTTTACATTCATCTCTAAATCTGAGATTAAGAAACTAGTAGCTGGTTTCCAACTGGTTTCAATACTGGTTTGAAGTCTGAATAATCTTACTGTGTAGACATTAAATATTTTGTTTAAATATTAAACAGTATATCTTTTCCTGACTATCCAGACAGAAATAGAAAAAGCAGGAACTACAGGCAGAAGAAACAGTCCAGTTAACAGACTTGTGACTTCTACGCCATCTGTAACAAGGGGAGGGACTTCGGCATGGGTTTCAAAATTGCCTGGGAGCTGCCTCCTAAAGTCACCTCTACTTGGCATAAACCATTTTTTCTATACAAGGTATGTGATTCCTACTAAAGAAAAGAAACCCAGAAAACAAAACAAAAAGAACTGGGGTGGTCTGCTGTCTGATAAAAAGGGCCAGTATTACACTCATTTAATAAGTTATAGTGGGTATTCTGTAGCACTAAAGGGACGGTCACTTTACTTTGTACTATTGAGTCCTTGCCACGCAGAAGAGCTGTTCCTGAGAAAAAAAATACTTCAATCCTGGTTACTCTCAAGAGGACACCTTGAGCCTGGGTAGGGTCCTCCGGATGATTTCTGGCAGGCAGGAAGCTATTCTCTAGTTAACTTCTAGGCTTACTGCACAAAGAGTTGAAGCACCAGGCAAACTGGCTATTTCAGTAAATCTCAATGTCACTTGCATGTGCTCAGTTAATTATTCAGTCAATATTTACTAAATTAACATTAAAAAAAAAAAAAAAAAAAACAACCTGCTTCTACAGGCACATTTCTTTAACTACTGAAATAATATGCTGGGCTGAGCTGATACGGCACTTCCTCAGGATTATCTAAGGATGCTTTTCCCAGAGCCAGTTCACACACTGGTTACCTCGTAATCTTCTAAACTATCACTCAAAGTTAATTAGGCTGTAAACATCGCTGAAGAGCTGGGTTTACCAATTATGCAAGGGAAACCGAGGAGCCACAGTAGCACAGGGTAAAAAGCCTCGGAGGAAAACATTTTTTTTTTTTGTTTTCCACTGCATTGTCAGAGGTGGAGGGGAGCCACAGCACTACTGGCTATTTTAATCAATAAAGCTACACTGAACTGACAACTAATACACAAGTTTCAGAGCCTCTGTTAAATTCCCCAGCAATAGGCCTAAGCTACTGTCATCTTCCTCCTCCCCAATAATATCTAGTCACCATTATAAACAGAGCTCATTTATCTGAAGTTGTGGCTCAACTGTCAGGGCACAGTTGTAGTAGGGAGAGCACTCTTTTTTTTTTTAATGCATCTTTTTCAACTCAAGTGTCTGAATATTCTCCAAGTATCTGAATGACTTAGACAATGTGACAGATGACTTAAAAGTCACATACGGCTTCTACACTTGACTCTGCAGAATGTACTCTCACATTCCTTTAATAAGCCCCCTAGAAAACTGCTTTTCCCTTGAGACAAGTTTCCTTGGCAAGAAGTTGAAGAAATGGCTACCCAAAATCAGAGTCCCACCCCAAATCACAGGTGGAGATATTACACCCGTTTCCAAACTTTCAAGTCCCTATATTATACAAGCAGGCTCATGACTGAACACATAAGCCTCTGCAACGTGACAACTTTAGTGTAGAAACTGGTTTCTAGAGTTCCATCTCCTCTTCTGTGCAAGCAGCTGTCTCCAAACTATTGTAAACAGGCAACCCTGTTGGCCGAGGTTCCAAGAACAGTTCAGTTCTTTGAGGAAAGGCAGTGCCAGCAGCTGCGTGCTTAGTTTGGCTCTCTCCTGTGTAGTTCTTAGCATTAGATGACGGCTTTGGCTTATCAGAAAGGAGTTCAGGGAGAGGTTTCCAGAGCACAAGCTCCATGGAAGGACGGCTCCTAAGACAGGAAATATATATTTGTATCAACAACTTTACAAAGCAGAAATAAAAGACATAGGTTGAAAAACTAATGTTTGCTACCTAGTATATAAAAATCGATGGGAGGACGTCCCTGGTGGGCCAGGGGCTCCACATTGGGAAGACACTCCCAATGCAGGTGCCCAGGTTCCACTCCTGTTCACCGAATTAGATCCCACATGCTGCCACTAAGAGTTCTCATGCTGCAACTAAAAGATGCTGCGTGCCGCAACTAAGATCTGGGCAGCCAAAAAAATAAAATAAAAAAACAAAACCGGATGAGATGTGATAAAAATAGGAGAATTATGACAATCCAAACTTATCTTTACAAAGGCCACTCAAGTACATAAAATTTTAGAGTTCTGCACGCATTGTAAGCAAAGCAACTGGCTGCACTGAATGCTGTGATTAGAATATAAATGTTCAATATGAAAAACAGAGGCCCTTGATTTAACATTATAGTTTCTTCTTAAACTGTGGTTAGTATTAGCAGATGTCGGTTATTATCTTGTACTAAACCATTATAAATAAAAAGAAACACTGGCTAAACACACTAAAAATACCTCAGCAAGCCTTTTGCTTATTAGTACAGCTATGAAGTATATAATGCTTTGTGTAGTAAGCCACTATCTGTGTCTACCACACCCCAACCTATTTCATCTAGTGCCGGTTTGATGGTTTCTGGGACCCAAGTGCAAGGCAAAATAAAACAATGAAGAACACCCCACAAAGGTTAGCTTCTGGAAAACTACCAAGAGCAGCAAGTGCTAATGCTTTACACTGGAGGGCAATGTGACCTGCTTACTCGTGGCTAAACTATTTACCCACCCTCAGGGCTGGGTAGTTAATTATAAGCTCAAGCTAGGAGGCTAACGCAAAACCCCCATGAGCTAACATCCAGCAGTAGGAGAAACCACAGTGTCTAAAGACAGTCATCTACCTAGTACCAGTGGGACTGGTAGCCTAAGAGAAGTTTTCAGATATCTGACACTTACTCTCACAGTACCAAGTCTATTCAAAGTCTTTTGTAGGAAACACCTACAGGGCACTTTATATCTTGCGTACTACAGTTGGCCCTCCATATCTATGGGGTTTTGATTTGGACCATTTTATGTAAGAGACGTAAGCATCCCTGGATTTTAGTATTTGTAGGGGTCCTAGAAGCAATCCCCCATGGATACTGAGAGACAACTGTATTTTACAGAGTAACGGCCACTTGAGCCCACTGAAGTCATTCTCATTAATTACAAGCTACCGTCAGTTTTATGTCGACGGGCCCAGGCTGCGTTGCTTTCAGGGTCTCACGCTCGCTTCCACTTCCTCTACTGTCCTTACACTGTGCTGTCACTGCTCACTAGCCATGAGTTTGTTCTGCTCTCACTTGCTGTCTGTGTTTTCTACTCTGATGGCAGAGGAAACCAGGTAAGTGAGCTCATCAAATGGTCTAAATGAAGAGCAAAATGGCTCTTAGAGCTAAAGGCCTGAGGGACCACACACTGTGAGATACAAGTATGAGCTCTAGACTGTGGCCTTTGTGATAACTTTGATTGCTGGTAAACTTTTCAGTTTTTTCTAAGGTCTTAATGGTGGTCCAAGATAACAGAGAGCCACGTAAACAGGTAGTTTTCAAGTGTGGTTCCTACAACCTATCACAGTAATTTGAGAGAATGGGTTCTTTCTTGCTAATCCTCCCATCCCCAAGTATTAGACTATGAGTGCATTTCCAGACTTCAAAACAACCCAGGGGTAAATAGCAAGGCAGCCACTCCTGTGAACTTCCAATTCCCACTTGCATAGCATTCCACTCACCCCAATGAACTAAGAAAAGGTCTCCAACCTGGGCTAAACATAAAACCTACTGAGCTTTCACTCGGTTGGTGATCAGAAAGTGTTTAGAGACATTGAGTCTTCCTTTTAAGATCATAACTGGGGACTTCCCTAACATCTGACTGCCAATGCAGGGGACATGGGTTCAATCCCCTGGAGCAGTATTTCACAAGCTGAGGGTCAAGCCATGCAACACAACCACTGAAGCCTGTGTGCCCTAGAGCCTGTGCTCTGCAACAAGAAAGCATCACAACTGGAGAGCAGCCCCAACTACTGCAACTAGAGAAAGTTTGTGCACAACAATGAAAACCTAGCACAGCCAAAAAGAAATTTAAAAGAATTTTTTAAAAAGATCAGAGTTGAATGGAAACCAGAAACCAAAACTTACATGGACTCAATCATTTTTTTTGTAAAGATTTCATCAAATTCCCTCTTCAAACCTGTTTTCATGGTATCAGAAAGGACAAGGCTGGGGAGACGGTTAATATTTCTGTCAGCTTCAACTTCTTCGTCTTCGTCAATTATTCTAAACAAAGGCAGACACACACAAAAAAATTATTTGGTTAAACTTATATATTCTATTAATTGGACAAAATTTTTAAAATAAAAAAGGATAAACTCAACAGGTGCTACAGCAGAAGGTCAAGTAAAGTATTAAACTCTACTCTGGAGAGAAATAAGTATATACACAAGAGCTGTTCAACATTTGACAAAAAAGATACCAAATTTGAAGGCTAAAACCCTCATAAACCAAAAAATTGATATTCAGAGATAGTAAATGAAAATATTTAGTACAATTCTATGAAAAACGCTTACTTTAACATTTAAAGTGCATACTTTAAGCTTCTTGATTTTTATAGTTTGACAGACTGAGGATTAAGGAATCACCAAATGATGAATTAGACTAACTTGAAAGAGAGGAGATGTTACATAGAAACAACAAGAAGCCAGCCGGATATGTGGCCCATTTACCTGTCCTCAATTTCCTGAAGCCTCCTTCGGGCAACTTCACACTGTGGTTCCCCCGTTGTCTGATCCATCTCTTCACAAATAACATCTAACATACCAGGTGCAGAAAGGCCACTAGTGCACGGATTTACTCCATGACCCTCTATATCCTGATGTGCACAAAGAATCCAGTCATTAGGACCAGCACAGAGCCCTGCTTCAGTTAGCCTTTTCTTTCTTACTGGACAACTGAAAAAAAAAAAAAAAAAATCAATGAAAATCCTGACTAATACAAATGAAACATGTATCACCAGCACTGCTAATAAAATTCTGCTATGAAAAAACCTCTTTTGACAGTATGTGATTATAAGATGGAAAATCACGCATTTTCTTTTCTGTCATTCTCACAGCCACCCTGAGATGTTTCCCTTAACGTCTGTCAAATTAGGTGGCACCTGCAAGATTTTGCCTTTCCAGATTAGAAGTGTTTGATATGGGAACTTAAAGTCATTCTTACTTACTCAGCTCTGGAAAGGTCAAGTGGGAAGTAAAGAAACCAAGAATCACAAAGTAGCAATTCAGGGCCAGCCGTACTTTCTCATACTGCTGCAGCTCCATTACACTGGGCATAGGAGGAGGTGGTCTGCAGGCACCCTATATTCCCTTAGGGCAAAAATACATGCTTCATCAGGTCTGCAGCAAGTACTACAGGTGCAGATGACATTGCTAATTTCCTGGTTCTCACCAAAAATGGTAGAGGCTGTCATTTGCTGTATGGGTCCCTGCCTAATGGGGTGCACTTTTCTCCCAGCTTGCAACATAAACTATCTTCACTTTCTAGAAAATTTTACATTTCACTGAGATCATAGGAGTTCAATTCAGATTGCTCTGCACATGTGGAAACAAGAAGGTAGAAAACTAAAGTGCTCCCTCTAAAGTGTCACATAAGGTGAGTTGTATTTTGGGTACCAAATCCCAGAGACAGATGCTGTATCCTCTATGCTTTTCATAGAGGATTCTCACTAAAACCTCCTGCCTTGTTAGGAAGTTCAACTGCTCAAGCTCTTAACACAAACTAGTATTTGTAAGCACTACAACATGCCCAACATTTAGTTGTTGTTTAGTCACTAAGTCATGTCCAACTCTTTTGCTACCTTATGGACTGTAGCCCACCAGGCTCCTTTGCCCATGGGATTTTCCAGGCAAATAACTGAAGTGGGTTGCCATTTCCCTCTCTGGGGAGCTTCCTGACCCAGGGATTGAACCTGTCTCCTGCACTGCAGGCCGATTCTTTACTACTGAGGGGTGCCCTGAACAGACAACCAGCCCTGCTCTGAGTATTTAGACCAAAAGAATGTTATTGCCTGGCTATCACCAAGCACAATCTCAATCATATGTTTAGCTTATAATTAGTTTTAACTCATAAGTATTAAGAATGTCTCTCCATAAATTAAACACTTCTGTAATATTTAGATAGTTCTAATGTATGCGATGTTTTGGAAAACAGAAGAAAAAGTTATACACATAGGAAATCATCTAAGAAGGAGCAGAACAACTTTATAGAGATCAATGATGATTAAGTCCCAGAGAAAATGGGACATAAAAGACTTTAAAGTTCTGATAAGAGCCACTAAAGTAGCAAGCAGGCAACACACTTCTGGGCATTCGACATCCAACTGTCCAGTCCCTTATCCTCCCAGGGCCTCAATCTCTCCATCTGCAAATTAAAGATGGTTAACTTTTAAAATCAATGGTTTTTACACTTCAAATTTTTTATTTATGACATTAGAATTATTTAATAATCTCCTAGGAAACTTCCCTGGTGGCTCAGACAGTAAAGAATCTGCCTGCGATTCAGGAGGCTTCAGTTTCATCCCTAGGTCAGGAAGATCTTCTGGAGAAGGGAATGGCCCACTCCAATATTCTTGCCTGGAGAATCCGTGGACAGAGGAGAGTCTTGGGCTACGGTCCGTGGGGTTGCAAAGAGTTGGACATGACTAACCAACAAACACTTCCACACTTTCAAAAGATAAAAGCAAAGAGGTCCTTGTGGATCCACAGCAATCCCAAAGCTATAAAGAACATAAATATTGTCCGGTCTAGAGATTTTTTATTTTAAAATTTTTGGCCATGCCACGTGACATCCAGGATTTTAGTTCTCCAATCAGGAATCAAACCCACGCCCCCTACATTGGAAACATGGAGTCCTAACCACTGGACCACCAGAGAAGTCTCAGATGTTTTTTTTAAACTGAGGCAACTTTCAAATCTACTGTCTTGTAGGTCTATGTATCAACCTGGTGAGAAAATTAAAAGTTTCTGTTGGCAAAAAAAAATAAATCACACAAAAGCTGAAAGACAACAAATCTGGGGAAAACACAACATACATAAAAAAGACCAATAAGTCAATAAAAGATCTGCAGAAACATGAAGAATTCACCCAAAATGAAACACAAATGGCTTAAAGGAAAAGATAGCTTAACGAAAGATGTTCAAAATCGCATTTAATTCACAAAACATAAAAGTGATCTAATTTCTTTATTTATAAAAGGCTTGCACTCATAAAAATACATATAGTAATTATAAAACAAAAATCCATGAAAGTAATATTCAAGATACAGAATGCCATCAGCATCCCTAAATGGTACTCTATTCCCTCCTCCCTGTAAGTACACACCGTCTTTTACAACAACCATTTCATTTTAAAAAATATACATTATCATGCATATAAATATGCAATATTAAAAGCTTTTAGTTCTGCCTGGTTTTGACCCTTATATAAGGAATTATACTGAATATATATACATTCGTGCTATGTTTCTTTTGTTCCTACTATGCTTATAAGACACATCTGGGTTGGTAAGTGTGGTTCAGTGTTTCTTTTTTGCTGAACTGAACTCAGCAAAAATTTATTATGTCCAGATACTGTTAACTTTGACCCATCATGAACAAGGATGCCATAAACTTTCTTGTACATGTCTTCTGATCAGCATGCATAGTCAAAAAAAGAACTGCTGAGTAAATGGGTATGTGTGCTTCAACTCATTCAAAACTGTTTCCTAAAGTGTTGTAGCAATTTACATTCTTATCCAATAGTGTCTGTGAGTTCCTGGTGTTATAGAACCCTCCAATATCTGGCAGTGGAGTAGTTTCTCACTGTGCTTTTAATACGCATTTCCCTAAAGACTGATGAGGTCGAATATCTTTTCATTTGTTTGGTCATTTTGATATCCTCTTTAGGGGAAGTCTTTTACTCATTTTCTTTTTTAGACTGCCTGCCTATAACATGCAGTATTTTCCCTATCAGTTAAGAGGTGATCAAAAAGTTTCAAAATACAATTCTGATGAGAAGATGGAGAAACACACATTCCCAAAGTTTAAAGGAGTATAAACTGCCAACAACTCTTGTTTAAAATTCAAAATGCATACATTTAAGGATTGAGCAATTTCCCATCTAGGAATCCATTTATCTAATTACAAACACAAAGAACTTAAGAATGGTCACTTTAGATCTGTTAGTATTAAACTCCATCACCGGGAGACTGGTTAATTACCTATTCCTAGCCTTACAACAGAATTCCACTCAACTGTTGAAAAACAAATGAGATAGAACTCTATGTGTCCATATGCAACAAGCTACAGGAGAGTAAAATGAAAACACCAGTGTTGCAGTGTTAACAGTATGTTACTAATAAATGTAAAACCCCAGAATTATACAGCTATAAACTTGCACATTTTTACATTGTCTTTCTTAAAGGGAAACAGGCAATAAGGATAACCCTCTGGGGAAAACTGGGAGGGTAAGATTTTGCCTTCTGCGAATTTTTTTAAATTTTGTGCATGTAATAATACTCATATGCCTCAAAGTTCAAACATGACAATCGCTTATGCAGTAACAAGCTTCCCTCTGACCTGCCCAGCTCACTTCTCTAAAAGGCAACCCGTGTTGTCAGTTCCTTGGGCCTCCTTTCAGAGACACCTAATGTTCCACCTTTTCACTTAAAAACAAATAGTTATGGATATAAAATAGGTTAAATTAAGTGACCATTAAGTGACTAAAAAAGCACTTGAAACTTACTCATCCTCCTCCTCCTCCTCCCGCTTGTGTTTCTTTCTACAGTGAGTTGAAATACTGTTAAAACAAACAAACAAACAAACAAACAAACTCAGTCAGTTGAGAAATTTACTGAGCTGGTACATTCAGCATCCACTTTCAGGCTCCGATAATCTTGCCCACACCACTATCAGCTCTCCCCTCCGTTGCCCTGTGGGATGGATATACAGGTCACACGGTCAGTCAGGTAAAAGTGTTGGCTGGTCCTGACAAAATCACACTGAAAGCTAAAATCATTCGGTCAAGGCCGGGGGAGATAAACTGGGGCGACCAGCGTAGGGAAAACGTATCGGGGCAGGCACCATGCTAAGCACTTTAGTTTATGATCCCACTAGAAGGACCCATTTCTCTCCCAAGTTGCGGATGAGGAAGCTCAAGAGTCCAAGAGTCCCTGAAAGTTACCAACAGCAGCTGCCGGGCCGCAGTCTGGAGGGAGCGAGGCGTGTGCGCGCCCAGGGCAGCTCCAGGCCCGGGTCGGTCCGGCTCCCATCCCCGCACGCCCTGGGTGAGCAGACCTCTCCTCACATCTGCCGGCGCAAGCGCGCCGAGGTCGGAACCGGACCCCCTCGCTGTGCGACCTCCGCGATTTACGGCAACCGCCTGTGGGGCTCAGTCTCCTCATCCGCAACTTGAGGCTCAAGAGCCCCCACCAGGGTCGCGAAAAGGGTCAACCAGCCCGCGCCGGAGCCTACACCCGCCCCCGCCGTCCCCCGGTCTCCTCACCGTCCGCGCGCCGCGCTCCCGCCGGAGCTGCTCGGGGTGGCGCGAAGTCCCGGCCGCGGGGCCAGCTCGGCGCCCTCCGTCCCCGGCGGGAAGGCCCGACCGGCGAAGGCCGGCGGCGGCTGCAGGAAGTCCGAGCCACCGCTCAGGGGAAGGCCGCTAAACGGCCGGCCGAGCGCCGCCATGGCCGGGGAGACGAGGAGGCTGCGCCCACGACCCCGGCCGTCCGCTTCCCCGGGCCCGGCAGCAGCGGCCACAGCGACTGCCGAGAGGTACCCGCCTCTGAGCCCGCTTCCCGACCCCACGTCACGCCTTCTAGAACCCTCCACCCCAAGCCGCCCGGAGCACGCCGGGATTTGTTGTGTGTGGCGAACTGCTGGCGCGAGGGCTGCCGGGAGCTGAAGTCCTTGAGGACCACAAACAAGATGGCTGCCCGGCCGAGTCTTTGGGGCTGGAGGATGGCCCTACCTAGCAGAGGTCCGAGGTCCAAATCCTCACTCGTCAAGTAACCTCTGTACCTCAGTTTTCTCAGTAGTAAAACCTGAAAACAGTAGTAAAACCTGAAAACAGTAGTACCTATGTTCTTAAGATTGATAGGAGAAGTGAATTAAAACCTCTAGAGCCCTTAGAAGTTCTAAGTTAGAACACATCTTGGCACATAGTGTTAGTCGCTCAGTCGGGCCCGACTCTTTGCGACCCCATGGACTGCAGCCCGCCAGGCTCCTCTGTTCATGGACTTTTCCAGGCAATAATAATACTGGAGTGGGTTGCCATTTCCTTCTCCAGTCTTCGGTGTTTTAATGTAAATGAAGTTGGTGACACTTTAGAGAAAACAGCATGGAAGATCAGGAAAAGCCTCAAAGTTCTCCTGAGCGGTACTGGCAAGCCTTCCAGCCTCCCTCTGGGAGCATCCAGAGACAACTGCTTGCTAAAGGGCTAGCAGAGTTGGCCATCCCAACCACTGATCATGACCATATTTCCCGTCTCGGGAAACCGCACCACCGTCTAGTCTGAGTTGCTTATACCAAAGTCAATGCCCTTCAGTCAAAGACCACCAAGAACTCACACTTGTGTTGCATGTGGACACATAGAGTTCTACTTCATTTCCTTTTCAACTGTTGAGTGGAATTCTATTGTAAGGCTGTGTGTGCTTAGTAGCTCAGTCGTGTCCTATTCTTTGCGACTCCATGGGACTGTAGTCCGCCAGGCTTCTGTGTTCATGGGGATTCTCCAGACAGGAATATTGGAATGGGTTGCCATGCCCTCCTCCCGGAGATCTTCCCAACCTAGGGATCAAACCCAGTCTCCCACATTGCAGGTGGATTCATACTGTCTGAGCCACGAGGAAAGCCCCATTGTAAGGCTGAGTGTAGACAAATCTAAGTTTTTTGTATATATTTGCAAGTAGGTAAATGGATTCCTAGGTGGAAAATTGCTGACAGTGTTTTTAAAATAAACATGTTCAATACAATGAGATGCAATGCACTGAATGTTTGTGTCCATTGCACCTCATTGTATATTAACCCAGATGGAGTAGAACATGAGGTTAAAAACAAGAAGTCGAAAGAAGCAAACATCAGCAACGAGCATTTATTGAGCACTTCCTTCCCTGGTGGCTCAGATGGTAAAGCGTCTGCCTGCAATGCAGGAGACCCGGGTTCAATCCCTGGGTTGGGAAGATCCCCTGGAGAAGGAAATGGCAACCCACTCTAGTACTCTTGCCTGGAAAATTCCATGGACCGAGGAGCCTGGTAAGCTACAGTCCCATGGGGTGGCAAAGAGTCAGACACAACTGAACAACTTCACTTTCACTTCCTTTCACTATGCTAGGCACTGCTTCTTACTAACTCCACCACAACTCTGTACTTCCCTGGTGGTTCAGACAGTAGAGAATCTGCCCATAATGCAGGAGACCCAGGTTTGATCCTTGGGTCGGGAAGATCCTCTGGAGGAGGAAATGGCAACCCACTCCAGTATTCTTGCCTAGAGAATCCCATGGACAGAGGAACCTGGTGGGCTATAGTCCACGGGGGTCACAAAGAGTCTGACAAAACTGAGCGACTAACATACACGTGTGCTAGGGCACTGCTTCTCATCATCACCACTTTGCAGAATAAGAGGCTAAGATTCAGAGAGGTGAAGGACCAATCTCAAGGTCTCACAATTAATAATGGTGGTTCTGGAAATGTTTGATTGCTTCCGAAACTAGTTATATCATCACTGCTTTCTAAAAGGAAATAGAAACTTTTTTTCCCCTGCTGAGCATCCTCCAAATGCATATTCGAGGAAAGATCCTTGCATTAGTCAGGGTTCTGCAGAGAAATAGAAACTACAGGATGTGTGTGTGTGTATATATATATATAAATATAAGAGGAGATCTATTATTGGAACTGACTCACTTGGTTACGGAAGCCAAGAAGTCCCACCATCTGCCCTCTATAACTAGAGAACCAGAAAGCCAATGATGTAATTTAGTCTGAGTCTGAAGGCCTGCCAATCAGGGGGCTGCTAATGTGAGTCCATATCTGAGTGTGAAAGCCTGAGCACAAGGGCAGAAAATGGATGTCTCAGCTCAAGCAGAAGGAGGGAGCCGGTTTGCTCTTTCTCCTCCTTTTTGTTCTATTAGAGCCCTCATGGCTCAGTCGGTAAAGAATCAGCCTGCAATGCAGGAGACTCCCTGTCATTCGATCCCTGGGTCAGGAAGATCCACTGGAGGAGGAAATGGCAACCCACTCCAGTATTCTTGCCTGGGAAATCCCATGGACAGAAAAGCCTGGTGGACTACGGTCCCTGGGGTTGCAAGAGTCTGACATGACTTAGCCACTAAACCACCGCCAGAACCCCCACTGGATTGGAGGATGCTCCCCACATCAAAGAGCCATTTGTATTACTCAATGCGCCAATTCAAATTCCAATCTCTTCCAGAAACATCCTTAGAGGCACACCCAGGAATAATATTTCACCAGCTATCAGAAAATCAGTTAGCCTAGTCAAGCTGACACATAAAATTAACCATCATAATCCCTAAAAAAATTGATGTTCCTGCTTTAAAAAAAATACAACAACCTCTATAGGACAGAGAAAAACCTGTATGTTCAGGGCTTGCCAATGACATTCCAAATAGAGGACCCCCTTCTCAAAAGCAGCATCTGGGGGCCTCCCTGGTGGCTCAGTGGTAAAGAGTCCACCTCTCAGTGCAGGAGACACAGGTTCAGTCCCTACTCCAGGAAGATCCCAAATGCTGTGGAGCAACTAAGCCCATGAGCCACAACTAGCACAGCCAGAAATGAATAACTAAAGTTATTTTTTAAAAAAAAGAAGGAAGAGTAAACTAAATACAAAGCAAGCAGAAGGGAGAAAGTGATAAAGATTAAAGCTGAAATAAAAAATAGAAAAGGGACTTCCCTGGCAGTTCAGTGGTTAAGACTCCACAGTTCCAAGGCAGGGGGCATGGGTTTCATCCCTGGTTGGGGAACTAAGATCCCACATGCTGCAACTGAGACCTGGTGCAGCCAAATAAAGTTTTTTTTAAAATCAAGAGAAATGAATGAAATGGAAACTTGATTCTTTGAAAAAGCTAACGCAATGTGACAAACATTTAGCTGGACAGATCAAGAAACAGAAAGCAAAGACTCAAATTATTAAAATCAGGAATGAACGAGGTAATTATAAGGGAAAACCACAAATAACTATATGCCAACAAATTAGACAATTTAGATGAAATGGATAAATTCATGAACAAATTAATAAAACTGATTCAAGAAGAAACAGAAATTTTGAATAGGCCTATGATAAGAGACTGAATTAGTAATAAACAATCTTCCTACAAAGAAAAGACCAGGTCCACATGGCTTCACCAGTGAAGTCTGCTGAATATTTAAAGAAAAATTGACACCAATCCTTCACAAATCCTTCCAGAAAATAGAAGAGGATGGAAAAATTCCCAATCCATTATACAAGGCCAGTATTACTTTGATGGTTAAATTAGATGCTGACTAAAGAATGTCACTCATCATCTGGCTTTAAAAGGATTAGGTCATTAGCCACTGCAGTAGCTGACTTTCTGCCCTGAAAGGACTTCAGGACAGAGATTAGGGATGAGGCACTCTGCTCTGGGAGATCTGCCAGAACAGGTCTGCGGATAGGTAGTTTCAGGAAAGAATTGTATGAACCCAAACTCTTGCATCAAAGCACTAAAATCATTAACTAAGATATCCGTTTCTACTTTAAAATAGTACAATATTTAAATTTAAAAATCAGTTGTATTTCTCTACACTAGCATAAATCAGAGAAGGCAATGGCACCCCACTCCAGCACTCTTGCCTGGCAAATCCCATGGATGGAGGAGCCTGGTGGGCTGCAGTCCATGGGGTCGCTAAGAGTCGGACACGACTGAGCGACTTCACTTTCACTTTTCACTTTCATGCATTGGAGAAGGCAATGGCAACTCACTCCAGTGTTCTTGCCTGGAGAATACCAGGGACTGGGGAGCCTGGTGGGCTGCCATCTCTGGGGTCACACAGAGTCGGACATGACTGAAGCGACTTAGCAGCAGCAGCAATAAATAATCTTGAAAATGGAATTAAGAAAATCATTTTGTTTACAGGAGCATCAGAAAGAGTAAAATACTTAGGAATAACTCTTAACAAAATAGCATGTGACTTTTACACTGAAATTATAAAACATTTGAAAGAAATTAAAGACAATCTAAATAAATAGGCAGACAATCTGCCTACGTTCATGGATCAATACACTTAATATTGTTTAATAGTTTTTAAATTGAAACCTTTTTTTTCTTGCTGTACCTGAGACATGGAGGGTGTCTGATCAGGATTCTCTGATCAGGGATTGAACACGCCTCCTGCATTGGTAGGTAGAGCCCTAACCACTGAACCGCTGGGGAAGTCCAATATTGTTTTAATATCGAATACTCCCCACATTGATCTGCAGATTCAATGCAATCCTTATAAAATTTCTAGCTTTTTTTTGCAGATATTGACAAAATGATTTTAAAACTCTTAGAGAAATGCAACTGTTGTGTAACAAAGATTTTGGCCTTTATCTCTGGTTCTGGAAGGTGTTTCTGTATCCTGAGAATTACCTGACTGATAGGTGTGTGTGTGTATTATGAGCTCTATGGGTTATTCCTGAGTTTATGCTAATGAATGAGGTGATCCCAGATGGGGGCTGGTCATCAAAAAGACCAGCTATGTGATTAGAGGGTTGGGGCTTTGAGCCAGCCCAGCACCCAGGGAGAAAGAAAGAGACTGAAGATTGAATCCAACCACATGGCCAATGATTCAGTCAGCAATATTTACACAGTAGTTCAGTCAGTTGTGTCTGACTCTTTGCGACCCCATGGACTGTAGCACACCAGGCTTCCCTGTCCACCACCAACTCTCGGAGTTTACTCAAACTCATGTCCATCGAGTCAGTGATGCCATCCAACCATCTCACCCTTTGTTGTCCCCTTCTCCTCCTGCCTTCAATCTTTCCCAGCATCAGGATCTTTACCAATAAGTCAGTTCTTCAAATCAGGTGGCCAACATATTGGAGTTTCAGCTTCAACCTCAGTCCTTCCAATGAATATTCAGGGCTGATTTCCTTTAGGATGGACTGGTTGGATCTCCTTGCAGTCCAAGGGACTCCCAAGAGTCTTCTCCAGCACCACAGTTCAAAAGCATTAATTCTTCGGCGCTCAGCTTTCTTTATAGTCCAACTCTCACATCCATACATGACTACTGGAAAAACCATAGCTTTAACTAGACGGACCTCTGTTGGCAAAGTAATATCTCTGCTTTTTAATATGCTGTCTAGGCTGGTTTTACACAGTAAAACCCCAGTAAAAACTGGATGCCAGAGCTCATTGGAGCTTTCTGATGATGAACACATAGATATGCTGGAGGATGAAGCACTCTGAACGCATGGGAGAGGGCCTGGAAACTCTGCACTCAGGAACACCCCTCTTCCCCACTACATCTTATACCAGACATAAGATGTATCCTTTCGTTTGTACCCCTACAAGGCAGCTGTAATCAAAATGTAACTTCCCCTCAATTCTGGGAATCATTCCAGTGAACTGTTGAACCTAAGAGGTGTCACGGGAACCTCCTGGATTTGTAGCTGGTCTGTCATAAGCATAGGTGACCCACTTGACGCTGGCATCTGAAATAAGGGAAATCTTGTTTGACCCAGTCCTGTGCCCTTAAACCTGGTGAGTCTGATGCCAACTGTAGATGGTTAGTGTCAGAATTACACTGCAGTACTGCGCTCCTGTCAGAACAGCAAGGGACCCGGAAAGCCAAACAGTCTTATAAAAGAACAGAGTTAGTGAACTCGGCCTCTCTTCTATGATGAGAAAAACACACGGAGTTCTGAGTTGCTGCCCAGACATTTTACAGGGTGATAACCCTGCTCACACCCAGAGTCTGAACATCTAGATAAGGGCTTGAGTTTGGGGTGCTTGCTGCTCAGTTCCCACTTTGCTTTTCCCAGGGCGCCTTTTAAAGTAACCACGTAAGAGTTAAGTGGTTAAGTAAAAAATTAGTGATCTCCACCCCAATTACTTTATAAGTAACAAGTGCTTACTTCCCTGCTCTCTGAGGCTTCCAGGGTGGCTCAGTGGTAAAGAATCTGCCTGCAATGCAGGAGACATGGGTTCGATTCCTGGGTCAGGAAGATCCCCTGGAGGAGGACATGGCAATCCACTCCAGTGTTCTTGCCTGGAGAGTCCCATGGACAGAGGAGCCTGGCGGGCTACAGTTCATGGGGTCACAAAGAGTCGGGCTCGACTGAGCAACTGAGCGCACACAGCCTGCTCTCTATCTCCAGCTCACTCCTGAGGTGAGACTGAGGACTGCCCTTCCCCCACTCATGATAAACCACCCCACCCGCTATCTGGGATCTATAAGTAAAAATTCTTGTAACTTACTTCCTTTGTGTGGGCATATTGAAACTTTGCCTTCAAATCAAAATCACCCCATGGGTTTCACTTCCCCAAAGTGGGGGCTCAGATGCTGAGGGAACTACCTTGGTACCCCATGTAGTGTTCTAGGCCCCGTTATTCAGCAGGTCATAATCTGCATATTCTTAATTCAATACACCATCTCCTCAGCACAGTTCCAATTTCAAAACAGCTACTCTGCTCTTCAAAGCCTTAATTTCTCCATCCGTGAAATGGGGATGATAGTTCCTGCCTGAAAGGGCCCATTGGAGGATTCAGGGAGAAGGGGAGTATAACGTGCTTATTAAATGCCTGTCCACCAGATCTCTTTGCCCTGCCCAGACATTCTTTCTCAGCTCCTGGCGTCCTCCAGTTGCCTACTGAACATCTACAGGAAGTTCCAAGGACACAAACCTGTCCAAATGGAGCTCAGTCCCTCCCTCAGCCCCTGCCCCAAGCTGCAGCTCCTCTTCCTGGGTCAAGGCTTCTCCATCCCCCCAGTGCTCACACCAGGCACTTGAGGTCCCTTTATTCAGCCCTCACCATAGCCAATTACCTGCCAAGTCCTAACGGTCCCACTTCCTAGAATGCTCTTGGATCTACTTACTGTCCCCTCACCACCATGTTGCCTTCAATCAGAAACCAAGAGCTGTCAGCTCTACCCAAGTCTCCGGATGTGTCTCTTTCTCTAGTTGTCTACACCCCCCTGATCTGGCTGCCTCCTTCTCAACAGCATCCCTACCCCTTCCTTGCTCCTGCTGTCACCTCCTTGCAGTAAGAGTCTTCTTCACTTGCGTGCATTCCATTTCTCCTGCTAACCTACCAGAAAATGCAAATGCCTTCTAACCTTCAAGATTCAGCTTACCATGAGGCACCACCTCCAGGAAGCCTCTGTGATTCCACCTCTAACCCTTGGTCAAAGTTAGGGGCTGCTCCTCTCTGCTCCCACGTCATTCTGTGCTTCCCACGAATATTTGCTGAGTGCATCGCTAGGCCTTGTGCTGAGCACTTCGTATGCATTATTTTATATCCTCTTCACTTTTGACGTCACATCTGTACTTTGTCATGATTAAGGCTGGTGCTATGGTTATGCTTGTCTTACAGATGAAAAAAATGTACTTAACTGCTCGAGGTTACACGGTAAGTAAGAGGAACTTTCAGATGCAAAACCCAGCTGTGTCTGAATCTCTGAAATCTGCTGTATCACAAGTATAATTTGTAACCTAACTTCCTTCCTCAGTCCACTGGATAAGCTGTCTCATTTTTTAAAAAACCATTCAACTTTATTTTTTTTTTACTTAAAAATTTTTTTGGCCATACCACTTGGTATGTGGGATCTTAGTTCCCCAATCAGGGACAGAACTCATGACGTCCTGCATTGGCAGCACAGTCTTAACCATTGGATCACCAGGAAGTCCCTGAACTGTCTTATTTTTTACCTTACTGCTCTCACATCACCTCCTCTGCAAAAGCCTTTCTCACTTCTCTCCTTTCGCCAGCTGACTTATCTCTTACTGCTTGTCTGTTTCCATGGGCAGCCCCAGAGAAATCTCCTGTTAAAACCCAGTTTCAGCTTCTCTTAAAAACAATCCAGAGATGGTCAACACAGCTTCTGAATCTCAGCATGGCAGCAAGGACCACGGTCAAGTAGCATCTCCTCTTTCACCCCGCAGCTTTGGGATGGTGCATGTTGTAATTCCTCCAAGACCTCACCCCTCTCTGATGGCAACCCCTTCCACCACCAACGCTCGGTGTGTTTCCTGCCTGGAGCCCTCACCCCTCTCAACTCTCCTGACTTTCTCTTGCCTTCCGACTGCAGACCCTAGAAAGGAAAAGATGGTGTTGTCTCTTTCTTTTTTCATCTGGCCCCATCTGATATAACCAACATGTTATAAAAAGTGACAGAACCGAAGGAATTCTTTGCCAAAGCAAAGATTTAGTTGCTGCAGCTGTTTGTCGCTTGTCACTTAACACACTAGGAGCGTCGTTCTTTTTGCCTGTTGCTGCTGCTGCTGCTGCTACGTCGCTTCATTTGTGTCCGACTCTGTGCGACCCTATAGACGGCAGCCCACCAGGCTCCACTGTCCCTGGGATTCTCCAGGCAAGAACACTGGAGTGGGTTGCCATTTCCTTCTCCAGTGCATGAAAGTGAAAAGTGAAAGTGAAGTCGTTCACTCATGTCCGACTCTTTGCGACCCCATGGACTGCAGCCCACCAGGCTCCTCTATCCATGGGATTTTCCAGGCAAGAGTACTGGAGTGGGGTGCCATCACCTTCTCCTTTCTTTTTGTCTGATGGTGGTCAAACAGGAAAAAGCCCTTTAGCAGTTATAGATTACTGGTCATATAACTCCCTCAACTGTGACAGGACTGCCCCTTGGCTTCTGTGGAGAAAACAGTTAACTCAGCTGCCCTGAGATTGAGTGAAGCTATAGTGAAGCTGCTCAGTCGTGTCCGACTCTTTGCAACCCCCTGGACTGTAACCTGCCAGGCTCCTCAATCCATGGGATTTTCTAGGCAAAAGTACTGGAGTGGGTTGCCATTTCCTTCTCTAGGGGATCTTCCTGACCCAGGGATTGAACCCAGGTCTCCCACATTGTAGGCAGATGCTTTACCATCTGAGCCACCAGGGAATCCTGAGATTGAACATCCTTAGAAAGTCCTGCTCACAAGGTTGGCCCTTGGTTGGTGCCTGGGAACTTGGATTTGGGGAGTTTCCCTGGTGACTCAGATGGTAAAGAATCTGCCTGCAATGCAGAAGACCTGGGTTTGATCTCTGAGTCAGGAAGATCCCCCCGGAGGAGGAAATGGCAACCCACTCCAGTATGCTTGCCTGGAGAATTCTATGGACAGAGGAGCCTGGAGGGCTACAGTCAAAAAGAGTCGGACATGACTGAACAACTCTTTCCCTATTTCCAGAACTGATAAGAGTGGCTCACTCTACCTAAGTTATTTGTACAACAATGCTGTTGTGGTTCAGTCGCTCAGTTGCGTCCTACTCTTTGTGACCCCGTGGACTGCAGCACGCCAGCCTTCCTTGTCCTTCACTGACTCCTAGGGTTTGCTCAAACTCATGTCCTTTGAGTCAATGATTCCATCCAACCATCTTGTCCTCTGTCGTCCCCTTCTCCTCCTGCCTTCAATCTTTCCCAGCATCAGGGTCTTTTCCAATGAGTTGGCTCTTTGCATCGGGTGGCCAAAGTATTGGAGCTTCAGCTTCATCATCAGTATTTCCAATGAGTATTCAAGAGTTGATTTCCTTTAGGGTTGACTGGTTTGATCTCCTTGCAGTCCAAGGGGCTCTCAAGAGTCTTCTACAGCACCACAGTTTGAAAGCATCAATTCTTCAGTGCTCAGCCTTCTTTATGGTCCAGCTCTCACATCTGTACATGACTACTGGACCTCTGACTATATGGGTCATTGTTGGCAAATAACGTCTCCGCTTTTTAATATGCTGTCTAGGTTTGTCATAGCTTTTCTTCCAAGGAACAAGCTTCTTTTAATTTCATTGCTGCAATCACCATCTGCAGTGATTTTGGAGCCCAAGAAAATAAAGTCTGTCACTATTTCCATTTTCTGCCCCCATCTATTTGCCATGAAAAGATGGGACTGTATGCCATGATCTTAATTTATGCTGTTCATGCAAGCAATGTAGTTTATGCTGAATACTTGTTTTCTTTCTGGAAATTGAATTTTGGCACATGCTAAACAAAGAGTGCTTACATAACCAGCACTCACGAAAAACTCTAGGTACTGCGTCTCTAACAAGCCTCCCCTGCAGACAGCAGTTTCACACTTCTGTGGTCACAGCTTGTTGCTGGGGGAAGTTAGTGTGTTTTCTGTGACTTCCCTAGGAGAGGAACCTTGGATGCTTGTGCCTTGTTTTGGTGGGACTTCATCCCATGTGCTTTTTCTCTGTGCTGACTTTAGCTTTGTTTTTTTTTTTTTTTTCTAATTTATTTATTTATTTTTAATTTTTACTTTACAATTCTGTATTGGTTTTGGCATAGATTGACATGAATCCACCATAGGTGTACATGCGTTCCCAAACATGAGCCCCCCTCCCACCCTTGACTTTAGCTTTGTATCCTTTAGTTGTGATAAATTGTAGCCATGAACAGGACTATATACCGAGTTCCGTAGGTTCTCCCACTGAGTCCGTGAAGCTGAGGGTGGTCTCGGGGACACCCGACACGGGTTCTCTCTGCTTGTCTGGATCCCACTTCCCTGAAGCCTTCTTCCCTGCTTCCCACAATGGGGAGGATCATCCCCTAAGCTCAGTGAAGCTGTATCAGCAGACTTTGGAAACGGGGTCTTGGATCAAATCCTGCCTCGGCTGGCATGGTACAGGCCCTGGTACATGGCCCCTCTTGTAAAGATTGGTCAGTACCCGTGGCTGGTACTTAATCATGGCTGGTTCAACCTCCCTAAGAGCACAGGCTTTGCAGGCAGACCTGGGTTTGAATCCCTGCTCTTAATTCTCTTACTTTCTGTGATCTTGTTTCTTCATCTGTAAAATGAGTGGAATTGGGTTTAATTTGATGGAATCATGCAAAGTATTGCCCATAGTGCCTGGCACACAGTCACTGCACAGTAAATGGGAACTTTTATCGCTGTTTTGGTTGTCGGTGTTGGAAGTCCTCTCCCTGAATAGACAGAAAGCATCTCACTGTTTTTTGTTACTTTCTCAGGTTCATCACTTCATGGGAAATAGATGGGGAAACAGTGGAAACAGTGTCAGACTTTATTTTTTGGGGCTCCAAGATCACTGCAGATGGTGACTGCAGCCATGAAATTAAAAGACGCTTACTCCTTGGAAGAAAAGTTATGACCAACCTAGATAGCATATTCAAAAGCAGAGACATTACTTTGCCGACTAAGGTCCGTGTAGTCAAGGCTATGGTTTTTCCTGTGGTCATGTATGGATGTGAGAGTTGGACTGAGAAGAAGGCTGAGCGCTAAAGAATTGATGCTTTTGAACTGTGGTGTTGGAGAAGACTCTTGAGAGTCCCTTGGACTGCAAGGAGATCCAACGAATCCATTCTGAAGGAGATCAGCCCTGGGATTTCTTTGGAAGGAATGATGCTAAAGCTGAAATTCCAATACTTTGGCCACCTCATGCGAAGAGTTGACTCATTGGAAAAGACTCTGATGCTGGGAGGGATTGGGGGCAGGAAGAGAAAGGGACGTCCGTGGATGAGATGGCTGGATGGCATTATGGATTCGATGGACTTGAGTCTGAGCAAACTCCGGGAGATGGTGATGAACAGGGAGGCCTGGCGTGCTGTGATTCATGGGGTCACAAAGAGTTGGACACGACTGAGCGACTGAACTGAACTGAACTGAGCAGTCTCTTACACAAACTAGGTGCTTGAAACTCTGTTGAAAGGATAATATTTTACTCTGTAGCGAAAGGCATGAGTTTGTCGCAAAATAAAAACCAAAGAAGTCATTATCATTTAAAAAATCACATTTGAGTGATTATGTGCGGTGCACTGTGCTAAACAGTTTGCATAGACAATTTATTCCATTTACTCTTTACAACAACCTTGTGAGTGTGGTGCTAATATCTTTATCACCTTTATTGTTTTGGCCATTGCACTGGGCATTAGAAGAAAGCCAATAGGAAGGCCAGCCACTCATACTCTTGTGGGCTTTCACATCTACCCGGAGTTCTAAAGGAACTACTAAAGGAATTACTGTGTAGGTGTGATTTTGTTCGTTTTTTGGCCGCACCGTGGCATGTGGGATCCTGGTTCCTCGACCAGGGATCAAAACCACACCCCCCACCCCTGCATTGGAAGCACAGTCTCAACCACTGGACCACCAGGGAAGCCCCTATCATCACTGTTTTGAAGATGAGGAAATGAAGCTTAGCACAACTGTGGACTCATGCAAATTAGCGGCAGAGCTGGAATTCAAAACCAGGCGTATTATTAATAATCTACTCAGGCTGCTGTAACGAAATACCACAGACTGGGTGTCTTAAACAACAGAAGTTAATCTTCTCACGGTCTAGAGGCTGGAAGACCAAGATCAAGGTTGCCATCAGGGCCAGTTTCAGTAGGTTTATAGACAGTGGGCATTTCCCTGGCTTTCTGTCGGGGTCTTTCCCTGGGCATGACTGTGAAAAGACTGAGCAAGAGAGCTCTCTGGTGTCTTTTCTTGTAAGAACACTCATCCTGTCAGATCAGGGCTTCACCTTTACAACCTCATCTATCCTTAATTACTTCCCTAGAGGCACCATCTCCAAATACAGCCACAGGGCAGGTAGGGCTTCAACATACAGATTTTGGGGAGCCACGTTCTGTCCATAACACCAGGTTCATTTGACACCAGGGCAAATAGTCACAAATTACTCAAGCCCTTGACTTGTTCTACCATTATATTAGGAGCCATGTGGGGCTGGGAGGTAGGTGCTTAATTTCCTTCCCTCGGTCAGAAAAGTTAACCCAAGTAGGACTGCTAAGCTTTCAGAGGTCTAGAAGGATCCTCTAGAGGGCTTTGTCAGGGAACACTTGAATGGGCTTCTGGATTGAGAAGTTTGGCTATACCTGGAGTTTAGACTAAAAGGGAAAGAATTTGGAAGAGAGGGGAAACCATGTCTCAGAAATAAAGTCTTTTCTTTTTTAAAAAATTGCTTGCCTGGCTGCACCCAGGTCTTAGTTGCAGCATGCAGAATATTTGGTTGTGCTATGCAAACTTGTGCTTTCAGCATTCGGGATGGTTTCCTAACTGGAAACCGAGCTCAGGCCGCCTGCTTTGGAGGCACAGTCTTGGCCCCTGGACCACCAAGGAAATCCCAGAAATATTCTTTTCTATCTATTCCCCTGATCAGAAATGGTTTGCTGGGAGGCCTTTCTAGCCAATGGCAATAGGTAAGGGGAAGTTTCTTTGAAGTGCTGCCAAAAATGTCATTCGAAGCAAATTCGTTGATCTGATTTCTTTTTGTGGTTGGATAGTTTCAGTCTGGATCTTTGTTCTGAGGAAGGACGGAATATTGTCTACAGGCATATTTCGAATATTCCTTTCGTTTCCTTCTTAGCAGAAGCACCCAATCTAATCAGGACTTTGCTTGCTTTGTAATTATTTACTTAAAGGACTTCCTGTGCATGTTCAGACAAGTAACTCATTCTTCTTGTAAATTATGAGGGGCTTGGAGATTGTACTGATATTCCTAAATACCATTAAGCCAGACAGCTGCTGTGGTTCATTTGCCTTTAGAAAGATCCATAAATCCTGAAACGTTAACTGAGTATAACTGGATTCACAAGATATAAATTCTTAAGACAGTGATGAGGGAAGATGCAAAAGAATGCCAGTATTTCTTAAAAAAATTTTTTTTTAATTTATTTATTTGGCTGTGCTGAATTGTACCATGTAGGATCTTTAGTTGCAGCATATGGGATCAGTTCCCTGACTGGGGCTTGATCCCATGACTCCTGCCTCGGGAGCGCAGTCTTAGCCACTGGACCACCAGGAAAGGCCTAGGAGCTGCAGTTTTAAGCTCTAGGAGTAATATTTACACCTTGGTTCAGAATCCTGAATATTTTTCATTTATAAAAGAGAGTTTGAATGCTGTTTCTCAGAATTTTCTATTTTAATCTTCCTTGATCCAGAGACTTAAAAAATTTTTTTTTCTTCTGGAAATGAATCAAGAACTTTAAACTGAATTTCCAAAGATCGAAAAGGGGAAAGAAGCTGCTTCGGGTGACAGGAGGGCAGCTGTCCAGGAACAGATAAAAAACACTCTGCTCCACCAAGGTGGAACTGAAAATGTGCTTGGTGTTTCATACCAGACTAATTCTTGGTAAAATTATCTATATTTCATGTAGATAAAATACATTCATTTAAGTGTGGACCAAAGAGACCCTTAGGCAGCTTGCATGGTTCCAAAATGGAATTCCCTGAAAGACATACTAACAAGACTATTTGTGAAGGTCATGCCTTTGGAAGGAAGATGCGGTTCTAGAGCAGAGGGTAGTAAACCCCTTTCCAATCTGACCCACTGCCTGCTTAGTAAATAACATGCTATAAGGGCTTCCCAGGTGGCGCTGGTGGTAAAGAACCCGCCTGCCAATGCAGATGTAAGAGACGTGGGTTTGATTCCCGGGTCAGGAAGATCCCCTGGAGGAGGGCATGGCAACCCACTTCACTATTCTTGCCTGGAGAATCCCCACGGACAGAGGAGCCTGGTGGGCTACAGCCCATAGGGTCGCAAAGAGTCGGACACGACTGAAGCAGCTGAGTACGCATGTAGCATGCACATGCTACAAGGGCAGAGTTGAGTAGTTGCAACAGAGGAGGAGGCCCACAAAATCGAAAATATTTACTACTGGTCTTTTCAGGAAAAAGTCCCATCCTCTCAAGGGCCTCAAGTGGGCCCTGTTTCCATCTCTTCATCCACCAGCCTAGCTGGGGGACATGGTATATCAAGTACCCCATGAAGAGCCGACCACTCAAACCCTGGCTAGGCTGTGCTTCCGCTGACATGACAAACTCTGCCGCCCGCTAGTGCCTGAGCCAGGTTAGTTAAGATGGTCAAAGTGGTTGAAGCACCTCTGTTCTCAGTCAGCAGAGGCCAGGAGAGAAATCAGTAAGAACTTTATTTTTTAAAACTTTAAAATTAGCAACCATTAGAGGGGAATCTTCTTTAACTTAATCTTTTCTTCAACGTTTGAAAAGTATTTCATCTTTGTTAAGAGTTCCTTGGCTTTTTCAAAATTGTCTGAAATAAAGAGAAAGATTAATGTGAGAGGCTTCATTTCAAGCACGAATAAAATCACTCTACCACCCAAGGCAGCTGGATCAAAGCTGAGGGCTGGGCTCTGGAAGGTTGATCAGTTACTCAGCAGACCTGAGAGAGGGAGAGGGAACACCTGGATTGCTCTCGGGGACAGAGGACTTACAACCAAAGGGAGCAAAAGCATCCTTGTTCACAGGACTCAGACTTTAAATGAGAAGCTGATTCTTTTTCAGGATGATACCCAGTGTAACTAAGTTGTGTTTTTTTTTTTTTTTAATTAATTAAATTTTGGCTGTGCTGGTCTTTGCTGCTGCATGGGCCTTACTCATGTGGCGAGCGGGGGCCACTCTCTAGCTGTGTGGCTCGGCCATCTCACTGCTGGGGCTCCTCCTGTTGTGGAGCAGGGGCTCTAGGGCATAGGCTCAGTAGCTGTGGTGCATGGATGCTCCGTGGCATGTGGGATCTTCCTGGACCAGGGATCGAACCTGTGTCCCATGCATTGGCAGGCAGATTCGTTGCCACTGGGCCACCAGGGAAGTTCCTAAGTTGTGTTTCAAGAGTCCTCCCCCCGTCATATGTGGTGGTCGAAGCCTGATAAGGAACGTGGAAGCACCTGGTGCAGGGAGCGGAGGGTGGAGTGGACCGCCAGGCCGCCACCTTCAGGACCGCACTCTTGGTTCCAGACTACTTCTACTTTCCAGGTCCTGCTCTACAACAGCTCTCATCCCACTGTCTGGACTCATCTCTGGGACTTTGGATTCTGAGAGGTGGCCCTAACCCTCAGAATAAGGGTTAGTATGAGTTGCTTTCTCCTTCCTGCAATGGAATGATCCCTAGGCCAAAGGGCTATTCTTGTCTTATTCAAGGGGTGGCACAAGACAGGGATGGAGGGAATGGGCTGTTCTTGCTTAAAAATAGCTCGAAACAGATCTAGTCTCTTCAGCCTGAGAGCCAGGAGCAGTGAGGACTCCATATTTACAATTCAGCACAGTTGGGCCATGGGCTTCTCCTTCTGGGCTCTGCAGAAGACGGGGCTTTGCCAAATGTTGACTGTGCAGCCTTGCCCTCAGGTCAGTCTGGGTTGGCTTCAGCCCACATCCCTCACCTTATCTTCCCCTACTCGCCAAAGGGGAATGGGAGCATTTTCTCTCATCTAATCTTCAGTGGACATTTACTGGCTTGGCACACACCTGGATTCTCTAGCAAGACTGTGAATCCCTGAAGGCAGAAATGTAGGCTCATCTCTTATTTTATTGCTCCCCACATACCTGTCATAGGATGGGCATATAATAGCTACTTATTGAATGAATGGTTATACCTCAGTGCTTAGAATTTTTTTCCATATTTAAGAAAGTCATGAAATGAAGGGAGTACCTCTTTCAAAAGCTCTGCTCACATCGTCAGTCAGTGCTTTCTGTTTAGCTGAAAAAGAAAACCAAGATATTAATTTTTCTAGAAGACAACCCTCTGTCATCTTGTGAATACAGCACAGCAGGGAGCTTGGATTCAAGGGTGAGGCCTCATGACCTCTGTCTCTACATGTTCACAGTGGCAGCTCCTGTTTCGTGCAGCTCTGGCTGACCCTAGTTACACTGTTTTCCTACCCATGCAAGGTCTGAGGGGCAATCACCAAAGTTCATAAAATGGCTATAGAAGCATTAAAAAAGAAAAAAGGACAAGGAAATATCTTATCTCCACCAAGCACTCTGAGTTTTCCAGGTTTCAGCTAGGAGAAAAATCAACAAGCTGGGGCAAGTTGTTATAGAATCAGGCAACCACTAGCAAATCATACAGCCTCTCCTTCCCAGGTAGCGCTAGTGGTAACTCTCCCCCCAATGCAGGAGATGTAAGAGACATGGGTTCAATTCCTGGGTCGGGAAGATCCCCTGGAGAAGGAAATGGTAACCCATTCCAGTATTCTTGCCTGGAGAATCCCATGGACAGAGGAGCCTTGTGGGCAATGGTTCATAGGGTCACAGACACTTTGGACACTGAAGTGACTTAGCACTTAGAACATACCTGAGGAGAGAAGATGCCAGATGAAGTAAAGGAGCAGCTCTCTCACGCTTGCATTGTTTCCTCATTAGGAAATGAGGAATTTTATAAGTGCATTTCCCAGATACAGACAGTATTAATCATTTATGGGGGTACTTGCTTTCAAAGCACTTTTAAATATATAATATCCCCCTCATAGGCAATGACAGGTATTGAGAAAATGTACTGTGGTTACACGACTGGCGAGTTGAAGAGCTCAGAACAGACCCCAGGTCACCTGACTCCTAGTTCAGTGGCTAGAAACTCACTTTTCTGGTAGCAACATGGTGTCAACAAAAAAGAACACTGGATTAGGAGTCTGGAGGCTCTGAAGTCCTGACCCCCAAACCATCTAGCTCATGCCCTTGAACGTTCACTTTAACTGGGCCTTAGCAGGTAAGGGAGGAAATTTAGGAATTACTCTAAATGAAGGTCAGTGACCTGCTTAAAGCCAGACATTAACTATAGAGCTAAAATAATCCCCACCACTGCTAAGCACTTATCATGAGCCAGGCTCTGTATCAAGTGTTTTACACACTTTGTTGTCCAGTTGCTAAGTTGTGTCTGACTCTTTGCGACCTTATGGACTGCAGCATGCCAAGCTTCCCTGTCCTTCACTATCTCCTGGAGTTTGCTCAAATTCATGTCCAATGAGTCGGTGATGCCATCAAACCATCTTATCCTCTGTTGCCCCGTTCTCCTCCTGCCCTCAATCTTTCCCAGTATCAGGGTGTTTTTAACTACCTATTTAATCCTCGCAACAATGGGTACTAATATTGTCTCCATTTTACAGATGAGAAAACTGAGGCTCAGAGGGGGTGAAGGCACTTTGCTCAAGGTCACACAAAAAGTCAGTGGCAGTGTTGGGACTGAACCCAAGTCCACCTCACCCAGAGCTTCATGATCTGCCAGCCAAAGCTATGCAGCTGGGCCTTCTGACTACAAATGCCGAGATTCTCTTTCTCCAACACCACACAGCTCTAGTGCTGATATACCCCCACTGGACTGCTCCCCCACCAGAACTTCTATTTTACTGCTTTTAACTTGTTATTTATTCACTCACTTGATATTTATTGAGTCCTCATTACACTCCAAGTACTGTTACATGTGCTGAGGATGTGAGAGAAGCAAAAAGCAGACACAATTTCTGCCTCCGAAGAACTTCTGGTCTAATGGGGGAGGCTGATGTGGGGCCAATAATCTCACATAGAACAATAAGGTTATAACTATTATTAGTCCTACAAAAGAGGGGTACTCTTGGCTAAAAGACACAGACAGAGGACCTCTGAGGACTTCCTGAGGAAGTGGGGACTGCCCCCAGATCTGAAGGAAGAGTTAGTAGATGGGGTGGAAGAGAAGGGGATTTTGGGCAGGAGCAACAGTACCTACAAATGCCCTGGGCAGGAAGGTGGAAAGTACAGATGAAGAACTGGAAGCAGCCTGTATGGCTGGAATGGAAGGAGCAAACAGGAGGAAGCAGAGGCCCAGTTATCCAGGTCTCTTTAACCTGAAAGTGATGGGGAGCCAAGGGAGCCACTTCCAAGTTTTTAAGCAAGGCCAAGGGTGCTATGATTAGATTTGGGTTTCAGAAAGATAACACACGTGATAGTGTAGGAATATATCAGATTGAAGGTAGAGATGGAGTGGTCTGGAGATACTCCAGTCGTCCAGGTGGGAGAGAATGGCAGCTTGGGACGGGGTGGTGGCAGTGAAAATGGATGGATGGATTTGAGACACAGTAAGAAAGTCAGGTTTTCAAGACTTGGTGATCGACTGTCTAAGGCGGGGAGGGGGAGTAAGTTGTCAAGAATGCCTACTCAGTGTTTTGGACTTGAGCAACTGCAGAGGGTCATCCATTTAGAAAGGGAATATCTTCAGAGGGATAGGATAATTTTGGGGGATGGAGGATGGACACTCATGGCTTCCGTGTGGGACACACTGAATTGGAATATAAAACCTCCTTGAAGGCCCAGGTCATGTCCTTCTGTTCACTGCTGGGTTCTCAGTGTCCTGCACAGTGCCTGATACATAGTAGGCACACCATAAACATTTGTGAAAGTTTGTACGTGCATACAGTTTGAGTGAGGAACCTGAAGCCTTTTCTACTTGGCATGGTTAATTTTATGTGCCAACTTGTTTAGGCTGCAGTGCCCAGCTGTCTGGTCAAACACTAGTCTAGATGCTGCTGTGGAGGTTTTTTGTAGACGTGATTAACATTTACAGTCAGCTGACCTTAAGGAGACTATCTTTAATAACACAGGTGGGCCTCATCTAATCAGTTGGCGACAGTAAGCAAAACTGAGTTTTCCTCAAGAGGGAATTTTTCCTCATGACTAGCATAGAAGTTCTGCCTGAGTCTCCAGCCTGCTGGTCTATCTGACATAGTTGGGATTTGCTAGCTCCTACAATCACACACACACACACACACACACACACACACACACACACCACACACACACCACACACCCACACACCACACACCCACACACACCCACACACACCCACACCCACACCCACACACACTATTGATTCTGTTTCTCTGGAGAACCCTGACTGACACTCTACGGAATAACGTGAAGGCAAAGCAATACGGGATCCTAAGAGCAAGGTTTCATTCTTTGCTCTGCTATATCTGCTGAGTGACTTTGGGTATTCCCATGAACTTCTGAGGCCTGTTTTTCTTGGCAGAGATAAGAATAGCATCCAAATGATGTCATGGGTGGGAAAGAGCACTGTGGTCTACAAAACACTATCACATTCTTAGTTTAAGCCGGCTTTCCAGAGAATTAGGGATTTTGCAGGTCTAACAAAATGGGTTTCAGTATGATCAAGAAAAAAAAAAATTCCCTGAATCACTATGAAGACCAATGTGTCTTCTTTATATCCATTTTCCACTTAACTTCTACATATACAGGGATTTCCCTAGTGGTCCAGTGGTTAAGATCTGCCTTTGGGCTTCCCTGGTGGCTCAGATGGTAAAATATATGCCTGTAATGTGGGAGACCTGGGTTCTATCCCTGAATAGGGAAGATACCCTGGAGGAGGAAATGGTATTAGTATTTCCTGGTATTCTTGCCTGGAAAATAACCATGGACGGAGGAGCCTGGTGGGCTATACAGTCCATCGGGTTGCAAAGAGTTGGACACGACTGAGTGACTTAGACTCTGCTGCTGCTACTGCTAAGTTGCTTTAGTCGTGTCCAACTCTGTGCGACTCCAGAGACGGCAGCCCACCAGGCTCCCCTGTCCCTGGGATTCTCCAGGCAAGAACACTGGAGTGGGTTGCCATTGCCTTCTCCAATGCGTGAAAGTGAAGTCACTCAGTTGTGTCCGACTCTTAGCAACTCCATGGACTGCAGCCCACCAGGCTCCCCCGTCCCTGGGATTCTCCAGGCAAGAACACTGGAGTGGGTTGCCATTTCCTTCTCCAATGCATGAAAGTGAAAAGTGAAAGGGAAGTCGCTCAGTTGTGTCTGACTCCTAGCGACCCCATGGACTACAGCCTACCAGGCTACTCCGTCTGTGGGATTTTCTTACGTGTACTCAAAATAGCAATATAATATATTTGGTATTATTTTCATCTTTTACCTCTGACAATAGATTCAATCTCTTTCATGGCAGTTTCACCTTGAGCTTCTGCAAGTTTTTCATTGATTTCCATTATTTCCGTGAGGAATTGACTATCCACTTCATAGTCTGTCCCTTCAGGAATCTCTATTCCACGGAGCTTTAGCTATTGGGGCATAAAGCAGGGAAAATTAAGTTTAATTCAAGAAATTATGGCTAGAGTCATAAATCCTACTCACCATAAATCCTTCTCACCCTTTAGAACAAAATGTCACTCACACAGAAAACTTTAAGTGTCCCAGTGATGAAACTGGGACTGAGACAGGAGTGCTGGAACTCTCCTACCTGGAACTATGTGACCCCAGGGGAGTCACTCTTCCACTGAGGAGGTTGAACTATGTATCTGTAAAGATTCCATTAAATCCTAAAACTCTAAGGTGCTCACTTCTCTACTAGCAACAAAACAAAACAAAAATTACTCTTTCCTAAAAGCCAGTAGTACCGTCTAATTCTTTAAATTTATAGCAAATGGTAAAAAAAAAAAAAAAAAAAAAAGCAGTTGGGCAAGTAAAGTTTATAGAGACACTCGGAAAACTACATGCATGAAGCATTTTTGAGGTTAATTATGGGTCCCTAGACTAGCTAAGATCTCAAGCACTCTTCTGTTGAATACAGGGGAACAGCTGTCCCTCAGAGCATTGGGATCAGGCAGTCATGATAGAAGGGTTGGAAAATCACCTTACAAGGTATAGTCCCCTGCTCAGGGGGGCCAGAAGGGTCTTATAGGCCTCATTGACAAGGGTCGAATGCTTCTCTGAGAAGTCCTTTTCATTCTGTAAGTGGAAATGAAGATAGTCATATTGCCATGCAAATCAGCCATCTTACATTCACAAACTGTTTCATAAAACACTGATGGGCAGGCACATAATGAAGGAGAACTGGTGTGGGATAAGCTGTTTTGATGTTCAGACGATGGGTTTTAATTCTGCTAGGAAGTAAGGTAAAAGCTCTGAGTGTGGGACTGATCCAGGGCCTGGTTGGTTGTAATCAGGCTGCCCCAGGGCAAAGCTGGTTGTCCAGTTTTGTCCCTGGTAATCGGTAATCTCATAAACACAGGCCACTGCACCCGGGGTGCATATGTGTTTGGGTATGATTGTGCTACGTCTGTTGCGCTACGTCCCTTCAGTCATGTCCAACTCTTTACGACTCTATGGACTGTTGCCCACCAGGCTCCTCTGTCCCTGGGATTTTCCAGGGAAGAATACTGGAGTGGGTTGCCATGACCTCCTAGAGGGGAGCTTCCTCATCCAGGGAATGATTTGGGATGGCCAGTAGGCTTACCTGAGACCTCTGGCTGAAGAAATCTGGGTGGACAAGGCGCTGTAGTTGCTGGTATCTATGCTGGAGCTTCACAGTGTCAACTCTGAAGGAGCGGTTGCTGGAAGGAAATCAGGAGATGAAACTCATGCATCAGATATTTATAGATCTGTATACCATGGGCCTGGTTCCTCTTTTCAGGGGGGACACAACAAACATGTAGACAAGAGCTATTCCAGAAAGTGGTAGGTACTGTAAAGGAAAACAGAATAGGGTCAGAGAATGGTAGATGTAGTGGACAAAGAGATGACATTTGAGCTGAGACCTAAATGATGAGGAGGAGTAATCAGAGATCAGAGGAAAGACACATTCAGGCACAGGGAACACGCAGAGACCTTGAAGTTAGAACAAGATTGGCATGCTTGAACAACTTACAGGGTGGTGTTACTGCGACCCTTCATACGTGCTCAGTGACTGGTGGGGCCAGAGCCCAGAGTTAAGGGGCATTCCAGAATCACACTCTATTTTTCTAAGGCCCAGGTCCCTTCATTTCTGCCTGTTACTTTATTTTAAATGAATCCCCTTCCCTTTTTATTCCCAGAGCCTGCACTATCTCTTTACCTTCGCCCAAATTTGTCACCTCTCCAAACTCCTCGACCTTCCACGGTAAACAGGAAAAACACTTATTTCTCAGACCCTCCAGTTCTCACTTTTCCCTTAGATTCTGCCCACAGCCTTAAGTTTTTCCATGCTCTTAATCTCGTATTTTGGATACCACTTCTGTACTTCTTTCTTAAAAATCTCAAGCCAACTTTAAACATTCTGAACTTCAAGCTTCTGTGCTCCAAAGTGAAAGTGAAAGTCGCTCTGCTGCTGCTGCTGCTGCTGTCTCTACATTTGTGCGACCCCATACGACAGCAGCCCACCAGGCTCCCCCGTCCCTGGGATTCTCCAGGCAAGAACACTGGAGTGGGTTGCCATTGCTTTCTCCAATGCATGAAAGTGAAAAGTGAAAGTGAAGTCGCTCAGTCATGTCCGACTCTTAGCGACCCCATGGACTGCAGCCTACCAGGCTCCTCCGTCCATGGGATTTTCCAGGCAAGAGTGCTGGAGTGGGGTGCCATTGCCTTCTCCGGAAAGTCGCTCAGTCGTGTCCAACTATTGCGACCCCATGGACTACACAGTCTATGGCATTCTCTAGGCCAGAATACTGGAGTGGGTAGCTTTTCCCTTCCCCAGGGGATCTTCCTAACCCAGGGATCCAACCCAGGTCTCCCGCATTGCAGGAAGATTCTTTACCAGCTGAGCCACAACGGAAGCCTGTAATTAATGGATCTTCCCAAACCAGAGGTAGAACCTAGGTCTCCTGCATTGCAGGCGGATTCTTTACCAGCTGAGCCACCAGGGAAACCCAAGTATACCAGAGTGGGTAGCTTATCCCGTCTCCAGCAGATCTTCTCGACCCAGGAATCGAACCGGAGTCTCCTGAATTGCAGGCAGATTCTTTACCCTGAGCTATCAGGAAGCCTTGAAGTGAAGTGAAGTGAACTCGCTCAGTCGTGTCCGACTCTCTGCGACCCTGTGGACTGTAGCCCACCAGGCTCCTCTGTCCATGGGATTCTCCAAGCAAGAGTACTGGAGTGGGTTGCCATTTCCTTCTCCAGGAGATCTTCCTGACCCAGGGATCGAACCCAGGTCTCCTGCATTGCAGGCAGACGCTTTACCCTCTGAGCCACCAGGGAAGCCCCAGGGAAGCCCTAGGGCCGCGCAAGTACCCTCCCCTCAAAGCCCCGCCTCTCAACTTGGCCTTCTCTCAGAACCCGCCCCTCCATTGCTGCCTTCAAACTTCAGTTTCCCCTAACCACTCCCCGCCTATCTACTCCAAGACTCACTCTCGTCTTCACCCCCTTAAAGCGTCCTCGCTCAGGCCAGCCCCTTAACTTCCTCCCCAGCCACATCCCACTCACCCTTCTCGACCAGGCTCCACCCCCAGCCCGGTCCTCCAGGGCTCCGCCAACCAGTGTGACTGGTTCAGCCTTCCTCCTCCCCTAGCCCGACCCGCCCTCCACTCTCGCATGTCCAGACGCGTTTCAGGAAACGGCCTCCATACCAGTCCATGAGGCTGAAGTAATCTCGAGTCGGGTCAGGTGGCTGCAGCGCGCGGCACTGAGGGCAGAAGAACCGGTCCCCCCGCGGTGGGGCCCCTGCGCCGCCACAGTTCCAACATCGTGGGGAGCTGCTTCCTGCCAGCGACGCAGCATTGCAGTTTAGCAGTCTTCTCCCGACTACCCCTGTCGGCCACCACCCCGACGGCCGGAGCAAGGTCCCGGTCCTTCCGCCCCACATCGGGCCGGCGGCCTGCCTCGCCGAGGTCACCTGGGCTGACCAGACTCGTGCTAGTGATTGGCTGGGGAACTGGGCGGGGGGCGGGACAACCCGGGGGAAACCTGGGTTTTGAGTCCCACTCTGCAGCTTAAACTACAACTCCCAGAAAGCATTGAAGCTGCGGGGCGGCCACATCCGCTGCTTCTCATTGGTCCAGCGGGAGCGGAGGGGTGTTTTGATTGGTGGAGGGTGGAGTTTGTATCTGCAGGTTTAGCGCCACTCCGCTGGCTGCGGCTGCTCTGGGTTGTACTCTTCCAGAGGGGCTCACGCGGTGAGTCATAGTGGGGTGCTCCTTTTGGGTATTTAGGGGTTTGAATCCTGTCCTCAGGGTCTTATTGCGAGCTGAATCTCCCGAGGCTTCATCTTGTCCTCTGCATGAGCTCGGGAAGGCGCGGGGGAGAGGAATGCGTGGGCGACTCTCTTCCTTCTTTGTAGACAAACCTCGAGGTGAATTTCACTTCCCTTGTTACTTACAAGCAGAAACTGGCCCAGAAGTACAGGATAAGAAAGAACAAAGTTGTGCGCTTCAGAATCAGAGCCAAGCTGCTCTGTAGAAAGTTTTAAAGGTGTTAGTAATTATTATCATGAAAGTGAAAGTGAAGTCGCTCAGTCGTGTCCGACTCTTTGCGACCCCATGAACTGTAGCCTATCAGGCTCCTCCGTCCATGGGATTTTCCAGGCAAGAGTGCTGGAGTGGATTGCCATATCTTTCTCCAGGGGATCTTCCCAACCCAGGAATCGAACCCAGGTCTCCCGCATTGCAGGCAGACGCTTTACCGTCTGAGCCACCAGGGAAGCCCAATTATCATGGTTTGGTTCAATCTGAAAAATGCCTATTGAGAACCCATTCTCAATAGGCTCTGCTGGAACTGGCAGCAGCGCACTGACTTGTGTAAGATGCTTCGAGAGTGTCCGTAAGGGAGTGTGGGGGATTGGGTGGCAAAGGGAGGGGAGGGGGGCCACCAGTTTTCCTTGGGACTCAGTTTCTCTATTTGAGGAAAAATAAATTGTGTTGCACTTGTAAGGCCTTCCCCTGCTTTCAGATTCTTTGGGCCTGAAAATCCGATTATAAAGCTTTACTGAGGGGGTGAGGTTGAAAGAACCTTGCTGCAGCATCTCATTTGATTTTCTAGCTTCGTCTACTTTTTGGGTTCAGAATGGCTGTGATCTACCTAAAGGTCATGCGAAGAGCTGACTTAGCTGACTCCAAATATGTTTGCTTATAACCTCTCCACTATAGTGGCGGAGGCCCATGTAGTCCTGGTGTGGTGGACCCTTCTTATCAGGTGTGATGATAGCAGCTACTTCTTGACACACTGTCTTTTGCCACTTTTCAGGGCGGAGAAGTTTTGCTCCAAAGCCACAGGAGGTCACACCTCGGCTGAGGTGGTATCAGAGCATCAGGTCCTGAAGTCGAAGCTCTGGCAGCACCTCCCTGGTGCACTTTCAGGAAACCTCATCGGACTTTTGCATCTGGAAGGACGTTTGTGTCTGGAAGTCCTGTGTAAATGCAATAATCTGTGTCAGTCATGTTTACTATATTTTCCTTGAGGGGTAGCCTGAGTGTGGAATTCTGGAGAGAAAGCACTTAAAAAAAAATCAGATTAGGGATTTAAAGTTAGGGTTTGAAAGTTACTTTGACTTTACTGTAGGTTCTGTTATTGGGGTTTAACTGTGAAATCTAAAACAAGGGTGGGAACCTCTGTGTGTCTGAATAGTTCCTTCTGTGTGCTGGGAGGTCATTTGGGATGCTGAAAAGATAAGCCGAATGGCTAATTAGCATCACAAAGGGCTAGGTGGGATTGTTTAGAGCTGTCTTAGTGTTTTGCTTCATTAAGTGGCCCAGCTCTTAGTTTGGAGTCTAGGAATCTAGAATGAACTTGGGTCCTATCTTCCAGGAGCTGGTTTGGGTAAGGGGCATCAGTGACATTTTATGTAAATATCACCCCTGGGGTGATGCAGCCAATTTCTGTAGAATTTTTCTTTGCCCATCATCTATGCCAAACTACCCGACCTTTCCCCTCTTTGCTTTCCGAAAATACATATGAAGTTTAAGTGCAGTGTTGATTGTATTAATGAATACATTTTAGGTTCCATTTCTTTTTTCTTAAAAAAATATTTATTTATTTGGCTGCGCTGGGTCTTAGTGACATCCTGTGGAATCTTTTCAGTTGTGGCATGAGGGATCTAATTCCCTGACCAGGGATTGAACCCAAGCCCTCTGCATTGGGAGCACAGAGTCTTAGCCACTGGACCACCATTTCTAATTTTTAACAGTTGGATGAGTGTAAGCTGTTATGATTCTCTCCCCCTCCCCAATTCAGTATCTTGGTTTTTTCACTTATTTATAGCCTTCAAATTATTTCTTTGTTTCTTTCCCCTGTGGTTTGTGGCTGTCACACAAAAAACTTGATCAGGTGAAAATGATCTGAAGAAAAACTGAGCTCAGAAGAGTAATAGCTGTAGACTGTTGGAATTTTAATTTTTGCAGAGCATGCTTGTCCTGGATCTTCTTTTTCGTGTTGTTTTGGCTGTTGTAATGTGCCCATCCTTCATCGTTGACCTTTAAGTCTTGTTCCTTGAAACTCACCTGGTTGTGGGACACTTATTTTTGAGGTGGTGATGTCTCGGGAGACGAATGTGGAGCGTCAGCAGCCCCGCGGCAGCGCCTCCCCGCAGTCCCAAGGCGGCTTCTCGCAGTCCCAAGGCGCCTCCCCGCAGTCCCAGGGCGGCTTCCCGCAGCTACACAGCTCCTTTTCACAGTCCCAGGGCACATCCAGCCAGTCCTCTCACTCCAGCTCTGGCACGCTGAGCTCCTTAGACACAGTGTCCACGCAGGAACTCTATTCTATTCCGGAGGACCAAGAACCGGAGGAGCCTGTCCCTGCCCCTTGGGCTCGATTATGGGCCCTTCAGGATGGATTCTCCAATCTTGGTAAGATCTTTTGTTATGCAGTGCAATATTTTGCTCAGAAAAACAGTTACAGAAAGTTGTTACAACAGATAACCCAAGACACTCCTGGAATGATTTTGGAGTTTGGAGGTGGTGAAAGACAGAACCGAGAAAGCAGTTTTGGGTAGTGTACTGGCTCTTACTGGCTGTGGATCCCCTTCATTTATTCTTTCACCAGAAGTTGATTTGGCCTCTGCCATGTGTTGTCCATCTGAGGAGGGTTGTGGGTCTTTTCCCTAGAAAAATGCTGACTCATGCAAACATTTGTTGTCTAATCACAGAGATGTCCTCACTTCACTGCTGCTCTGGTGCAGCCGTTTTAGAGCATCCGTGTTACAGTCTCAGGATGGGGAAGGTTATTTGTTGACTCCCAGTTATTTGTTTTTATCTCAAAATAGCCAACCTTGCTGTTTAAATGTACTCGTCCACTCTGACAGCTGATTCCAACAGTGAGACTTTGCTTTCAGTATGTTTTATGTAGTATTTTTCCTCTGTCTTGAATTAAAATGACCTCTTCATTAAAAGATGGCTCAGCTGGTAAAGAATCAGCCTGCCAGTGGGGAGACACAAGAAACGTGTGTTCTATCCCTGGGGTGGAAAGATCCCCTGGAGAAAGAAGAGGCGACCCACTCCAGTATTCTTGCCTGAAAAATCCCATGGACAGAGGAGCCTGGAGGGCTACAGTCCAATACGTTGCAAAGTCAGACACAACTGAACGACTGAAATACGCACAATACACTTCATTAAAAAAAAAAATGAACTTGATGTTAATGGAATAAAGAATAATAATATAAGGAAATGAATGACTAATGTACCTTGTCAGTCACCTTTCCTTTTATATCATGTGCAACTTGGTGACTTGAAAAAACAGTAAAAAGTGGAGAAATAATATGACAATATTCATATGTATAACTTTAAATTTAGAAGTAAACATTTGAAGCTATTTTTTACTCATTTAAGCCATATTTTTAAGATAGGCTTAAGGCTGATGTATGGTGAATGGGACACAGAAGTGTTAAGAGTGAAGTGGGATGTATCTCCTTTATTTAAAAAAAATTTTTTTAATTAAAAAAATTAATTTATTTATTTTAATTGGAGGCTAATTACTTTACAATATTATAGTGGTTTTTGCCATACATTGACACGAATCAGCCATGGGTGTACATGTGTTCCCCATCCTGAACCCCCCTACGCCCTCCCTCCCCATCCCATCCCTCAGGGTCATCCCAGTGCACCAGCCCTGAGCACCCTGTCTCATGCATTGAACCTGGACTGGTGATCTGTTTCACATATGATAATATACATGTTTCAGTGCTATTCTCTCAAATTATCCCACCCTCGCCTTCTCCCACAGAGTCCAAAAGACTGTTCTTTACATCTGTGTCTGGATATATCTCCTTTAAAAGGGAGAACTTGATATATAAGACTTGAGAGTCCCTTGGACTACAAGGAAAGCAAACCGTCCATCTTAAAGAAAATAAATTCTGAATACTCATTGGAAGCACTGATGAAGCTGAAGCTCCAATACTTTGACCATATGATGCCAAGAGCCAACTCATTGGAAAAGACCCTGATGCTGGGAAAGATTGAAGGCAATAGGAAAAGGGGGTGACAGAGGATGAGATGGTTAGGTAGCATCACCAACTCAGTGGACATGAATTTGAGCAAGCTCCAGGAGATCCTGGAGGACAGAGGAATCTGGCGTGCTACAGTCCCTGGGGTCACACAGAGTTGGACATGACTTAACAACTGAATAACAATAAAGTAATTGCTGAATAAAGAGAAGCAACTTTATTGTTATTGATTCAAACCCTATCTTCTAAATACTTTACAGTTTTAGCTCTTACATTGATTCCTGAGTTGATTTTTGTACTTGGTATGAGGTATTGTCCAAGTTCATCCTTTGTCATGGCAATGCCCAGTTGTCCAAGACCTATTTCTTGAAGAGACTTTTTGAATGTTCTTGATACCTTCATCAGAGATCATTTTGAAGCCATTTGGTGGCCTTTTGAGGGGGAGGGAGGCTCCAAAGAGCTCCTGGTACCATAGTCCTTTATGTCTCAGCACAGAAAGAATTCAGTGAGAGGCAAAGTGATAGATAAAGTGACTTATTAGAATAGGGCACTTCTGAGGTTTACCAGTGGGGTGAGTAAGAGATGCTGCACTGAGAACTTACTAGTCTGTAGCTTTATGTTAAAAAAAAAAAAGGTGGGCGAGGGGAGAAGACCGTGTTTGTTTTTCTTGAGTGGATATCATGCCTCCATCATCAGCTCCTCCTGCAGGTTTACCAGGGGAGTTTTCTGGTCCCTTCATGGTCAAGCTAGGTCCACAAATTGTTTTTATGTGAGCAGAGAGCATGTCCAGGGATCATTAACTTACTGAGCTCACTGGCCAGGATGTGGGGCTCACACCACCATTGTTTTATTGTTTAGGGGCATGTCTCGTGGTTTTGTTACATGGTTTTGTTGCTAAGCAAGCTTGCTTGGTTTTGTGGTTGAGCAAACCTGCTTTCTTGAGTAATCATTAACTTATAGGGGTCTCCCATATTTTTTCTACTTATAATCCTCAAGCATGACTATTTAATCACCTACTTTATCCCTTTACTCTGTCCTTATCAGTTTGAGCATAAATGTCAGGGTTTAATTCTGGACTTCCAGTCCATTCATCTGTGTGGACATCCTTATGTCAGTACCACAAAGTCTCAATTACTGTAGCTTTGTAGTAAGTTTTGAAATCCAGAGTGAGTTCTGATTTGTTCTCTTTCAAGATTGTTTTGATTACTATGGTTCTTTACTTTTCCATAGGAATTTTAGGATACGTTTGTCACTTCCTGCAAAGAAGGCCTCTGGGGTTTTATCTGTAGATCAATTTGGATACTGTTCCCATTGTAACCGTATTAAGTCTTCCAGTCTATGAACACGAGATATCCTTCATTTATTTAGGTCTCTAATTTCTTTCAACAATGTTTTGTAGTTTTCAGGATACAAATTTTGCACTTTAAAAACTATATACTTTAGTATTTCTTTTTCTTTTTTTTAATTCATTTATTTTTGGTTGTGCTGGGTCTTCATTGCTGCATGCAGGCTTTCTCTGGCTGTGACCAGAGGGGGCTGTTCTTGGTTGGGGTGCATGGACTTCTCATTGCAGTGGCTTCCCTTGTTGCAGAACAGAGGCTGTAGGCACACAGGTGTCAGTAGTGGCAAGTCAGGGGCTCAGTCACTGTGGCTCACGGGCTTTAGAACACCAGTTCAGTAGTTGTGACACTTGGTGCTTAGTTGATCTACAGCATTTGAGAAGATCCCAGACCAGGGATTGAACCCTTGACCCCTGCATTGGCAAGCAGGTTCTCAACCTCTAGACCACTAGGGAAGCCCCCTTAATATATATATATATTTTAATGTTTTCTTCTTTTCATTGTGATAAAATATATATAACATAAAAATTTGCCATTTTAACCATTAAGTATGCAGTTCATTGGGCTTCCTTGGTGTCTCAGTGGTAAAGAATCTGATGCTTGCTAATTCAGGAGATGGGTTTAATCTCTGGGTTGGAAATAACCCCTGGAGAAGGAAATGGCAACCCACTCCAGTATGCTTGCCTGGGAAATCCCATGGACGTAGGAGCCTGAGAGTCAGACATGACTTAGCAATTAAACAACAGTAACAAATTCAGCTCATTGGCATCAGTACTTTCACAGTGTCCTGCAACCATCACCATTATCTAGTTCCAAAATTTTTTCCTTTGGTAATTTCTCCTTTCCCATTCCTAGCTTTACTGAAACATATGTAACTAACATATGTACCATTGAATAAATTTAAGATGTACAATTTGATACACGATATATATTGCAAAATGATCCTCACCATGGCCTTAGCTAACACCTTTATCACATCACATAATGACCATTTGTTTTCTTGTAGCTTTACAGTTTCATTTCTATTTAAGTCCTTAATCTGTTTCAAGTTAATTTTTTGTGAGTGGTGTAAGATAGGGGTCCAGTTTCATTCTTCTGCATGTGATTATTCAGTTTTCCCAGCACCATTCATTGAAGAGATTGTCTATTCCTCATTGAGTTCATCTGTTAATTTGTAACCTATTTTCTGTGTCTTTTGAGTTTACCTATTCTAGATATTTCATATACGCGAAATCGTAATTGTCCTTCTGTGTCTGGCTTCTTTCACTTAGCATAATGTTTTCAAAGGTCATTCATGTTGTGTCATGATTTTCTGAGCAGTCTTTTTTTAATTGGAGGATAATTGCTTTACAATGTTGTTTTGGTTTCTACCATACAACAACATGAATCAGCCATAAGTATATAGCTGAAGTATATTCATAAGTATATGAATCAGCCGTAGGTATTCCCTCCTTTTTGAACCTCCCTCATACCCACCGCCCCATCTCACCCCTCCAGATTGTCCCAGAGCGCCTGTTGAGCTCCCTGTGCTAAGCAGCACTTTCCCACTAGCTATCTTATTTTACTCATGGTAATGTGTGTTTCAGTGTTTATAAGCAGTTTTAAAAGGTGTTTGAGACATGAAATTCAACAGCCCTCTGATGTGTGCTTTTGTGTTGCAGATTGTATTAATGACAGCTACTGGTTTGGAAGGGATAGAAACTGTGAATACTGCTTCGATGAGCCCCTGCTGAAAAGCACCGATAAATACCGGACGTACAGCAAGAAGCACTTTCGGATCTTCAGAGTAGGTGTCAAATACCCATACATTTGGGGAAACTGGTCATCTAGACATCACGCTCAGCTGTCTCCCGACTCTTAACACCCCACCATTAAAACTTTGAAATAAAATGTTCTCTATTTTAGGAAATGGGTCCTAAAAACTCTTACATCGCATACATAGAAGATCACAGTGGGAATGGAACCTTTGTAAATAGAGAGCTTGTAGGGAAAGGAAGACGCCTTCCTTTGAGTAACAATTCTGAAATTGCACTTTCAGTATGGAGTAATAAAGGTAATATTATTATCTTCTGGTTACTGGCACTTTCTCCTCCCGTATAAAAGGAAAAATGACACCGTGTCCTTTGCAGAGTATTGTTTAGGTAAATAAAGTAAGTAGGTTAGCATTCAAGATTCATCTCAATCTTAGCTGGATTTTTTTTTAATTATGAAAAGTTCTTTCAAGACAGGTTTTCTAAGGTTGGATTGGTTTGATTAATTTTGTTTAAAGCCATGTGCTTTAAATAATCATATTGCTTAATTTATCATTCATTAATTGATCCATTTTATCACGTCAACCTTAGATATCAATGAATTATTTTAGGCCATTAGTTCATTTCCTTCCCCACCCTTTTCTCTCCCTTCCTCATTCTTCCTTTTCTTTGTTCCTTTTCGACATTAATTTCTATATATTTATTGAGCTATTATGTATAGCCTGGCATTAGGCTATGGGTTTCCCTGTAAGAGTCTCAGTTTAGACCTTCCACCTTAAATATAACATGGTTTTCCTCTGAAAGTGGAGATGTTCATCATCACCATCGGTGGCATTTTATATGCAGCTGTTTCTAAAACTTCACGACTATCACATCTGAAATCAACAGTTGTCATTCAGTGGGGATGAAAAAAACAACCTACAGAATTAAACATAGCTCACAGTGATTTTAAAACCTTGGACAAGAGCAATACTCTTGTTTCTTTAATCTGAAAAAACCTCACAGATCTTCCCAAAACTTGAGGGTTGAGTGATGTGAAATAGTATCTGTTTGTGTGGGTGACACCTTAAAAATACAGATTCCCAGAAACACTGTCCCACAGAGCCTGGTCCACTAGTTCCAGGGGTGTTAAGAATGCTTCCCAGGTGGTTCTCCTGCAGCCAGTCTTCAGACCAACATCTTGGGATGATGGCTATTCTTGCCGGCCTGGTGTACATTTTATGATTGCCTTAGTTTTCTCTGTTTTCTTCTTTGTTTCCTATCTGATAATTACAGTCAGGGCAGCTGCACCGGTTTTTGCTGTTTTGAAAGCGCCCAGTCGAGGGGGCAAGTGGGCACTGAAATGTGGCCTGTCCTCTGCTAGACAAGTGGTATGCCATCCTTTCATAATTGTTCTATCTAAAGGGCACCTTTTTTAATTTGAACAAAGGTGTCATGTAGTCTGAAGCTGGCCACGATTGAAATGGATCAAACTGGTACTCTGCAGACTGCATTTGGCCTATTGATATTTTACTAGGCCTTGGTTGATGTGTGTGCTTTAATGTGAAAATCCAGATTTCTTTGAAAAGATGGGATATCTGGCCACACTTGAGCCTGTCGTCCATTAATTCGAGGATCTGCAGGTGCTAAGTAGAGGCTGTCTCCTTTAGAAGGGTGATGTGTTTTTCTGTTCAAGTCCCCACTCACTGCTCTACATCTTACACTCACCTCAGCCTTACCTAATTCCATGACCTTGTGGCTTCTGTAAGGCAACTGAGTTTGCAGCCTTTGAAGTAGACCTCCCAAGTAGACATGGGAAAAATACATCTCAACGCCCCTCAGATCCACTGATCTCAGGTGTCATTATAACAGCTAGGTTCATAAACATCCACAGAGAGGAATGGTTGTATCCTCGGTGGCCAGCAGGTCTCCTTCATTAGGCAGGTGTCTGCCTCCTGGGACCAGCCTGGATTGAAACGTACTGAGCTGGTTCAGATTTCTGCCTGACACTGGTTCTCTAGGTTACTCCAGAGTGGTTAAGACCTGTCAGTTGAAATCTGAGAAACTCAAGGGTCTTCACAAATTTCAGTCTTTCCTGATATTATAGGCTGTTGCAAATGTACCATTTTGTAGAATTGAAGTGTTTAATAACTGACTGCAGGTTTGGACCAGTCGATGGTTAAATTATGAAATGAGCAGGGTTTTTTTTGGTATTCTTTCTCAGATATAGGCTGAATAGTAAATAAATAAAGGAGATTTGGGGGAAAAGTGTTATTTAATTTTACAAGTAAGTTCAGGATGGTTTGCGCTATAAAATACCAGCTAGGTAAAGGTAGAAATGACTGAGAGATGATAATATTAGTGATGGTGACCTCTGGGTTTATTTTTATCTGGATATTTACTTGCCTTGAATATATTTTCTAGATTTAAACTATTTGGCATTTGGTTCTGGGCCCAGCTGATAACTCTTCTGAGGTCAGTGAATAAGCACAGCATTTACATATGAGTTTCTTGCCGTGTAGTGAGAATGATACTGTGTGTTTCCATTGTGGGAATGAAACTTGCTGCCATCATTTTTCAAGGGTTTCATAGTATCTGTTAGCCTAGCTAATGATTTCTTTGGGGTTAGATGTTAAATGGAACTAAGCATGATTGTCTTATATTCCATATGTTTACTAAGTTATAGGACCATTTATCTTCTCTCTATCAAGTGGATTAATGAGACCTGTCTCTGCCATTTTTCCCCCTTAGTTTTTGTATTTTTTGATCTGACTGTAGATGATCAGTCAGTGTATCCTAAGGAATTAAGAGACGAATACATCATGTCAAAAACTCTTGGAAGGTAATTTTTTTGTTTTCTTACGGAATTTGCACTTAATTTCTTTCTAGACGTTTGTCACTGGTTAGCTTTTTGTTCCTGATTTTATAGCATTTGTTATGTATAGAAAATATTTGTGATAGGTATGTTACTGATTTATTTGATCATTTTCAGTTGAACAGTTTTTCTTTTTAAAAGCAATTTTATTGAGATAATTTTTATATCATATAATTCACCCATTTAAAAGTGTACAATTCAATGGTTTTTCGTATATTCACAGAACTGTGAAGCCTTTACTACAATCAATTTTAGAACATTTTCATTACCTTCCATAAAGAAACATTTATTGCATTTCTGCATTCTTCAGAATCTTGGGAAGAGAAATGAAGCTGACCATTCAATAGGGCAAAGTTCTCAAAAACATTTTGGTCTCAGGACCCCTTACACTCCTAAAAATTACTGAAGACATCAAAGAGCTTTTGTTCGTGTGACTTAGGTCTTGAAATTTACTGTGTTAGAAATTAAAATTGTTGCTGTCGTTTAGTCATGTCTGACTCTTTGCAACCCCACAGACCGTAGCCCACCAGGCTCCTCTGTCCGTGAGATTTCCCAGGGAAGCATACTGGAGTGGGTTGCCATTTCCTTCTCCAGGGGATCTTCCCAACCCAGGCATGTCTCCTGCATTGGCCAGCGGATTCTTTACCACTGAGCCACCAGGGAAGTCCAGAAATTAAAATGGAGACATGTTACTAATATTTGTTAATTCATTAAAAAATAGTCACTTATGTTAAGATAAATAACATTTTTTTAAATGAAAAATAATTATTTTAGAAAAGATTAGTGAGAAGAGAGGGAAAGCTTCACATTTTTACAGATCTGTTTCATACCTGGCTTAGTAGATAGTGGCTGGAGCCTGATATTTGCTTTTTCACTTGTGTTTTTTTTTGTGATACTGCATACCATGTAGCCTCTGGAAAACTGTACACTGGTGAGAAAATGAGAGAGAAAAAGGCACATAATGTCTTCATGTCATTTCCTAGCTAGTACTGACTTTGTGGGCATTCTGAATGGATCTTAGGGCCCTTTGGGGGTTGCCCATCAAGAACCACTTCCTTAGGGAAGGTGTTCAGGACACCTTTACCATGGCATCCAATGTCCTTCACCCTCCCAGCCCTCCCCTGTCCCCAACAGACTTTCTATTTATTGATATTTTCGGAAACATGAAAGTAGAAAATAGGAGAAGGTTATAATCACTCACTTTCCTGCCACAGAGAATTAAGCACAGTGTACTCTTTATGATCATCTGTGAGAGATATTTTAGTTTATGAACATTAAAATCAGTAGCTCATTGCGTTTCCATATTTGGCATTGGCTGCTTGGAAGCTCGCAGCCAAATTTGTGTCAACCCTAAAGAAATGTCTGGGACTCTTGTTTTTTCCTAAGGGAGGATTCAGCACAAATTCTCTAGCTTTTAGCAAGGGACAGAAATGAGCCAGGTAACAAAAGAAATTTACTGGCTCTTATAACTGGGGAATACAGGGGAACAGTTGACTTCTGATATGACTGGACCAGGAGGCCTTTAGGGCTTTATTTCACTCTTGAGTTTTAATTATCTATTTGGCTTTATGTGGCTCAGTCTGAGGGTTACTGAAGTGTTACCAGGGCTTTTTCTCCATCTCTTGATTCCCCTATTTTATGCTGTTCTCCCATAGAATTACTTTCTCTGGGTGTCAGGAAAAATGCCTTCCAGGAGTCTCATATTCATATTTTCTTTCTTCTAGAAACTACAGCATAGAGAATTGTTTCTCTCCCAACACCAGCATTTGATTCCAAAGAAATCCCTAATTGGCTCAATTTTGTGTGTACATCTACCCCAAAGTCCCAGGAGTGGGTGTTGTACTACTATAGGCACTCTGCTAGACTCAACAAAGTTTTCTCAGGCAAAAGGTGACTGTTATCATAGCAGAAGGGGAATTAGAAAGTGTTCTGAGTAGATTTTTAAAAATCACAGTTACATGGAACTTTATCTCATACCATATATGAAAGTTAACTCAAAATGAAACAAAAAACTAAATGTAAGAGGTTTACCTATACAACTGTAAAAGGAAAACATGGAGACAACTCTTTATGATCATCGAGTTGGCAGTGGTTTCTCAAATGGCACCAAAAATGCAAGCAGCAAGAGGAAAAATAGAAAAACCAGACTTTATCAAATTTTAAAACTTTTGCATGTCAGAAGACACTGTCAGGAGAGTGAAACCCATATGAAATGAGAAAATATTTGCAAGTGATATATCTGATAAGGACCTAATATCCAGAATAGGTAAAGAACTCTTACAATTCAACAACAAAAAAAGAACCCAATTTAAAATGGGCAAGATATATAAATAGACATTTCTCCAAAAGAATATATAGAAGTGACCAAAAATCACTTGAGAAGATAGCGTCATTAGGCAAGTGTAAATCAAAAGCACAGTGAGATGCTACTTCAAACCCACTAGGATGACCATAGTAAAGAGACAGAAAATGACAAGCATTTGTGAGGATGCAGAGAAATTAGAACCCTTATGCACTGCTGTTGGGAATGTACAATGGTAGAGCCACTGTGGGAAATAGTTTGATAAAGTTAAACATAGAATTACCATATGACCCAGCAGTTCCCCTTGTAGGTATATACCCCCCAGATTGGAAACAGATGTTCAACAAAAACTCATGCATGAATGTTCCATTGCAGCTCTGTTCACAATAGCGAAAAGGTGGAAACGACCTAAGTGTCCATCAACAAGAGAAAGGATAAACAAAGGGTGATGTATCCATAGAACAGGCTACTATTTAGCTATAAAAAGGAATGAAATACTAATACATGCACGGATGAACATGCTGATGAGCAGACTGATACAGCATGGATGAACTTTCAAAACATTCTAAGTAAAAGAAGCCGGAAAAAAGACCACATACTGTATGAATCTATTGGTGGGAGATATTCTGAGCAGGCAAATCTTTACAGAGAGAAATAGAAGTTGCCAGGGGCTAGGGGCAGGAAAAATGGAGAGGGAACACTGAGTAGGTATGGGGTTTCCATTTGTGCTGCTGAGAAAGTTCTGGAACTTGATAGAGATGATGGTTGTACAACATTGGATGTACTTAATGCCACTGAATTGTACACTTTAAAATGATTACAATGGCAAATTTTATGTATATACACAATACATAAAAAAAGATGTCTCAGCAACCCCCTCACCCCATCCCCAAACCCACAATGGTTATAAAAATCTACTTCAGGTAGGTAATGAGGGCTTGATACTTGAATAACTGTACTGAGTGCCATCCTGGGTAGCAGTCCTGCCTTTTAGCATCAGTATCCCAGTTAATTGTGAATCTTCAGGAGCTTGCTGCAAGCAGTTTCCTGGTATACTATTGGTTTCTTAGTGATTTTATTTACAGTGCAATTCATGGCATCAACTGCTTATGCATTTCCTTTGAAGACAGAGAATAAGAAAGAGAAATGGATGAGTGGAAGTAATTTATTTGCAGATGCTGTTTAATATTTCTTGTTGCAGGCATTCATTTTAAACTAGGACTTGGTTGTATATTTGATCTTTCTCTGGCCTCTGGGAGAAGTCATTTCTCTCTGATTTATTTTTAGTGTCTTTCTGAGCATTTCACAATCTGGAGGGACAGTAAGATTTAGGTCTATATTGCTTGGCTCAAAAAGTGGAATTTGGAGCTGACTCAGTGTTGCTGGATGGTCCCTGTTCCTTTATGCCCTTGACATCTTGCCCTGGTGAGGTTTCTGAAAACAGAGACAATGGACTGTCTTTAATTTGAAATAGCTTGGGCCAGTTCAAGAGTGGTGGGTCTCAGGATTTAAAACACTGTGACAGTCAATCACTTTTTACATTTTTCCCTATTAGCGGTGCCTGTGGTGAGGTGAAGCTAGCTTTCGAGAGGAAGACATGTAAGAAAGTGGCCATAAAGATCATTAGCAAGAGGAAGTTTGCTATCGGCTCTGAGAGAGAGGCAGTAAGTACCTGTGTTGGTGGCTGCTTGGCCCCATCATAAAGAATTTACCACTCAGAAGAACTTTGGAAAATTTTGGGTATACTGAACTAACCTAAACACAGATAATTTGTTTCCAAAAATATTTCATTGTACATAATAATACACATAGCAGGAACTTTTTTTTTTTTCCCTTCCAAGTTGTTACAAGACTGTTTTTACAATAAATGAAAGGAAATTAGGGGGAAAAAAAATCCTGCTGTATCCCCGCCGCTGGAACCCCACAGCTGTTTTCAGTTTTCCCTTTCCTTCTAGTCTTTGTTCCTGTGAATTCATGTTTCTAGATGGCTGAGATTGTATTGTATACAGCTTTGTATTCTGCTTTTCCACATAAGCATTAATGCGTAAACTTTTCCCTACTGTATCCTTTTGGATGACTGAGTCTCTGTTTCACCAACTTTATCACTTTATCCATTTCTCTGCTTGATCATTTAGGTCATTTAGATAATTTCTAATTCTTTGTTCTTCCTGATAATGTGGCAATGAATACCTCCATGTTTATAGATTTTTAAAAGATCTTAATTAAATTATATGGTCTCTTTATATGGTAACCATTCACTTTTTACATTTCCTGTAATACATACTTACTGCATTGGTGGAGTGGCCAAATGTATTGGTTTTTCAACACATGACCCTATAAAGTAATATAAAATGTGTCCTCTAGTCACGTTTTCCTTTGTGGCCAGCTGTTTCTGGCTATTATGCTTTACATTCCTTAAAGATCGATTTTTTTTCTTTTTGTCCCTAGACAATGCCATTCTCACATAGCAAGAGGAATTTCCTTTCAGTGTTCACTTTGTTATAGATCTTTCCCCTGTGATTCTGGGTTTGTTTTTCATTTTGGGGGGAAGAAAATAACCTACCAGATTCTTGATGACTTGGAACACAATTTTATGTTTTAATTTCATCTTTCAAATCCTATCATATTCTTTAGAGCTCTCTATCATCAGAGTATACCCGGCCTTGGTAATGAGTTTACCGGCTTACAGGAAGAGGCTGGCTTTTAAAATTAAACATCTGGCTTTCTTCGCTGAAGTCCATTTTACATAAATATGTAATTCTATATCCTCTTTGCTTGTAAGGGGTGTAGCCCATGAGGTTGAGTAACTCGAGTCATTCTTCTGGAATTGTAACGGAGAGCGACTTTTCTCCCCTGAAGCTTCCTCTTCCCTTTAGAGTCTCAGTAAATATCTCAACTTGCATTTGAAATTGGACCCTGGCTCTGCTAAATTATGAGAAATGTGACCTTATGTTTTCTTTACACAGTTTAACTGAATACCTTCTCCTTTATGGTTTTTGCTTGTTGTATTATTTTTTACAAATGTAAACAGTTCCTCAGTTTGATAAGACAAGCAGAGCTTCCCAGGTCAATGTAAGAACAGTGGGGACACATTTATTTCTGGCTGTGGGAACTGCAGCAAGTGGCTTCCTTTCTCTGAGCTTTGTTCCATCTGTGAAATGGGAATACTTTTAGAGCCCAGTTCATTTGGATTATGGGACTTACACGAGATGACCCTTTTAGATAAAGAGCTTGGCATAGAGCCTAGTCACTTGCTGAATGGCTTATTGTTTACCAAGCATTTTGCAAAGTGATTTTAGGTGAGTTTTTGTGTAATTCAGCCTTGAGTTCTCTGTAAGAACAGTGCTGAGTTTGGAACTCAGGCAGCTTTTACTCAACTAAGTTTTAACTGTAAACATTTTCTGCATACTGGCTATTATTATTAATAATAAACTAATGTTATTTTATTAAAGGATCCGGCACTCAATGTTGAAACAGAAATAGAAATTTTGAAGAAACTAAATCATGTAAGTACTACTGTAAAAAAATGACCCATACTTAAATTCTTTTATCTCAAAAAATGGGGAGAGTGCAGAGCACTTCAGTGAATAGTGAAGTGAAGTCGCTCAGTCGTGTCCGACTCTGCGACCTCATGGACTGTAGCCTACCAGGCTCCTCCCTCCATGGGATTCTCCAGGCAAGAGTACTGGAGTGGGTTGCCATTTCCTTCTCCAGGGGATCTTCCCGACCCAGGGATCAAACCCGGGTCTCCCTCATTCCAGGCAGACGCTTTAACCTCTGAGCCACCAAACTAGTATTAACCTGGGTTCCTTAATTGTGTGTGTATACGTGTGTGTATGCATACATGCATGGTTTTAGCTGTTAAGCTGGGAAGAGCTTTACCCTAAAATTTTGAAAGGACGATATTGTGAAAAGATTTTATTATTAATTATGTTATTTTTCTGCTGAGTTAGTTCTGGACCAAAAGACATAGTAAATCTGCTAAATACTATTGTAGGGGCTTGATCAACTGATTATATTTGGGGAGACAGTGCTCTTTTGGTACATTAATTATACCTGAATTTCATACCTCTTAAGTACCTTTAGGAGGTGCTGATTTCCATTCCCCTTGGTTGGAAACCCAATAAGTATGACAACATCCTGGGTGTTGAATGGTGTCTCTGGCACCACTGAGTATCAGAGGTCCTATCTTTTTTGTGCAATCATGACCTTGTCTCAGTGGAAAGAGTCTAAAGATGTGAGAAGAGAAAGTTAGACCAGTGGGACTCCTCCCATCTTCCTTTTTCTTCTTTCTGTTTTTCTTCATTAATTCGTGGGCCCCCATGTAGTTGTGAGCTACATGAGTTAAACTTGAAATAAGACCTCCAGTCTTCCAGCTGAGAATTATCCCAGTGGTTCTCAGCCTTTTTGGCACCAGGAACTGGTTTCACGAAAGACGATTTTTCCTCGGACCCGGGGTGAGTGGAGGATGGTTTCAGGATAAGTGCATTGCATTTATTGTGTACTTTATATTTCTATTATTATTACACTGTGATATATAATGAAATCATGATAAAGTTCACCATAATACAGAGCCAGTGGGCAGTCATTCAATTGATGGGGAGCAGCCGTAAGTACAAGGGAAATTGCTCCTTTGCCCACTACTCAGCTCCTGCTGTGTGGCCCAGTTCCCATGGGTTGGGGACCCCTGGATTGTCTGATTCTGGTTCTTAACCTCTGAACTACAAAAGGTTTATTCTCCCTCCTCTGATCTGGTCAGATCCTCCAACAACAAATAGAAACTAAGAACATCGCATGGACACAAAAATTCAGTAGGCTCCTTTAGAATCTGTGCTGGATCTGAAGACCCATGAGAATGTGAGGGGCTGAACTTCCTGCTTGGCTTTCTTCTAATGCCTTGCAACTTCCATCTCTTTGCCTTTGCCTCTTTTTTTCCATGGGATCTGGAATCTCGTTAAAGAGAGGAGCCCTCTAATTTTTTTAGGGTGGGGTTGCTTCAAACATCCCCCAAAGATAAACACTTAGAATCCTCAGAGAATTTTCTCTGATGTCAGAAGATCCCCAAGCATAACATTTATACAAATCCGATGTCTGCTGCAGAGGAGAGGAATTTAAAACTCTAAAAAAGATCCTTGGAGATTTTTGTTGGCAATTTACAAGGGCACTTGGGAGTCCTTGGGAAGTAGAGATGGGCACATGGGTGCATTCGGATGTTTGGGGACAGTGAGTAGAGCCTGGTATAAAGCCCAGCAGACCCTGGCCTTTAGAGTCAGGTACTGATTTATCAATTGTCAAATGTTTATGGTGCCAGCCTGTTTTCTAGGCCCCAGGCAGTCAGCACAGATAGACCTGGCCATCTCTCGTCTTACATGGCTTTAGTCTAGTGGGGAGACAGACCTGGGTTCCCATCCCTTGTTCTGAGCAGGTCATTTCACTTTGCAGAGCTTCTGCTTCCTTGTCTGTTCCTGGAGACCGTAGGATACTTACCTCAAAGGTCAATGAGACTTGAATATGTGCTTCTAAAGCTTTCAGGGCTTCCCAGGTGGCTCAGTGGTGAAGAATCTGCCTGCAGTGCAGGACACGCTGGAGAGCCAGGTTTTATCCCTGGGTCGGGAAGATCCCCTGGAGAAGGGAAATGGCAACCCACTCCAGTATTCTTGCCTGGAGAATCCCATGGACAGAGGAGTCTGGTGAGCCACAGTCCATAGAGATGCAAAGAGTCGGACAGGACTGAGCGACTGAGCGTGCACACAAAGCTCTCCGCACAGGAAGCACGCTTGGGGCATGACAGTGATCTGCAATTCCCTACCCTTTGCCCTGTAGAACCTAAGTGGAGGATCTGGGTTGGTGGCCTCTGGTTTCTGAGACGCTTCAGCTGTGGCAACTGCAGCCTGTGGCTCTAGAGCTGGTGGGGCCTGGAGACAGTCCATGCCAGCTTCGTCTGGTGGTGGCTTTTTGCGCTGTCAGTGGCTGGCCACCCCCACCCCATTCCCGGAGTGGCACTGGCCAAACAGATCGAGCAGTTGCCAGTCCTTCCTCTCGTTCCTTTTGCATGTGTGTGTCTTTTCTTCTGCCTTCCCTTTCATTTTATTACGGATTTCCCTGGCGGTACAGCGGTTAAGACGCTGGACTTCCGCTGCAGGGGATCAGGGTTCGATCTCTGGTCGGGGACCTGAGATCCCGTGTGCCTCGTGGCCAAAAGAAAAAGATGCCACAGGTGTATATTCTAGAGTCAGATGGTGCAAAAAGGTTTATAAACAGCAGCTTTACTTCTTTCCTAATCGCCTTCCCTGCATTTAAAACTTTTTCAGCTTTTTTTAAAGAAGAATTTATTTCCATTTCTACATGATTTATTAATGCATAAACCGCTGTCTCTTGGCTTATCAATAATAATAGCTTGCTGTCTTTCTGTTATAAGAGAATTTTAGCTCTCCTTTTTCTTTTTATTTATTTTTATTTTCAGTGGCATGTAAGATCTTAGTTCCCTAGCCAAGGGTCAAACCCTCACCCCTGAAGCACGAACTCTTAACCACTGGACGGCCAGGAAAGTCCCTCAGCTCTCTTTTCTGTTCCTCTTAATGTAATACTAGAGGGCATATTTAGTGTTTCCATTATCGTGACAATAACAGGTGGTCCTGCAGAGCCAAGTATACAGTGATCACAGGTAAGGAGAGGTGGAAATGGTTTGCTGTCAGCCTGACCCCATGGCTTTAGAATCCATGACCAAAACGTGGCCAGCAGGACCCACCCTCAGTGGGTGGTTGTGTCTGTTATTGGTATTGATGGTATTAAACCGGACAGTGTATGAGTGTCCCCCATGTGCCAGCTGCTCTGTTGAATGTTGGTCCTAGGAAGATAAAGATAAGACTGGCTCGTTGACTTAGCCCATGCAGTACCTGATGAGACTTTTGTCAGGCGTCAGTTTCCTTGTGGGGCCACACAGATTAGTACGACTGCAGGAAGTGTGGATCCAAACTCTGGAAGTGGGGGGACTTCCCTGGTGGTCCCGTGTTTAAGAATCTGCCATCCATCGGACACAGGTTTGATTTCTGGTTGGGGAACTAAGACCCACATGCTACAGAATGTGGTGTGCAAAAAAAAAAAATTAAAGGGGCTTGATACCTGGGGCCAAGTGTGGCCAGAAGGCTGGATCACCAGGCTGGAGGGTAGTGTGAGCAAAGATGTGACATGGGGAGAGAGCCTGGGGTGGATAAGGAGTTTTGCGGCCTGGAGAGGAGGAGAGGAGGATATTTGGGACGGGCAGAAGGAGGTGAGGCTGGGTGGTGGTGGGGGCAGGACGAGGCTGGGTCTGGAAGGGCTTAGTAACCCCTGCTGAGAAGTTGGATTGCAGCCTCTCAGCTGCAAGGTGCTGAAGGATTTTTATTTTCTTCCTTCCTTCCCTCCTCTCACTCTTCTCTCTTTCTGCCTTAAAATAATTTAAGATTATATAATATTTGACACATGTAAAGTAAAATGTAAGTGGTAAAGCGAACTGGTAGGATGAACACCTTTGAACTTGCCATGAGTTTAAGAACGAAGAAACCGGATCATACTGTCGAATCTACCTCATACTCAAAAGTGTTTCAAGACGTGCCCTTTCCACTTGGCATTGTGTTTCCAAGATCCACTGTGCTGGGGGAGGTGGTGGGGTGTCCATTCACCGCTAACAGTTCATTGTGGGGAGGTATCACTTGGAGGATTTTAATCAGCAATGGAAGGGATGAAATGTGCTTTGCAGGAAAATCACTTTGGTGGGTGTTTGCTCTTTTTAATTGAAAATTGAAAAATCTAAAGTGAATAGATATACCAATAAAAATCGAGACTTTGATGAAAAAATAAATACAGTCTAAAAATCATACCACTCTCTTCCTTTTGATTGACACAGCCAGAATCCTTTTCCCTGGTGGGTAGGAGTGTATGTCCTTGATACTCACCACTTCTTGTATCTACCCTGACCACTAGGTTTACCATCGATCCTTTGTACTAGAAAAAACAATAGGGGTGTTATATGCATTAAATGTACTATACGATTCTCCCTGGTTCTTTAGCAAAGGCACCCAGCATTGATCAGAGGTCACAGGCTATCAGGCACAGGTGTGTGTGTCTCTCTCCTCCACCACACATACGTGCTTTTGAGTTCTTCTGAAACTAGAATTGCCCTCTTCCTTAGAAAATGCCCTCGTCTCATGGGTTGCCCTGTGGTGCCAGTTGCCTTAGTTGAATAGCCCTGTTGTCTGGCAGCATGGCTGGGCCTCCCACCTGGGCTTCCTTTCCTTGCACTCCTTGTCAGGGTCCCAGGTTTCTTAGATGTCCTTGAGTCCCTGTGCTCTGGGACAGGGAGGAGGAAGGCTGGGAAGAGACTGGCCTTCCACCCTCGGCGCCAGCGTTAAATGTGAAGCATGAGCTGCCTCCCTTGTCAGTTTGGTGGGGTAGAGAGTTTATTGTGTGTACTCACGAAGGAGCCAGCTAAGTTAGGGTTCTGTCTCCTCCCCTGTGGGCTTCCCAGGTGGCGCTAGTGTTAAAGAACCCGCCTGCCAATGCAGGAGACTTTAGAGACGCAGATTTGATCCCTGGATCAGGAAGATCCCCTGGAGGAGGGGGTGGCAACCCACTCCAGTGTTCTTGCCTGGAGCATCCCATGGACAGAGGAGCCTGGTGGGCTAGAGTCCATGGGGTTGGAGAGAGTCAGACTCGACTGAAGCTGCTGAGCACGTGAGCACACATGCGTGCTCCTCCCCTGCATGAACAGCAGAGAGCCCCGAGGCGAGGACCGGATGCCTGGTCTTGGCCTCCTTGACACCTTGGGTGCGTGTCCTGAGTTCTGCTCTTGTACTTTTCCTCTTGGAGAGCTTCTTAACTATTTTTTCTCTTTTCCCCCTTTTAGCCTTGTATCATCAAGATTAAAGACTTTTTTGATGCCGAAGATTATTATATTGTTTTGGAATTGTAAGTAGCAAACTTTTTTGTTTCCATTTAAATGCTTATAAACCACCAAAGGGTCTAATGCTCGCCTGCATTTCTCATCCTGGAGACCCTCAGCATATGTATGTGGGGAGTGGCCCGTAAAACGAGCACATGGGGTTAGTATAAATTCTAAAAATCACTCTAGTGTTTCCCAAGGCAGATGGATCTGAGGCCTGGGTTTGAAGCCCACTTTGCAGGTGACTAGCTGTCTACCCATGGGTTAGTTGACTTCACCTGTTTGAGTCTCATATTCCTAGTGTTAAGTAATAATGATAGCTCCCTGCGCAGTCATAAGGATCAAATGCTCTGAGGGCTGGAAGGCCTCCAGCAGAGCATGTGGCCCACGCGTGGTGCTCCAACACAGGTGTATGTCATTACTCTGAGATATCCTGGGTGGCCGTTGTTGCTTAGGATCACTGCACCAGGGTGACACCTGAGTATCTTTCATGGGCTGGTGTACTTGCAGCTTTACTTGGTATGATTAAAATCATTTACTGTCTCATTCCTGAAAGAGGCCCGCCTTGGTGTCCATTCTGCATAAGTGTGCAGTGTTTCTGGGACTGGCCATCATGGCAGACAGGCTGGGCCTTACTCCTGAGTGGCCAACAGTGGCCGTGCTGGCTGACCATAAAGATTATAGAGTAAACAGCAGGCCAGTCATAGCGCTAGGAGAGAGTGGACGGCCCTTGAAGTGCTTAAGAGAATATCTGTTGCTATGAAATAGATTTATTATTTGATTGGATCTCAAAACAGTTTGGGACTTCCCCGGTAGCGCAGATTCCACATGTTGCAATGAACATTGAAGATCCTGCGTGCTGCAACTACGACCTGGCTCAGTCAGACAAATTTAAAGAAATTGTTTAATAAGAGTAGTAATAATACAATAGCAGTAACTGATACTAATGAAACACTTAATATGAGCCAAATCCTGCTGTAAACACTTCACTGGGATTGACTCATGTAACCTGCATAACTGTCATCCAGGTTATATACAAGTTAGTGGTGAGTTGTAGTAGTGAAGTCGCTCAGTCGTGTCCGACACTTTGCGACCCCATGGACTGGGGCCTACCAGTCTCCTCTGTCCTTGGGGTTTTCCAGGCGAGAATACTGGAGTGGGTTGCCATTTCCTTCCTGGAAGATCCCAGGGGATCTTCCCGACCCAGGGATCGAACCTGAGTCTCCCACATTGTAGGCAGACACTTTTACCATCTGAGCCACCAGGGCAGTCACAGAAGTGAAGCGGTGAGTTAGTTAGTTATTGTCTTGAGCTCCACTTTACAGAAATGAGAACTGAATTGCAGAGGGATTGAGTAATCTGGCCAAGCATCTCCACTGTGCCGGGTGCTTTACCTACAGCAGTTAATCTCTTAATTTTTACAGCAGCCATCAAGGTAGGTGGGGTTTTATCCCCATTTGTTGAAGGGGTTTAGAAACAAGCTCAGAGAGGTTGCATACATCGCCCCAAGTCCCACAGCTGGGAGGTGGTGGAGCTGAAATTCAGACCCAGTTGTCAGGCCATAGGCTCCTGCTTTCTCCCCTACACCAGTCTCAGAACCACCTGGGTGCACAGTAAAAATGCAGACCCCCGGGGCCTGCTTCCGATCTACTGCATCAGATTTTCTGAAAGCTCCCCAAGCGTGTCCAATGCCCACCACTCTCTTTCTCTATCTTTCCTTGCTCCTCAGTTTCCAATGGACACGTCTTTATTGTGGATGTGGCTAATCACCTCATTGCCTTGACAAATGGGAGCCGAGAGTGGATAAACCACTTTGCTTGTCTTGATGAGTTTGTTCTGTTTGTGTTGTTATCTTCCCTCCAAGTGAGTTTCCCTCTAGGAATGAACCCCCTGCTTCACCTGTGTGTTTCAGGATGGAAGGAGGAGAGCTGTTCGACAGGGTGGTGGGGCATAAACGCCTGAAAGAAGCCACATGCAAGCTCTATTTTTACCAGATGCTCCTGGCCGTGCAGGTAAGAGAAGCCCTCGGTGCTTTTGACAACTTTCTTTTAGGTGAGTTACTCTCCGAATTGGCAGAAAATGAGGGACCAGGGATAAAAACCCAGAGAGCAGAGTCTGTGTTTGGGTTGTTCTGTTCTTAGCAAAAACACCCCACCCCTTTGACTCAGATGAGAAAGTTCTTGCTGTGAGGTTTAAGAGAAAAAAAAGAAATAAGGAAGTTAAAGAAATAAACACACGGTCCCACATGGCTTCTCTTTAGCTAGGAGGTTTTTATGGGGGGCAGGGATCTCTGTTGTGCCTGGTCCTTGCAGAAATCCCCCTTACCTCTGGGGCAGGGGTGAGGAGGCAGCTGGGCAGGTGTGAGGATGGATCACTCCCCCGTGGCACAGTGCTAGGAGTTTCCTTCCTCTGTAGCATCTTGTTTTTTTTTTTTTTCTCCCATTTATTTATTTTTAATTGGAGGATAATTGCTTTACAATGTTGTATTGGTTTGTCATACATCAACATGAATCAGCCATAGGTATACACACATCCCCTCCCTCTTGAATCTCCCTCCCACCCCCTATAGGTTGTCCCAGAGCACCAGGCTGACCCCGCCTATGCTATACAGCAACTTTCCATTAGCTATCTGTATCCAACCAGTCCATCCTAAAGGAAATCAGTCCTGAATATTCATTGAAAGGACTGATGCTGAAGCTGAAACTCCAATACTTTGGCCACCTGATGTGAAGAACTGACTCATTGGAAAAGACCCTGGTGCTGGGAAAGACTGAAGGCGGGAGGGGCAGGGGATAACAGAGGATGAGATGGTTGGATGGCATCACCGACTCAATGGACTTGAGTTTGAGTAAACTCCAGGAGCTGGTGATGGACAGGGAGGCCTGGTGTGCTGCAGTCCATGGGGTCGCAAAGAGTTGGACACGACTGAGCGACTGAACTGAGTTGAACGTACACATGGTGATGTGTATATTTCAGTGCTGCAGCAGGCACACGGGCAGGCATGTGTACTGCCTTCTCTTCAGTGTTCGGGGCAGGTGTTGGGGTGAATGGCTGGTGGCACCCTGCATGCTTCGAAGAACATCACCCTTTCTCAACCCAGATGTTGTGGAGATTCCCGCCAAGGTCTCTTCCCTTGAGAATGTTCCTCTGTGCAAGAAACACAGGGATTGGGAGCAGCTGTTGCACTGAGGCTGGAAGGAGATTTTCCAGGGGCTGATCTACCTGGGTGCCCAGCCTGGGGGCTTCACCAGGTCACTTTCCCGGTGAAAGTGTTTTGGAGTTATTTTGCTGTAGGCCAGAGGGATATCCAGAGAAACCTAAAGCCCATAAACACCTAACCAGTGACTTTTATGTTTTTAATTTTTTTTAATTTAGTTTTTAATTGAAGGATAATTGCTTTATAGAATTGTGTTGGTTTCTGCCAAACATCACTTCTCGGCCTTTTGGTTAAGATCACATGTAACGTGTAGTATCTGCTCTTATCAATCTAACCAGTGTTTTACTCTCTTCATGGTTTGTGGTGGTGGTTTAGTTGCTAAGTTGTGTCCAGCTCCTGCGGCCCCATGGACTGTAGCCCGTCAGGGTCCTCTGTCTATGGAATTTCCCAGGCAAGAATACTGAAGTGGGGTGCCATTTCCTTCTCCAGGGGATCTTCCTGACCCAGGGATTGAACCCGGGTCTCCTGCATTGCAGGCAGGTTCTTTACCAACTGAGTCACCAGGGAAGGCCCTTAATGGTTTGCTCCCAACTTTATACCAAGAATATTAAGGTGAACTGAGTACTCAGTGGATGTGGGAAATTCTTTTTTTCCTAAAGAAATATGACTTGGTATATAAAAATGAGTACACAGAGAAACATCATTCTATTTATGATGTTTGGAAACCATTCTATTTCAGTCATCAAGTTTTCAAAGACTGATCTTGCATCAAGGAATATGTTAACTCTAGGTGTTCAGATAATTTACATATGTGTACTTTATAGAGTCCCTTTAAAAACAGTCTCAGAAGTGGAATCAACAAATACACTATTTTGGTAGAATTTTTAGAGTTTAAATAGTCCCCAAATGTTTTATGTCACCTGTTGCATTTATTATTGAAACTAACACCTTCTGTTTCTGCTAACAGGAAGGAATAGTTATCATCTTGAAGAGTGAAATAAAAGGCCTACTGTCATAAGTGGCCTCTTTCATTTTTCTACTTTTTAAAGATTTTCTTGCAAGAAAATTTGTAAATAGTAGTCCACTTATCCAGTGGTTTTCTGATTTGGGAGAGAATGTGGTCGTAACATGGGTTATACTTTCACCCAGCTGTAAGATGTGTGTGTGTCTGTCTCACGCGCCTGCTCCATAAATCTAAGGGCCAGTCCTCTCTGTGTAGTACCTTCATGAAAATGGCATTATACATCGGGACTTAAAGCCAGAGAATGTTCTACTGTCATCTCCAAAGGAGGACTGCCTTATAAAGGTAAGAAATTTATGCTCTGTATGTGGCCACTCCAGTAGATTTCTGTTCAGAAACTGTTTTCGAGTTCAAGTAAAAAGTGGGAGCATAAAAAGGGAGGGGATTTGACCTTTCCATTCTTAGCCGTTCTTTTAGTGGCCAGGTGGTATTGCTCCAGTGAAGATGCAAATGAGCACTTATTCAGCTCCATGTGTACAAGCCACTTTCATCTTCAGAGAGAGGAAGGAAGAGTCTAGATGGGAGAAACACATCCCCTGCCTTCCTCTGTCTAAGATAGTACTTCCTAAGCCTGGCTTCATTTGAGAATCCCCTGTTGATTTAGAGAAAAAAAAAAAAAAAAAAAAACCACAGCAGCAAGCCTGCACCTTAGAATTGCTGTAGGTGGCACCCAGGTGAAGTATTTTTCGCCAGCTCCTCAGTATTCCCATTTACAGCTAACATTGAAAAACTGGGGTCTAAGAAGAATCAGGAATAACTAGATTTCTAGAGTGTCTGTTAAGGGTTATAAGCTGTTTGTAAGGTTACAGAGAATACAGATCTAAGTTGGGAGAAAACCTGAGCCTTAAAGTTCCTTGGTTCAGGGATTTTTATTTAAGCAAAATTTAATAACTTGGAGGATTTAAAATTACCTTACAGGGCTTTCCTGGGGGTCCAGTGGCTAAGATTCTGTTCTCCCAACGCAGGGGGCCTGGGGTTTGATCCCTGGTCGGGGAACTAGATGCCACAACTAAAACTCAGAACAGCCAAATAAATAAAAATATTTAAAAAAAATTACCTTACAAAGACAAGAATGTGTAGAGTCTAGATTAACAGTGGCATGAATCAGGCTAGGAACTATTGTAACCTTCATGTCTTTTTTGAATTGGCAGACTATGTTACTTTTTATTTCATGACATTAAAAGAGATGCCCTTTTGTCCTTACTTTAGATTACTGATTTTGGGCAGTCCAAGATTTTGGGGGAGACCTCTCTGATGAGAACCTTATGTGGTACCCCCACCTACCTGGCTCCGGAGGTTCTCAATTCCTTTGGAACTGCTGGATATAACCGTGCTGTGGACTGCTGGAGTTTAGGAGTTATTCTTTTCATTTGGTAAGAAAAAGTTTTTATCGCTTCAGACTGTGGTTGGTGGTATTAAGGTGAAATAAAAAATGTGTCCAGTTAGAGAGTTTGTGTTTAATTTAGGTTACCTTTTTTTTGGACCATTGATTTAAAACAATACCTGATTTTTCATTATGCTGAAATAAAATTGATATATCTGAATGCCACTGAGAATGCCACTTGATTTCTTTTCCTTTCTCTCTCTACCATTATGAAGCCTTAGTGGGTATCCACCTTTCTCTGAGCATAAGACTCAAGTGTCATTGAAGGATCAGATCACCAGTGGAAAATACAACTTCATTCCCGAAGTCTGGGCAGAGGTCTCAGAGAAGGGTATGGATACGAAAGAGTTCAGAATTTGTGGTTTGCTAAATGTATGTGTGCTGCGATGGGAGTTTATTTTCAAATTCTGTGATGTTTTCTCCTGTCAATCCTGTTCTTATTTTCTGTTAGTTTTTGCACCATTTTAGAGGCAAAGGAAGTTACTGGGAACTTGGGCTTTAGAGCCAGGCTGATGTAGGCTTGTGTCCTGGGGCTGGTACTTCTTACCTTTGTGACCTTAGGCAAGTTACTTAACCTCTCTGGGTCTCCTTTTTGTTTATTTGTAAAAGAGGGCACAATAAACCTCTATTTTAAGGAGATTTTGTGAGGGTTAAGTGTAATATTGGAGAAGGCAATGGCACTCCACTCCAGTACTCTTGCCTGGAGAATCCCATGGACGGAGGAGCTGGGTGGGCTGCAGTCCATGGGGTAGCGAAGAGTCGGACACGACTGTGCGACTTCACTTTTCACTTTCCTGCATTGGAGAAGGACATGGCAACCCACTCCAGTGTTCTTGCCTGGAGAATCCCAGGGACGGGGGAGCCTGGTGGGCTGCCGTCTATGGGGTCGCACAGAGTCGGACACCACTGAGGCGACTTAGCAGCAGCAAGTGTAATATACTCACTGTGCCTGGTATCTATTTAAGTGTGCAAAATAATGGGTAACTTTTTAGTCACAAGGTCTCCTTTGAAGTAGTAAGCACAGCAAAAGCTAAATGTAACTTGTTATTCTGTGTTTTAGAATTTAAAAGGGTAACTTTGTAATTCTCAAAAGGAAAAGTAGAAAGCTGAAACTAAATGTCAAACAATGTAACACAGATGATTGTGCTAAGTGTCAGAATATCTGATGAATAATACTGTTGCAATATACAGCCAGCCTCCACTTGTTGCTGGCCAGTCCAGCTTTGTTTCTGCCAAGCCTGCGATTCCTAGGAGAGAGCTCTCCCTGGCTGAGGAACTCTCTCCATCACTCCATGGGTCTCAGAGAGAGTTGGCTGAACATCCTGAGTGTTTTAGAACTGGGAGAAGTTCAGCTTTAATTAGTTTGAACTTGAGTCCAGTAAGGGGAGCAGGAAAAGAGAGTTAAGTTGTGATATCTGAGCAGGGAGCCTTGGGGACCATCATGGCATTCCTGGTGTTCCAAAGTCTTCGGACAAATACCGAGAGTGGGGAGGCCTAGGGGGCCCTGCCCGCTCTGTCTGCTGACTCACTGTGACCTCAGCCCCTCTCTTCTCTTTCTGGATGTTGGCCTGTGATTCTGGCACACTCTCATTTTGTTGATTTAATGTTTTTATCCTTCTCACTGTGATTTGCCAAATTATCTTACTGCTTTAGCTCTGGATCTCGTCAAGAAGTTGTTGATAGTGGATCCAAAGGCGCGTTTTACGACAGAAGAGGCTTTAAGACACCCGTGGCTTCAGGTGTGTATGGGACAGTGGCTGTCCGCCTGAAATACCCAGGCAACCCCGAACTGTGTCGCCGAGATGGGGAAGAGGATGAAAACGTACCTTTGCTTGGTTGGGTCTAATGCCATTCTTCAAGACTGAGCTTTAGGTGGGTGGAGGTGCACGTTTATGTCTGTGGGTGTGAGTGTGGGCGTGTCTTGTGTGCAGCCTTTACAGCTTGACTTGGATGAACAAGCTCTCCTTATGGCCTGTCCTGGTTCCGTGTGGCTTCTCCGAGTCTGCAGTTCAGTTGTGTTCCTTGGAGAGGTGGTTGTAGTTCCGAACCTCCACCCCAGCTGCGTCCTTCTCTTCTCTCAACCCCCTTACCTCGGACAGATGGGATGAGCTGCGTTCTTGCCATCTTCAACCTTAGATCAGGGAAACGGGGGTGGGAGGAGGGGAGCAGCCTCCCGCGGGGAGAACCTGGCTGTTAAGCCCAAGTGATCGGGTGTGAGGGGGTCCTACTTCCTGTTCATGGTGAGCGAGCATGCTCTTAGCCGACTGTCACCTGCGCCTTTCAAGTCTGCATTACCTCTGTGTCCCTGCTAGGGGTTGTGGCTCCCATTAGATTATGCGTTGACTTCATTCAAGCTACTGGAGTTGGAAGTCCTTTGTGCCTTTGCTGGGCTAGTCTTTGGTTTTAGAATTCACTACAGCCTTGGGCAGGCTCTCTCATGGATGCCAGGTCTGTGAAGTGGAGTTCCTTTCAGCACAGCCAGCCATACCCCTTTCTGTTAACTTGCAGTTGGTCTCTGTTACTTGTGGGGATGAAGGGGACTTAACCAAGTTGCTTAAGCTGGAGGCTCAGATACTCTGGGAATTTCTAGTCCAGGAACTCCTGGGGCCATCCAGTCTCAGCACTGTGCTTTTGGGGCTCTGGGAAGACTGTCCTTATTCTTTCTGTCTTCCAACCCTCAGCTCAGGCCAGCTCAGGTTGAGAACAAGAAATCCCTACAAAAAAAAAAAAAAAAAGTAGATGTATATGTTTGGGATGTTGCCCTGGAAACAGTAGTCCCCCCTGACCCCCCACCCTGCCTCCACCCCCAGAAAAAAAATAACAAAAACCTGTCAGATGATTTAGCACTTAATAGACCACACAGATTTGAAACTGCAGGACCCTGGAGAAAAGGAATTTGGAAACAAAGGGTGCCTTTGCATGTGGGGACTTAATTTTGATGAAAAAGAAAAACATTCCTCTTGGCTCTTTTCATATGCCTTAATAGGGAAACTCCTGGGGGCCAGATATGGAGGTGGAGGAGCTGTTAGTCTTGAAAAAAACAGAGCTTGCCAGTTAGGCCTGGGAATAGGATTTACATCCGCCCGAAATGTACAAACAAGTGTAGCCCATTTTTCTTTAACTTTCTGTCTCAAAAGAAAATTGTTGTTAATGGCCAAGGAAAAGGTGAAGTTCAGCCCTGCCACAGGGGTCTCACTTGAATACTCTTTTGTCCATGTTTTATTTTTCCAGCAAAAGGTGGAGTGAACATTCAGTGATGACAGACTGCCCACATAAATCACCTGTTAGTGACAGTTTAGGTTTTATTTTGGGAAATTCAACATTTTTGAAGAAACTAAATGGTTTTGTGGATCTGGCACTGGACTGTTTGTCCAAAGAATATGACTCTTGTCATTCTTTCTTGTCATTAACAGTGTCCAATTTAGGGATGCATGTAGCTTTTTGAATTATATGTGTGTGCACAGTCACTCAGTTGTGTCCGACTGTTTGTGGCCCCATGGACTATAGCCTGCCAGACTCCTCTGTCCATGGAATTTCCTAGGCAAGAATGCTGGAGCCGGTTGCGATTTCCTACTCCAGGGAAACTTCCCGACCCAGGGATCGAACCCAAGTCTCTTACATCTCCCGCATTGGCAGGCAGATTCTTGCATTCTACAGATATATGCCCAGGAGTGGGAATGTTGGAGCATATAGCAACTATTTTTAGTTTTCTGAGGAACCTGCACACTATTTTCCATAGTGGCTGCTCCAGTTTATATTCCTGCCAACAATTTGGGAGGGTTCCCTTTTCTGCACACCCTCTCCAGCATTTATTATTTATAGACTTTTTAATGATGGCCATTCTAACCTGTGTGAGGTGGTACCACATTGTAGTTTTGATTTGCATTTCTCTAATAATTAGCCATATGGAGCATCTTTTGATGTGCCTGTTGGCCATCTGTATGTCTTCTTTGGAGAAAATGTCTATGTGTTTTGCTCATTTTTTGACTTTTTTTTTGTTGTTGTTGTTGTTATTGAGTTGTATGAGCTGTTCGTATGTGTTGGAAATTAAGCCCTTGTTGCATCATTTGCAAATATTTTCTCCCAGTTCATAGGCTGTCCTTCAGTTCTGTTCATGGTTTCCTTTGCTGTACAGAAGCTTGTAAGTTTGATAAGGTCACATTCATTTATTTTTGCTTTAATTTCTATTGCTTTGGGAGACTGACCTAAGAAAACATCAGTACGATTTATGTCAGAGAATGTTTTGCCTGTATTCTCTTCTAGGAGTTGTATGGTGTCATGTCTTATATTTAAGCTAAAACCTCATTTTAACTTAATTATCTTTGCAAAGGGCCTGTCTCCAAATAGTCACAATACTGGGGGTTGGGCTTCAACATGTAAGTGGGGAAAGGGGGACACAATTCAGCTATAACAATCACAATTCAGTTGCCATAACGACCGGCAAATAGCATTTTCAACATTGATTGAGCCCCTCTGATACAGAGGCCCCTGTGCTTATTATGGTGCCTGGCACCCAAGGGTCCTCGTAACTGTTTGTTCACTGGGTGAAAGAGGGAGGTGGGTGAGGTGGGTGGGCAGGAAGGCACAGAGGGCATTCCCGGTGGAGGCTGTGAGCAGGTGTAGGAGGAAATAAGGGGTGGACCTTTGAGGGTGGCCTTGCCTGAGAAGTGAGATCCTAGAGGAGAGTGTGGATGAACTTGGTGCTTGGACAATGGGGAGCTACACTGAGTAGCTCAATAAACAGAGTGATGGAAGCAGGTGATTCTAGCTGCTAAATGTAGAGGATGAGATGATTGGATGGCATCACTGACTCAATGGACATGAGTTTGAGTAAACTCCTGGAGTTGGTGATGGACAGGGAGGCCTGGCCTGCTGCAGTCCACGGGGTCCCAAAGAGTCGGACATGACTGAGCGACTGAACTGAACTGACATGTAGAACAGGTAAACTGATCCTTGTGCACCAAGTTTTCTGCAGTCAAATTACTGAATGTTGAAGGCCTTCCCTCCTTGGTTCTTCCTCGCCCCCATCCCCCATGGTGCACTGTGTATGCCAATACATAGTGGGAGGAGTGGGGGCAGGCTGGGATGGGAAGGTATATGGGCATTTGGAAACGAGCTGCTCTGGGACTCTCTTCTGCACGTGCTACTTGCAGTGGCTGAGCTCAGCTTTCAGCTGGCCCCAAAGTCCGCATTCCTAATCAGGTGGCATTTCACCTTTCTGAAAGGGGAAGCTACACCAGGCCACCTCTCCTGGTTGGCAAATCCTTAAGCCCTGCAGAAGTGAGCATCTTGGGAGGTGGGCAGGGGTGTCTACGTGCCCTGCCCCACCCCTCATTTCCATCTCTAGCAGCAGGAAGCACCTGTTCACTTTTTCTTCTCGTTAACTCTGGGGTATTGTAGGCTTGCCATCAGAGTTAATTCATACAGTGCTTGCTTGCTGAATTTTCTAGGGTGCAGGGTTGCTTTGTTAGGGTGGCCCTGGTAACAGGCTTCATTGTTGGCAGTGGGAGGGGGCACCTATTGGAAAGATGTGTGTAGCATCATGGAGCCAACCCCAGTATTTGGCTTCCCGATTGCCATCTCTCAGGATCTGGGACGCTCGTTCTGAAAGTATTTGACCACTGGGGTCTGTGGTTCTCTCTGACCTACCTGGAGTGCTTAGGGTGTATGGATTTGGTTGAGCCCATGTTGACTGAGTGTTGACTGCTGATTAGACTGTTCCTTTTTCTCCCCTCCACCCCATCTTAGCCCGCTTCTCTGTTTCTGGGAGTATCCTGGCCCTGCCTTTCAGGAGCTTTCTTTCCCACATTCACAGACTACTTAGGTTTTCCATTTCTTCACAGGACGAGGACATGAAGAGAAAATTTAACAACTTGCTTTCTGAAGAAGATAAGTTGATGGCTCTGCCCCAGGTCCCTGCCCAGGTATTCTGGATGATGGTCATTAAATGTAGGCTAAGTTTAAGGAGCCCATGAGTAGAGGATGAAGAGCTTGAATAGTCTTTTCAGCTCCAATTGCTTAACATTTTTTTTGTAAGGAGTAATGTCGTAGATACTTTGTTTTAGCTTGATCTGCTCTGATACATTTAGAAGATTTACTAATGAAGAATATGTTTTATGAATTAGAGAAGCACAGGTGGGGGTCATTATTCAAAAAGTCTCTTGTAAGGCAAGATTGTGTGTGTGCTCAGTTGCTAAGTCTCGTCCGACTCTTTGTGATCCTGTGGACTGTAGCCCACCAGACTCCTCTGCCCATGGGATATTTTCAGCAAGAATACTGGAGTGGGTTGCCATTTCCTCCTCCAGTTGATCATCCCGACCCAGGAATCCAACCAGTGTTTCCTGTGTTGCTGGTGGATTCTTTACCACTGAGCCATATTGGAAGACTGTATTAGAGGCTCAGATTTAAATTTGTTGAAAATTTAAAAATTTGGAGGAGTGATTGATGACTTACTGATTATAATCTTATTCCTCTGAAGTTCTTTGTATATATGTTAATATCTGTTCATTTTCTGTCCTACCTTCTTTCGGTAACATTCATTTTCCCATCGGTCCCTCACAATTCTGTAAATGGGAAAACACACGAAAGGGTCAGGAGAAGACAACCAAGAGGAGGCTGGTTATGCTGCTTGTTTCCTTGTTTTCTCTTTTTCACTGCACCACATGGCATGTAGGATCTTAGTTCTCCAACCAGGGATTGAACCTGTGCCCTCTGCAGTGGAAGCACGGATGCTTAACCACTGGACCACCAGGGGAAGTCCCTGCAGCTTACTTTCAATACGCATCGTTGAGTGGTTGGAGGCCCCAAGGGAGAGAAATGTCAGTCCAGTAAACCTGTGTGAGTCGGGGAGGGGTGTGGTAGGGGTTCAGAGCCAATGAGGACAACCATTATTCTTGGTCCTAGAAGGTTCACATGAAGTGCTCCAAGATTACTGGAAGCATATTGGGAAACTGATAATTGTGACGAAGCCGGAGGTTTTCTTTGAACATCTCTCCCCTTTCCTTTACTTGCAGCCTTCCACAAGTCGAAAGCGGCTTCTTGAAGGGGAAGCAGAGAATGCCGACCCCACGAAGCGCCTGGCTGTGTGCGCGGCTGTCTCGTGAACACTAGTGGACCACGAAAGAAGTGTACCTTCTTGAACCCCTCTGCTGCCATTTTCTTTAAATATGTTTTGTACAGTTTGTATTTCATTATGGGAACAGCTGCTTTTCCACAACCACTGATACACAATTCAAAATGTGATGGAACCTGGGCTTTGTGCTTCTGCGTGTTGATCAGCTCTTAGCTACATGCCTTTAGTGTATATGTATTTGATACGTATACTTCTGGTGCTTCTACTCTGGCTGTAACTAGACATGTTTCTGAGGATACGTCCCTGGGTGAGCTGCGTACAAGTTCTAAAGACCCCTTAGAAAGTTACAGGGGGAGGGGCACAGCAAGTCAGGGTGGGGTTTGTTGAAAGTGGCTGGTTGCCAGAGTCTTTACCAGACAGTTGGTACTTTGGTGCCCATACCATGGCCCACTTTTGTGATTTTTAATTTTTTAAATTCAATTTTTATTTTTTTGGCTGCACAGCTTTCGGGATCTTAGTTCCCCGAACAGGGATCAAACCTGTGCCCCTCTGCAGTTGAATCATGACATCCTAACCTCTGGACCACCAGAGAATTCCCCCATGGTTTTAGAGTCCCATTCTCACCCTCATGGTCCCTAAAACCACAGACCCAGATAAGCTGTGAAAATAAAAAACTTCCCGATTATAGGAAAAAGACCAGAAACACTGTGTTTGAAATGTGAAAAAGGCATGTGTGCTTGTCGTATTGACCCAATGATGACCAAGAAGACCCTATGTAAACTGCCTGCCTTGGTTGGTCTTGTCTAGTGATTCAATGTGCTAGGTCCTATGATTACCATCATGTTATAAGTGGGGAACCCAGACCAAAGAAGTCACTCAGTCACACAGCTAGGAAGTGGCAGAACTGGGACCCAGCCCAGGGCTTCCTGACTCAAATTCATGTTCCCTATCTCCTCTGTCCCTTGTTCGATCAGACTTAAGGATGTAGACTCACAGACAAAACTCATGTGAGGCTGATGTCTAAATCTTGAATACTGGTATGTTCAATCATGATGGATGGATACAACCCCATAAACTGTGGAAGTTGAGACATCTTGGGGACAAGGAACAGAACCCCATTCAAATTACTTCATGGAAAAGGAAATTTGTTTCGGCCTTACGAAGGGCTGGGCCTAGAAGGCCATCAGGAGCCCGGGCAGTTCTAATGGCTGGCTCCTCTTGTCTCTTTCCGACCCACTGAATTTGCCTCTCTGGTCACTTTGGCTGACTGATGCTAGGCCACATTATAGTTTGCTGACCATGCCATGAGTTGTGTGCCTTGGTTCGGATGCTGCTGTTGAGCCAGCCAGGGGAGGGTGAGGGGCACACAGCTGTTGCCCCAGGCAGTGAGGGTGATGGTTGGCAATGGAAATTAAAAGGGTGTGTAGGCATTCTGAGGCTTGGCTGGCCTGTTGCTGAGGGCTAGATGGGGATTTAGGTGGTTTGCATATTTAAAGGAATGAGGCAGAGATTGCCAAGTTAGATGGGTTTCAGCTCATTTGAATACTTAATGTGAAGGCTGTGGTTTCTTAGGGCATCTTTCCCTCTTGGGGTAGTCAACCAGCCCTTCTCTGTTCTCAGTGCACTGTCTGATTATACCTACCATGGGTAATGGCCTCCAAAGATGTTCTTATCCTAATCCCCAGAATTTATGAATATGTTCCTTTTTCATGGCAAAAGAGATTTTGCAGGTGTGATTAAGTGAAGGATCTTGAGATGGGAAGGTTATCCTATTTTATCAAAGTGGGCCCGTGTCGTCACAGTGTTCCTTTTAAGAGGGACACAGGGAGAGTCAAGAGTCAGAAGAGAGGGAGTGGTATTCTTTGAAAACAGAGGAAGAGGCCACAAGCCATGGACTACAGGCAGTCACTAGCGGCTGACCAAAAGCAAAGGAATGGATTCTCCTCAGAGCCCCCTGAAGGAACCACTGCTTTTACTTTATATCTTGACTTTAGTCACAGGAAACTGATTTTAGACTTCTGACCTCCAGACTTAACAGAATAAATGTGTACTGTTTTAAACCACCCAGACTGTGGTAATTTGTTACAGCAGCCAGAGGAAACATACTCATTAATGAGACATCAGCTGCTGATCTGGGGATACCAAGCATCCACTTCCACTTCTTAACCTCATACTCCACTTTTCTTTAGGGGGGAATTCTTTTCCCCTATCCCATGAGTTCATAGCAGGAGGGGGAGATGGTACCTAAGAAGCCAAAGGGGTTCCTAGAGGCCTCTCCCTTGGTAGAGCTCCTCCCACTGACCACCCAGCTGGAGGTGGGCACAGGACTGAAACATGAACAAATGGAGCTGGGATGGCAGCATTAGTAGGAGCAATCAGAAGGGGGAGGGGGGGTCCCTTTTTCCACCTGCCCCACCCATCCATGTCCTGGCAGGGCTGACCCCACTCCCTTCCTAGAGGGGCTCCATATGGTCCATTCTGGCCAGTCTTGCTGTGATAGGCTCAGGCAGATGCATGTGACTCAAAGGGGCCCTAAAGAAAGAAAACCCAAGCCTTTGGCTGGAACTACTGGGAAACAGTTCCTGCTGTGAATATGTAAATTCACACTCATAAGTTATGGGAAGTTAGGATGAGAACACCTTTGGAGGCCATTATTCACCCTACCCTGGTAGAGGTGTGAGCTGGGAAGTGCCTGGGACACTGGGGAGAACTGTATGAGAATGAAGTCATCACAGACAGAAGCAGAGCTGAGATGTAGAATGACTGAGCTTATTGTTTGAGAACCTGAATCCAACTATCCCTTCAGTGAGGTACCAACCAGGACTTTGATTTGTTCCCTTAGTTGATTTACTTAAGGTTGAGTTTTTTAAATTAAAAAACAAATTATTTTAAATTTTTTCATTGTTTGGTCACTTGTGTCTGGAAAAGGCCAGACTAATAAATGCAACCATTTGCAAACTCTAAGAGACCCTTGGACACTCTTTTTAAGTAGGGAAAACTAAACAACTGCCTTTGTTTTTGTGCCAACTTCAGGGTTTTTGGAGAGGTTTGGGGCAAAGAATGGAAAGTGAAGATGTGGGAACTAAGAATCCGTCCAGCCTCAAGGTTGAGAGAACCCCCTCCCAGCTAATTATACCACACGGTTTGGGAGCAGAGCCCCCTTCATTAAACTTTTAGGAGTCTTGAAAGGACAGGGCTGGAATTATACCACTGAAGCTTGGAGAGCTTGCTGTGTGCCAGTCATTGTGCTCAGACACACGTGTGCCTTCTCAGAAAGCTCACCTCAGCCCTGTGAGGCGTTACTGCCCCTCCTCCCTTTACGGGTTTAGAGATTTCCCATTTGGCAAGAAGTGGAGGCAAGACTTGAACGGAAATTTCCCTTTTCAAGAGACCTTGGTTTTTGATCATAAAATTACTTAAGAGGTTTTTGTCACCAGTTTACCACTTGGTAAAAGTACTAGGCGCGGTGTTGATATTTTATCTGGATTCCTTCAAGTCCTCTGACTCACCTTAGTTGTTAGACCTTCCCCATTAAGGAAAAACAGGCATCTGGAGACCTGACCTTAGTCAGGCAAAGGTTAGTGGGGATGCGGGACTCGAACTCAAGTCTCTCCATTGAGTGTGGCTTTTCCAGTGACACAGAAATCCAATTGTGCCGCTGAGGCTCACGCACGTGCTCACCGACCGCCGCGATGGGGATCTCGATCACCTTGGCAGTGTCCTTCCCCTCACACTTCTTGGGGGTAATTCCCTCTTGGGGTAGACCACCGCTTCAAGTCCAACCAGGTGAAGCTTTTAAAAGGGGTAATGCTACAAGGGGTCTGATCTGGCGTCGTCCGCAGCGCGGCAGGCGGCTGAGTCCAGCCCAGAACAGCGAGCGCTCGGGCCTGGCCGGCCGGGTGCGGAGGGGGTGGGCGCAAGGCTGGGAAGAGCGGGGCCGCGGCCGGAGGGCGTCAGGCTTGGGGGGGCGGGGGCGCGGCGGCGCGGCGAGTGCGCGCGTGCGCGGTCGGGGGCACGCGCGGAGGCGCGCGGGGAGCGTGCGCGGCGCGTGCGCGGCGGGGGGGTAGTGTGAGACTCCGCGGCGGCGCGCGGCACGGCGGGAACATGGCGCGCGGGGCCGGCGCGCGCGCCTAGCTGGCGGGACCGTTAGCTCGAGGCGGACGCGGCCCGTGCCCCGCGGGGATGGAGCAGTCGCCGCCGCCCGCGCCTGAGCCCACCCCGGGGTCGACCCCAGCACGGAGTCGTAGACGGCGGGAGCCCGAGTCGCCGCCGGCGCCGGCTCCGGTGAGTGCTTGAGGGGCGCGGGCCGGGAGACTTTCTTTGTGAAACTCCGTCGGTGCGAGCCGGGCCGGGCCTCTGAGGCTGACGAGCGCCCGCGAGGCGGAACCCGCCCGGCCGCCCGGGTTCGAGCCCGGCCTCGCCTCGCTCGGCGTCGGGGCCGGGTCTGTCGCCTGCCCACCTCATTTTCCGCGGGAGTGTTTGTGAGTGCGCGCCATCGGGGAGGGGAGCGGTATACAGTCGGCGCCTAATGCGCGCGGTGCCACTCCTTGCCCTCCGGCCCCTCGAGGCGGCGACTGCCCGCGGCCCGGGCCCACGGGAGAGGGAGACCGCAGCCTCTGGGAGACAGGTGTCGGTGCAGCTCCGGGATGCTCAGGTGCAGACAGCCCCAGGTGGAATCTGAGGGAGTGAGCTGTCCGTCCTCGGAAGGAAGCAAGTCTGTCAGAGTGTCAGCACAGAGGGTGTTTTGGAATGCTTTACATTTATCTCAGCTGGTTGTATGGTTGGGGTATTTATTCGTTTGAGTGCCGGAAGCTGAGTGAAATGGACTGAAACCGAGTGAAATGGAGGTGTGTCTCCCACTGGGTGGGATGGGATGCCCCCGAGCACCCTGCCCCCAGACAAGCCAGGGTTTGGGAATAAACTGGAGCGCTTGATAAAAATACAGGCGTCACGACTCACCCCAGGCCCAGGCACTCCAAGGGAGAGGAGCACATTTGAATTTTTAACAAACTCAAGTTACTATGTTCAGAGCTCACCATGGCATCCTGGTATCACTCTCGGTGCTTGGCTCATGGTAGATGGTCAGTAAATATTTGCAGGAAGACTGACTTAGGGAGCTTCCAAAATAGGAGTTCTTGAGGTATTTTCAGGAGCTTTTTGATGTTAAGATCTCTGTCAGATACACTGTATGTGATTTTCCTCAGGTCCCAACTTAACTTTTATGACTGTTTATAAATTCCTTGTTTTCAGTATATTTTAGGCAAAAGCAGGGTATATACATTGCTTAGTATAAGCCATCAACTGTGTATACCCTAGCTAGATTGAAATTAATTTCTGAAACTGAATTCTGAATTTAAAAATGCATATTTTTTTCTCTTAATCACTTGGGAACGCTAGGCTTATAGGATTTTGTTCTTTTGAGGCAGGTAAATATTTACATTTTCAACAAAGCAAATCTGAATTAGTTTATTCAGAAAGTTGGCAATTTGCTTAAACCTCTGAGTATTTGTTAATCTTTATGTGATATTTTGCAATTGAGATTTATGTTTAGTTCAGAATCAATGCTGAGTAGAATTGTTTGAAAGTTATTTGAAATTTCAGGGGCTGTTTTTCTTCATGTGTTTCGAATTTCAGTAGTTGATTTAATTTTAGTTCTTGTTGATGGAATATGAATGTATAGGAAGACAAAATTTTAGGAATTGAGATTGCATTTGAAGAAGAAAAGTTGAAAATTAGGTGCTCTTTTTCTCCCACTGTTTCATTTTTGTAGTTCATGCAGTGTCTTTTAAGGAATTCCTTCTTTTGAGATATAATTGACATATAATATTAGTTACAGGTGTACAATATAATGGCTTGATTAGTTACAGGTGTATAACATGATTTGAAATTTATATATTGCAAAATGATCACAATAAGTTATATCGTTACAGTTTTTTTCTTGTGATAAGAGGTTTAAAGATCTGCTCTTTTAACAACTGTCAATTATGCAATACAATGTTATTAACTATAGTCACCATGCTGTACATTATATTCCCATGACTTCTTTTTTTTAAAGTATCTTAAAGAAACAACCCAGCTTTTTAGAGAGAGAATTATCTTATAATACAAAGTCTTTTGCGACTGGTTTCTTTTCCTTACCACAGTGTTTTTGAGGTTTATCCATGTTGTATGTGTATCATTTATTTATTGCTGAGTAATATTGAACAGATATACCACATTTTATCTTTTGATGCATTGATAGACATGAGTTCCACCCCCTCCCACCTTTTGGTTATAATAAATAATACTGCTATGGACATTTGTATACAAGTTTCAGTGTGGATGTAATGTTTTGATTTTTCTTGGGCATACCTCATTTGCTGGGTTATATGATAACTCTGTATTAATGTTTTGAAGAGTTGAAAATCTGCTTCCTAAGGCATTGCATCCTTTTGCATTCCCACCAGCAGTGCATGAGAGTTTTACAATCTTGCCAGTACTTGTTATGGTTTGTCTTTTTAACTTAGCCATCTTAGTCGGTGTTAAGTGGTATCTCATTGCAGTTTTGATTTGGATTTCCTTGATGACTTGATGACTAATGCTATTGAATGTGTGTGTCTGTGTGTGCAGGCGTGCGTGACCTTACTGCCCATTTGTATATATTTGGAGAAATGTCTGTTCAAATCCTTTGTCCATTTCAGGTGTCCAGTTTTTCATTGGCTTATTTGTCTTTTTATTATTGAGTTGCAAGAGTTTAAAAATTTTTGGTAAGTCACATATATGATTTGTAAATGTTTTCTCCCACTCTGTAGGTTTTGTTTTCAGTTTTTTGACAATGTCCTTTTTTGCGAAGTGATGAAGTCCAAATTATCTGTTTTTGCTTTTGTTGCTCATGCTTTTGTTGCTGTATCTAAGAATTCATTGCCAAATTCAAGGTTTACCCCTATGCTTTCTTCTAAGAGATTTATGTTTTTAGTCCTTATGTTTAGGTTGTCAATCAATTCTAAATTGATTTTTGTGTACGGTGTAAAGCAGTGGCCCAAATTCATTCTTTTGCATATAATGATCCAGTTGTCTCAGCACTATGTATTGAATACATACATATTCTTGTTCCATTGAATGTTCTTTGTACCCTTATTGAAAATCAGCTGACTATATGTTGGGTTTTATTTCTGGATTCTCAGTTTTATTCTATTGTCTGTCCTTATGCCAGTACTATACTATTTGGTTACAGTAGATTTGCATTGATAATAAGCTTGTAATAGGTTTTGAAAGTAAGTGTAAGTCTTATAACTTCATTCTTTTTCAAGACTTTTTTGACTTTTCTGGGTCCCTTGTATATGGATTTTGGGATCAGCTTGTCAATTTCTGCCCAAGAGTAGCTGGAATTTTTATAAAGATTGTGTTTAATCTGTTCTTTCAATAATGTTTTGTAGTTTTTAGGCCCAGGTCTTAAACTTCTTCCAAAAATTTATTCCTTAGTGTTTATTTTATTGTATTGGTTGCTGTTGTACCTGGAACTGTTACCAACATTTCATTTCACATCATTGTTCATTACTAGTTCATTGCTAGTGTATAGTAGAAATACAGTTGAGTTTTGGATATATCTTTTTAAATATTTATTTTTAATTGGAGGATTATTGTTTTACAATGTTGTGTTAGTTTCTGCTGTACAACAACATGAGTCAGCTGTTTCTGGTGTACAGCACTGTGAATTAGCTGTAAGCACACATATATCCCCTCCCTTTTGAGCCTCTCTCTCACCCCCCCTCTTAGATGTTATCTTTCAACCTCCTCATTTAATGGTAGACTCTTCAAGTTTTCTGTTTCAGATCTTTCCTTGAAAATGGTAAGGAAGAAAGGTCTTGAAAGCTCAAGTATGGATGCAGATGTAGGTTCATATCTCCAGATTTTGGCTCTGCTACTTACTAGTTGAGTTTTTGACAAATCTTAACTGTTACTACATCTCAGTGTTCTCATATACGCAATGGGACAGTGATATCCACCTCAAAGAATTACTAAGTAAGAGAGAGTGTAGGTAGATATTTAGAACAATGCCTTGCGTGTGATAGGGATTTGGTACTTGTTGTTTATCTTCTTTTGCTAATTAACTATTTAAAAGCAAGTCCCAAAGCAAACAAAACTGCCAAACCAAAAAAAAAAAAACCCTCTTTCCCCCCAAAATAAACAAACACAACCCCCGACAAATAAACAAACCTAAAACACAGACAAGGCAAGAAAAACAAAAAACGAAACAACCAAACCACAAAAACCCACAAAGAAAAAACCACAGACAAAAACCTCAAACCTCTTCCTGTCTCCATCACTTTTCTGTGACCCAAGAAATCCCTGTGAGTGCTTGAGGAACAGTGACGGACAAAGTCTCCCACACCACAGTTGTATTATAGAAGGCTGCTAAATCTGGGCTGTGTGTATGATACTTGATAGTGTATTTGTATGTATTATTAAAAATAAAAGTGTAACTGAAAGCTGATTTTATTCCACAGTTCTTATTAATGTGCTGTTCTTTTACTACTTATTTTTCCTAAAATCAGAAGCAGTGCTTTTTCATTAAGTTTGATGGTTACAATTGTTACTTCTTTAGAGTGGTTGCTATTTTAGAAAAACTCAACCTGATGTTTAAACTTAAATTTAATAGTACTTTTATTTTGAGGTTTCTTTAGTAGCTAGAGTAGATTGCTATTTTCTGTAGGAGGAAATAGAAGTAACAATATTAAGGCAGATATGGTGCTTGGAACAAATCATGTTCACTGAATGTGTATTCACTATGAATCAAAGAAAATAATTGTTTATATTGTAAGTATTATTTAAACAAAAGCTTATCTTCACGATCACAATTAAATTTATAGCCCCCACATCCTCAGACTGATAACTCATAGATATTTCTATAAAAAATTTAAATCATAGTGTCTTTATTTAAAAAAAAAAAACTTTGGACTTTCCTTGGGGTCAGTGGCTGAGTCCACAGTTACACTGCAGGGGACAGAGGTTCAACCCCTGGTCAGGGAAGATCCTGCATGTGGTGTGGTACAACCAAAACAAAATTAAACCCTTTTATTATTACAAAAACTATGTTTGCATTGTATGAAATTAGAAAATATAAGACAAGCAAAAATACCGCCCTCATAACGTTGCCAATATAGTGATTACTATGAATACTTTAATGAATAACTTTCTGGAACTTTTTCTGTACATCTGTTTTTTTTTCTTTTTGACTGCGAGACTTATGGGATATTGAAATCAGACTAGTCCATTTTATTGGAAATCAAAGTAGTACTGGGAGATTGGAGCTTCCCTAGTGGCTCAGATGATAAAGAATCTGCCTGCAATGTGGGAGACCTGAGTTCAGTCCTTGTGTTAGGAAGATCCCTTGGAGGAGGGCATGGCAACCCACTCCAGTATTCTTGCCTGGAGAATCCCCATGGACAGAAGAGCCTGGTGGGCTACAGTCCACAGGGTCGCAAAGAGTTGGACACGACTGAGCAACTGCGCGTGCAGACACAGACATACACACACACGGACACAGACACACACACAGATTGAGAAAGCAGTAAGAGTAACTAGAGAGTAGAACCGGAAAAGTGGGGAGGCAGGTGATCTTTAAGGGCTCTAATTGCCCTTACTGCGACCACTACCAAAAACTTTTCATCTCCAGACTGTATTACGTCTAGGAGAGGAAATTTCAGTCTGGAGAATATGCAGTATTTAATAATTAATAGTGTGAAGTTAACTTGCAGTATTCTGAAATGTGAGTTGTTGAGATTCTAGTTGACAAATAATGATTCCTAATGGGGATGTGGTACTATGTTGTGGGTAAAGAACAGATTGCTGAGAAATAGCAGGTGGTCTCCATAACTCAGGAAACCTGACTCTGTGTTGTGGTTTTGCAAGAGTGAAAAAAAGTTTAGCTGTGACTGTTAGATATGGGAAGGAATCTTACTGTATACAGTTTCCCTTTTCATGATTATATATATGACATTTCCATGCTCTGACTGCATAAGTTTGCCATAGTGGAAGTTAAAAAATTGCCATAGTAGTGTTTCTATTAATGTGGACTTAATTTCAGAAAATGATAGGAAATTTTAAAAGTCAGTATTCTTTTCATTTGCAGAAATGGATAAAAAAATGTCACTTTGATGAAGATGTAACTTCCTAAGATGATTATTTCCCTCTGTCATCATAAAAGGAAAATCAGAAAACTTGATGCTTATATTTTGCAAAATCATGCATTGGTATCCATTTTTAGATAATAGGCACAAGAAAAAGTTTTTGAAGATGAGAAGAAGAAAGTAAGAATAGGTTAGAAGAAAAGACATATTGGAAAAGAATCAACCAAATAAACAGAAAGTAGAAGCAAGCAGAGGTGAGAGAAGAGGGTAATAGATTTAAAGAACAACATTCTAAAAATTGTGAAAGTCGCTCAGTTGTGTCCAACTCTTTGCAACCCCATGAATATACAGTACATGGAATTCTCCAGGCCAGAATACTGGAGTTGGGTAGCCGTTCCCTTCTCCAAAGGACCTTCCCACCCAGGGATCGAACCCAGGTCTCCCACTTTGCAGGGGGGTTCTTTACCAGCTAAGCCACCAGGGAAGCCCAAGAGTACTGGAGTGGGTAGCCTTTCCCTTCTCTAGCGAATCTTCCCTACCCAGGAATCGAACTAGGATCTCCTGCATTGCAGGCAAATTCTTTATCAGCTGAGCTAAAAAAAAAAAAAAAAAGATATCCCTGGTGGCTTAGTTGGTAAAGAGTCTGAGAGCTTAGTTTCCTGAAATTTTGTTAGTATAGTTTGATACTGAAGAGTATATATTTAATAAGGCTAAGCACTTAGGTTGAAACAGTACTTTTAATTTTGGAGTGAATTTGTTGTTGTTGCTAAGTTGTGCCCAGCTCTTTGTGACCCCATGGACTGTAGCTTGTATCTCCTGGAGTTTGCTCAAATTCATGTCCGTTGAGTTGGTGATGGTATCCAACCATCTCATCCTCTGTTGGCTCCTTCTCCTCCTCCCTTCAATCTTTCCCAGCATAAGGGTCTTTTCCAATGAGTTGGCTCTTCGCGTTATGTGGCCAAAGTATCGGAGCATCAATATCAGTCCTTCTAATGAGTATTCAGTGTTGATTTCCTTTAGGATTGACTGGTTTGATTTAGTCATTCTCATTTCCCTCTCAGAAATTTTCATGTTACTAATATGATTTTGGAATTCAGGCACCTTTATTGGACATTTGACCTTGTGTATAGTTTCTTGTCCTTGGGAAAAATGTATTATGGGGATTGCACAATTTCCTGAGAGAGTACTAAAAATACTCACAAATGCTTTTGTCCTGTATGTAATATTTTTGTGTAGAGTGCCATCTTAAATCTTTTAGGTTATGAAGAAATGGGATTTTTGAAAGTTGCTCCACTGTCAAATAATACTCTTGTTAAATTACTTCCTAATCTCTATGAAGATTTATGAGAACTATTCATAAAAATTGTTCTGGAAATTGGTCATAAATTCAAAATATATTTTATAAAAAGTAAAATTTTCATTAGGTATATTTGGAAGAATCATGTAAATTATAAAATACTGTATGTTGCCAGTGTTCTTTCCATAAAGTATAGGATCTGTTGATTTCAGATTTTAATCACTAACATTTTGTGTTTACTGTGTTTTAGGTACTGTTCTAAGTCCTTTACATAAGTTAACTCATTTAGTTCTCACAACTATCTTTCTTATGAGATAGTTACTATTGTTACCCCTTATTACACAAAAGAAAACTGAGGTATAGCAAGGTTACTAAGTAGTATCCTGCTCAAGTTCCACAGTTAGGAAGCTGAGTTGCCCTGGATTCTAAGTTAGTAGTTAGGCTCTGGAGTTTACTTTCTTAACCATTGCACTGGACTGTCTTTGATTTGAATGATCATTAAGCAAATAATAATCCATTATAACTATCTTTTGCTATGGGATATTAGACTTACTACCAGACAGTAATATAGGAATGCCCCTGGATATTTTTAAAGATCTAGTTTTCATTTTGGGGTTTAAGGTTATGTTGGCACAGTATTCTGAAATTTGAGTCTTTATAATGATAGAGCAAAAGGATGAGTACTTGAAACTGAGTTTATTCTTTCATTTTATTATCTCACAACTTTATTAATCAAAATATAAACTTAACTGCAGGGTAAGCAGTTTATTTTTAAGTATTTAAAGTTATAAAACTGTTATTAAACTAATACTTAATGCATATCTGACATAAATGTTTCTTGAATGAATACCGGGAATTAAACGAGATAATGAAGAAAAGTATCAAAATGAGGCTATATAAAAATAATAGTTATTAAGATAGTAAAGGAATGATTGTAATTTCATATGCATCTCTGAAACAAAAGAATTGTAAAATCATTGCTTATATCTTCCTTTCTTATTAATGAAGGGAATCAGTCTTTATAATGCAAATTATAAGTTAACTAAAAGCAAAAGATAACTAACATTATAAGGAATTTATTGATTCAGAATTTTAGCCCAAGGACAGATTTGAAAAATAAAACTACAGTTTTAGTTTCCTGAAAGTTTTTGGTTGTTTCTACTTAATAAATATTAATTTTTGAGCTTATTCCTTTTTCTTGAATTAAAGAGTTGAAATAGTTAAATGTCTCAAACAGTTTTATACTGCTCTCTCTCTCTGCATACCTGTATGTGTGTATATATATATTTGACTGTACCATGCATGCACCATGCAGGCAATAACATGGGATGTTATTCCCCTGATGCAAGAATGGAACCCAGGGCCTCAGCAGCAAGAGTATAGAGTCCTAACCACTGGACCACCAGGGAATTCCCTACTCTTCTGCTTTAGAGTACATATTTATTTCTAGTATAAGTTCAAGTTGGAGGAGTTAGATTTAGTTTGTGTTTAATACTAGCTGAATTTTTTTCAAAATGTAGTTGGTTTGCCACGATTGTCATAGCATTAAAAAAAAGCATTATTTGTTTGGTTGCGCTGGGTCTTAGCTGTGGTATGTGGGATCTAGTCTCCTGACCAGGGAATGAACTCTGGCCTTCTGCATCTGGAGCACAGTCTTAGCCACCGGACTACCAGGGAAGTCTCTGTCCTAACATTTTGATTGATCAGAGGAAGTTGTGAGAGTGAGTTTATATCAATTTGGCTCAAACATTTAACAAAGTCTTGTTTCTTCTTGTGTAGTATTTTATCACATTTTGTATATAGTTACTTTAAATGCAGCAGTATTTTAACATTAACTTTGAAAAATACTCTCCTGGAGGTGTCTATTCCTTTAGATGAAATCTCCAGGTTTCAAGATGTGATGCTTAAGTACTTTGTCTCCTGAGAGTGCACTGTGAAAAGATTGCTGTACCAAAACATGACTATTTTTAATAGAAGCAATTCAGTTCAGTTCAGTTGCTCAGTCGTGTCCGACTCTTTGCGACCCCATGAATCTCAGCACGCCAGGCCTCCCTGTCTATCACCAACTCTCGGAGTTCACTCAAACTCATGTCCATCGAGTCAGTGATGCCATCCAGCCATCTCATCCTCTGTCATCCGCTTCTCCTCCTGCCCTCAATCCCTCCCAGCATCAGAGTCTTTTCCAATGAGTCAACTCTTCGCATGAGGTGGCCAGAGTACTGGAGTTTCAGCTTTAGCATCATTCCTTCCAAAGAAATCCCAGGGCTGATCTCCTTCAGAATGGACTGGTTGGATCTCCTTGCAGTCCAAGGGACTCTCAAGAGTCTTCTCCAACACCACAGTTCAAAAGCATCAATTCTTCGGCGCTCAGCTTTCTTCACAGTCCAACTCTCACATCCATACCTGACCACAGGAAAAACCATAGCCTTGACTAGATGGACCTTAGTCGGCAAAGTAAGGTCTCTGCTTTTGAATATGCTATCTAGGTTGGTCATAACTTTTCTTCCAAGGAGTAAGCGCCTTTTAATTTCATGGCTGCAGTCACCATCTGCAGTGATTTTGGAGCCCCCCAAAATAAAGTCTGACACTGTTTCCACTGTTTCCCCATCTATTTCCCATGAAGTGATGGGACCAGATGCCATGATCTTCGTTTTCTGAATGTTGAGCTTTAAGCCAACTTTTTCACTCTCCTCTTTCACTTTCATCAAGAGGCTTTTTAGCTCGTCTTCACTTTCTGCCATAAGGGTGGTGTCATCTGCATATCTGAGGTTATTGATATTTCTCCCGGCAATCTGGATTCCAGCTTGTGCTTCTTCCAGCCCAGCTTTTCTCATGATGTACTCTGCATAGAAGTTAAATAAGCAGGGTGACAATATACAGCCTTGATGTACTCCTTTTCCTATTTGGAACCAGTCTGTTGTTCCATGTCCACTTTTAACTGTTGCTTCCTGACCTGCATACCGATTTCTCAAGAGGCAGGTTAGGTGGTCTGGTATTCCCATCTCTTTCAGGATTTTCCACAGTTTATTGTGATCCACACAGTCAAAGGCTTTGGCATAGTCAATAAAGCAGAGATAGATGTTTTTCTGGAACTATCTTGCTTTTTCCATGATCCAGTGGATGTTGGCCATTTGACCTCTGGTTCCTCTGCCTTTTCTAAAACCAGCTTGAACATCAGGAATTTCACGGTTCACGTATTGCTGAAGCCTGGCTTGGAGAATTTTGAGCATTACTTTACTAGCATGTGAGATGAGTGCAATTGTGCGGTAGTTTGAGCATTCTTTGGCATTGCCTTTCTTTGGGATTGGAATAAAAACTGACCTTTTCCAGTCCTGTGGCCACCGCTGAGTTTTCCAAATTTGCTGGTGTATTGAGTGCAGCACTTTGACAGCATCATCTTTCAGGATTTGAAACAGCTCAACTGGAATTCCATCACCTCCACTAGCTTTGTTCATAGTGATGTTTTCTAAGGCCCACTTGACTTCACATTCCAAGATGTCTGGCTCTAGATTAGTGATCACATCATCATGATTATCTGGGTCGTGAAGATCTTTTTTGTACAGTTCTTCCGTGTATTCTTGCCACCTCTTCTTAATATCTTCTGCTTCTGTTAGGTCCATACCAATTCTGTCCTTTATCGAGCCCATCCTTGCATGAAATGTTCCCTTGGTATCTCTTAATTTTCTTGAAGAGATCTCTAGTCTTTCCCATTCTGTTGTTTTCCTCTATTTCTTTTCACTGATCGCTGAAGAAGGCTTTCTTATCTCTCCTTGCTATTCTTTGGAACTCTGCATTCAGATGCTTATATCTTTCCTTTTCTCCTTTGCTTTTCACTTCTCTTCTTTTCACAGCTATTTGTAAGGCCTCCCTAGACAGCCGTTTTGCTTTTTTGCATTTCTTTTCCATGGGGATGGTCTTGATCCCTGTCTCCTGTACAATGTCACGAACCTCATTCCATAGTTCATCAGGCACTCTATCTATCAGATCTAGTCCCTTAAATCTATTTCTCACTTCCACTGTATAATCATAAGGGATTTGATTTAGGTCACACCTGAATGGTCTAGCGGTTTTCCCTACTTTCTTCAATTTAAGTCTGAATTTGGTAATAAGGAGTTCATGATCTGAGAAGCAATTAGACCTTTGCAGTATTGGAGTATCTTTCCTTTTTATTAGTTGTGCATCAAAAAAAACCAGGACCAAGTGCATCAGGCATCCTATGACTGTTTCAAAGGGTGAAAGTTTATGAATTCCAAAAGGGGTGGGTCTGAGACTTAGAAGGACCAATGGCAGTGCTTTTAGTCGAGGTATTTGGAGAGCCTCTACAAATTTTTCCAGTCTTAATGCCATTTGGGCATTTGACTAAACCGGAGGATTGAGGGGGTAAACACAGTGAAAGTATTGTAAAACCAGCCAAACTACTCAGGCTTGTCAAAGGAAGTGGCCATAGAATGTGTTCTTGATCACTGTGAAGTTTGAGAAGCATTCTTTTGGTAGGGATAATTTTTTTCCTAAAGGACTTTTTAGCCACAAAGGAGGCAGTAGCCTGTCTGCAAGGGAAGGCTTCCATCCAGTGTGATAATATACAAACCATGACTAAAACATATTTATATTCATGAGACAGAAGAAGTTGTATGATATGCATTTTGCCAGACCTCAAATGGTCCATTGGGCAGTTTAACATGTCCAAGAGCAGTACTAACAGGCTTCCCTGGGTTGCGCTTAGATAAATGAGACAAGTGAGGTAGGCACTTTTTGTGGCCTTGTTATTGTTTTCTCACCAATATTGATTCATGAAGGCTATCATTTTGTTGGTAGACCAGTGGCTTATTGCATGTACGATGGTGAGGACTGAGAATTTGAGAGTCTCTGGTAGGATGGGGTTGTTATTTGCTCCAAACCAGAACTTTCTCTTTTTATCAAGTCAACAACTGTTGAGTTTCCAATCCTATTTTTGTTTTTTTCTGAGGCCATCGTTGGGCTTCTCTAGCCAGTTTTCCTAAGTTGTCATTTAGGGAAATAACCCTTTGACCATGACAGAGGTTTGGCGATTGTTGGTTCCTTTAACGGTAGCATTCCTTGCAGAGATGTCAGCAAGATGATTTCCCTTAGCTTCCAGAGAGTCAAGTTTAGAATGCCCTGGAATTTTAATAGCTATCCTGAAATGTGAAGTCAAGTGGGCCTTAGAAAGCATCACTACAAACAAAGCTAGTGGAGGTGATGGAATTCCAGTTGAGCTATTTCAAATCCTAAAAGATGATGCTGTGAAAGTGCTGCACTCAATACGCCAGCAAATTTGGAAAACTCAGCAGTGGCCACAGGACTGGAAAAGGTCAGTTTTCATTCCAATCCCAAAGAAAGGCAATGCCAAAGAGTGCTCAGACTACCGCACAATTGCACTCATCTCACATGCTAGTTAAGTAATGCTCAAAATTCTCCAAGCCAGGCTTTAGCAGTATGTGAACCATGAACTTCCAGATGTTTAAGCTGGTTTTAGAAAAGGCAGAGGACCAGAGGTCAAATTGCCAACATCCACTGGATCATGGAAAAAAGCAAGAGAGTTCCAGAAAAACACCTACTTCTGCTTTATTGACTATGCCAAAGCCTTTGACTGTGTGGATCACAATAAACTGTGGAAAATTCTGAAAGAGATGGGAATACCAGACCACCTGACCTGCCTCTTGAGAAACCTGTATGCAGGTCAGGAAGCAACGGTTAGAAGTGGACATGGAACAACAGACTGGTTCCAAATAGGAAAAGGAGTACATCAAGGCTGTATATTGTTACCCTGCTTATTTAACTTATACGCAGAGCACATCATGAGAAACGCTGGACTGGAAGAAGCACAAGCTGGAATCAAGATTGCCGGGACAAATATCAATAACCTCAGATATGCAGATGACACCACCCTTATGGCAGAAAGTGAAGACGAGCTAAAAAGCCTCTTGATGAAAGTGAAAGAGGAGAGCAAAGAAGTTGGCTTAAAGCTCAAGATTCAGAAAACGAAGATCATGGCATCCGGTCCCATCACTTCATGGGAAATAGATGGGGAAACAGTGGAAACAGTGTCAGACTTTATTTTTTTGGGCTCCAAAATCACTGCAGATGGTGACTGCAGCCATGAAATTAAAAGACGCTTACTCCTTGGAAGAAAAGTTATGACCAACCTAGATAGCATATTAAAAAGCAGATACATTACTTTGCCAGCAAAGGTCAGTCTAGTCAAGGCTATGGTTTTCTTAGTAGTCATGTATGGATGTGAGAGTTGGACTGTGAAGAAAGCTGAGAACCAAAGAATTGATACTTTTGACCTGTGGTGTTGGAGAAGACTCTTGAGTCCCTTGGACTGCAAGGAGATCCAACCAGTCCATTCTGAAGGAGATCAGCCCTGGGATTTCTTTGGAAGGAATGATGCTAAAGCTGAAACTCCAGTACTTTGGCCACCTCATGCGAAGAGTTGACTCATTGGAGAAGACTCGACTCATTGGAGAAGACTCTGATGCTGGGAGGGATTGGGGGCAGGAGGAGAAGAGGACGACAGAGGATGAGATGGCTGGATGGCATCACTGACTCGATGGACGTGGGTTTGGGTGAACTCCGGGAGTTGGTGATGGACAGGAGGCCTGGCGTGCTGCGATTCATGGGGTCGCAAAGAGTCGGACACGACGGAGCGACTGAACTGAACTGAACTGAAAGTAGCAGGTGAAAGTATTGCATCCAATAATTCCTGAACATAGGGGCCATTTTAAGTTTAATTTGCACTAAAAGTAAGAAAGGCATGTTCCTCCCACAGCATTTCAAAATCATGAGCTATCTAAAGCATATCTACTTTTAATATAAACATTGGCAGTTTTGTCATTGGCTAAAACATTCAGTTCAGTCGCTCAGTCATGTCCGACTTTGCGACCTCATGGACTACAGCACACCAGGCCTCCCTGTCCATCATCAAGTCCCAGAGCTTACCCAAATTCATGTCCATAGAGTCGGTGATGCCATCCAACCATCTCATTCTCTGTCATCCCCCTCTCCTCCTCTCTTCAATCTTTCCCAGCATCAGGGTCTTTTCCAATGAGTCAGCTCTTCGCATCACGTGGCCAAAGTATTGAAGTTTCAGCTTCAACATCAGTCCTTCCAATGAACACCCAGGACTCATGTCCTTTAGAATGGACTGGTTGGATCTCCTTGCAGTCCAAGGGACTCTCAAGAGTCTTCTCCAACACCAAGGTTCAAAAGCATCAATTGTTTGGCACTCAGCTTTCTTTATAGTCTATACATCCGTACATGACTACTGGAAAAACCATAGCTTTGACCTTTTTCAGCAAAGTAATGTCTCTGCTTTTTAATATGCTATCTAGGTTGGTCATAGCTTTTCTTCCAAGGAGCAAGCTAAAATATTGGCATGCTTCATTTTACTGTGCTTCGCTTTATTGCACTTTGCAGATGCTGCATTTTTTTTTCTTTTGTTTTACAAATGGAAGGTTCATGGCAACTTTGCTTTGAGCAAGTTTATTGCTGGCATTTTTTCCCCCCTAGTAGCGTTTACTCACTTCATATCGCTATGTCACATTTTGGTAATCCTCACAATATTTCAAAAATTTTTATTTGTTATGGTTATCTGTGATGCCAGTATTGTGGTTGTTTTGGGGCACAATTAATTGCACCCATATAAGATGCCAGACTTAACTGGTAAATGTTGTATGTGTCCTGACTGCAGTGTAGGTGGTCTCTGGGTCAGGAAGATCCCCTGGAGAAGGAGGTGGCTACCCACTTCAGAATTCTTGCCTTGAGAATCCCATGGACAGAGGAGCCTGGCGGTCTGTGGTCTGTGGAGTCACAAAAAGTCAGACACGACTGAGTGCTACCACTGCACCATCACTGGATGAATGGGTTTTTATAATTCCAGCTGTGGTGTTTTGTGGACCTGTTACTCTTGTTTCTCTGTGAGGCACATATACTGGGTGCAGAAGGTAAAGGAGGATCTGCTGCTTCCGCCACTCCGTTTATAGCCTCACTGTCTTGTTTCTTGTATCTCAAGTTAGGTGTTGGTCTCTTGTTCCATTGCAAAAAACAAGCCTGAAGGGATGGGGCAGGAGGAAAACCCCTACAGACAGATCTGCTGGGTTTTGAGGAGTGATTTTCTTTCTTCCCCTTGAAGGGGAGAAACCTTTTTTCACTGGTACATTTAAAGCTCTTCAACTATAAAGAATCACCAATTTTGGACAAGTGTAACACAGAATGCTCAGAGGACCTGAGCTTTTAAACTTTGGAGGTCTAAACTTTACTGTTGGCCACTGCTAAGTCTGTCTGGTATTTCGAAGGAATACTGAGCACTGCAAATAGGCACTGAAGGGGTACATTTATTAAACCTGCGGGGGAGAAAAGTGCTACTGCAATGAACTTGCAAAGATAAGGAAGTGAAACAGCCTCATTACTGACATGGAGAAAATTGTAGGGGTCTGGATAGAAGATCAAACCAGCTACAACATTCCTTTAAGCCAAAGCCTAATCTGCAGTAAGGCCCTAATTCTCTTTACTACTCTGAAGGCTGAGAGGGACGAGGAAGCTGCAGAGGAAAAAATTGAAGTTAGTAGAGGTTGGTTTGTGAGGTTTAAGGAAAGAAGCTGTTTCCATAACAGGAAAGTGGAATATGAGACAGCAAGAGCTGACATAGAAGCCAGTTAACCAGAAGACCTCACTAAGGTAATTAATGAAGATGGCTACACTAGACAACAGAGTTTCAGTGTAGATGAAACAGCCTTCTGTTGGAAGAAGTTGCCATCTAGGACTTTCATAGCTACAGAGAAGTCAGTGCCTGACTTTGAAGCTTCAAAGGCCAGGCTGACTCTTATTAAGGGCTAATGCAGCTAGTCACTTTAAGTAGAAGCCAATGCTATTCACTATTCAAGAAATCCTAGGGTACTTAGGAATTATGCTAAATCTGTCTACCTGGATGACAGTACATCTGTTAACAACATGGTTTACTGACTGTTTTAAGCCCACTGTTGAAATCTATTGCTCAGAAAAAAAGATTTGTTTCAAAATAGTACTGCTCATTGACAGTGCACCTGTTCACCCAAGAGCTCTGCTCATACAAATGATGCTATTATGAATATCCTGGTATATATAGCTTTGTTTACATAGGTTAATGTATCTGAAGTCTAATTTACTAGAAGTAGGAAAAACTTGTAGAATTTGAAGGGTGTGTATCTTTTACATTTTTTTTTTAGATATTCCTAAATTGTTCTGTGATTACTCCAGCTTGCACTTCTACCAGCAATGTATGGGTGGGACTTTTTCTTTATCCTCTTAACCATTAAAATGTATTTTTTGTCCCCATTAGTAGGAGAGGTGAAAAGTGATATTTCACGGGTTGATTTTCTTTTAAAATAATAGAAGCCACACATTAAAAAATATGATTAAAAGCCATATGAATTTCCTTTCTCATGATCTGCCTGTGCATATTCTTTGCTTTTTCCACTGGATTTTTTTTTTTAATTTATTTGTAGATTTTTAAATAGTAAGGGCTTCCCTTGTGGCTCAGCTGGTAAAGAATCTGTCTGCAATGTGGAAGACCTGGTTTGATCCCTGGGTTGGGAAGATCCCCTGGAGAAGGGAAAGGCTACCCGACTTCAGTATTCTGCCATGGGGTTGCAAAGAGTCAGACACGACTGAGCGACTTTTACTTTTCTTTCACTATATAGTAAGCAGATTAGCTTTTTATCATGTATTACAAATATATATTTTTTAACTTACTTGTGACTCATCTTTTTACTTTTTTAAAAATAATTTTTTCCATGCAGATATTTAAAACTGATAAGCATTTTTTATATCATTTGAATAGTCAAAATTTATAACAGGACTGGAGCAATGTTAAGTAATTGTATGTGGCTGAATAGGTCTGAGTCAATTTGGTCCATATGTTATTGACACTTCTGTCCTTTTAAGATGAGTCTATCAGAGGGTCAGAAGAAAACATCAACAATGTTAACAGATGTTGACATTCATAAACTATACCTAATGAAATATGTGAGGAAAGAATATCAGAGGAATTAAGTGGTATTTCAAAACTTTGGGTTTTTTGGGTCTTCTTGAGTAGTACTGTATATTCACCCTAGTAGTCTATGAATTTAATATGGCCATTTATTCCAGGTACTATATAATCTGAGAAATACATGCAAACCTTTTTAAAAAAAACTCTGTATTGCCAAATTTATCAATTGCAGAGAAGATAGAGAAGGACAAGGGAAATTATATCTCTTTTAGAAAATCATACACAAAAATTGCCTTTTCTTAGCATCCTAAGGACCACATTGTAACCAGCTGAGTAGACTCAGACATATTTTGACAAATTAGATGCTTCTGTGGACATTTACTAGAGTGTGTTTTTCTCTTACATTTGAGGGCATTTGGTGGTGAAGATGGTGTTGGAGTTCCCTAGTATTTATAATCTTTCTGCAGTAGCACTAACTTTTTCATGATGTTTTTCTTTGCTCTCAGAGGCATTATTTAATAGTTTACATCAGTATTTCGAGCATTTTCTCGTCCAGCTAGGTACTCCACCGAAAAGATACTTTGATCTTATTATGTATAGTAGCTGTCTCCTCTATCAGATTTACAATGTGTGAAATAACTCTTAGCAGGCTTCCCTGATAGCTCAGGTGGTAAAGAATCTGCCTCCAATGCAGGAGACCCCAGTTTCATTCCTGGGTAGGGAAGATCTGCTGGAGAAGGGACAGCCTACCTACTTCAGTATTCTTGGGCTTCCCTTGTGCCGGAGACCTGGGTTTGATCCCTGGGTTGGACAGATCCCCTGGAGAAGGGAAAAGGCTACCCACCCCAGTGTTTTGGCCTGGAGGACTCCATGGACTGTTGAAGCGTCTTCCACTAAAGAAGAAACTTAATTTAACTTTGTTCATCCCAGTCTCCTGAGGACCTAGGGGTTCCTTAGAACATGTTTTGGAAAATGTTACTTTGTATTACTGTATATGGAGATAATAGAATGCAGACTCTTTTCTTAATTTGATTCTTACCTATTTTGAAGTAGAACCAAATAACCCTGAGAAGCAAGGAATGCTGTAATAGTAGGATTATGTCTTTTTCACTTTTAGGCCACATATGAACCTAACGAATTTTACTTCTGTTACTGTTACTGCTCTTTTTATGTTGTACCCCTGAATTTTCAAATGTTGAATTTGTTCTATAATTTATGGATAGTACTGCCCTTAAGTAGAGTCACGATGATGACTGTTTCCCAAAATGAAATGTCTTATAGATTGTTAAATGTTTTATATTAATCCATTAGTTTGGTGTGGCTGAAATCATTAAAAAATTAATCAAGACACTTCAGGAAAATCCTGGTCCATTTGCTCAATGTTCCATAGTCCATTCACTTTCAGGCAATATGTTTCATGATCATAATTAAAAAAACAGAAACAGAACCCTAACCAGAGTATACATTATTGGCTGTTTCTATATTCGTATGAAGAATTTGAGGGATATAATTTGGGTGCTGATATTTGAAATTTCTAGGAAATTTTAAATTGTCCTAGAAAGCTAGGATATGATATCCCTGTGAGTAGAGGAAAAAATCTGCTTGCCTCTGTGGGAAATTGGCTTTGTCTTCTTCCTCCTCTCTGTGGAGTCTGTTCTTTTTTAATGCAACTACTTCTGTGAGGAGTCTGTTACTTTTGTACCTGTTGTATCTGTTACCTGTTAGGTCTGTCCACTTCTGAATGGAGGGACTGGACTGAGTCTTAAAGGAAGACGTGAGGAAGGAAATTAAATTTTTTGTTTTAATTTCACTTAGGGCAAGCCTAGTTGAAATTGCAAACTGTCTTGATACTGCTGTCTTAAGCATCTATCCTTTGGATTCTAATGCAGTTTCTAATTTTCCTTTTTTAAAAATGAATAACATTTGACTCATTTATTCCTTTTCGTTTTAAGGTCACTGCTATAAAGTCATAGAAAACTTAGTGATTTGGAAAAATCAACGTCAGAGACAGGGCTTAAATCGCCAAGATACAATTTACAGCAGGTTTTTTTTTCCTTTTGATCTCCAAAAACTGATGTTTGTCTTTGAAATTCCATGGTGGTAGGCAAATTATAGTTACCAAATTTGCCAGTCTGAAAAGATTCCTTGGTACATAAAAATTTATTTTTTAAAATGTTATTATTTTTTTAAATTTAAGACTTACATGTGCTCATTACATCACATTGGGTTAAAAGAAAATTTTAAGAAAATAACTCATAATCTTGTATCCAAAGATATCTTAGCATAGTTGATATTTTGATCTTGTTCCTTTTGTTAATTTCCTAAATGCAGCCATCTTAACATAATTGAGTTCATATTGTCTGCATTGGTTTGCATTTTGTCTTTTTCTCTTAGTATAACTTTAAATTGCCAAGGAAAAGCCTGATTATTTTTTGCATTTATTCGTTTATTCATTCTCTCAAACAAAAAATATCTGCGTATATAAACAAGTATTTTTGTAACTGTGTGTGTATATAGTAGAACACATACATATATACACATGTATTTAAGGTACTATGTTGGCTACTTCTTGGAAAGTGTGTTGTCTTTCTGGGCGTAAAAGTTAACTGTAGTATAAAGCAGACTATGAAGAATGTCCATATTCTTTTGAAATTTCAACAAGGAACCTCTCTGGATTAACTGAACTTTATCTCACAAAGTTTTTTTGTTTGTAGATTCCTCTCTTTGGTGCTAAGACTATTGGCCGGAGAAGTCCTGATGGACCAGTGCTGAGCAAAGCTGAATTTGTTGAGAAAGTTCGTCAGAGTAATCAGGCCTGTCATGATGGAGATTTCCACACAGCTATTGTTCTGTACAATGAAGCCCTGGCTGTTGACCCTCAGAACTGTATCTTATACAGCAATAGATCTGCAGCCTATATGAAAATCCAGCAGTATGACAAGGCACTGGATGATGCAATCAAAGCTCGACTTCTCAATCCCAAGTGGCCAAAGGTAGAAATTTCCTTTACTTTCACAGAGCTTGTTGTGCTTTCTTATTTTAATGTAACATTTTATTGACTGAGTATAGTTACTAATATTTTAACAGTCTGTACTTCAGCAAGATGTGGAATTGGCTTCATTGAGCTGGTACGCTAGTGAATGCCTTCCTTTTTCATACTTTGGAAGTATGCTTTCTGTGTCTAATTCTTTTCCTTTGTGTTTGAGATACACATTTTTTTTTACTCCAACTTAGCTTCTTGATAGGATTCATTCTAGTTATTTATCTAGGTTTGGGATATCTCTTTTTTTGCACTGATATTTCAGATGGAGTGTTATGATTGTGTTTCTTCAATTTAAAATAATTTTATTCTCTATCAACAACTGCTTGTTTTCAGAATGGTAGTTGATCAGAGAAGCTTTTTTTCCCTAATAAATCAGTATAATTGTCTGTATTCCCTTGAATAGTTTAAGGCTTGAGTTGTTATCTTTATTTGGTATATACTTTATTTTCATTGTGTCTGTTCACCTTCTAACACCCAGTTTTAGAAATGCTTTCTTAAGATATGATCAAAGTGTTTGAGATTTTTTTAAAATTGAACTACAAACCCATTTCATTCTATTTTTGGCTTTCTGTTGGACTAACAAGTGTTAGTGGAAATTTCCCAGAAATTTAAAAATGATTCTTACTGTCTTATTAGTGGTATGTCATAGTTATGTTGCTTTCTGCTTTAATTCTGGTAGGTGTTTTTGGCTTCAGTCAGTGGAATTTCTGGTAATGCTGCTACCTTATAAGTTGTTTAGGATTCTGTAATTCCCTAAAGGATTTCTTTTACAATTATAATCACTGTAAATGAAACAAGATCTGTATTAAAAAAAATGTTACATGACACTGGGAGTTAGATTGCCGTTTTCAAAGGACAGACCTAGGTTCAAATTCCTTCACTTCTATTAATGACAGTATGGCTTTAGATAAGTCTGTTAACATCTCTGGGGTTAAGATAAATGGAATGATAATGCCTATCTTTAAGGTTATTTAAGAGTTAGAGATAATTTTTTACTTGTACATACTTGGTATTTTGTGTATAACAGCTGTGATTGTGCATTTTTATTGAATGTTCAAATTAGTAAGTTATTCTAGCAAACCTTGGTCTGTATCCTCTCTTTTTCTTTCTTTTTTAAAACCTGTGATGATACAATGAGCCCAATAAATATAGAGTGCTTAAATTTAGATCAAGTGTCTTCATTCCTTCTTTATTGAGGTCTACTTATTTTATGTTATTATTTGTGAATAGCTTCAAACTTTTATCTTTTCCCTTTTTCTGTGTCATTTCCACTTTCTCATGTCCACTTCTTATGATTTTTGCACAGAAAATGGCTGGAAGGTGCACTTTTATGATTATATATAGATGAGAGATCAACTTTTAAGATAATTTCTCTCAATTTTAGTCTGATTTTTTTCCCTTATGATAAGTACGTTTATTGTATATTTATAATTTTCATTAATATTTTGACTCCATATTTGGCTTTAAGCAACAAGATTTAGAATTATGTAAAATATAAGGGTTTGTTACTGAAGTCATGAAAGGGTCTTTCTATATAATATGATTCATAATAAAATTAACTTATAAAGAAATTTCTACTGCATAAAAGTTTCCTTTGATAAAAACTTGCTTTTATACTTTTCTAGGAATATACTCATTAATAAAAGAAGGTTCATTTCTACTCCCTTGTAAAGATATGTCTGGTAAATTTTTATCAATTCCTTTTCTTTTTTACTTTTTTGATGGGCTTTTTCATTATAATCCATTCTGAAATCTTTCTCCAACTGTCATTGTTGTCTAGTTTGATGTGGTAAAACATACCTTCCAATTTCTCTTTCTCTCTCTGTAAAAGTTAATTTTTTATGTTAAGATCCAAGGGTTCCAGAGATTGGATGGAGAGTTTTTTATTCTCATTTATTTTGTCTGAAAGAAATAGTGATTTTGGTGTGATATGGGCTTCAAAAGAAGTATGGACGAAAACACTAAGATCCCCTCAGAAAACAAGCCCAATCCCATTATGATACCTTTATCTCCAACTGCCTCTTAGCTGTTGTCTGTGCGTATAGTCATTCTTTCTGTGTCTGGTTTAAGAAATATTTGTCTTACTGAAAGTTGTAAAGTTTTTCTTTTCCTCTAGAATTTTTGTAGTTTTACCTTTAGGTCTGTGATTCATTTCAAATTAATTTTAGGGACTGAATGAGGTAAGGATCAAGGTTTATTTATTTATTTTCCATATAGATAACCATGTTCCAGGTACATTTGTTGAAAAGACTATGCTTTCATCATTGAATTATCTTTATCACCTTTTCCACAGACCATTTGATGGTAAAAGTGCAAGGATATTACTGCACTGTTTTGTTCCATTAATGTATTATTTATCCTTATCAAAATCATATTGTTTTGATTACTATAGTTTTGTAAGTTTTGACATCAGATACTGTGAATCTTCTAACTTTATTCTTTTTCTAGGTTTTTGCTATTCTCTGTCTTTGCATTTTTATATAAGTGTAGAATCAACATCAATTTCTTAAAAAAACCTACTAGGAAACTAATGGGATTGCATTGAATTCTTAGGGTAATTTGGAGAGAATTGCTGTCTTAACATTCCAGTCCATGAATATGGTATATCTCTCTGTTTATTTAGTTTTTATCTTATTTCTCTTTGCAACTTTCTGTCACTTTCAGTGTTCAGGTCTTTCACATCTTTTATTAAATTTATTTCTAAGTATTTTGTTTTTTGATGCTGTTACAAAAGTATTTAAAAATTTTCATTTAGCAATTTTAATTGCTAGTGTATAGGAAAAAGCGTGTCGTGTGACCCTGTTGAATTTTCTTTTAAGTTCTAGTAGGGCTTTTTGGATTCTCTCTGTGGATGATCTTATTGTTTGCAGGTAATGACAATTTTTCTGCTTCCTTTTTTTTTTTTGGCTTTTGCCTTTTATTTCTTTTTCTTGCGCCATTGTACCAGTTAGGTTATCCAGTACAATAATGAATAGAAAAGATGAGAGCAAACTTCCTCTACTCATTCCTGATCTTAGTGCAGAGGTATGAGCTTTGTATTGTTGATGATGATGCCCTTAATCGGGTGGAGGATATTCCATTCAATTTCTGTTATGATTGAGTGTTGAATTTTGTCACATGTTTTCTTCATCTGTTGAAATGATATTTTTTCTCACTTACTTTGGAATGTTAAGTCAGCCTTGCAGTCATGGGATAAATACCACTTTGTCATTATATATACCATTTTTATATATTGTTAGGTACAATTTGCTATAATTTTGTCAAGAGTTTTCGCATCTGTGTTTATGAGGAATTTTGATTTGTGTTTTCTTTTCTCGTGAAGTCTTTGCTGATTTTGGTATCAGAATGTTATTGGCCTCATATGATGAATTTTGAAGTGTTCCCTCTTCCTGTGTTTTCTGGAAAAAGGCTGTTTTGTCCTTAAGTATTCGGTAGAATTGACCATCTTTTCCATAACTTTTCTTTGTGGGAAGGTTTTAATTATGGATTAAATTTCTTTGAAATGAGGCCGTTTAAATTTTCTAATTCTTCTTGGATTAGTTTTTTTTTTTTTTTTGGATTAGTTTTGTTATTTTGTTTCTTTCAGTTAATTTTTACATTTAATCCAGGTTGCAAATTTATCAGCATGAAATTGTTAATAACATTCTTTTATTATTGTTTTCATTTCTGTAGGATCTATAATGCTATCCTTTCTTTCATTCCTACTGTTGTTAATTTGTATCTTCTCTTTTGTTTCATTAGTCTGCCTAGATATTTATCAATTTTGTCCATCTTTCTGTTCAATCAGTTATTAGGTTTATTGATTTTCAGTATTGTACATTTTCTCTTTCATCAATTTCTGTTCTTTATTATTTTCTTCTTTCTAAGTATTTTTCATTTAATTTGCTGTCTTTTTATTTCCTAAGATGGGAGGTTAGGCCATTGATTTTATTAAAATTTTTTTCCTGTATTTCTTTTTGGCTGTGCTGGGTGTGTGTTGCTTTTCATGGGCTCGGGCTTTTCTCTAGTTGTGGCAAGTGCGGCTACTCTCTAGTTGCGGTGCATGGGCCTCATTGTGGTGTTTTCTCTTGTTGTGGAGCACAGCCTCTAGGCACGTGGGCTTCAGTAGTTGTAGTGCACAGGCCCAGTAGTTGAGGTGTGTGAGCTTTAAGGTGTGCAGACTTTTGTAGTTGTGGCAGGAGGGCTCTAGAGCATGGGCTCAGTAGCTGTGGCACATGGGCTTAGTTGCTTGGTAGTATGTGGAATCTTGCAAGACCAGGGATGGAACCTGTGTCCCCTGCACTGAGAGTGCAGTGTCCCACTGCCCTCCAGGGAAGACCTAGGCTATTGATGATAAATCTTTCTTCTTTTTTATATAATCATTTAAACCTAAAATGTTCTCTCCAATCACTGCTTTTGCTGTATCCCACAAATTTTGACATGTTTTCATTATAATGATAATGTTAAGAATGTTTTCTAATCCTCCTTATGGTTACTTCTTTGATCCATGAGTTATTTAATGAAGTTTGTACTTCAGTTCCTAATATTTGGGTTTTTTAAAGTTATCTTATTATTAATATCTATTTCCATTGTTATTAAAGGACATACTTGGAATGATATTATTGCTTTTCAATTTAATGAGGCTTGTTTCATGGCCAGCATATGATTTATCTTGGTTAATCTACTCTGAGCAATTGAAAAGAATGAGTATTTTGCAGTAGTGAGGTATAGCTCTAGCTTTATGGATATCAACTAGGTTAAGGTAGTTGATGTGAAGTGAAGTCGCTCAGTTGCTCTTTGCACCCCCATGGACTGTAGCCTACCAGGCTCCTCCCTCCATGGGATTCTGTAGGGAAGAGTACTGGAGTGTGTTGCCATTGATGGTGTTGTTCATATCTTCTTTCTCTTTGCTGACTTATTTAGGTCTAGTTATTCCATCAATTGCTGGAATAAAGTTTAAATCTCCAATTAAGATTTTGGAATTGGAGATTTTCCTCTTTAATATTGTCAAATTTTGCTTCATGTGTTTTGAAGCTCTGTTATTAACATAAACACTTTTATTAATATTATGTCTTCTTGAGGAATTGATCCTTTTATTATTATGCAAAGTTTTTCTTTATTTCTAGTATACTAACTTTGGTCCTAAAATCTATTTTGTTTGTTATTAATATAGCCACTCTAGCTGTCTTCTGCTTACTTTTTGCTTTGTGTATATTTTTCTATTTATATATTTTCAATCTCTCTCGGCTTTTACATTTAAACTCCATCTCTTTTGAATAGCATGTAATTGTGTCTTGCTTTTTAAGTCAGTTTTGGCAGTCTTTGTCTCTTAAGTGGATCTTTGTCCACTAACATTTAATGTGATCATCAATGCTATTGATTTTGCCTTTACCATTTTATTTCTGTTTTTGTCTCTGTTACTCTTTTCCTGCTATTTATTGGTTTATTTGAAATCTTTTTGAGTTGATTTTTTTTTCTTGTAAGTTTGCCATTGTTTTCAGTGGTTGTTGATGATATTGTATGGCTAGTAATTTTCTTGGTTAGAATAAAACTACATACTTTATTTCTTGAATTGACGCTTCAGCTTCAATACAGATATTGTCTTCAGTTGAATTGCTTTGAACTTGCTTCATACATGTTAACTCAAGGGTTATCCAGAGATGTTGGAAGGCAGAATTTGTGTATTCCTTTTCTGCCTCTTTTCCTTCTGAGATCCCCTTCTTCCTTGGCTAAAGATTATGACTTTTTTGTGCTTCAGTAGTCTAATTCCACAGACCAGAGAGATAGCACTCTTGTCTTGCTCACTTGGAATCAGCACTTCATCTCTGCACCCTGAAAATGGAAACTCATTTCACAGCTTTCTTTCCTCCAGGATCCACTGCTTCTCATTACTCTCCAATGCTTTCAGTTGTCACATTTCTCCATTTATTTCTTGCTATTCTGCTGACAGACCTGTTCTTGTTGATCCACTCATTTCCCTTTTCTTTTTGTGTATGCCAAGCTTTATGCCTGGGGTTTTTGTCCCTGCTGCCATGGGGTCTCAAAGAGTGGGACTAGACTGAAGCAACTTAGCATGCACCTACTATTATTGGGCTACATAAGTGAAAGTTGCTCAGTCCTATCTGACTCTTTGTGACCCCATGGACTGTATGGAATTCTGCAGGCCAGAATACTGGAGTGAGTAGCCGGTTCCTTCTCCAGGGGATCTTCCCAATCCAGGGATTGAACCCAGGTCTCCCACATTGCAGGCAGATTCTTTACCAGCTGAGCCACCAACGAACCCCATTGGGCTACATAGAATAGGTCCAACTCAACTCTTATTTCAAAAAATTCAGTTCAGTTCAGTTTCTCAGTTGTGTTTGACTCTTTGCAACCTTCCCTGTCTGTCGCCAACTTACAGAGTTTACTCAAACTCATGTCCATTAAGTCAGTGTTGCCATCCAGCCATCAGCCATACTTCAGCCAGTACATAGCTTTGACTAGATGGACCTTTGTTGGCAAAGTAATGTGTCTGCTTTTCAATATGCTGTCTAGGTTGGTCACAACTTTTCTTCTAAGGAGTATGCATCTTTTAATTTCATGGCTGCAGTCACCATCTGCAGTGATTTTGAAGCCCCCTCAAATTAAGTCTGTCACTGCTTTAGGAAAACAAAAGGTAGTCAAGGCTATGGTTTTTCCAGTAGTCATGTATAGATGTGAGAGTTGGACTGTGAAGAAGGCTGAGCGCTGAAGAATTGATGCTTTTGAACTGTGGTGTTGGAGAAGACTCTTGAGAGTCCCTTGGACTGCAAGGAGATCCAACCAGTCCATTCTGAAGGAGATCAACCCTGGGATTTCTTTGGAAGGAATGATGCTAAAGCTGAAACTCCAGTACTCTGGCCACCTCATGCGAAGAGTTGACTCATTGGAAAAGACTCTGATGCTGGGAGGGATTGAGGGCAGGAGGAGAAGGGGACGACAGAGGATGAGATGGCTGGATGGCATCACTGACTCGATGGACATGAGTCTGAGTGAACTCCAGGAGTTGGTGATGGACAGGGAGGCCTGGCGTGCTGCGATTCATGGGGTCGCAAAGAATCGGACACGACTGAGCGACTGAACTGAACTGAACTGAACTGAGGTCTAATTAGTTTATAGTATTGTTCAAGTCTTCTGTGGTCCTGTTCATTATTGGAAGTTTTGACGTCCCTAACTATCACTGTTGAATTTTCTTTTTCTCCCCTTACTTCTGTTAGTTTTGTTTCATGTATTTTGGGGGCTCTGTTGTTTGGTGTTAATACTTTTATGATTTTATGTCTTTCTGAAAGATTGATCATTTTGTCATAAAATATCCTTGGTCTTTAGTAACAATTTTTGCTGTAAAATCTATTTTGTCTGCTATTAATATAGCACCATTTCTATTTTGGTTGTTGCTTACATGATATATCTTTCCCCATACTTTTCCTTTCAACTTGTTACTTTGAAACTAACATGAGTGTCTTGTAGATAGTCTATGACTATATCATGGTTTTGTTTTGTAGTAACGATCTATTCTGCCAATCCCTCTCCTTTGATTGTAGTGTCTAATTCATTTATATTTAATGTAACTGCTGAAAAGGTAGGGTTTATACCTTTTTAAATATGTTTTCTATATGACTTTTTAAATGTCTTGTTTGCTTTTTGTGTGTCTTTTTTTCTGTTCTCTTCCTGCATGACTTCCTTTTTTATGTTAAATGTTTTCTTATGTACCATTTCTAGTTCCTTTTTTTTTTACTATATATATTTTTTATATTTATATATTTTTACTATATATATTTTTAGTTATTTTCCCAGTGGTTGCCCTAGGAGTTATAATTAACATCTTTATTTAAAACAATATAGTTTGAATTTATATAATTTAGTTTCAAAAATATACGAAACTTTGCTGTGATATAGTTTCATTCCTCTCTCCTTCCTTTATGCTATTTGTTGTCCTACAAATGACATCTTTATATCTTATAAGCCTTTCAGCATAATATTATAATTATTACTTTATGCCATTGTCTTTTAAATGAAACAATTTCTGCTTCTTAATTGGTATTCTGTTTTTGGTGAGACATTGTGCACAGGCTTTCCTTTAATTTTTTTTTCTTTAATTCCTTAGACATGGTTTTCTTTAGTACTTTGAATATGTTTATAGTGCTGGCTTAAAGTTTTTGTCTCCTAAGTCCAATATCTGGGTTTCCTCAGGGACAGATTCTATTGCCTGCTTTTTTTTTTTTTTGGCAGTTATGGGCCATACCTGCCTGTTTCTTTATGTATCTCATAATTTTTTTGTTGAAAAATGTACTTTTTAAGTAGTAATATATTGTAGCTAGGGCCTTCCTAGGTGGCGCTAGTGGTAAAGAATCCGCCTGCCAATGCAGAAAACAATCCCTAGGTCGGGAGATCCCCCTGAGGAGGAAATGGCAACCCACTCCATTTTGCTTGCCTGGAGAATTCCATGGACAGAAGAGCCTGGCGGGCTACAGTCCATAGGGTCTCAAAGAGTCCTACGCAGCTGAAGTGACCTAGCACACATACATATTGTAGCAGCTTTGAAAACCGTGGTATTCCTTGTCCCCCGGCCTGGGCTTATTGATTGTTGTTGTTGCCTTCTGTGAGTTAGTGACTTCCCGGGACTAATTTTTTAAAGTCATGTGTAGCCACTGAAGTTTCTGCCTGGCTAGCTGTTGATTGCATAGAAGTTCCTTAAATGCCTTGAACCAATAATTCTCCCAGCCTATGAAGAGTTCTCTCTGTGTGTGGGGCATATTTTGAATATTCTGGCAACTTGCAGTGCTGTCTTAGCCTTCACTTCCTGCTTGTGTAAAACCTCAAGTTCAGCCAGAGGTAAGAGATTAGAATCATTCTCAGGTCTTTCTTGGGCATTCATATTCCTAGATTTCCAAGAATATTTTGGAGCTTTTCAGGGCCTCCTATGAACATCTAATTTTCCAGATTTTTCTTTCGTGTTTGTGAAGTGAAGTGGCTCAGTCGTGTCTGACTCTTTGTGACCTCATGGACTGTAGCCTACCAGACTCCTCAGTCCATGGGATTTTCCAGGCAAGAATACTGGAGTGGGTTGCCATTTCCTTCTCCAGGGGAACTTCCTGACCCAGGGATCGAACGCAGGTCTCCGACATTGTAGGCAGATGCTTTACCATCTGAGCCACAATCTTCAGGCAGCTGTGATGTTAAGCTATTGTCACTGATTTTGTTTGACACATGCCCTGAGGGGAGGGCTGTTTGTACTGAGTTATCTCTGAGTCGGGTCAAATAAAGTCTTAAGACTGTAGGTTTCTTAAGAAGCTGCCAAACAAGTCAGATAGTGGTAGGGATAGGGTACTTGGAAAACTCTAAACCGTTTTTACCCCCACCATTGGTTCCTAAGCTTCTGGTTTTCACAAGTATTGTGTTTGAGAGACTGCTTGGTTTTCACATCTACCATGTAGTTGGGAGAAGAGGATAAAAATAGTGTAGGGTAAAACCTCACAAACTTGTTGTTCTTTGAGACTCAGCTGTTTTTCTTGAAGAAATACTTCTTGGGCTGCTGCAAGTTGTTGGTTAATTTCCAGAGTTCAGAGAAGTTGATTTTGAAAAGTTTTGCTAATGTTCTTGCTGTTTTTATGGAAAAGCAGAATTTTGGAAGTCTTATGATGCCATTTTGGAAGAGCTTCTTCATAATTTTCTTTATGGAAAAATGTAAAAGACCATTGTGAGAGAAATGGAAAGTAGGAGAGTGAAAGCAGAAGCAGACAGACCGATGATGCTGCTAATTTGGACTAGACTACTGGTGTTGAATGGAAAGAAACTGAGGGGCATGGAATAAGCTTTGTAAAAACTCACTGATTGTTATAATTCTAAAGCTCTCCCTGATCCTTATAACAACCACCTGTTATAGGTGGTAAAGTTAAGTTCAGAAAGATTTAAGTAGTTTGCCTACAGTCAGAGTAAGGAAAAAAATCAGAATTAGAAATGCTATTTACCTGACTCCCAATTTTTTCCATATCTGTGCATTCTGTCTCATGACATTAAAATCAAAGTTATGAGTCAAATATTAAGTTCAGAATAAATACTTACAATAAAATAGACTGTCTTCCTTACTTAATTTCTTTGTGTAATTTCATTCCTGCTTTTAAGGAAGTGAGACTTTGGTTATTTGAAGTTTTTGGTGGACAGTTGGAATGATAATCAGGAAAGAGGAAGAATGTGACACTTGCCTTAAAGTTAAGTGGTCTCTATATTTACCATAAGTGAAATCCAACACAGGCAACTATTTCTTCTTTTAATGCTGCTGATTACCAGAACAAATGTTGTTACCAATTTATCATGGTTTTTTGTTATTAATATAAGCTATTATTTCATATGACTTCCCCCCCAACCCCCGCCCCCTGTGTGCAAGATATTTATTAGGGAGTAGCCCAGGAGCAACCTTATGCTCCTGGAAGGGAAGAGGGGAAGAGGCAGGATGGCAGAGAAGACAAGCTGTGCTGAAGCCTAAACTCATATGTCTTAAAACATGATTTTATGACAGGCTTATTATTTGTATGCCATTGAAGCTATATTTCAGGTATTATAGGTTAATCTGTAAGTTGTATGTTCATACATACATATTTTTCTTATTACAAAAGTAACTCAAAATTATTTTTGGAAAAATCTCAGACAATAAAAATTATATTCCTCTCATTCCATTCCTTATCCTGCATTCCAGTTCTAGAGTTAACTGTTTTTATTCAATTTCAATATTTTGAGATATTTTATGATATATGTACAACTATACACACACACATGAATCCAGTTTAGTATTTTTGACTTTTTATTTAAGAAGAAGATAAAAGTCTCTAGTAAGAGATGAGGTAGAGTGGTTGAGGGCTTTTGTGTTTTCTTGGGTACATGTGAAAAGGCACAAAGTAGTCTTTGTTTCTTTGTTCTAGAAAAGACTAGAGATGACGGACAAAAGTATATTTTCTAGTTGCTACCATTTAATTGGTAGCTTTTTATATTTGTTGCTGAAGTGAGTTTTAAGCTCACTGGTCATTTACTTATGTTTACATTAAGTTTTTATTTTATTCTTGATTTGAGATGAAAATTGCAGTTTTTTACTGAGAGGAATTTTTCTCATAAATGTGAGCCTGAGGTAATGCAGAGTACACACCATCTCCTTGGAAACCAGACTTTCGTGGGATAGAACCAAGTACTTTTAAGATGGGTACTTTATCCTTAGGAAATGATTCAGGAAGTCTGGCAAGAAGGGAAGTCTTGCTGTAAAGGAAATTCAGGAAATGGGAACTTAGTTATTAAAATCTCAGGTTTGTTTGTCATAATTCATTTCAAGAATGTTCTAATGACCAAACTATAAACATATGGTAAGTAACAATTTCACTTCCAGTTCCTAGATGGTACGAATTTATCAGTAAGGAAAAGGAATGCATTGTTTTAAATGAAGTGAAAATTTTACTGTCATTTATACTTGACAGTTGATTGAACTGTAGATGTATGCTTTTGGGGAGATAGTATTCAAAATGTATTAGGACACTCAACTTTTCTGTTTCTCTTGTTCTGTAATAAAGGATTGGTAGCATTTTTTATGTTAATGAAAAGAGAAAAACTAACCTAGGGGTTTCCACAACCATTTCAGAAAAATATTTTTCAATAGTCTCAAAGAAACATTTCCGATTAAAAGTTATGAAAGCAACTCAAACAATGGCAAGGAAGTGTTTTTCCAAAACCTTTTTTTAAATGATAAGATTGTTAGATGACCAATATGTGTAAAAAAAAAAAAAAAAAAAGAATGTTTTTTTTGAAATTGAGGTATTACTACTACCAAAATTGGAAAATTCTTCTTATATTTGTGTTACTTTTTAGCAACACTGGAAGTCACTGAGTAAAGCTAGTCATTGATTAAATTTATTGATTTCCCCCCTTTCCCCCTTATAAGAGGTTATACTGTTTTAGTTTTGAAGAGTGCTACTAAAAGCATTATTTATTATATTTTAAAAGATAAAAAATATTTTACCTTCAGATGGCTTTCTAGAATGTTGACACTATTACCTTCATTTGAATTCTTTGGAATGAGTATATTCTCATTAATTTGAGGGAAATGTTTTTTCATGTTAATTGAAATTCAGTGAGGCTTTTAAGAATTGAAGTTAGAATTGCTTCATGTGTTTATTAACATAGATATTTTTTGAGATGTAATATACTCTTTTGTCAAAGAATCTCATTTACTTTTGTTTTTATTTTGAAATATTTTCATGTGTTTATTAATTTAGATATTTCTCTTATACTATATCAAAGCATTTATAAATTTTATTTTCTTAGTTTTATATTTTTAATTTTGAAATAATGGGAAACATGCAGAGAAGTTGTGATATTAGTTCAAAGAACTGTATATTTCTCATCTGGATCCCCCAGTTGCTAACATTTTTCCATATTTTGTTTATAATTCTCTTTTCCTATAACTGTTACTGTTATTTTCTGAACCATTTGAGAATGAATTGTGGACATGATGTCCCATTACCCCTAAACCCTTCAACAAGTACTGAATATAACCACAGTACAACCCTTAAAATTAAGATATTAACATTGATACATTACTGCTATCCAATCCGCAGACCCTATTCAGATTTCACGGATGCTCCGGTAGTAGTTTTTATAAATACCTTTCCCTCTCTGGTCCAGAATTAAGTACCTAGAAAGAAGTATATTAGGAATCTAGATCAGATAGATGGACTGTAGTATCCAGGTCTATACCACGTGCTTACATTACAAGTAACTTATTTAATTGACTGGATTCTGGGTTCTAATTGTTATTCCCTTGGTTTGTTCCCTGACTTTTGATGACTAAAATAATACATTTTTTATCCTTTGTTTTGGATTGTCAGGCTTTGCTCATACTACCTAGCCTGGTTTGGACTTTTTGCCTGACTCTTGATCCTAGCAGTCAGTTTCATCTGTCTTTTTTTGTTTCATTCACATAATAATGGAGCTTCCCTCATAGTTCAGTTGGTAAAGAACCCACCTGCAATGCAGGAAACCCCGGTTTGATTCCTGGGCCAGGAAGATCCTCTGGAGAAGGGATAGGCTACCCACTCCAGTATTCTTGGCTTTCCTTGTGGCTCAGCTGTTAAAGAATCTACTTGCAATGTGGGAGACCTGAGTTCGATTCCTGAGTTGGGAAGAACCCCTGAGAAGGTAAAGGCTACCCACTCCAGTATTCTGGCCTGGAGAATTCCATGGACTGTATAGTCAGTCCATGGGGTCACAAAGAGTCGGACACGACTGAGTGACCTTCACTTTCACATAATGATATGTATGGGATAAATAATATTCAAGTCTCTTCTGTGTAGGAAGTAGGCAACATATGAAACTACTGGCATTCAGGGTAATTTCATGTGTCACAGCCTGTATTAGGACAATGTAAAGCTGAACAGAGTTGTGTGCCTAGAGCTGTGTGTGTGTAGAATGTGATCTGCTGTGAGTCTTAGGGGAGGCCGAACGTGCTCGGCGGTCATGTTGGATTATGTGCCTTCATGTGGGCTCTGTGATCTTAGTCTGTTTTATTCATGTAGAGGAACTTCTTATATGGTAGCTTATTTAGTGAGTGAGTGAACTAAAGAAATCATATTCTATTACTTAGAATCGATTCACAGCCAATTTTGGAATAGAATGTTATAGAAAGAATACTAACTACCTGAGAATTAAATAGCTGATACTAGTATGATACAGATTTGCATCAGTTTCTAAAAGTTGGAGGTTTATTTCCTATAGATAAGTTTATTATGATTCTAGTCATTAAATGGAGAAGCTTTTAAGTTAGTTGAAAACAGGCATTATAAGAGTTGGCTAGCTTCTAAATGGTAGATTTTCCAAGGAGAAAGTTAGATTATGAAGTGGCATAAACTTCTGATTAAAAGTCATGCTTTCACCTAAATGTAAAGCCAGACACTGTAAAACCGTCAGAGGAAAACATAGGTGGAATTCTCTTTGACAAATTGCAGTGACATCTTTTTTGACCCACCTCCTAAAATAATGAAAGTAAAAACAAAAACGAGCAAATGGGACCTAATTAAAAGCTTTTGCCCAACAAAGGGGACCATAAAAAGACAACCTTCAGAATGGGAGAAGATATTTGCAAATGAGGAGAGTGACAAGGGATTAATTTCCAAAATATACAGTGCAGCTCAATATTAAAAAAAACAACAACTGAATCAAAAAATGGGTGGAAGACCTAAGTAGACATTTCTCCAAAGAAGATATACAGATGGCCAACACACACATGAAAAGGTGCTCAACATCACTAATTATTAGAGAAATGCAAATCAAAACTACAATAAGATATCACCTCATACTGATCAGAATGGCTATCATCAAAAAATCTACAGACAATAAATGCTGGAGAGGGTGTGAAGAAAAGGGAAGCCCCTTACACTGTCAGTGGGAATGTAAATTGGTACAGCCACTGTGGAGAACGGTGTGGGGTTGCTTAAACTGAAAATAGAAGCACATGTCACCAGGCGGTCCTAATCCTGGGCGTATAACTGGAGAAAAGCATAGTTCCAGAAGACGCATGCACTCCAGTGTTCATCGCAGCACGATTGAAAATAACCAGGATGTGTAAGCATGTCTGTCAGCAGAAGAACGGATAAAGAAGTTGGGGCACATACATACACAATGGCATATTACTCAGCCATAAAAAGGAACAAAATTGTGCTGTTTGTAGAGATATGGTTGTATCTAAAGACTGTTATACACAATGAAGTAAGTCAGAAAAAAGATATTGTATATTAATGCATATATGTGAAATCTAGAAGAATGGTTTAGATATTCTTATTTGCAAAGCAGAAATAAAGGCACAGATGTAGAGAACAAATGTATGGGTACCACAGGGGAAAGGGAGAGGGGTGAGATGAATCGGGAGATTGGCATATATACATTGTGTGTGTGTGTGTACTAGTCGCTCAGTCATATCTGACTTGGCAATCCCATGGACTGTAGCCAGGCTCCCCTGTCTCTGGAATTCTCCAGGGAAGAATACTGGACTAGGCAGTTACTCTCTTCTAAAGGGGATCTTCCTGTCCAAGGGATCAAACCTGGGTCTCCTGTATTGCAGGCGGATTCTCTACTGTCTGAGTCACCAGGGAAGCCACCGCTACTGTGTATAGACTACTAAATAACTAATAGGAACTTACTGTATAGGGAACTCTGCTCAGTGCTCTGTGGTGACCTGAAGGGGAAGGAAATCCAAAACAGAGCGGATATATAGGTATATGTATGGCTGATTCATTTCACTGGACAGTAGAGGCTGACACAGCAGTGTCAAGCAACTATACCTTGGAAAAAAGTCATACTTTCTCATAGTGATATTAATTAAATGTAAGTGTAAGGTCTATTTGGATAGGAGTTTGTGTTATCAAGAGATGCAGTGATTTCATTTCTCAAAAGTATATTGAGAAAGGGGAATATTTTCATTGCAATTGGCCTCAACTACATGCATGAAGAATCCTTTGTAAATCCATGTGACTTTAAGAGCTGCAGATGGTTGAGCAGAATGCAACTTGCGTTCGGTTTTATGAATTTACCAGTCTTGTGCGCCCTCTTGTGTTTATAGTTAAGACTGTTCTGCCTTTCAGTAGTTTGATGGATTGAGTTGGTATATGTGCAATGTTTTGAACAGATTAAAAGTTTTCAAGTATAATGATAACTATTCAATACATATTATCTAATCTCATTATTAGAAGAGGAAAGAATGTTAAGTGTTCCCTTGGTTCTGTCCCCAACATTTACTTTCACATCAGTTCAGTTCAGTTGCTCAGTCGTGTCCGACTCTGTGACCCCATGAATTGCAGCACGCCAGGCCTCCCTGTCCATCACCAACTCCCAGAGTTCATTCAAACTCATGTCCATCAAGTCGGTGATGCCATCCAGCCGTTCATCCTCTGTCGTCCCCTTCTCCTCCTGCCCCCAATTGCTCCCAGCATCAGAGTCTTTTCCAATAAGTGAACTCTTCGCATGAGGTGGCCAAAGTATTGGAGTTTCAGATTTAGCATCAGTCCTTCCAAAGAACACCCAGGACTGATCTCCTTTAGCACGGACTGATTGGATCTCCTTGCAGTCCAGGGACTCTCAAGAGTCTTCTCCAATACCACAATTCAAAACAGTCAATTCTTCGGTGCTCAGCTTTCTTCACAGTCTCTCTCACATCCATAGATGACTACTGGAAAAACCATAGCCTTGACTAGACAGACCTTTGTTGGCAAAGTAATGTCTCTGCTTTTGAATATGCTGTCTAGGTTGGTCATAACTTTCCTTCCAAGGAGTAAGCGTCTTTTGATTTCATGGCTGCAATCACCATCTGGAGTGATTTTGGAGCCCAAAAAGATATAGTCTGACACTGTTTCCACTGTTTCCCCATCTATTTCCCATGAAGTGACGGGACTAGATGCCATGGTCTTAGTTTTCTAAATGTTCAGCTTTAAGCCATCTTTTTCACTCTCCTCTTTCACTTTCATCAAGAGGCTCTTTAGTTCTTCTTCACTTTTTACCATAAGGGTGGTGTCATCTGCATATCTGAGGTTATTAATATTTCTCCCAGCAATCTTGATTCCAGCTTGTGCTTCTTCCAGCGCAGCATTTCTCATGATGTACTCTGCATGTAAGTTAAATAAGCAGGGTGACAATATACAGCCTTGACATACTGCTTTTCCTATTTGGAACCAGTCTGTTCTTCCATGTCCACTTCTAACTGTTGCTTCCTGACCTGCATACAGGTTTCTCAAGAGGTACGACAGGTGGTCTGGTATTCCCATCTCTTGCAGAATTTTCCACAGTTTATTGTGATCCACACAGTCAAAGGCTTTGGCATAGTCAATAAAGCAGAAATAGATGTTTTTTCTGGAACTCTCTTGGTTTTTCCATGATCCAGCGGATGTTGGCAATTTGATCTCTGGTCCTCTGCCTTTTCTAAAACCAGCTTAAACATCCGGAAGTTCACGGTTCACGTATTGCTGAAGCCTGGCTTGGAGAATTTTGAGCATTACTTAACTAGCGTGTGAGATGAGTGCAATTGTGCGGTAGTTTGAGCATTCTTTGGCATTGCCTTTCTTTGGGATTAGAATGAAAACTGACCTTTTCCAGTCCTGTGGCCACTGCTGAGTTTTCCAAATTTGCTGGCATATTGAGTGCAGCACTTTCACAGCATCATCTTTTAGGATTTGAAATAGCTCAACTGGAATTCCATCACCTCCACTAGCTTTGTTTGTAGTGATGCTTTCTAAGGCCCACTTGACTTCACATTCCAGGATGTCTGGCTCTAGATGAGTGATCACATTATCGTGATTATCTGGGTTGTGAAGATCCTTTTTGTACAGTTCTTCTGTGTATTCTTTCCACCTCTTCTTCTTATTTTTTGCTTCTGTTAGGTCCATACCATTTCTGTCCTTTATCGAGCCCATTCTTGCATGAAATGTTCCCTTGGTATCTCTAATTTTCTTGAAGAGATCGCTAGTCTTTCCTATTCTGTTGTTTTCCTCTATTTCTTTACATTGATTGCTGAGGAAGGCTTTCTTATCTCTCCTTGCTATTCTTTGGAACTCTGCATTCAGAGTTTTTCTCTTTCCTTTTCTCCTTTGCTTTTCACTTCTCTTCTTTTCACAGCTATTTGTAATGCCTCCCCAGACAAAGAATGCTCAAACTACTGCACAATTGCACTCATCTCACATGCTAGTAAAGTAATGCTCAAAATTCTCCAAGCCAGGCTTCAGCAATACGTGAACCGTGAACTTCCGGATGTTTAAGCTGGTTTTAGAAAAGGCAGAGGAACCAGAGATCAAATTGCCAACATCCGCTGGATCATGGAAAAACCAAGAGAGTTCCAGAAAAAACATCTATTTCTGCTTTATTGACTATGCCAAAGCCTTTGACTGTGTGGATCACAATAAACTGTGGAAAATTCTGCAAGAGATGGGAATACCAGACCACCTGTCGTACCTCTTGAGAAACCTGTATGCAGGTCAGGAAGCAACAGTTAGAAGTGGACATGGAAGAACAGACTGGTTCCAAATAGGAAAAGCAGTATGTCAAGGCTGTATATTGTCACCCTGCTTATTTAACTTACATGCAGAGTACATCATGAGAAATGCTGCGCTGGAAGAAGCACAAGCTGGAATCAAGATTGCCAGGAGAAATATCAATAACCTCAGATGTGCAGTTGACACCACCCTTATGGCAGAAAGTGAAGAAGAACTAAAGAGCCTCTTGATGAAAGTGAAAGAGGAGAGGAAAAAGTTGGCTCAAAACCCAACATTCCGAAAAGTAACATCATGGCATCTAGTCCCATCACTTCATGGCAAACAGATGGGGAAACAGTGGAAACAGTGGCTGACTTTATTTGGGGGGCTCCAAAATCACTGCAGATGGTGACTGCAGCCATGAAATTAAAAGATGCTTACTCCTTGGAAGGAAACTTATGACCAACCTAGATAGCATATTCAAAAGCAGAGACATTACTTTGCCAACAAAGGTCCGTCTACTCAAAATTTGATTTTTCTGGTAGTCATGTATGAATGTGAGCGTTGAACTATAAAGAAAGCTGAGCACCAAAGAAATGATGGTTTTGAACTGTGGTGTTGGAGAAGATGCTTGAGAGTCCCTTGGATGGATCCAACCAGTCCATCCTAAAGGAGATCAGTCCTGGGTGTTCATTGGAAGGACTGATGTTGAAGCTGAAACTCCAGTACTTTGGCCACCTGGTACGAAGAGCTGACTCATCTGAAAAGACCCTGATTCTGGGAAAGATGCTGAGGGCAGGAGGAGCAGGGGACGACAGAGAATGAGATGGTTGGATGGCATCACCGACTCAGTGGACATGGGTTTGGATAGACTCTGGCAGTTGGTGATGGACACGGAGGCCTGGTGTGCTGCGGTTCATGGGGTGGCAAAGAGTCGGACACGACTGAGAGACTGAACTGAGCTGAACTGAACATCAAATTTTATTGTACTTAGTTAATGCATTTATCAAAGTATATATGTTATTTTTTAAAAGATTTAGAAAGTTTAATTATGCCATTATTTTTATATGAAGTTTCTATGGCTGTTATATAGACTCTATTGGGTGATCATAATAATAAGAGCTTGGAACATTGTAGTCCTTCAATAAATATTTGTTAAAAGGAAAAATGAAGTATCATAATTAATAGTTTTCTTATTGATTGAAAGATTTGAAATTAGTTGGATAATTGCACCTTGCCGTATTTTGAAGGACAGCTTGTTGCTCTGGTTGCAAAGAAACCTGGAGAATAAGTGACTTTTAATCTGGGTTGATATTTAATTGAAGTAGGACCTTTATATTAATACCTATGGTACTTATAACCGCATTAAAATCTCACTATAGCCTTTTTCTAATTGACATGAAACTAGAACTCGTCCCCTCCCCCTAGCCCCCAGTTATCTGAACTGTTCATGGGCAGAATTATTGTGATTCATTTTATGGATCCCATTAGAATCCTTTGGTGCGGCTTTGTTTTGTGCCAAACTGATGGTAGAAGCTTACCAAACAGTGTCATAAGCAAAGGATTCCTTTCAAAAGGGGGAGGAATTTAAAAGGTGATTATAAAGGGTTTGCTATCAGAGGTTCAGAATTTGAGAATGCCTTGCCTGCCTACTGTTTCCAAATTGGGAAAGGAGCATGTCAAGGCTGTAAATTGTCACCCTGTTTATTTAACTTATATGCAGAGTACATCATGCGAAATGCTGGGCTGGATGAAGCACAAGTGGAATCAAGAATGACGGGAGAAATATCAATAACCTCAGATATGCAGATGACACCACCCTTATGGTAGAAAGCGAAGAGGAACTTAATAGCCTCTTGATGAAAGTGAAAGAGGAGAGTAAAAATGACGGCTTAAAATTCAACATTCAAAAAATGAAGGTCATGTCATTCAGTCCCATCACTTCATGGCAGATAGGTGGGGAAACAATGGAAACAGTGGCACACTTTATTTTCTTGGGCTCCAAAATCGCTGCAGATGGTGACTGCAGCCATGAAGTTAAAAGACACTTGCTCTTTGGAAGAAAAGCTGTGACCAACCTAGAGAGCATATTAAAAAGCAGACACATTACTTTGCCAGCAAAGGTCTGTCTAGTCAAAGCTATGATTTTTCCAGTAGTTTGTGTACGGATGTGAGAGTTGGACCATAAAGAAAGTTGAGTGTTGAAGAATTGATACTTCTGAGAGTCTCTTGGACTGCAAGGATATCAAACCAGTCAGTCCTGAAAGATATCCGTCCTAAATATTCATTAGAAGGACGGATGCTGAACCTGAAGCTCCAATACTTTGGACACCTGATGAAGAACTGACTAATTGGAAAAGACACTGATTCTGGGAAAGATTGAAGGCAGGAGAAGGGGACGACAGATGGTTGGGTGGCATCACTGACTTGATGGGCATTAGTCTGAGTAAGCTCGGGGAGTTGGTGATGGACAGGGAGGCCTGACGTGCTACAGTCCATGGGATTACAAAGAGTTGGACACCAGTAAGCAACTGAACTGGACTGCCTGCTTACTAAATAATAATAAAACCCTCTTACTTTTGATTTGTGTAGGCAGTTATAGAATAATTTGTACAGTTCAGAGATGGAAATAAATATGGCTTTATATAACTTTCTTGATCATATTCTCAAATTTAATACAGCTTTTTAAAGAATGAGATACAAGATTCTTCATGTAAATTCCACATAGTTCTGCAACTATATAATGTCACAGAGAGGTGGTTTTGTTCTTGATTTTAGTGTTAATTTGTCCTATACATAATCTTGCCTGTGCTTGTGCCTTTGTAATTTTCATGGAACAGGTGTTACTGATATGCTAAGTTGCAGTCATGTCCGACTGCACTGCGACCCTGTGGAGCATAGGACAATAGCCCGCCAGGTTCCTCTGTCCATGGGACTTTCCAGGGAAGAATCCTGGAGTGGGTTGCCATTTCCTCCTCCGAGAATCTTCCTGACCCAGAGAGTGAACCCATGACTCTTAGGTCTCCTGCACTGGCATGCATGCTCTTTATCACTAGAGCTGCTTGGGAGGCAGTTTACCAAGTCACCAATTCAAAAAGAAAGTACTTTTGGAAAAAGTTACTTACATATAGTATATTTTTTTAAAGACTCCCTGCTCTGTATCATGAGTAATCACACCTGTATTCCTGCTCCTTTGGTTCTTGTTGTATGTAGTCTGTAGATTTGTATTTTGATTTTCTTTTAGTTTTGACCTAACCATTAGCAGATTTGAGAGAATTCTTTTTTTTTTTTTTTTTTTGGCACCAAGTGGGTAGAGGAAATTTTCCTGTCTCTTCATATTCAGGATAACCTATAAATTATTTGACAAATAATAAATATAAATAATAATAAATAAATAATAAATTTAGCACCATGTTGACTATTTCTTGGTTACAAGTGATACGTTTTTTGGATTTATCTTCAGACAATTTATATACATGCAGAAGTGTCAACTTTCAAATTGTTTGCATTTATTATTTCATTTTTTACTCTGTATCATCCTTATGAGGTCAGCATGGTAAGCATTTTTATCTCTTAGAGAAGAAGGAAGCATCTGGAGGGATTGTGATTTAACAATGAATTATTATATGCAGAAGTTCTTGATAAAATATAAAAATAAAAATTATATTATTGTCTACTGGACTATTCTCAAACTTAAGTGTTTTGAAGTCTATGATTAATTTTTCCTATATACTATGTATTTTTCCATATAACTAGATTGTATCATATTGACTCCTTGGCATACTACTAGTGGCTAATAGCTTTCTTCTCTATAATAATTTTGTTAATATTCATGGTGGATTGAAAATAGCATAGTATGTATTACAGTGTAATTCCAGGTCACTTCTGTATTCTTGCCTACATATTGGAGGTAATTTTTAGCCCCTTCTACTGTATATATTTTGGTTTAGGAAACAAGGATAAAATTGTGTGTTTAAACAAAAACAAACCAACTAAATTACCAAATCAAAATCTTGTATACATAGTTACTTTTGTAGGAACTTGTGTACTATTACAGTGTAATATTATCAGTAAAAAACAGAACAGGGAGTGATATAGAAACAGAGTGGAATGGTGGTTGCCAGGAGTTGGGGGAAAGGGAAATAGGCAGTGTGGTTCAGTGGGTATAGATTTCGCAAGATAAAAAAGTTCTGGAAATCTGATGCATAACAATGTGAATATGCTTAATAGTACTGAACTGTACACTTAAATATAGCTAAGATGGTAATTTTGTTACCTTTTTTTACCGGAAAAATAAAAACACCTTAAATAGGTAGATAATACACAAAGTTCAAATGCCCCGGAACCAGCTACCTAGAATGTGTAAATGATAATATTTTTTGTGCATTGACTATTTGTGAGGTTAAATTTAACTGAATCTTGGTGTTGTAGCTTGGAACTGGCCTTGAGCCCTCCATAGCACCGTTGTCATCACAGGGGAAATTTAAATCTGCACTTGATTTTTAGGTGATTGCTGTATTTTTTTCAGTTAATATGGTGAGAAGTGTTCTCACTTTTAAATGGATACTTTTTCTTTCTGATTTCTCTGGTAAGAGGAAGAGATTTATTATATTTAATGATACTTCCATGCTTTCACTCAGGAACCTCCTCTCCAGATGCCCATTTGGCACTCATCATGAACTATTTGGAGATATCTTAGGCTTTGCAAAATTAATAAGTGATTAGCATAAGATCCTAGTACTGTCGCGTATAATGTACAGTGGTTTATGCAGGAGCCTTCAGTTTCTTCCAATAAGAGACTGTCAAAATCTCATTATTCTAACTTCTATTAAAATGTTAGTAGACACTGCTTTTTATCCTTTAGTCTGAAGATTTAATTATAAAATAACTTTTCACTGAAAACTAATTTATTAAAATAGAAAGGCTCCCTATCGAACAGCATAGTAATTTTCCTTTCTCAGAATTAATTTTCCTTTTAATGCTACCAGCCATACAAATGCACCAATTCAGATTGGCAAATACATGTTGAGTTGAGTGAGTGAAGTCGCTCAGTTGTGTCCGATTCTTTGCGACCCCATGGACTGTAGCCTACCAGGCTCCTCTGTCCATGGGATTTTCCAGGCAATAGTACTGGAGTGGATTGCCATTTCCTTCTCCAAGGGATCTTCCCGACCCAGGGATCGAACCCGGGTCTCCCGTGTTGTAGACAGATGCTTTACTGTCTGAGCCACCAGGGAAGTCCAAATACATGTTATGAAGTCTTAAAGAATTTTCCATTTCATTCAGAGTGAAATTCTTATCATGACCCAAGAATGCCCTGCCCACCTCTCTGATTTCATATTTTATCACTCATTCATTGGCCCACTGCTCTAATCATGGTTTTAATTTTTCTTTTTTCCCTCCTGTACCTTGAACGTTTCCATTTCTTGCCGACTTTGGCATTTGCCCCCTGGAATTGTCTTTTCCTTATATATTAATAGTTATAGCTGGTTATTTTTTGTGTTCAGATACCAGCTTGAATATCACTGCCTAATCTAATGTAACTACATAGCCATCTGTAGTCACACTGCCCTGCTTTTGTTTTCTCTATAGCTCTTCTTACTACTTGATCTTTTTTTTTTTTTTTTGGTCATCCACCTTTGCCTCCTAGATTGTATGTTCCATGAGACTAGGGAACTTGGCTTTTTCACCACTGTATCCAGAATAGCCTCTGCTTGTAGCAGGTCCTTAATACTTGGAAGATGCCTGAATGGTTCTTTGCCGTGTCTTGCTGTGTGCTAGACACCGTACAAAGCCCTGTGGGGGATACACAGCAGAGACTGCCAATTTGATAACCATAATACAGAAGTAGTAAGTCTTATAATAGAGGGATCTAGAAAATGTTATGGGACCACAGTTTAAGAGAGTAACTAGTTTCTCCTAGAGATGGGTCATAGGGTATTAGAAACGAATAACTGTATTAATGCTTCATATTTTACATTAAACCATTCTGTGGCACTTTGCTGATTATGACTAGTCTTTTTATTTCTAATACTTCACTTAACTTTGCTGTTTGCTTTCCTGTAAAAAAAAAATGGTTGTGATATTGACCTCAAGAATGTTCTAAAGATTAATCGCCTAATGTTGGCTAAGTGCTTTGTAAATGCAAAATGCTGTATAAGCCCTGATGTTCTTAATCATATTAACAACCACTTTCTATAATTAAGTTGTATTATGTACTTTGTTCCCAATTATTCAGACAGAAATAAGTATGACAGTTAAAAATAGAGATTATTTAGGAAAGGTATTTGACATGGAGCTTTTATATTGTGTTTTTAGTAGAAAATAGTATCTGTGTTTTCTGTTTATGCCAGTTTTCTCAAAGGAGTAGTAATGTGCTGTAACCCCCGGGAGGCAGTAGTATACCAAGAAGATAGTGTGCTTGGGCAAGCTCAACAACAGTGCAGGGCTGTGAGTGATTAGCGACTTGATTTAACACGCAGACTTCCCTTCTTATTGATCAGACAGTGAAGGCTGCAACAGATATTTTGACTTTCGTTTTCCCATATTTTTGTTTAAGCATTTTTCCTTCCGAAAGAGAGGATCCTATCTATTTCAGTAGTTGAAGTGTAATGATATCTAGGGGTTGTTATACATACAGGGGTACCCCACTTTATAATATACTATGCTATGCTATATTATAGATTTTCTCTAAAAGTTATGAATAGATTAGAATTCTAATAAATTGAATCTTACTTTAAATTTATTTTGGCAGTGAGTTTCAACCTTTGTTTCTACCCTAAAGTACGAAGGGATAAGATATACTTAAAGCTCTAACAGTGGCTTGCTGCTTCATTGATTCTCAGCTTATGGCAGTTTTTTTCCATATCTTAGAGGGCTTCATGTTTCATTATATAATTAAAGTCCTACTTCAGAGAATTAGGGTTATTCATCTTCACCAAATAAGGGTTGGCAGTCATCAAAAAGAATATTATTTTAAATATTTTACTCTTGTATCACATTTGTCCTTAAGGGTTTTTATATTAAACACCAGCAACAGTGTTTTATAAAATATGGAAATTTAAAAATCATGAAGCATTTGGGCATTAATGGGTTCTTCTTGGGGATACCTCTGTGTGCTCCCATAATGCTCTGTCCTTATCACAGCCATCAGTAGTGACCATTCACACTGTATTATAGCTGACTGTTATCCTTCTCTGTATCCCTAGACTGTGAATTTCTTTTTTTAAAATAATTTTGTTTGTTTTTTATTTATTTATGGTTGTGCTGGGTCTTTGTTGCTGTGGGCTTTGCTCTAGTTGTGGCAAGTGGAGGCTCCTCTGGTTGCTGTGTGGGGGCTTCCCATTGTGGTGGCTTCTCTTGTCGTGGGGCATGAGCTCCAGGGCGCACAGGCTTCAGTAGTCGTAGCACATGGGCTCAGTGTTTTGCAGTTCCTGGGCTCTAGAGTGCATGGGCTTAGTTGCTTTGCAACATGTAGCATCTTCCTGGACCAGGGACTTAATGTGCATCTCCTATGTTGGCAGGTGGATTCTTTACCACTGAGCCACCAGAGAACCCTCGACTGTGAATTTCTTGAGTGTGGGAACTTTGTCTTGTTCATTTACGTGCTCCAGGTCCATAATGCCTAGTACATAATAAATGCTTAGCAAATATTGTAAATGAATGCTGGATTTGTGTAAACTGGAAATATTTTAAATAAAGATACTTACTGCAGAATCAGAAAGATGCCATTTACAAAGGTCTTTTGCTGTAGAAGATATTTGGGAGTTGTTTTACACAATGCCTTGTATCAGTGAAATTTTAGGAAATTATGCTGGAAATACTGGTTTCAGAACTTTCTGAAAGCACTAATGGACACTTAAAACTGGTTTTATTTCTCTGTGACAAAGATATGGATGCTGAAAGGTTAGGTAATGGTTTCTGAAGGTGGTTTGGCACATTGTTGCATTGATTACTAATTTTTGGAAATTACATGGAGTTAATGAGAACTAGCATTTTAACTAATTTCAAAATAGGTGTGAGGCTTGATTTTAATGTTTAGTATTAACTGTAAAATGTGAAATGCCTTGTAAAACACATTCTGCAGTCTCTATGGAGATACAAAGACATGAACCCCCTACTCTTCCTCCTGTGGTGTTCTGCCCTTCCACCAATACATATATTTTCCTGATAGTGATTTTAGAGTCAGCACATAAATGGTTGAGGCCATGCTCTCAGCTCAGGTAGCTTTAACAGGTCAGTAACATAAGGTATGTTTTATTGAGTTCTAGAAGTATGTAGCCTTTGGCCAATGCTTGATTGTACTTTCACCTGCCTACAGATATGATAATTATGCTGTCATTACTGTCATCTGTAACTTGGAAGGAAAGTTATGACCAACCTAGACAGCATATTAAAAAGCAAAGACATTACTTTGCCAACAAAGGTCTGTCTAGTCAAGACTATGGTTTTTCCAGTAGTCATGTGTGGATGTGAGAGTTGGACTATAAAGAAAGCTGAGTGCCGAAGAATTGATGCTTTTGAATTGTGGTGGTGGAGAAGATGCTTGAGAGTCCCTTGGACTGCAAGGAGATCCAACCAGTCCATCCTAAAGGAGATCAGTCCTGGGTGTTCATTAGAAGGACCGATGCTGAGGCTGAAACTCCAATACTTTGGCCACCTCATGCAAAGAACTGACTTATTTGAAAAGACCCTGATGCTGGGAAAGATTGAAGGCAGGAGGAGAAGGGGATGACAGAGGATGAGATGGATGGATGGCATCACTGACTCAATGGACATGGGTTTGGGTAGACTCCGGCAGTTGGTGATGGACAGGGAGGCCTGGTGTGCTGTGGTTCACAGGGTCGCAAAGAGTCGGACACAACTGAGTGACTGAACTGAACTGTCTGTCATCTGTACTGAAAACTGCACAGCTTTACTGTTTTTTTGTTCTCTTTTGTTTTCTGAAGTCCAGAACATGGGAAAATGCTCTGAAAAATACTTGAAGCTCTAGAATAAGACTTCTCACTACAGTGATTAACTGAGTTGTTTGGGGCTTATTAACAGATGAGTGCAAAGAACATTTTTTCCCCCCTTGTGGTTTATAAGAATTGAGAAATAATTCAAAACACCCCTGTTCTCTTTTAAAAACCATATAGAAACTCTGAATTATCTGGGAAAGAGATGCTAACAGTTGGTAATGGCTTTGGTACTGGATGTTAAGGAAAATATTTTAATGCTTCAGTTTACTAGATTCCCCAGAGTGTTTATTTTAAGTAAAAGATCTAGTACATTTTAGTAATTTATGTAATCCCTGATTAAAATTCTCAATTTATTGAAATTCCCAAATTATACTTCTGACTAGTCTCCTGCTTTCAGAGTTTATTAAATGTTGGAATTATCAATCTCATAATAAGGTCAAAAAGCTGTAATTCCCCTTGGCAATGAGAGATAAGATTAGCTTATTAATAATTAATACTGCAGACTAAATGTTCTCTGAAGCTCATACTGTCTCTAAAGTTTTAGGTATAGCATAGATATCTCTCATCACAACTTCCATACTTTATCTGTGCCTTAACTGTAGCACTGGGGACTTCTTATTGTTGTCTTTGTATCTTTCAAGGGCAGTTGTTAAATATACTAGTGAATGAATGAGAAAACTTCTTCCAAGCTCAAGAAGCTTTGACCAGTAGCCTACAACTGATCTTTCCGTTATGAGTACAAAACCTCATTCCTGAGAAGTCACTAGTCCTTCCAGCTCAGAGATTTGAACAGTAAAACTAGTAAATGACCATGTGTCCGTGGAGCCCTCAGGGGAATATTAGAATAATTATGTGGGTATGTAACTTTTAAATAACTACTTCAGTTTTGAATAGGTGACAGATGCTTATAGTATGATATTTCAGAAGGTACAAAAGGTTATACAGTAAAAAATAAGTTTTCCTTTCATTCCTTACTTTTAGACATCCAATTTCCCTCTTCAAAGGCATCTGCTGTTACTAGGCTGTTTTGTATCCTTCCCAGGTATTTGATGGATATATAAATCTCTCTATATATACACATGCATAGACATACACCAAAAAGTAAAATTAAAAAAAAATTATTTAATTTGGCTATGCTGGGGCTTTGTTGCAGTGCACAGGCTTCTCATTGCTGTGATCTCTCTTGTGGAGCATGGGCTCTTGGGTGCACGGGCTTAAGTAGTTGTAACTCCTCGGCTTTAGAGCATATGCTCAATGGTTGTGGTGCACAGGCTTATTTGCTCCGTAGCATGTGGGATCCTCCCAGATCAAGGATTGAACCCATGTCTCCTGCATTGGCAGGTAACTTCTGTTAACCTCAGTTACCCCAACAGTTAAATGGAGTTGGTGATAATACATCTCTTGGGATTGTTGTGAGGATGGATTAAAGGTTTTTCTGAAAAACAATTTGTAGATGGCGGAGCTCTATGTGAAACTTACTTAAAATTGTAAACTTTTAATTATTAAGAATACTTTTACCTATTAAGGGTCATCTTGGGTTTGTTTTGTGTTTTTTGGCCATGATATGTGGCTTGTGAAGTCTTAGTTCCCCAACCAGGGTTTGAACCTGGGCCCCAGCAATGAGAGCACTGAGTCCTAACCACTGGACTGCTAGGAAATTCCTTGTTTTTGTTTTTTTAATGGACCATTTCACAAATTTAAAGTCACTTTGAAGTTTTGAACTTTAATTCTACTTTCTAAAGTTATGGCAGAAAGTGAAGAGGAACTAAAAAGCCTCTTGATGAAAGTGAAAGAGGAGAGTGAAGAAGTTGGCTTAAAGCTCAACATTCAGAAAATGAGGATCATGGCATCCGGTCCCATCACTTCATGGGAAATAGATGGGGAAACAGTGGAAACAGTGTCAGACTTTATTTTGGGGGGCTCCAAAATCACTGCAGATGGTGACTGCAGCCATGAAATTAAAAGATGCTTACTCCTTGGAAGAAAAGTTATGACCAACCTAGATAGCATATTCAAAAGCAGAGACATTACTTTGCCAACAAAGGTCCATCTATTCAAGGCTATGGTTTTTCCAGTAGTCATGTATGGATGTGAGAGTTGGACTGTGAAGAAAGCTGAGCGCTGAAGAATTGATGCTTTTGAACTGTGGTGTTAGAGAAGACTCTTGAGAGTCCCTGGACTGCAAGGAGATCCAACCAGTCCATTCTGAAGGAGATCAGTCCTGGGATTTCTTTGGAAGGAATGATGCTGAAGCTGAAACTCCAGTACTTTGGCCACCTCATGAGAAGAGTTGACTCATTGGAAAAGACTCTGATGCTGGGAGGGACTGGGGGCAGGAGGAGAAGGGGACAACAGAGGATGAGATGGCTGCATGGCATCATGGACTCGATGGACGTGAGTCTGAGTGAACTCCAGGAGTTGGTGATGGACAGGGAGGCCTGGCGTGCTGCGATTCATGGGGTTGCATAGGACACGACTGAGCGACTGAACTGAACTGACTGAAAGTTATAATTTTCCCAAACTTGATTTTACCTGGAAGCAATGAGTTTGCTGTCAATACTATGTATAGACCAAAAATCTGCAGTGAATAGTGTCCCTTTTGGATTAAGTTCATGTTTTTATGGTTTTAGGAACAATGTGGACACATAATTTGCAAGACTTGTCATTATTTGTAGGACTAGTAGGTTTATAATCTATTTGTTAGGCTAGATTGAACAAAAAGAATAGGGCTTCATGGCTCTTAGTAGTTGTGGTTTTTTGTCATTCTTTAGTCACTAACAGGCCACTGGCTTATGAGTTTTGGTTTTTTCACCCAGCAGATATTAATTGGATATCTCTTATGTGCTGGATAATGTTGTAGGAACTTGGGATACATCTATGAATCAAAAGAAAAAATTTTCATCAGCTGAGATGGAGCTATCTGGGGACAGGAGAGAAATAAACAATAATAAAAATCAATATATGGTACATTAGAAATGATAAGTGCTGTCAGGGGGAAAAAAAGCAAAGTAAAGGTAGTGCTGTTAGAGTGAGAGTGAGGGTAGGTTTTATGAAAAAATAATATTTGAGCAAGGAGTTTAAGGAGGTGTGGAAGTTACCCATGAATTTATCTGGAAAAAGAGCGCTCTAAGCAGAGGGAATATCTAAAGCAAAACTCCTTAGGCAGGAGGGTACCTGGTGCATCTGAAGAAGGACTTTCATGTGGTTGGAGAGGAATGAGCAGGGAGGAAGGTAAGAGGAACTGGACCATCTGGGTGATTATAGACCCTTAGAAGAACTCTAGCTTTTTAAGTGAAATGTGAGCAATGGAGTAATAATCTAACTTACCATTTAAGAGGATTACTCTGGCTGCTGTGTTGAGACTAGACTGTGGAATATAGGATAAGAGACCCATTAGGAAGCTGTTGCAGTAATCTGTGTCAGAGATGAGGGTGTAAGTATGGAGGTAGTGAGAAGTAGTTAGGTTCCGGATATATTTTGAAGTAGTGCCAACAATATTTTTTGACAATTTGGAAGAAGTCTAAGATGATTCCAAGCCATTTTGCCTGAGTAACTGAAAGGATAGATTTTCTGTCAACTGAGATGTAGAAGTTTATGGTTGGAGTTGGACTGAGAAGATCAAAAGCTCAGTTTTGGACATGTTGAATCTGAAATACCTCAAAGACATCCATGTGAAAAGTTGAGTAGGCAGTTAAATATATGAATCTCAGATTTTAGAGAGATGAGCTAGATGTATAAATTTGTATTTAAAACCATGATGCTGGATAGAATTACTGGAGGGAGATAGAAAAGAGAAGGTAAGATGTCTTAAGGACTGAGTTTGGAGATCTTCTACCATTCAGAGATCAGGGAGAAGATGGACAACAATCAAAAGGAGATTGAAGAGGAGATGAGCAATGAAGAAATTAATGAGAGTGTGGCATCTTGGAAGTCATAATATAACTCATTATTGGGTCAGCTGTCATTGAACATGGTCAAGATACAGAAAATGTACGATATAAAAAGATGCTTTGTGAATATCATTCCTGGAATTAATCGAGTGGGTTTAAGTGGATGTGGGAGTTGCTTATAGCATTCTATAAATGTCCTTTAATTGAAAATTTTCAAAAGATCGCAGTTTCTGTAATTGTTTAGCAAAGGTTCATCAATCCTGCTCATTCATTGCATAAGAAGATATTTTACATCATTGCTGGAGATTTGGGGAGTTCTTGCAGATTTGTTCTAAATTTTCCATGGAGAAGATTACTGAGGCCTTCTGGAAGGCTTATTTGCTGTTATTTTTCAGTTACTAAGTCATGTCCAACTCTTTATGACCCCATTGACTGCAGCATGCTAGGCTTCCCTGTCCTTTACTGTCTCCCGGAGTTTGCTCAAACTCATGTCCATTGAGTCGGTGATGCCATCCAGCCGTCTCATCCTCTGTCGCCCCCTTCTCATCCTGCCCTCAATCTTTCCCAGCATCAGTGTCTTCTCCAATGAGTCGGTTCCTTGCATCAGGTAGCCAAAATATTGGAGCTTCAGCATCAGTCTTTCCAATGAATATTCAGGGTTGATTTCCATTAGGATTGACTGGTTTGATCTTCTTGCAGTCCAGGGGACTCTCAACAGTCTTCTCTAGTAATTCAAAAGTGTTAATTCTTTGGTGCTCAGCTTTCTTTATGGTCCAACTCTCACATCCATACATGACTACTGGAAAAACCATAGCTTTGACGAGACGGACCTTTGCTGGCAAAGTGATATCTCTACTTTTTAATATGCTATCTATGTTTGTCATAGCTTTCCTTCACAGGAGCAAGCATCTTTTCATTTCATGGCTGCAGTCACAGTCTGCAATGATTTTGGAGCCCAAGAGAATAAAATCTGTCACTGTTTCCACTTTTCCCCCATCTATTTGCCATAAAGTGATGGGACTGGATGCCATGATCTTAAGTATTTTAATGTTGAGTTTTAAGCCAGCTTTTTCACCCTTTCACCCTTATCGAGAGCCTCATTGGTTCCTCTTTGCTTGCTGCCTTCATAGTGGCAGCATAGAGTGGCACCTGCATATCTTCAGCTCAGTTCAGTTGCTCAGTCGTGTCCAACTCTTTGTGACCCTGTGAGCCGCAGCACGCCAGGCCTCCCTGTCCATCACTGACTGCCGGAGTCTACCCAAACCCATGTCCATTGAGTTGGTGATGCCATCCATCCATCTCATCCTCTGTCGTCCCCTTCTCCTCCCGCCTTCAGTCTTTCCCAGCATAAGGGTCTTTTCAAATGAGTCAGCTCTTCACATCAGGTGGCCAAAGTATTGGAGTTTCAGCTTCAACATCAGTCCTTCCAATGAACCCTCAGGACTGATCTCCTTTAGGATGGACTGGTTAGATCTTCTTGCAGTCCAAGGGACTCTCAAGAGTCTTCTCCAACACCACAGTTCAAAAGCATCAATTCTTCGGCGCTCAGTTTTCTTTATAGTCCAACTCTCACATCCATACATGACTACTGGAAAAACCATAGCCTTGACTAGATGGACCTTTGTTGGCAAAGTAATGTCTCTGCTTTTTAATATGCTATCTAGGTTGGTCATAACTTTCCTTCCAAGGAGTGTCTTTTAATTTCATGGCTGCAATCACCATCTGCAGTGATTTTGGAGCCCCCCCCCAAATAAAGTCAGCCACTGTTTCCTCATCTATTTGCCATGAAATGATGGGACCGGATGCCATGATGTTAGTTTTCTGAATGTTGAGTTTTAAGCCATCTTTTTCACTCTCTTCTTTCACTTTCATCAAGAGGCTCTTTAGTTCTTCTTAGCTTTCTGCCATAAGAGTGGTATCATCTGCACATCTGAGGTTATTAATATTTCTCCCAGCAATCTTGATTCCAACTTGTGCTTCATCCAGCCAAGCATTTCTCATGATGTACTCTGCATATAAGTTAATAAACAGAATGACAATATACAGCCTTGACGTACTCCTTTCCCAATTTTGAACGATCCGTTGTTGCATGTCCAGTTTTAACTGTTGCTTCTTGACCTGCATACAGATTTCTCAGGAGGCAGGTCAGGTGGTCTGGTATTCCCATCTCTTCAAGAATTTTCCATAGTTTGTTGTGATCCACACAATAAAAGGCTTTGGTGTGGTCGGTAAAGCAGAAGTAGATGTTTTTCTGGAACTCTCTTGCTTTTTTCTGTGATCCAACAGATGTTGGCAATTCGATCTCTGGTTCCTAATGCTTCCTAAGGCCGTCTTAGTATGATTCTCAGGTGGCCTCAGCAGAAGAGAATCTGCCTTCCAGTGCAGTACATGCAAGGTTTATCTCTGGATCGAGAAGATCTCCTGCTGGAGGAAATGGCAACCCACCGCAGTATTCTTGCTGGGAGAATCTCATGGACAGAGGAGCCTGGTGGGCTGTAGTCCACGGGGTTGCAAAGAGTTGGACATGACTGAATGTTGAGCATAAGCCCGCAAGGTCCACTTGAATTTATACTCCAGGATGTCTGGCTCTAGGTGAATGACCACACCATTGTGGTTATCTGGGTCATTAAGACCTTTTTTGTATAGTTCTTCTGTGTATTCTTGCCACCTCTCCTTAATCTCTTCTGTTTCTTTTAGGTCCTTGCCTAAGAGAAGTTTCTATCCTTTATTGTGTCCATCTTTGCATGAAATGTTCCTTTGGTATATTCAATATTCTTGAAGAGATTTCTAGTCTTTACCATTCTATTGTCTTCCTCTGTTTCTTTGCATTATTCACTTAAGACTTTCTTATCTCTCCTTGCTATTCTCTGGAACTCTGCATTCAGTTGGGTATGTCTTTCCCTTTCTTCTTTGCCTTTTGCTTCTCTTCTTTTTTTTTTTTTTAATGTTATAAGCATTTATTTTACAATATTTAAAATACGTTTTTAATATATTTTGTTTTATAAAGGAAAAAATGATAAACATATCTGTATTCATACCCAGTTCAAATGATAAAACATTTCAGGTATGGTTAGAGCTTTCCTACCTAACCATAGGGATTCTCCCCATCAAAGGCCCTCCTCAGAACACTACTTTCCCCCCTTGCACATCTTTTTCTTTGAAATAGAAATTGGAATATGCCAGTGAAATCAAATAAGAAGTTATAGGAATCTTGTCAAGATTTTGTTATTTTTATAATTCAAATAGTAGTAATTGCAGGAAGTTATTGGAAGCCCCATAGATGTTATAAAACTGAATTTTAGTACAATAGTTCCTTTCAGGGAAAGTGTCACTGAAAATATACAACAAGATTATTTAGATAAACTATAGGTTAGAAGAGGAGGGACTGGAGGTTTATCTTTTAGGACTTAGAAATGCCTAAGATAAGAATTGGAGGGACTTATTTAGAATATCTTAGTGCTACTATATTTTCCTTAAGTGGTAAAAGAGAAATGGGAGTTAAGAAGACTTGAGCATAAGTATATACATAAGTTAAGGATGACAGTGAAAGATGCATAGTTTTTTTTTTTTTTTCCCCTCTAGGGTCTGAAAACATGAGTTAGGTTGTATAAATATATATCAAATTATTTTTGAGATGTTACTTTAAAAAATCCTTTACTTAGGGATTCTGGTCTTTGGAGGAGAATAATTAACCAAAAGGCAGTTTCAAAATATGAATGAACAGATTTTCAAGAATGGTTTGTATTTGCAGTCTCTCTTTCCAGTGAGGTTTACAACCCTGCTACTCTACTGTAACTTCTCTATTTAAAATTAGCAGTGATCTCTTACTTGCCAAATCCAATGAGCATCTTTCAGACCTTCAACATTTGTTTTTTGTTCCCAACCCTCCAAATGATACTGCCTTAAAGCAGCCAGAAAAAGCTTTCTACAGTGTAAATTCAGTCATTTAGTAGCTTTCCATCATTTGCAGGATAAAGTTAGTCATTTTTGGTAGGGAAAAAAAAACTCTTGTTCTAGATCTGTACTAATGTGATAGATTACTAGTCATATGTGGATATATAAAATTCAATTTGATTTAATTAGGTCCAGATCAAGATCACAGAGTAAAAGATCCCGAACTTATTTCCTCCCACAGATACCCCAAAACAACAACTACATGAACAACTATCTCTGAAAATGAACAGGTTTTCTACAAGCAAAGATATAAAGAAAAGGCCACGTTGAGATGAATAGGAGGGCTAGAGACATAGGGGTCACAAAGAGTCGGACACGACTGAGTGACTGAACTGAACTGAACTGAGACATAGTCTAGTCAGAAACCACACGATTGGTGTGGTGACCCATAAGAAGCAGGGATATCACAACAATAGAAGTGCTCTCTGCAGAGCGGGGGCTCAGAACCCCATGTCAGGCTCCTCAGCCTAGGGACCCTGCACTGGAAGACAAGGCCCTCTAACATCTGGCTTTGAAAACCAGTGGGACGTGCATCCAGGAGGACTGGAGGTTATGGGAAACCGAGACTTTCACTTGCTCTGAGTTCCATCTAGCACAGAAGCAGCAGCTTGTAAAGTGTCTGGGTTCTGTAAGGACATTCATTGACTAATTTAGGGTGAATGCCAGAGAGGCAGGAATCTAGTGGAATTTTCTCTCGTGATTGAAAATGACATGTTAATTGAAACATTAATTACAATAATCAAGATATGGAAGCAACTCAGTGTCTATTGATTGATGAATGGATAATGAAGGTGTGGTATATGTATATGCAACGGAACATTACTCAGTCATAAAAAGAATGAAATCTTGCCATGTGGGACAACACAGATGGACCTAGAGAGCATTATGCTAAGTGAAATAAGTCAGACAAAGACAAAGACTGTATGATTTCACTTATACATGGAATCTAAAAAAGCAAACGAACAAATAAAATGAAACAGAAACAGACTCGTAGACACAGAGAAAAAACTGGTGATCACCAGAGGAAGGGGTCTGCAGTGTTGGGCAAAATAGGTGAAGGTCAAGAGGTACAAACTTGCAGTTATAAAATAAATGTCATGGAGCTGTAATGTAGAATATAGAGAATATAGTTGGGAATATTGACTTTGTTTGGTGGCAGATAGTAGCTGGACTTATTGGGTGATCAATTTGTATTAAATGTCAAATCACAATGTTGTACACTTGAGACTAATGTAATATTATATGTCAACTTTAATAAAAAAGAAAATTCAAGTTATAACAGCTGAAATATAAAAAGTTAATTCTTCTGTTTCATTAGCTATATTTCAAGTGTTAAATAGCCACATGTGACTAATAGCTACCATATTATTAGCTCAGATACATTCTCATTATTGCGTAAAATTCTATTGGACATGCTGATTTAGGTTCAAGATATTTTTAAAAAGGGAGCAAATTGGCGTTATAACCAGACCTAGCTGGGTTGAGCAAAGGAAGCAGAGGTGATGAAGCCAGAGAGCTCATATTGTTGCTGGGAAGAGTTAAGGCTCCATGGGAGAAGTTGGAGCTGCCTTGCAATGAGGAATACTTGTTTGTTTATTTTAATTTTCATTGGAGTATATCTGATTTACAATTTGTATTAGTTTCAGATGTACCACAGAGTGAATCTGTTATATATATATATATATATATCAATCAACTTTTATTTTATTTTTTAAATTCTTTTCCCATATAGGCCATTACTAAGTATGGAGTAGAGTTCCCTGTGGTATATAGACAGTTCATATTATCTAATTTTTATATAGTATATATATGGTAGTCCCAGTCTTTCAGTTTTTCCTTCCCCCGCCCCCCTTTGTAACCACATTTGTTTTCTACAGTCATGATTCTAAGTTCATTTTTACCCTTTTATTTTAGATTCCACATATAAATGATACTGTATGATATTTGTCTTTCTGTGTCTGATTTACTTCACTCAGTATAACAATCTCTAGGTCCAACCATGTTATTTTATTCTTTTTTATGGCCGAGTAATACTCCTTTGTGGGCTTCCCTGCAATGCAGGAGACCTGGGTTCAATCCCTGGGTTGGGAAGATCCCCTGGCAGAGAGCATGCAGACCCCTCCAGTATTCTTCCCTGGAGAACCCCATGGGCGAGAAGCACAGCACAGACCATGTTCCCTGGCACAGACGTGTGCCACAGCTTCTTCCTCTGTCCCTCTGCTGTTGGATGTGTAGCTGCGTCCATGTCTTGGCTGTTGTAAGCAGCACTGCAGTGAGCATTGGGGTGCTTACATCTTTCGAATTATGGTTTTCTCCAGGCATATGCCCAGGAGTGACATTGCAGGGTGATGTGATATGATACTTCTAAGTTTTTTAAGTAACCTCCATACTATTTCCATCCCCACTAACAGTGTAAGAGGGTTTCTTCACACCTTCTCCAGCATGTATTGTTTGTAGGTTTCTTGATGGTGGCCATTCTGACCAATGTGAGGTGATACTTCATTTTAGTTTTGATTAGCATTTGAAATAAGGAATACTTTGAAAGCTAACCATGAGTGTTGGTGGTATCAGGAGAGGCAGGAGCTACTTTTATCATTATCTTGGACTGCAGAAGAAAAATAAAAGGAGTCTCATTAAGTGAGAGAAAGAAATGGAAAATTACTGGAAATTAGGCTTTTTGTATCGGGTTAAACATTTATGTCAGAAGAAAAAAATGGTGTTTACTTGTATTATTAAGAGAAAAGAGTAAGTGGTTGGGAAAAATTTTCTTGGGATTTTTAACCTTTTGGTAAATAATACCTTAAACCTACTATTAACCTTTATCTGCTTTTTTGGCTTAAAGGAATTTCTCTGTGTGTGTGTGTGATTTTTCAAGCATAAATGTGTTTGCTGAGTCTGAAGAGATATTTTTATCCTTATATTCTGTAAATACTTATCTCCAGTCTTTAGATTTATTTTCTGTTCATCTTCAGTCAAGAATGCTGTGTGTTTTCCCCCCATCTGAATAAGTTATTAATGCTGTGATTTTCAGCTTCTGGGTATTAATGTTTTAAATTCTGAACTTCCGCGAGTCAGGGTCCATACTGAGGAGGCAGCTGTGAAACGCAGACGCTGACAAGCAGGAAACAGAGAGATTTTCCACAAGGAGTTGTGGGTGCTTAATGTAACTCTGTAGTTCACAGTTAAATAAAGCTGTGTTGTTTTCATAGTACTACATTCTACAACCTTCTGCTGTATTGCTCAGTTAATTTTTAGGAAGAAAGATTTGTTATTTGCTTTCTATCTTGCATTTTAACTTTCAATTCTCAGAAGACAGGAATTCTACTGTACCAGCATAGTTTAATCTAGTTAAAGTAATTTTGTATACATTTGTAACTTTTTATTAATTATTGATAATGAAACTTCAGCTGTTACTTTATCATGCTTATGAAAGTGAAAATGCTTCTCAAATTACAAGTGAAACTGACTTTATTTATACTTGCTCTATTTTCTCATTATGTCCTTTTAAATAATGATTTTGTAAAATGAGAATACTGAAATGATAAAGATAGAGGAAGAAAGGGAGAAGAAGTGGTTGCATTGTGTGGGTGGATGAAGGCGCAGGCACTGAAATCACTAGGCAACAGGCTGTGAGAAATGTAGCATTTCTCATTTGTGTTGTCATGTAACTGTGGGAGAACCACCATCAAACCTAACCTGGTATTTCTTTTTAATCAAGTCCAGCTGTTGGTCATGTGAACACAGTATTTCCTCCAAGTATTAAGGGTGTGTTTTCTCTTTTCCTATGGTATCTTAAATGGCTACTTATGTATTACCTAGAATATACTTACATGCTCTAGGAACCCCTGTTATACTGGACATTTTTCTTTATGAATCAGAATGCTCACCCCTAGTTGCATAAAAACTTTCAACCTAAGAATGTGACTTGACCACATAAGTTTTTAAACTTTTTTTTTTATTTTTATGAATAGAGCTCTTGTTTTTAATCTGATGAGCAGGGAACTTTCCAACTCTAACCCTCTCTTTACAATCTGTCTTTAATTTGTGAAAAAGATACATTCCAATTTTTTAGACGTAAAACTTTTTAATGGAGTTTTTTTGGATTTACTAGTTCTCAAGCTATGATGGGTTATTCGGCATATACTGTTTCATGGGTTTCAATCTCCTTTTCTCATTTGCACATTTACATTTATTACTTTGATAGTAAAAAGTCTCACCTTAGTCCTCCTTAAATAATACACAATTGCAGCTGTTAGATTGTTCTTAGAGTGTTGTTACTAACCTGGTCTTCCTTGAAAGAAGTATGATAGCATTTTCAACATCTTGGATCATTCAGTTCAGTTTACTTATCCTCTGTGAGGCATAATCTATGTGTATTTTTTAAAGCTGCTCTGTACTTAAGTGTGGAACTTTTTTATTCTACATCTTTTTGGTGCCATAAAGAAACAGTTGTTTCTTTCTTGTTTTCTGGGATCTTCTCCTCATTGCTCCTTAATGTTGTAGCAAATATTTATAACATTTTAAGTCATAGCACTGGACAGAGTTTGGCCCAGTAATCATCCTGATGTATTCAGATAAATCTAAAAGCCTATATAGTAATCATCTATTCTTACCTAAGAAAAATGGTTAGTAATTATTGATATGAGCATTTGCTTTATAGACCACAAAATTATTTCAAAAATATTACTTTGCTTTTAAAAAAAGAAACTACTTAATATTATTTTGAGATAAAAACCTTGTGCTTGCCAAAGCATTCTAAATAATACACTCTTTCAAAAAATTTATGAAGCCCTTTACTCTGTTTTAGGCTGTATATCAGTTACTTGAGCTATCACATACACCAGTGGGTTGATTATGGTGTACGATCTACTAAGAAAATGATGCCAGCTAACATAGATACATAGGAAAATAGCCACGTGACAAAAGGGAGAGTGTTCTTACAGTGATGTCTATAGATAAACATCACTGAATTCTATTTGTTAGTGGTGTACTGTTCCTACCTGTTGAAATAGCAAGTTGTGTGTGCATATGTTTGATAACTGCTAATGATTATTAGTTTCCTTAAATACTTTGAATAATTTTAAGACTTTTCTCCACTAAATCACAACATATTATGTATTTGTTCCTTGAAATTTACTGCTGTTACTTAATTCACTCTTATATTCCTACTTTGTAACATTCTAGGGTATATTAGGGTATATCTCAAGGGATGATATAAAGTTATTAAAATAAAATTAATTATTTTAATTTTTATATATTTTATATATATAATTTTTAATTATTTTATATAACTGTATTTTTCTTAATTATTTTTGAGGAAGAGTGCTGTTGCAAAATCAGACAATGATATAATTAGAAAGTTTATTTAAATAAATGCTAATTTTAATTTATTCCAAGAAGATACAGTTTGAGGCCTCTGGGACTTTAGCTTCCTAAGACAATCTTTGCAGTGCTTTTAGAGTGACTTAGATAATTGAAACCTGAAGACCCAAAATGTCATATTTTATAAATTACTTTAGAAATGAATGGCAGATTTGTCAAAGAAAGGTAATAGGTAAAAATAATTGCAATTCATGTTCAGTAGGAGGAATTTTTAATTTTAGATTTTATACAGTGTTCAGTACATTACTGGTATTTGGTAAATATTATTTTTATAATGTCTCTAGTAAATGCTTAATTAAACCTAACTATGTTTGAAATTTGTGTAAAAATATCATTATTTCTGAGCAGATAGGTAAATTCTTGGGGCTCCTGAAAAAAGTAAATTGAATAAAGCATAAAGGGCCTCTGAAAAGGTCATTCACAGCTGAATCATTTCTGTGATTATATGTACTGTGATTATGTATACTGGTGTACTGTGATTACATTTCCTTTCTTGTAAAACTTTGTCTTGAGTTAATGATAATTGTTTCTCCATTTTTTTTCTATGTATTTGTCACTAGTTCATTTCCAGATAGCCCCTAGTTCTCTGAATCTCCTCTCATTGCACTTAAGCCACACTGAATGTTCAATTACCTTCTTAATGTTTGAATAGACCATTAAATTTTGGACCAGTCTTTGAAGTGGCATCTTGAAGGTTCTTCGACATTAAGTTCAACTTTAGGTTTTGTTAAAAGAATTATTTTGAACATTTTACACTTAAAAAATGGAAGTGAAATTAACACTATATAAAATTAACAATTTTAAAGTGAACAATTCAGGAGGATTTAATACATTTGAAATATTATGCATCCACCACCTCCATCTATCTTATTTGTTCCAAACTATTTTCACCTCAAAGGAAAACCCTGAACTGATAAATGGTTGCTCCTTACTTCTCTCTCCCTGTAGCCTATGTCACCACTCTACATTCTGTCTTTATGGATTAATCAGTTCTTGATATTTTATATACAGCCATCTCTCAGTATGTGCAGGGGATTGGTTCTAGAAGCTGATGCAGTACTAAAATTCAAGGCAAGACTAGAAGTGGGGGAGTAAAATGTTATTGTACCTACCCAGAAGAGAAATGATAGTGTCTTAGACTAAGGTGGTGGAATTGGGATGGAGAGTTATAGACAAATTCAGGAGGCAGAATTAATAGACTTGATAATTGGGTATGGAGTGACTGTTATGAGTCTTAGATAGCAATATTTGAAAAGATTGAGTTTTAAACACTAAAAGTATTTAAACAAGGAAAAAACAAAGCTAAATTTATTGCAGCTGGCATACTTTTGGATACATTAGAGGCTGAGGCCTTTAGTGTTATTTGAACTGATCAAATTATGCAAGTTTGGCTAAGTCAAATTTTTAATGAAATTTTCACCAATATTTTGGATTAAGGGTATATTGATATTTGTGGAAAAAGTATTTCTAAGCATGTGAATAAGATAAAGATCTCTATGGACATGAGTAACTCATGTAAACGATTTCAAGCAGTCAGTTTGGAGGAGGCCCTCTATATGTAGTTCCTCTTTTCAGGGATACTATGTACTTGGCAACTTAGGAATTCCTGTTTTTCCAAGTTTGCAATATTTCTGACATGTTGTATCCTCGTTACAAGTTAATGTCCACATTAATGAGTACCACATTAATTCAGTGCTATATGATTAAAATATCCCAAGGTTTTTGGTTTCTTGATGGCTTACATCTTACTATCATGCAAATGAACTCTAAATGATAAATTATTTAAGATAAATATTGAAATGAGTTCATGATAGTTTCTCTGAAATTATTTATTATGTGAAAGATGAGTGGATCAGTAAAGGCCTTGGGGACTTTCACTTCTGAAAGAATGATGTAAAAGTTAAGTTAGAGGGATCTTTCACTGCAAACCATTGGCTCTTGCATTGTTGGATTTGTAAATATTAAAGGAAGTCTTATAACAACCTTCAAATGCAAAGCAAAACAAAATAACAACAACAAAATCTCAACTAAAAATGTGAACTAAAATAGGAACAATAAAAGATAAGCACACATAAAAGGTTCCCTGAAAGTAAATGCCCATATCGTTACAGCAGTGGGGAGTCTAAGCCTTGGGCCAGTAACAGGGTGAGAAAGCCGAATATGAGATTACAGCTTTAAGCCAATGACCATAGAAGGGAGCTGAAGCGAGATAGATAGAGCTCCATGGTTCTTGGCAGAAGAAAATACAAATTCTTTATGAAGGAAAACATCCTTAAGTCCCCTAGGATTCTCTCAGTTAAGGTCAACCAGATATGAAGGTCACAACCAAAGATCACCAATCATATAAGTCATTGTTAAGTAGTTGGTTGAAAAAACAAACAATGTATTTAGACCCTCATGGACTTAAGATATTGGAAGGATCTGATATAGAATATTGAGTAACTGTGCATAAAATATTTAAAGAAATAAGAGGTGGGTTCACAAAATGAACAAGCAACAAGAGATTATCAAAGATGACCAAGAAAATTTGAAAAAGAACCAGATAGAATGTCCAGAAGTGAAAAGTGTTGTTGAAATCTCAATAGCTTGATTAAAGAGCAAATTAGACATGACTAAAGGCATCCGGTCCCATCACTTCATGGGAAATAGATGGGGAAACAGGGGAAACAGTGTCAGACTTTATTTTGGGGGGCTCCAGAATCACTGTGGATGGTGACTGCAGCCATGAAATTAAAAGACGCTTACTCCTTGGAAGAAAAGTTATGACCAACCTAGACAGTATATTCAAAAGCAGAGACATTACTTTGCTGACTAAGATCCGTCTAGTCAAGGCTATGGTTTTTCCTGTGGTCATGTATGGATGTGAGAGTTGGACTGTGAAGCAGGCTGAGCACTGAAGAATTGATGCTTTTGAACTGTGGTGTTGGAGAAGACTCTTGAGAGTCCCTTGGACTGCAAGGAGATCCAACCAGTCCATTCTGAAGATCAGCCCTGGGATTTCTTTGGAAGGAATGATGCTAAAGCTGAAGCTCCAGTACTTTGGCCACCTCATGTGAAGAGTTGACTCACTGGAAAAGACCCTGATGCTGGGAGGGATTGGGGGCAGGAGGAGAAGGGGACGACAGAGGATGAGATGGCTGGATGGCATCACGGACTCGATGGACGTGAGTCTGAGTGAACTCCCGGAGATGGTGATGGACAGGGAGGCCTGCATGCTGCGACTCATGGGGTCACAAAGAATCGGACACGACTGAGCGACTGAACTGAACTGAAAAGAGAGAATTAATAAATTGTAGGATTGATTTGAAGAAATCACACAGAATGTGCACTGGGCGGAGGGGGAGTGGAGATAAACTAGCTTAGCCTAGTCTACCTGAAATGTGCTCAGAACACTTACACTAGCCTGCTGCCACTACTTAATATCTTGAGAGAATATCATATCAGGTACTGCTAGCCTGGGAAAAGATAAAAATTCAAAATTGGAGGTATATTTTCTCTTGAATGTGTATCACTTTTGCATCAATGTAAAGTCAAAAAATTGTAAGTTGAACCATCATAAATTGGAGACATTGTCTACAAAGCAGAATAATGATGCTGCTGTCAACAACCAGCATCAATATGTGAGACATATAAGTGAGCTACCTTGGAAGTAGATCCTCCAGCCTTGGTCAGTCCTTCATATGATTGTTTTTTAACTGAAATTTCCCAAGATTGTTGTATTAGGTTTTAACATTGGTGAAATGCAGGCTGTGATATGTAAGCTACAGTTACCATTTTATCTCACTTAGGTAGCATAGGTATCCATATCTTCCCATATTTCACCAGCAGCGTATGTAGCCATGATATTCTGTATTAACATATCATGGCTCCACTTGGTCGGTAGAAATGTAGAATAGCCAATCTATTTTAAGTGAATGACTACTGAATACACCTAGGGTTGTTCTTTGAAATACCTTAAAATATCTCCATTATGGTGTTTTTTTTCCTTTTGGTCTATCAAAGATTTATTCTGAGTAAATTCTGTGAAGATGGCTTGATCTTTTCTTGTTGCCTTTTAGTTACTCTCCCCTTGTTTTATGGTAATGGTACGATATAGAATGAAGACTGAATCTGGCAAGATTCAATCTCATTTTGCCTCTGATTTGTTATATGGGTTTTTAGATAGTCAAACTATTCAGATATTCATTTCTTCCACTGTAGAATGAAGGAAGCATATTAGAATGATGACCTAAGATCTAAAACCTTATTCAGTTGAAAAATTCTGTGATTCTCTGTCTTTGTCTATAAATGTCACTGCAGGTTGAATTCTAAGCTCTGAAACCAGTTAAGCATTGTTTAAAAATGAAGACTCTGTGTTCTGGCTCTTGCAAAGTTTATTTCTTATTTGATCTAGTTAAATAATAAACCAAAGAGGAAAACAGTATTAGAGTATTAGATTTTATAGTACAAAGGGCATTTATTCATAACTATTGCCCATCCTAATAGTATTTTATGCAAATTATAATAATTGGGTTTGCATATCATCTCATTTAGAGATAACTTCCTGGTAGGAGAGGATGTCATTTAGAAATAACTCCTTGCAAGGAGAGGTACAACTGAATATATGGATATTAAGTTCTTAATCTCTATTAAAAATGCTTGCCCAAGTCCTTTAAATATTAACTATTTTGATTATGTAAAATGTGTGTAATTGAAATATGAAAGGTACTAACAGGAATTTATAGAAATACAAATTTATCTCCTTGTCACCCCATCCCAACCTTCAGCAATCTAGTTTCCCTCTCTAGAACTATTCCCTATGCAGGTAGGATATCCCATGCATATAAAGGTATACCTGTCTGTATTAAAATTATATAAATATATACACACACTGAGTAGCATACTGTGTACATTGTTCTGTTCTATGCTTTTTCCTCTTTTTGTATTAAAAAATTTCCCATCTCTGTTTATAGAAAACTGTTTATTAGTCTATCAGCTGCTTTACATTGAACCAATAATAATGGATTATTTTCAAGCTTTTGCTGTTATATTCAGTGATAAAATAAGTATAGTTACTTGTGATTTTTATATTTACCTTAAATTGTTATTTGTCTTTTGGCTTTGTTTATGCTGTGTATTTTAACCTTGCATACAATTTCAATTTTTATGTATTTTGATCTATCAGTTTTTTCTTTTATCTTTCTGGGTCTTTCAACCATTATTTGAAAGAACTTCCCTACTCTTAAGGTTTTAACAATGCTCATTTTTGTATTTAAACTTTCCATCAACCTGCAGTTTATTTTGGTGTCGTTTCCATGGTGGCTAGCCCCTTCATCTTTTTCTCACTGTTAAACAATTTCATCTTTCTCATTTTCTAAATTTTCGTATATACTTGGGTTGTTTCTGGATTCTCTTTTCATTAATGTGTCTGCCTATTGTTATATCATGACCATGCTTGTAATTATTTTAGTATTATAATGTAAAATATATAACCCGTAGTTCAGTATCTGAGTTGGGCTAATATTCCTCATTACTTCTTTTTAAAAATATCTTTCCAGTTTTACTTGCATGTTTGTTTTTTGTTTAAGATCAAGGTGTCTAATATAAAATTTTTATTGCTAATTTTTTTGACTGCATTGCATTTATAAAACATTAAAATTGTATATCAAAAAATTGATGCCTTAATAGCATTGTCTAAGATAGGATAGGTAGTTACATTTAGTCAGTATTTCTCAGTAGTTTTAAAGAATTTCATCATGTAGATCTTGTACTTTTCTTGATAAACTTGATTCTTAGGTCAGTCATCTTTTTTTGTTCCTATTGTGCTGTGTAGTGCTATGAATGAAAAAATTTATTCTTTTGTATCATCTTTTATATCATTTATATCATCCAAAATAGTTGTTGCTTATATATGTGAAGGTCATTTTTAAATTTATTAATTTTATTGCTTAAAAAAAAGTTTTTCTAGGAATACACCCATATTATTTGCAAATATAACTTTAACTTCCCACTTTTTGAGCTTTTATTCTCTTATCCAACTGCATGAACTGTTACTTTTAGAACAATGTTAAGTAGTCATGGTTATAGTGGATATGTTTTTGGCTTTCTCCTGGCTTTGGTAGGAATACTTCTAAAGCTTTCCTTATTAAACATGATGCTGGTTTTTAGGGTGAGATCTATATAAATACATATATCTATTTTATTATGTTAAGAAAGTAGCTATGTTCTTTAAATTGAGATTAAAAAAAAATTTCAAGTTTCTACCATTTTGTGTTGATTTCATGTTATTGGTGTTTTTATTTATGTATTTCCTTGCTTATTGATTTATTTCAGGTTCATTTCCATGCATACTTTAGACATGTGTTCAAACTATTTAAAGTGGTCTGTTTGAAAAATGAAACAAAAAAAAAAAACAAAGCATAATTGGTATTACAGAGATTGGATAGCAAATGAAATTTGTTTCCACTGGAAATTGATAGATTTGCAAAATCACTAGTATAGTGTGAATCATAATATTTCTGCTCATGTTAACTATTACAGAATTGTGCTATATGAACGTTAAATATTTCATTTTGATTCCCACATTGACTTTTCAGCTAACTTCTTTGCAGTTTTTAATATGCTAGTCTAGGAATTACAATATGTATTCTCAAGATCTACTGGTACCAATTTTACCTTTTACATAACAAAACATAACAAAAACATTTGCAGTAAGATAGTTCTGTTTATCACCTCCCTATCCTTTGTGACATTGTTGTCATATATATTGTACTATATACTGTAAACCCCACAATACGGTGTTTTAATTTTTGCTTTAAACTATCATATGTTGATTGGAGGAGACTTAAGGAGGTATTCGAATTATATGGAAAGTGAGGTCTTAGATTGAATCCTGAAACAGAAAATGGTCTATCACCTACTTAACAGTATTGCACCAATGTTAATTTCCTAATTATGCTATAGTTACATAAAATGTTTAGGGGGTTTAAATAAAGGATCCATAGGAAATCTCAGTACTCTTTTTGCAACATTTAAGTCTGAAGTTACTTCAAAATAAAAATTTAAAGACTAAAAGAAAGCAAAAGCTATTATAAAATCATGTGTCTTATAAGAAATCAAGAGAAGATAAGGTGTATTTTTTGTATTTACTCACAAATCTATCACTTCCTGTGCTCTTCATTCTTTCCCAAAGATCTCAGTTTTCATCTGGCATCAGTTCTGTTCAGTTTGAAAAACCTGTTTTAGAATTTTCATAGGGAAGGCTTGTAGAGGATAAATGCTCTCAGTTTTAATTTTTCTGAACATAACTTTATTTTCTCTTAATTTTTGAAGAATGATTTCACTTTCAGCATTTAAAGATATTCCAGTTTCTTCTGGTCTCACTGTTTCTCATATGAAAATTTTCCTATTTCAAGTTTCAGTTGAAAAACCCATTCTTAATCAGTATCTAAACTCCGCATGAGAAACTCGGTGAGACTATACATTCAACTGCTGTTGCAATTCAGCAGCCTGTACCATTAAGTCTTGGGTTTGATTTTTAGCAAGATCTTCTCTCTGTCTGCTGCTGCTGCTAAGTCACTTCAGTTGTGTCCAACCCTGTGCGACCCCGTAGACAGCAGCCCACCAGGCTCCTCTGTCCCTGGGATTCTCCAGGCAAAAATATTGGAATGGGTCGCCATTTCCTACTCCAATGCATGAAAGTGAAAAGTGAAAGTGAAGTCGCTCTGTTGTGTCCGACTCTTCGCGACCCCATGGACTGCAGCCTACAGGCTCCTCCGCTCATGGGATTTTCCAGGCAAGAGTACTGGAGTGGGGTGCCATTGCCTTCTCCATCCCTCTGTCTACATGAAATAAAAGATTCTTTTAGGGCTCTCATGGAAACTATGAATCTCAGACCACGATTTGGGCTGAGAGTCAACAGACTTGAATTTGTTGTTTTTATTTTTGTTAGTACTGAAATGCAGTCAAAAGGATTCATGCCATAATAGAGTCCTTATAGTTGTCATTATTATAATTTGTGAAGTACATCAGTCACTTGAGTCATTTAGGCACTTGCTTTACTTGAACTTTATTACAAACAGCCACAGGTGATGTTTCGATTATGTGTGATTCCACTGTATACTATGGGTTGTTAATATCCTATTTTCCATTGACAAGGAGCATATAACTTCCCTAAAACCCCTGAGCCAATAAGACCAATCCAAAAATCTCTTCTTTAGGAGTCTATTTCCAGGGACCACACCCTATAATAATTCTATATCGTTTTGGTTCCAATCAGGAGGCAGTAATTTAAATAGGAAAATTTAGTATAAAGAATTATTAATCTATGATAGAAGTGTATCTATAAGATTTAAGAGAATTCTCTAGAGTACCTAAAGTTTAGGGAGAATATCCAAGAAAGGGCAAACTAGGAAGGGTGTCCCTTCCTCCAAGGCTAGTGTCCTTATCAGAGAAGATGTAGTTGTAGCCCATTGAATGGCAGTTTCCAGTTTGCCTGGGCCAGAACTGGTCTGGAGTTTCTAGGTAAACATGAAGCAGCTCTTGGGCACAGGCAGGCCTTACACTGGTCACCAGTCAGATGGGAATCTAGAGGAATCAGGGGTACCAGTGCACTCAGACCTAGTGTATGGGAGTCCATGTGGGTACAAGTATGGCATTTGAGATGGTCATAGGAAACAAACCACCCCGGGGAAGGAGCAAGCAGAGGGAGTTGAGACACCACTGTGTGGGCAGGAGACCTGGGACAAGGCAGTATCTGTGTTGAGAGGCTGCAGGAGAGGAATCACCAGGCCGAGCTGAGGACTGTGAATTTGCTAAGTGACTCCATGTTCTTAGCACTTGGCTGGGGCAGAGTGCTACATGATGTCCTCATACTCGACACCATTGACTCCCTGCGCGCAACCGGGAGTAAATCGGAACTCCTTCCTCTTGCAGTGGTCCTCTAGTGCCCTCTACTGAAAAAGCTCAGTGTGTTGACTAAAGGAGATTGCCATTCATTGTTGTGGAGCAGGTATTGAAGGGTGAATTTGGAGCCTAGAGACAACTGCATTCTCAAACTCCTCAGGCCAGTAAGACTGGCTTTCTCTTTGAGTTCTAGCTGCCCTGCACTGTGTGGAATGGGATGTTCTCAGACGAAAAGCTATATACAAACAATTCTTGTCAACTGTGGTTCTCTTTCAAAGGTTGACTCCTCTCAGTCTTCTTTCCGAGTTCACTTGTCATCTTCCTTTTTAACAGTTATTTTGTATATTTTGTTAATAGTTTAAAATATTTATGTTGAGATGGTCCATATAAGCTGCTCTATCATTACTGGTAGTGGAACCTGCATTTTTATCGTACAAAGAAAAATTTAAAGCTGTGAAAGGTATTGCTAGAATAATTATATTTAACATATGTTGGACATCTACCATATATCAGATGAGATGTGTTACTTTCTTTCAGCCTAACACTAGTTATTGTCTCTGGTTTTTCCTATCAAGGATATTGAAGCTGAGGTTCCTATTTTGCCGGGATCATACGGCAGAGATGGCGTTTGAATAGACATGTCCTGTTCCACAGTGCACGTCCCATTTTTAAAGACGGAAGCATAAACACAGCTTTGGTCATAATGTTAGTACAGGAAGAAAAAAAAAGTTCTGTAATTGATGTTTTGACTTGTTCATTATAATTCTAGTCTCTTAAGTGCAAAATGGTATGCTGTCTCATTTTTGTGAATTCTTATAGGATGTGGAGCATAGTAGATTGTCAGTTGGTGTTTACTACATTGGACTTATTTTAATTCAATTCAATCCAAAGCCATACAAATATTTTAAGTACTGTATTATTTTAGGTGTTTAATAGGTTGATTAATTCTTCTTAAATATGTAAATATTTTGTTGGTTTTCAGATTTATTGCCAATATTCCCTTGGGGCTTTAGTTAATATTAAGATATGAGAATGAATTCTTATATTCCTGGCACCTGCACAGACTCCATTTGTAGTATTTATATTCTCTGTATTGGAAACCTCATGGAATATAGATAATCAGACTATTTAAACAAACAAAATTATTTATAAAAGAAAAAATGGATTCTGTTGTCTAAGCTTAAATGTTTTTCCCTTTCCTCAGAGTGATCCTAATTTTAATAATCCTTTAAAAAAGATGTGAATGTGTTTTGCCTAAAAGATCTATACTACAGAATAATTAAAAAAAAACTCTTTGGATTAAAGATTTTTTAATGGAGCACATTTTAGTTTTAGATCATTTTAAAGAGATATTACAAATAATTTAACCCCTAGCAGTCAGTCCAATAAACATTTTTTCCATCTGATATGTCCTGAGTACTTTTTCATGGCTATAGAATTTTTGGAAAATGTGACTGAGAATAATTAAATGCATTTCATTATATGCAGATATTATAATTTTATTATTTAACTATTTTTCTATTTGGGGACATGCAGATTGCTTCCAGTTTTTCCACATTAAAATAATACTTGCATGAATCTTTGCCTATGATTATTTTCTTAGTATGAATTTCCAGAATTAGAATTACATGGTTCAGTAGTATTATAATTTTTGTGGCCAACAATATGTAATTCCAAATTGTCCTTTGAAAAAGGTTATACTAATTTGTATTTTCATCAGCAGCACGTGAGAGTGCTTATTTCACCATTGCTTTGCCAATGCTGGAGGGTATGATTTTTTAAAAAACTTCATATTTTTGTGAGGTAAAGAATGATTTCTTTTCAATTTGCATTTCTTTGATTTCTAGTGAGGGTAACATTTTGCATATATTTACTGGCTACTATTAATTTTTTGAGAGTAAATTACTTACTCATGTTCATTCATCACCCTTTGAAAATGAATTAAAAATTCAAAGACATTCTATTAAAAATACTTTTAAATAAATGTAAATATTGATGAAATTGTGAATTATTCAGAATCTGTTTTTCATACTCTTCCTCCTTCTAGGTTTTTCTACTAAGTACTATTTTGCCTTTATGTATGTTAAGAAAGTAGGGGAAAAGAAGGAAAAGGAGAGAATAAGATAATGTAAAGTTATTTGAAGTTAAGTACTTTTCAAAGGTGACTGGTATTGCCACTGCTATTATTATTACCATAAAACACTTGTTTTTCTGTTGACTCTCTTTAGGTCCTACTGTTTAAGATTTTAGCTATTTGGGTCCTGAAGTCAACCAGATCTGGCTTCATATCACTGCTTTACTAGATAGATGGATAAATGTGACTTTGAACAAATAACCAAATCTCTTTGAAAGTGAAAGAAAATGTTAATTGTTCAGTTGTGTCCAACTCTTTGCGACCTCATGGACTGTAGCCCAGCAGGCTCTTCTGTCCGTGGAATTTTCCAGGCCAGAATAATGGAGTGGGTGGCTTTTCCCTTCTCCAGGGGATCTTCCCAACCCAGGAATCAAACCCAGGTCTCCCGCATTGCAGGTGGATTCTTTACCAGCTGAGCCACCAGGGAAGCCTTCAGTTTTTACCTCTCTGAAATGGAAATAGTATTTATCTCATAAGTTTCTTATGAGGGTTAAATTTGAAAATGAATGTAATATTTAGTTCAGTGCTAGCACATAGTAAGTGAGTAATGTTTGTATTTGAAAAGTTATTCTTGGATCTTTACAAGGTCTCACCAGTTATATATTTTCTTACTAAAATGGTCTCTCTGAAAATCATGCTTGTATCAAAGTAACTTGTGGTGTGGGATTTCAGACAGTGTGGCAGGTGATAGGGGAAAGTTTTTTGGGTAAAGAAGCAGTTTGGTGATGAGGAGGAAGCCTAAGGGAAGCAATTGTATTTTTGAAAAGATAACACTAAAACAGAAAAATTTTGTATTAAAGTTCATCTGTTATTAAGCTTGACGCTCTCATCTTCATAGCTGCCACTGTTGTGGTGCATTTTGAATGGTAAAAATGTGCTCAACAATGACTGCATAGATGGATAGTAGAGGAAAAAAATCATTAAATAATGCCATCATTCAGTTTAGTTCAGTTCAGTCGCTCAGTCGTGTCCGACTCTTTGCGACCCCACGAATCGCAGCACGCCAGGCCTCCCTGTCCATCACCAACTCCCGGAGTTCACTTAGACCCACGTCCATCGAGTCCGTGATGCCATCCAGCCATCTCATCCTCTGTCGTCCTCTTCTCCTCCTGCCCCCAATCCCTCCCAGAATCAGGGTCTTTTCCAGTGAGTCAACTCTTCACATGAGGTGGCCAAAGTACTGGAGTTTCAGCTTTAGCATCATTCCTTCCAAAGAAATCCCAGGGCTGATCTCCTTCAGAATGGACTGGTTGGATCTCCTTGCAGTCCAAGGGACTCTCAAGAGTCTTCTCCAACACCACAGTTCAAAAGCATCAGTTCTTCAGTGCTCAGCCTGCTTCACAGTCCAACTCTCACATCCATACATGACCACAGGAAAAACCATAGCCTTGACTACCTTTTGTTTTCCTAAAGCTGATCCTTTAGGGAAGTGACTTACTAATGAAGCTGGAAAGGTTGACTTATCTTAATCTAGCTCCTGATACAGTGTTATGTTTTGTCTCTATGGTTCCCTGTCATACAGTGTTGCAGGCTTAAAAGTTTTTATTGATAGTAAATTTCCAAAAGACACAGGGAGACTGCCAAATAAATAATGTTTGGCTAGTTAATTCTCTTTCTTCTGAAGCTCAACAGACTTTGGACTTTGTTCAGTTATAAGGAAAGATTGAAGGCGGGAGGAGAAGGGGATGACAGAGGATGAGATGGTAGGATGGCATCACCAATGTGATGGACGTGAGGTTGAGTAAGCTCTGGGAGATGGACAGGGAAGCCTGGCGTGCTGCAATCCATGGGGTCACAAAGAGTCTGACGTGACTGAGCAACTGAACTGAAGGAACTAAACCAAATGAAAAATGGAGAATCAGGATCATCATTATCTCATTCCTTGTTAAATAATTATTAATATGATCTGTGTAATTTTTGTCTAGTGGCTTTCAGTTAAAGGCAACTTGTCCAATTCTTTGTGATTTTGTTTGGCTTAAAAGCGTATACTTTTAAAAAATCTTGTTCCTGAGATTTCCAATTTGCTGTTTTTATCAGCCAACTTTTAAAATTTTCTATTTTTATGAGAAAATTATAAAAAATTCAAAACTATTGTTCTTTTTTTTTTTTAACCTAAATTGCCTTAATGTAGGATAAATTGCCTAAATGCTTCTTAAATTGTTCTATGAAAGTGTCCCTAAAGATAGTTTATTACTTAGGAGGTTTTACCAGAGCTGGCTGCTGTGACTGGGTGATAGCATGGACTTTGGAAATAGCATTGAAGATGGAAAGAAGTGTTGGTATAGGAGATAAATTTTGGAGATGGCATTGACCTGACTTGCTAATGAAATGTGGTATAAAGAAAAGAAGGCAGGGCTTCCTTGGTGGTCCAGTAGTTAAGAATCTGCTGCAATGCAGAGAACACTGGTTAGATCCCTGGTCTTGGAAAATCACACGTGCTGTGGAGCCACTACACCCGTGCGCCGCAGCTGCGGAGCCCGTGTGCGGCAGCTGCTGAAGCCTGTGTGCCCTGGAGCCTGCGGGCTCTGCAGCAGCAGAAGCCGCCCCAGTGAGAAGCTGGCGTGCGGCAACAAAGAGGAGCCCCTGCTCACCGCGCCAGAGAAGGCCCGTGTGCAGCAGTGAAGCCCCACCAAATAAAGAAATACAGCTTAAGGCAGGGATGGCTTACTTACTGGTGGGGAGGAACAGAGTTGGGAAGGAGAGAGATGAAATCAAATGTTCGGTTTAGGACATGTCTGAGATATTTCTAGTAGACTCAAGGGGAAATATCAAATAGGCAGTCATATATTTGAATCTGGAGCTCAGAGTAAAGGTCAGGACTGAAGATAGGAATCTAATAAATTGTATTTAAAGCCATGGGATAGGATGAGATCATTATGGATTATGTGTAGTTTAAGGAAAGAAGACTTGGTACTGAATCCTAACACCTGCATTTAGAGATTTGAAGAGCCAGCAAAGGAGATTGAGCGGAAGCTGCCAGAGCAGTAGGAGCAAAAGCAGGAGAACATAGTCATCAGAACTGAGAAAGACTCTTGTTTCAGTAAAGGGTGACAGGTGTGTCAAAGGCAAGAGAAAGCTTGAATCAGATGATTTCAGAGAAGTGACCATTACATTTGGTAATAGAGAGGTATTGTTGGCTTTGTAAGTGATTTCAGTGGAATGGTGCTGCCAGATGCTATATTTGCATGAGAGAAGAGTGAAGGGGAAATGGGGTTTGAGAAAGTTGGGGGCTAACTAAGTTGGGGGACAATATTTTGGGGGAAGTATAACTTTGAAGAGAAGCAGAAAAATGAGGTGATACTTAGTACTTTATATGACTAAGGATTGTAAATGACTTCACCCCAAACCTGTGAAGGAGGCATTGAAGGTCACAGTTTTTAAAGCTAAACTTCAGTTTATAATTTCCCTGGTAGCTCAGCTGGTAAAGAATCTGCCTGCAATGCAAGAGACCCTGGTTCACTTCCTGGGTCAGGAAGATCCCCTGGAGAAGGGATAGGCTACCCATTCCAGTATTCTTGGGCTTCCCTTGTGGCTCAGCTGGTAAAGAAAATCCCACAGTACAGGAGATCTGGGTTCTATTCCTGGGTTGGGAAGATCCCCTGGAGAAGGGAATGGCTACCGACTCTGGCCTGTTGTTCTGGCCTGGAGAATTCCATGGACTGTATAATTCATGGGGTCGCAAAGAGTCAGATGCTGAGTGACTTTCACTTTCATATATAGGACTTGTACTTAAGGTTTAGCCTTGTTTATCAGAATATGATGGTAATGCCTTTTGCTGCAATCTTTTCTGTTCAAATGATTCCAATTTTATTATTAACTAAGGAGATACTTATTATACCAATTTGTTATAATAAAACCTAGCTGGATATTCAGTTCCTCTGTGTTCTTGTCGATTTCCTGTCCGCTTGCTCTATCAGCCATTAAAAGAAGTATATAAAGTTTTTCACAGTAATTGTGGATTTGTCCACTTTTCTGTTTTACTTTTGTCCATTTTTTTTGCACTATATAGTTTGGTATAGTGTTATATTAGTTATATTACATAGTTATTATATATATATATTAGCATAACAACCTCAGGAACCTCTCTCTGTGGCATATACCAATAAATATCTGTTTTTTCTCATGGGTCTGTGTTTGACTGGGTAGTTTGCTTCAGGCTGAAGACTGAGTTTAGTTCTACCTTATGTGGTATTGTTTTGCAGCTCCTGCTAATGGGAAAAGGTTATCTGGGTCATTCTCTTCTTACAGTAGATCAGTGAGCACAAGACTCAATCCAGAATGTGCAGATACATTTAAAGGCCTTTGTTCACGTCATGTTCACTGACAGTCCACTGGCTGATGGAAGTAATCTGGCCAGGCCTAACATTAAAGAGAGTGGGGAGAATACCTTCAGTGAGATGTAGAGGGATAAGTATATTTGCTGAATAACAACTCATTTTATCATATGGGTATACATAGATTTAGCATTGTGATATTTTCTTGATGGATTAACTTTTAAAATTATTACTGTGAAATGTCTTTATCTTGAATAATATTACTTTTGTTAAAGTCTGATACTTGTGTAGCTTTATCAGCTTTTTGGCTTGTGTTTGCATGTTACATCTCTTTCTATCCTTGTACTTTTGATCTTTCTGTATCTTTTATTCAAAGGGTGTCTCTTATAAGTCATATATTGAGTTTTATTCCATTTTTTCAATAACTCTCTTGATGTAATTCATATGCCATTATATCCTTTTTAAATTCAGTGATTTTTAGTATATTTGTATAGTTTTGCATGGATTGCCACTATCTAAATCTAGAATATTTTTATCATTCCAAAAATAAATCCTTTACCCATTAGCAGTCACTCTATTTTCCCTACCTGCCTTAACCTCCCAGACTCTGGTGGCTACTGATATACTTTCTGGCTCTGTGGTTTTGTCTATTCTGGATATTTCATATAAATAGAATCATACAATATTTGGTCTTTTTTTGTGCATGACTTCTTTCTCCTAGATTGTGTTTTATGCTCATCTATATCATGGCATGTATTAGTACTTCATTCTTTTTATAGTGTTTTTTTCTTTGTCTGTTTCAGTTTATTTTCTGTTGGCTGGCTTTCTAGTTCATCAGTAATCTACTGTTAAACTCATCTATTGAATTCTAATTTTAGTAGTTTTTCAGTTCTACTGTTTCCATTTTATATTTTTAATATTTTAATTCTCTGCTGAAATTCTCAGCCTGTTTCTCAATATTTTCCATCTGTTTCTTCATTTTCTTAAATATATTAGTTATGGTACTTTAAAAGTTCTTACTTGCTAACTCTGCTTTCTAAATTGTCTGTGTTTCTGTTTTTTTCTCTTGATTGTCAGCTTTGTCTTTCTTGGCATATCTGGCAATTTTGATAGAAAGGTGGCCATTGTGTATAAAAATTGGAGAGTGTTCAGAGAATGTTTTCTTTTGGAGAAGTTCTTTCTTTCCTCTGGTAAGCACATAGAGTGGGGCTGATCACCTTAATCTACTGAGATACTGAGTTGAGGCTAGCCTTCGAGAACTTTCTACGAAGAGCTCCGTGTGTTCAATAAAGCTTCTTGCATCATAGGTTCTGAGCTTTAATTCTTGTCTCCTCAGCTTCTGAGATTGCTGAAAACTTACCTCTTACTTTTTGAAGGCTTTCTGCTTAGGCTCTTGTCCTGCATTATTTAGCAGATGTCTTAAGGAGAAAGCTGGCTCTATGTCAGACTTAGTTCTCTACCTCTCTTTTTTCTCTGGGATCTTGGCCCTTCAAGTTTCTAATTTTGCTTTACTAGTCCCAGGAGATAAGCAAAAACTCTGTATGTTTCTGTGTTTTCCAGAAGCAACCTTCCTTCTTGAGAGGAAAGCTAGGATGGATTCTCAGCCTCTTGACCTTTACCCGGAATTAGCAATGCCCACAGGGAAAGAGGCAGTAGAATATCAGCTCACCTCAGCTCCTTTCTGCTCCCTGGAATCTTGGCTTCTCTAGTGCCAGTTGCTTCATCTCCTCTTTCTGATGCCTTTAAACAGATAGTTTAAAAATATATATTATCTCAGGCAGTAAAGAGTCTACCTGTAGTGTGGGAGACCGGGTTCAATCCCTGGATTGGGAAGATCCCCTGGAGAAGGAAATGGCAACCCACTCCAGTATTCTTGCCTGGAAAATCCCATGGGTGGAGGAACCTGGCAGGCTATAGTCCATGGGGTTTCAAAGAGTCAGACACGACTGAGTGAACATGTCCATCCATCCATTATGTAGATATTTTGGAGTATTTCTGATAGGAGAGTTGGTCTGTCACAAAGTACTCCATCATACTTAAATCAGTAGTTTGACCTAACTGGATAATATCTCTACTTCTGTTTATGAGTGAGTCAAAGCAGTGTTGGTCAGAGAAATACACTAACTTTTATTTTATAATTAACTTTTATAGTTTATTCATATTTATGCAGTTGTCTTGCAGTTATTCTCTGTAAGAAGGCAAAAGTTTATAAGAATTACTCCAGACCTTGGAGATAGAGATTCACAAGTTGTGTATGTGAGACACTTGTTTGTGAAAGGCTTTTATAGAATTGCACAACACTTTCAAAGACTTAAATTCATTTGATCCTTTCAGCTTTCTAAGTATTATTATTTTCTTCTTGATTTTCCAATTAAGAGTTGAGCTTGAAAAGACTATGACTTGTCTTCTTTCATGTGCTGCTTTTGGGTAGAATTAGGTCTCAAAACCAGATCATATGACTCCCAAATCTGATATTTTTTCCCACATACATCCATTTGGAACTCTAGAAACTGTTTCTTGTGTAAATCAATTTGTCTTACTTCCTAATAGGGTTATTAGAACTGTAAAGTAGTGTCTAACCTCCAGATATACTCAGAGGACGCATTTTCTTTATTTTTTTCTAAGTGAAACATAAGCTCACAAAGAGTTTTGTGTTTGAACTGTCAATACTTGAAATAAGTTTTATTTCTGTCTTGTCTGTTTTTCATCATCTAGTTTAGTAAAATGACCAAAGCAAAATTGAAGTGCCAGAATAAAGACCCTTGAATAATCTATATCTTGAAGAGCTGTTTTCTTTTATTCCTAACAGACTCATATTATTGTTAGGGTTCCTGGGTCTGATTGTTAAATTATTTGTCACCTGCCAGTTATGCCATGATCAATGATTTGCTTCTGTTACACCTCCTCCTTCTCTCTGTAATTGACTATTTTTGATCTGTTTTTGCTCAAAAACTAGATAACCAAGAGTGTTAAAAATGTCTTTAAAAAGAAGAATACCATCTTAGTACTTAAGAGGGTAGGTAGAGTTGCTTTTCTATATTTTATGCATAATGAAATTGAGGTCCAGAGAAATTAATTGCTTTGGCCAAGATGCACAGCAATTAGTTAACGCAGGACAAGAGCTAAATGTTTTCTATGGACTGTACTATGGTCTTCAATTTTTCCACCATTTTTCTTTTTTAGGGCCTGAATAACTCTAATGAATAAAGCACATCTTTCTTGAATATTTAGAGATCTTTTTCCTTCCTAATTGGTAGATAAATTCTGCCAGACATGTTACTTCAGCAGAAGTTTGGTTTGTTTGTGTATATGTGTTTATACTTAATATTATATACTAATTCTTAAAAACTTAAATTTGTCATCTGTGATCTTAGATCAGGTATCTGTTATTATAATTAAACATCTCAATTCACTTAAGCCCATGCAGCTGAAACCCTATAGCAGTTTTCATTTTCATAAATCTAAAATTTCCATTCTGAAGCCAGAAAAAGCCATTGACAGGAATATATGAAGATTTATTCTGAAAATTGCTGAGCATAATATAGCTAATATTTATAGTAGAGATATCATAGATGCTTAATAAATGTTTGAAAAATGCTCTTTCTGAAAACTTCAGAAAAGAGAAAAATTGCTTAATAGTCACTTTGAGTGAGTTCACATTTAATATATTAGTAAGTGTTGAAGCAATGTTGAGGAAGTAGAGTTGAAAGCATTTTTTTACTACAGTCCTAATTACAATAGTCAGAACATTGCTTTAATACATATTTAACCATTATTTTAAAGGAATTTAAATGACTTTATGAAATGTTCATAATGAATGTTTCAGGATGAACTGTGGGACTTTAGGTTAACCTGGCTATTGGGAAGTCTGATGATTGAAATGTTCTGTAGTTTAGGAGCTTACAAACGTTTTCTTATCACAAAGAGAGAGCCTTGCCATTGGCTTGTATGCCAAACCCAAGTGAGAGTTCACTGGCTATGATTCCGTACCCCTAGGCTCTCCCTCCAGTTCTCTATCTGTATTTCTTTTTGAGGTGGATAAGAGGGTGGGTATGAGTATCTTCTGTGGAAATCTTTTTTTCTCTTTAGATTTCTAGTTTTGTTGGATATACCGAATCTTTGGGCTTCCTGAGTGGCTCAGTGGTAAAGAATCCGGCAGGCAGATGCAGGAAACTCGGGTTTGTTCCCTTGTGTGGGAAGATCCCCTGGAAAAGGAAATGGCAATAGTGACTGAGCGTGCACGCACACATACATCTGATGCTCTACTTTATGTTGGGCAAAAACTGGTCGGAAGAAATGCTTTAATCCCTAATTTACACCAGATTGTTTTAATATTTAGGACCCATCAGTTTTTATTTTGGGGAAGGCAGTGTTATCTCTTGGTTTTAGGGAACTGTTTTCCTCAAACACTGGCCAGCAAATAGAATGACAGAATTTTAGAAATGGGAGATACATCAAGGAATCCAGTAAATATTGAGAGTTGGGGACTAGTTTGCTTAGTGTTTTGACCTACATATATTTTAACCAAATAGAATGTGTCTTTCATCTTACTTAATAGATTTATCTTTACTTTTGGCTGTCAAAAAATGCTGGAAAATTTCTGCTTTTATCCTGTTTACTCTCATATTATGGAAATGATAGCTCTCATTCCAATCTTCTTGGGTAACTAGTCTTTAGAGAATTTTAGCTTTATATTTTTATATTAAGTCTCTTTAAATGTGGTCAGTTTCATATAGAGAAAAGCTGGGAAGCTTAATAGTAACACTTGGTTTGATATCCTAGCTCTGCTTCTTACTCACTCTGCAACCCTGGGCAAGAGAGTAATTGTCTCAGAGCCCAGGTTCCTCAACTATAAAATAGGTTGTAGTGAGTATTACCTACTTGCTATCGAGGAGTGAGTTGTAATGAGTATCCAGTTAAGTCGCTCAGTCATGTCTGACTCTTTGCGACCCCATGGACTGCAGCACATAAGGCTTCCCTGTCCATCATCAACTCAAGATATGACCAACTCAAGATATGAAAACTATTCTATTATTCTGGAACATGGCATGTATTTTACAATTTAATCATTGATTTTTCAAAATTATTCTTGGGTCATACGTTTCTAAATAGGTTTTGGTTTTGAGATGGTTACGTTGTTCTTAAGTATCGTAATATGTAGTAGGAATGTTCATACCTCAGGAAATTCATAGCATTGCTGCAGCAGATTACTGTTTACATTAAAACATGGATAATAAAATCATATCTGTTGCAAATCACATGAATTCATTGAAATTTTCTTTTAAATGGAAATATGTTACTATCTAAGTTTATTAAAAAGATATAATAATTTTGTTGTGTAATACCTGACTTATTTTGTAATTTACAGAATTTCAGACCCCATTTGTACTTTCTAGCCTGTAACAATCTGAGAAAGGCCAGCTGAAGGAAGAGATGCTGAGGCCTTTCAAAAAAGAGTACTCTGTTGCATTGCTCAGAGATTAGGTTTCTTGACATTTGCTTTAAAGCCCTGAATAGTTTGTGTTAAGAGCTCTGCTATTTGCTAAACTACCTCAGTAACCAGCATGCTGTGAAGCAAGACACCACCTGAAATCGTTCAGCAGTATCTTTTTACTTTAGTTTTCCTATACTTACACGTGTGGTTATATATCATAGACCATTGGAAAAAATTTTATATGAGTAATGTTGCTTTTTCTCTAATTTTTTCCACTGGTTTGAAAAATAATTAAGCAAAGTCTTTAATACCTCTTTGAAAATTATTATTGAGGTTTTTGTAACTGTTTTGAAAGATCATGAGTCCATTATATAATCTTTTAAAAATCTTTTAAGTGGGATGTTTAAATTAAAAAAATCAGAATATTATTGAAAGCTTTCCATTGATAGAAAAGCTACTTTGATTTTTGTTTCATGATCATTAATTAAAAATATCAGTTACACAAATTATGATTTACAGCTCACACAGTAATTTTCATCTATCTTCATAATAAAAATTCACTCATGATCTCTTGCATAAAAAGACAGTAAACACCACCTGCCAGAGCACTGTGGCAATAAGAGCCATCAAGTGTGCATTCACTTCACTATGCAAAGCAACAGTGAAAGAGTTAATAAAAGCTGAATACATTACAAGATTACAAAGGTTTTTATTTATTAGGGGATAGGGAGGGTATGGAGTATATGGGATGAGACAGTAATAACCTCTCCATTCTGCAGGACTGACCTGTTGCTTTGGAACTACTCGCTTAGCCCCGCAGGGACTGTGAAGCTGTGTTTTGGTGGTCTATAGGAGAGGTTAAACTTGGCAAATGTGGTAGTGAATGATGTCATTGAATGCATACCATATGTACTGAGAGTCAGTGAATGCTATTCTTACTGCCGTGCACAGGCATATGTAAGTGTTGGAATGGAAAAATCATTTTTATGAAAATACAGAGAAGTGAAACAAGAATGTTCTGTCCCGGGCCTGATCAAATCACCAGTAGCTGCCAAGTACGAATACTCCCTGTAAGGTTTTCTCTTCTTAATTCTCTAGCTTCCGGCCTTTTGTTAGCTCTCAAAGTAGTCCATTCGGAAGGCCTTATTCAGCATGTTCTTTCTATTGATATGATATGAACGCCAAATGAAAGTTCCATTTTCTCCATTAAGTAAAGCTGGGAGAGTATTTTAGTGTGTATGGTTTGTAGCAGATGGAAATGATTAATTGATTTAGCTAACTTGCCAAATTGTTCTCTTTTTTTCCAGTAGAACAGGGTTATCGGGGAGATTCGTATGGTAGTCATTGTTCTACTTCTTTATATATCAGAAAGGATATAGTTGTTGTGTTTTAATTATTCTCATTACTGTTATTTAAGACATTGTGCTCTAATAGTATATGGCTATGTCAGTAATGGATATGTCAAGTAAGTAATGCAATTGATTTCTATTAGGAATTTACAACCTATAAGACAGAATAGAAGAATTCATGGAGATAAAAAAATTTTATGTACCCAGTTATTTTATTCATAAAATTTTGTTCCAAGTCACAGTGTCCTTAGTAAAAATCCAGTGTTGTTTTTCTTAACCTTGAATATATGCCATCTTAAAATCTTAAACTGCTTTGTATTGTATACAGAGACCACTTCATAAACAGATAATATAATTTCAAGAGTACATAAAAAGAAGGGTGGGAGGAGGGGGAATAAGATGAAGACAGTCAGAAGTTGCAAACTTCCAGTTGTAAGATAAATAAGTACTATGGAACTAATACACAACATGATAAATATAATTAACACTGCTATATGTTATATGTGAAAGTTGTTGAGAGTAAATCCTCAGTTCTCATTATAAGGAAGAAAGATTTTTTCCCTGTTTCTTTAATGTTGTATCTATATGAGATGATGAATGTTCACTGAACTTTATCTTTGTTGGCAAAGTAATGTCTCTGCTTTTTAATATGCAGTCTAGGTTGGTCATAACTTTTCTTCCAAGGAGCAAGCATCTTTTAACTTCATGGCTGCAGTCACCATCTGCAGTGATTTTTGGAGCCCCCCAAGATAAAGTCTGTCACTATTTCCATTGTTTCCCCATCTATTTGCCATGAAGTGATGGGACCGGATGCCATGATCTTTGTTTTCTGAATGTTGAGTTTTATGCCAGCTTTTTCACTCTACTCTTTCACTTTCATCAAGAGGCTCTTAAGTTCTTCTTCGCTTTCTGCCATAAGTGTGGTGTCATCTGCGTATCTCAAGTTATTGATATTTCTTCCTTTAACCTTTATGCTACAATTGTTTTAATATATAATTGTATATATTTATTATGTATTCTATTTAAAATTATCATATATAATTTATATATAATTTAATTATCTCATCATTATGTATTATATATTAATATATTTAATATAAATTAATATATAATATCTGCATATCTGAGGTTGTTGATATTTCTCCTGGCAATCTTGATTCCAGCTTGTGCTTCTTCCAGCCCAGCATTTCTCATGATGTACTCTGCATATAAGTTAAATAAGCAGGGTGACAGTATACAGCCTTGATATACTCCTTTTCCTATTTGGAACCAGTCTGTTGTTCCATATCCAGTTCTGTTGCTTCCTGACCCATATAGGTTTCTCAAGAGGCAAGTCAGGTGGTCTGGTATTCCCATCTCTTTGAGAATTTTCCATAGTTTATTGTGATCCACACAGTCAAAGGCTTTGGCATAGTCAATAAAGCAGAAATAGATGTTTTTCTGGAACTCTCTTGCTTTTCCCATGATCCAGCAGATGTTGGCAATTTGATCTCTGGTCCTCTGCCTTTTCTAAAACCAGCTTGAACATCTGGAAGTTCACGGTTCACGTATTGCTGAAACCTGGCTTGGAGAATTTTGAACATTATTAGCGTGTGAGATGAGTGCAACTGTGTGGTAGTTTGAGCATTCTTTGGCATTGCCTTTCTTTGGGATTGGAATAAAAACTGACCTTTTCCAGTCCTGTGGCCACTGCTGAGTTTTCCAAATTTGCTGGCATATTGAGTGCAGAACTTTCACAGCATCATCTTCCAGGATTTGAAATAGCTCAACTGGAATTCCATCACCTCCACTAGCTTTGTTCGTAGTGATGCTTTCTAAGGCCCACTTGACTTCACATTTCAGGATGTCTGGCTCTAGGTGAGTGATCACACCATCGTGATTATCTGGGTCGTGAAGATCTTTTTTGTATAGTTGTTCTGTGTATTCTTGCCACCTCTTGTTAATATCTTCTGCTTCTGTTAGGTCCATACCATTTCTGTCCTTTATCGAGCCCATCTTTGCAAAATGAAATATTTCCTAGGTATCTCTAATTTTCTTGAAGAGATCTCTTTCCCATTCTATAGTTTTTCTCTATTTCTTTGCATTGATCACTGAGGAAGGCTTTCTTATCTCTTCTTGCTATTCTTTGGAACTCTGCATTCAGATGGGTATATCTTTCCTTTTCTCCTTTGCCTTTTGGTTCTCTTCTTTTCTCAGCTATTTGTAAGGCCTCCTCAGGCAACCATTTTGCCTTTTTGCATTTCTTTTTCTTGGGGATGGGCTTGATCACTGCCTCCTGTACAGTGCCACTAACCTCATCCATAGTTCTTCAGGCACTCTATCAGATCTAATCCCTTGACTCTATTTGTTACTTTCACTGTATAATCATAAGGGATTTGATTTCATACCTGAATGGTCTAGTGGTTTTCCCTAGTAAGTCTGAATTTGGCAATGAGTATTTCGTGATCTGAGCCACAGTCAGCTCCTAGTCTTGTTTTTGCTGATGGTATAGACTGTCTTCATCTTTGGCTGCAAAGAATGTAATCAGTCTGATTTTGGTATTGACGATCTGGTGATGTCCATGTGTAGAGTTGTATCTTGTGTTGTTGGAAGAGGGTGTTTGCTATGACCAGTACATTCTCTTGGCAAAACTGTATTAGCCTTTGCCCTGCTTCATTCTGTCCTCTCAGGCCAAATCTGCCTGTTACTCCAGGTATCTCTTGACTTCCTACTTTTGCATTCCAGTCCTCTATAATGAAGAGGACATCTTTTTTGGGTGTTACTTCTAGATCTTGTAGGTCTTCATAGAATCGTTCAGCTTCTTCAGCTTTACTGGTTGGGGTGTAGACTTGGATTACTGTGATATTGAATGGTTTGCCCTGGAAACGAACAGAGATCATTCTGTCATTTTTGAGATTGCGTCCAAGTACTGCATTAGAACATATAGTAAATATAAATAATAAAGTATATGTTATCATATATAAAAATTCTGTTAATATTTCATATATTTCATTCTAGTTTTTTTCTGTGTGTGTATACATGGATAAATGCATGAACTTATCTGTGTGTTTAGATATGGATATATATTTTTATTTTTGTAATGTTTGGAAGTCGTTTGAAATGAACATTTCCTTAGCTATTTTTACTTTATATAGCATAAGATTTTCTCATGTCATTAAAATGTTTTTAGAAATCTCATTTTTAATGAGAATTGAGACTCTGGTTTCTTTTCAGATTGTATAAATCTTTCACACACACCCCCTTTTTTTTTGTAATGAAAATTGAGTTTTTATCTTTAAAAGGAAATGCTACCTTTTGGAAAAAGTCACTAGACCTTTCCATTAAAATTATTCTTTCTTTTTTAGATAGCTTGTCTTGGCTTATCTGGCTGTCTCTCAGCTCCTAAAATTTGAACTGGAGAAGCAGTGGGTAGGATTAAATAATAAGGTAGTTGAAGCTATCAGTTGACACATTAACTCTCATTTTGGCTCTTTTCATTCTGTATCAGCATGACTGTTGTAGAGAAAAAGCAAGAACGAATATCTTCCTGACTGCTACAGAAATTCAAAGTGTGGACTGGTTAATAACTGCTATTTACTGTATTGTCTTAAGTATGAGTATTAAAGAAGAAATTTCAAGTGAAGATATTCAAAGAAGCATGGTATGTAAAATTCATATGGAAAAACTACTGTTTTTTAGTTAAATTTCATAAAGGAAATTTTCAATCATACAAAGGTAGAGCAAATTATATAATGAATCAATATTAAAAATTCATAAATTATCAGCTGATAGACAATTTTATTTCACCTTTGCATCATCCTTTCCCCCTTTCACTGGATTTTCTTGAAGAAAACAACAAGAAGTTATTATCAGGAAAGTGTTTTTTTATTAAAAGCATGTTTTCTTTCAGAGCTGGGAATGGACAGCCTCAGAAGCTGACTGTGAATCAGGTGTCAGAAAAATATTATGATAGAAAGGGTAACATCCATTTAGCAGACATTCACTGAATGTTTGTTATGTTGAAACAAATTTTCTACAGGATAATACAGATTTAAAAAACATTGACCCTGCCTTTGAAGAGGTAATTTTCTAGGAGAGGATACAGATAAATACTACATAATTATAACAGTAGAGCAAGGGTTGAGATTTCATATATGTATACGTACATGTATATATAGCACGTGTGTGTGTATGTGTGGTGAATATTTGAATGTATACATATATATTTATACATACACATGTATAGGATACTATAGGAATACCTAGGAAAAGTATATAACCTAGGATGTAAAATTACTTATGCTTTGTAATTGCCCTTTGTGTATCTAGCTTTTAGTTGTTGTTTACATACATTTTAAAGTCTTTTCATGAAGACAGTTACCAGAGATAGCTGAAAGAGGTTAATGGACAATTTGGTTTGTAGTTATTACTCAGATGAGAGGGAAAATAGTTTTTTTCCTTTACCATATTCATGCTCAGATCACTGTAGAACACAGGAAAAGAAATGTATGTTGTTTTATTGCCAGGTTTATATTAAAGATCAAGTCTGTAAATGTAGTAAATATAACAAATTATTGATTTACATGAGTCTGTTGACTCCAGCATAGTTGTGAGTGAATTGGAAAAGCTCATCTTTTCACTATTGATCCATGCTTTAACTGGTGTGTTTGTTCGTCTGAGGCTGACTCCATAGGATATGCTTCTCTCTGAGGCATGAATTACAGTGGGTCTGCCAGCTTTCATGTGAGGTGGACAATCATTATGAAACTGGCAATCGTTAGATCAGTGCTTGGAATCTGTCTCAGGCTGCTACTGACTGGAACTAATGATCACTTATTAATTTTTGTCAGATAGTTCCATTATTTATTAGCATCTTGATAATGTGCAAGATTTTTTGAAGACCTTAGCTAAGATTATTAAGATATAGCTAAAGACAATATTAACTATAGTGTGGATTATCCTTGCTGAGAATAATAAGATTTTTATACAATATTTTAAAGTTTAGAGTTCACCATAAATCCTAACAACTCAATAAGGTAACCTTTTCATTATCATCATTTTGTAGATATAAAAGCTGAAGCTTAATGGTATTAAGTGATATTTCCAAATTTACCTAGTAAGTTTATAGCTAGGGTTCAAACTCATTTATTTATCAATAATCAGTTATTTTGAGTCTACTTATTAAAGGCACTGGGATAAAGTTGTGAAAACTCATGGCACTTTTATCCCCAGGGAGAGCCAGATATTAAACTAATCAATCATGGGATAATTATTTAATTACAATTGTGATTAATGGTGTGAAAGAGTACAGTGCAAAATGAGAGCAAACAGGAAGACCTTACCTCATCTGGAATTCCCTGGAAACATACTTCATCTGAGTTCTGAAGAAAGGGGAGGAGGTAGGAGGAACGGGGGAAGAATCTGAAATTATAGGTGTGTTTGAAGCACAAAGAATGAGTGAAAAAGATGTCTGGTGATGTAGTTAGGGGACAGGGCTCAAATCTTATGTTTTTTCACAGAAAAACTCAACAAATTTAGTTCCTACTACCTTCTACGAGGCAATGTTTGATGCTATATGAAAGAATTTGTTGTTCAGTTGCTAAGTCGTGTCTGATTCTTTGTGACCCCACGGACTGCAGCACGCCAGGCTCCTCTGAAAGAATACAAATGTCCAATCTAAATTAGAAAATGCAAAAATTAAAATGCTGCCCAGAGCCAGCCCTGGACTTTTATGGGTATTGTGGTATTATATGGTCAATTTTTATTAACAAAATATATAGCCCAAACTAGGATATGCTTGCTTTTTATCCTTGTTTTGAAGGATCAATTCCTTTCCTCTGACTTTTATAAAAATTGGGAAGATCTTCATTATGCAAGATTTCTGTGTTGACAGCTTAATTGTCAGAATCTTGTGGAAAGCTTTTTAGAAGGACTTTTGGGTGCTACTTTCACATTTTCCTTTATAATTTAGAACGGGTTTGCATGGTTCTTAATGTGTTGCCAGTCACTAAGTGATATTGATATCAGTAGATGAATATTTTCCAAGCTGCAACTCTCCTCAGACTCAGGGATAACGGAGGTTAGGCTATAACAGACAGATATTGCTGCTCCAGGGTAGAAACAGCAATTATCTCTTAACTGGTTGTTACCAGATAATTTTTAAGGCTTTAGTTATAGTCCATCACCAAAAATCATAATGCTGTTCTGTTCCACTTGGGAAATGTGTATGAGGATATTGTTTTAACTATGTAAATCTTTAAAGATTTGGTGAAAAAACATAATGCTTTTATAGGTACTAGAGAAAGCTTTTAGAACCAATCAACTCTTTAACTTAAAGCATCAGAATACCCTGTGAAACCCAGAACTTAGTGGCAGTTAAAAAATTCATTGCCTCTAAAGAAGACTGGTTATAAAAAAGTGAATAGGTATGTGATGATTTTTAAAAAATATATTTTCCAACATTGCATAAATTATATAAAAAAGCAAAAGAGTAGCATAACAGACGGAGAAGGCGATGGCACCCCACTCCAGTACTCTTGCCTGGAAAATCCCATGGACAGAGGAGCCTGGTAGGCTGCGGTCCATGGGGTCGTGAAGAGGCAGACACAACTGAGCGACTTCCCTTTCACTTTTCACTTTCATGCATTGGAGAAGGAAATGGCAACCCACTCCAATGTTCTTGCCTGGAGAATCCCAGGGACGGGAGAGCCTGGTGGGCTGCCGTCTATGGGGTCACACAGAGTTGGACATGACTGAAGTGACTTAGCAGCAGCAGCAGCAGCATAACAGAAAGACTCCTGGCCCCTCTGTTTGCATTATTGTGAAAATATGAAGTTTTGAAATGAAGAACTGCTCAGTAAGATTCTAATTCAGTTTTAAAAAATCTGGATCAATAGGATTTCTTCACACATATATAAAAGTTGTTCTAGAGGAGATCTTGTTAAATAGAATAGGAATAAATATCATATATTTCAAACTGACTTTTATCAGATCTCTAGTACAGACATTCTGAGATTCAAAATGTGAAACTTCTTTCTACATGGGAACGTGAAATATAAGCTATTTGTGATTTGAAGTAATGTCCTGCTCTTACGTTTATTTTGTATCCCTTATTACATCAGTTATATCTTTTGCAATTAAAAAAATTCCATCTTCTCCTGTCCATTCTCACTGCCACTGCCCTCGTTCTGACCCACATTAACTTTGAAAAAGCTCCATTTTATTTCCATATAATATACATACAGAAAAGTATAAATCATGTGTGAATCAAGTGATGAACATACTCTTAAAAACCACCACTCATATTGAAGAAATGGGATATTACCAACACTTTTGCTTCCCTGGTGGCTCAGAGCTTAAAGCGTCCGCCTCCAATGCGGGAGACCCGGGTTCGATCCCTGGGTCAGGAAGATCCCCTGGAGAAGGAAATGGCAACCCACTCCAGTATTCTTGCCTGGAGAATCCCATGGACTGAGGAGCCTGGTGGGTTGTAGTCCACGGGGTCACAAAGAGTCGGACATGACTGAGTGACTTTACTTACTTACCAACACTTTAGAAGCACTTTTTTTTTTTTCTCCCTCCCAATTTTCCCCTCCCATTCTTCTCTAAAGGTAACCCCTATTCAGATGTCTAACAGAATGGATATTGATCTTTCTTTAAATGGAATACAATAGTATAGGTTGTTTGATGGCTTTCCGTGTGTTTTGGCTCTTTCAGCTTCACAATATGTTTGTGAGATTGACTTGTTACATGTAGCAGTAGTTTGTTGACTTTTATTGCTGAATATAAATATAGCAGTTTACTTTTACATCCTGTTGCTGGATATTTGGATTGTTTCTAGGTTTTAGTTATTATGAATAATGATACTATAATCATTCCTGGATAATTTTTAAATGCACAGGCATATGTATTTCTGTTGGGTACATACCTGAAAATGTAGTTACTGGGTCATGGTGGTGGTGGTTTAGTCTCTAAGTCATATCTGACTCTTGCTACCCCATGGACTGGAGCCCACCAGGCTCCTCCGTCCATGGGATTCTCCAGGCAAAAATGGTGAAGTGGGTTGCCATTTCCTTTTCCACGCTGGGTCATAGGGTATGTTCACCTTTATAGGTGATCCCAAACAGTTTGTGCCCATTTGAGTGCCTGCCAGCAGTTGATAAATTGGTGAGGAGTTTTTCCACATCCTTGTTGGTGGCTGATATTTTCAGTCTATTTAATTTTAGCCATTTTGGTGATTGTGTAGTGATACCTCATTATGACTTTAATATGTATTTCTTTTATGATTAATGAATGTGAGCACTTTTTTTCCAACTGTCCATTTGGATATCCTTATTTGTGAAGTGCTTATTGAAATGTTTTGCTGAGGGTTTTTTTTTTCCTTACTGATTTGTAGAAACACTGTTTATATATTTTAGATACAAATTCTTGGTCAAGAATTTATACATTGCATATGTTTTCTTCCACTGTGTAGTTTGCCTTTACATTCTCCTAATGGTGTCTTTTGATAAACAAAGTTATTAATTTTAATGTAGTCCAGTGTACTGTTCTTTTCCCTTATGGTGACACTTTTGTGGGCTTCCCTGATATCTCACTTGGTAAAGAATCCACCTGGAATGCAGGAGACCCTGGTTCAATTCCTGAGTCTGGAAGATCCGCTGGAGAAGAAATAGGCTACCCATTCCAGTTCTCCTGGGCTTCCCTTGTGGCTCCATTGGTAAAGAATCCGCCTTCAATGCAGGATACCTGGGTTCAGTCCCTGGGTTGGGAAGATCCCTTGGAGAAGGAAAAGGCTACCCACTCCGGTATTCTGGCCTGGAGGATTCCATGGACTGTAGAGTCCATGTGGTTGCAAAGACTCAGACACGACTGAGTGACTTTCACTTGTATCTTACATAGAAATCTTTACCCATTCAAGGTCATGGACATATTCTCCTGTGTTATATTCTTAAAGCTTTAAGTTTTACCTTTTTTTTTTTTTTTAAATTTAGGTATAAAATTTATTATTAGAGACATAGCACTACAACAGGTGGGAGAGCACATAGAATAATGGTTTGTTTAGTTGAGGTGGAAGCAAAGCAGAGATGCACATCCGGAGAGAAAGGGTGTGGGTGTCCCCCCTAGTGAGGTGCTTAAGTCATTTATATAGGTCAGTTCTTCTGGGTCTTTGTCTTCCTTCAGGCCAAATACTTGCGTTCTTATTCCGCACCTGACCTACCCTGGGACCCTCTCCTGGGGAGCACTCTGATGCACCCCTCAGCCAAGATAGATCTAAGTTAAGGCTTCTGGGAGGAGCAAGACTCATTATGGTCTGGGTTTATCCCTTGACTTTTGACCCACAAGGAGCCCTTCTGAGCATGTGTAGAGTGTCTCCTTTGTCCCCAAAAGAGGGAGGAACAGAGATCCCTTAATCCTTTACTTAGAAAGGGTTTTGCCTCTTTGTCCTTGCCTTGATTATTTCCCTGAGATATTTACAAGAGGCAAAGACTATCTACTCTGTTTCTGTTGTTACTTCCATTTTGGAGTGTAAGCAGGGGGCTGGTGGTAAATTCTTCAACCGGAGCTCACTTGTCTCTTGTCTCAGGAAATGCAAACAGGAGGCTAGTTGTAAATGTCTAACCTGGGACCCATCTGTCTCCTACATCACCTATTATTTTACATTTTATATTTAGATGTACAGTTCACCTGAATTGATTTTTGTGTGGAAGAGGTAGGGGTAAAGTTTATTTGTTTATTTATTTTCCCAGTGTGGATATTAACTGACCCAACACTGTTTATTGAAAACTCCAGCTTTTCTCTACTGTTCTGCAGTGATTGTTATCGTTTAGTCACTCAGTCACGTCCGACTCTTTTGCAACCCATGGACTATAGGGCTCCATGCTCCTGTGTTCGTGGGATTTCCCAGGCTTACTGGAGTGGGTTTCCACTTCCTTCTTTAGGGGATCTTCTAGACCCTGGGATCAAATCTGCATCTCCTGTGTCACAGGCGGATTCTTTACTGCTGAGCCATCAGGGAAGCCTGTTTTGCTGTGATACCATTGTCATAAATCCAGTCCACATATATGGGTCTGTTTCTGGATTCTCTATATTTTTTTATTTGTTTTTTTTTTTTTGCTTGTGCTTGCTTTAAAGCTACACTATCTTAATTATTTCAAGTTTGTATTATGTCTTGATATCCAGTAGAGTAACTGCTTATCTTTCTTCTGCTTCTTCAAAGTTATCTTGGGTGTTCTTTACATTTCTATACATTTCTATTTAAAAATCAACTTCTCATTACTACATATGTTGGATTTTGAATTGGGATTGCATTGTATCTATAGTAGATCAATTTAGGGAGACTTACCATTTTTGTAATAACGGAGGGCTTGTAGTGATTGAAAGTGAAAGTGAAAGTTACTCAGTCGTGTCCGACTCTTTGCAACACCATGGACTGTCCATGGAATTCTCCAGGCTAGAATACTAGAGTGCCAACCCAGGGATCGAACCCAGGTCTCCCACATTGCAGGCGGATTCTTTACTAGCTGAGCCACAAGGGAAGCCCAAGAATACTGGAGTGGGTAGCCTATCCCTTCTCCAGCAGATCTTCCTGACCCAGGAATCGAACTGGGGTCTCCTGCATTGCAGGTAGATTCTTTACCATCTGAGCTATGAGGGAAGCCCTTTTTATTCATTATGTTTATTATCTGAGCCTTCTTTCTTTATGTTTGGTTCTTGATCAGCCTTTTGAGAAGTTTATAAATTAGTCTTTTTAAAGAATCAACATTTTCTTTTGTGACTGTCTCTATTGAATTTCCTATATTACAAGTTGTTTTAATCTTTATTGTTTCTTTCTGCTCTTCCTTGAGCTTAACTTGTTGTGTTTGTGTTTGTGTGGGTGCACATGCTTTGCTTATTGAGAAGAATACTTAGATTATTGATTTTCCAGTCTTTTTCTTTGCATTTAAGTCTATGTATTTTCCTATGAGCCCACAGATTTTGATATTTAGTACTTTTTTTCCTTCACTGCACTCTGCAGCATTGCAGGATCTTAATTCCCCAACCAGGTATTGAAACTCAATTCCTCTGCAATGAAAGCACGAATTCTTTTTTTTTTTTTTAATTTTTATTTTTACTTTATTTTACTTTACAATACTGTATTGGTTTTGCCATATATTGACATGAATCCACCACGGGTGTACATGCGTTCCCAAACATGAACCCCCCTCCCACCTCCCTCCCTATAACATCTCTCTGGGTCATCCCCATGCACCAGCCCCAAGCATCCTGTATCCTGCATTGGACATAGACTGGCGATTCGTTTCTTACATGATAATATACATGTTTCAATGCCATTCTCCCAAATCATCCCACTTTCTCCCTCTCCCTCTGAGTCCAAAAGTCTGCTCTACACATCTGTGTCTCTTTTGCTGTCTTGCATACAGGGTCATCATTGCCATCTTTCTAAATTCCATATATATGGAAAGCACAAATTCTTAACCACTGAACTGCCCTGGAAGTCCTGATAAGTTGTATTTTAATTATCATAATTAATCATTATCATTGATTAATTGGTTATCATTATCATTGATTTTATCAAATCAAAAATATCATTGAAAAATATTTTTCTACCATCTTTAAAAATTTTTACTCTTATCTATTTTGAAGAGTTTATTGCTTAATTTCTAATCATATTCTGATTATCTTTTTGCTACTGATTTCTAGCTTAATTGTATTATTGTCAGAGAGATAGTTTATATGACTAAAATCCTTTGAAATTTATTGAGATTTGCTTTTTTTGGCCTAGTCTGTAGTTGATTTTTTAAAGAAATCAACTCTTTTGAAGTATAATTTACATATAATAAAATATACATATTTTAAGCATAAATTTAATGAGTTTTGACAGATGCATATACCCATGAAACTACCACTTCAATCAAGATGTAAGGCATTGACATCATCCAAAAAGTTTCCTTTTACTGCTTTGCAGTCTTCCCTGTGGGTACTGCCCCTTTCTCTGGGCAACCGCTAGATCTGTTGTCATCATGGATTAGTCTTAACTGTTCTTGAGTTTTGTTTCAAAGAAATTATATAGAACGTATGTTTCTTTTGTATTCATCTTCTGCTACTCGGTATGATTTTTGAAGTTTAAAGCTTAATATAAGTTGTTGCACATATCAATAATGTGTTCCTTGTTTATTACTGAGTAGTGTTCCATTGTATGAATAGGTCACAATGAGTTTATCCATTTACTTGTTGATGGATATTTGGACTGTGTCTAATTTTTGTTTATTATGAATGAAGGTGCTATGAGATTAGTCTTTGTGTGAACATATGCTTTCATTTTTTTTGGTAATACTCAACCAACAACTCTCCATTTCCTCTCCCCCAGGTCTGGAAACCATTACTTTGTGTTTCCATGAATTTGACTACTCTAAATAGCTCATATAAGTGGAATCATTACAGTATTTGGCCTTTTGTGACTGACTTATTTCACTCATCAGGGTGTCTTCAAGGTTTTTCCATGTTGTAGCATGTGACAGGATTTCCTCCTTTTTAAAAGCTGACTAATATTCCATTCACTCTTGCCATCTCCTGTTTGACTACTTCCAATTTGCCTTGATTCATGGACCTGACATTCCAGGTTCCTATGCAATATTGCTCTTTATAGCATTGGACCTTGCTTCTATCACCAGTCACACCCACAACTGGGTATTGTTTTTGCTTTGGCTCCATCCCTTCATTCTTTCTGGAGTTATTTCTCCACTGATCTCCAGTAGCATATTGGGCACTTACCGACCTGGGGAGTTCCTCTTTCAGTATCCTGTCTTTTTGCCTTTTCATACTGTTCTTGGGGTTCTCAAGGCAAGAATACTGAAGTGGTTTGCCGTTCCCTTCTCCAGTGGACCACATTCTGTCAGACCTCTCCACCATGACCCACCCATCTTGGGTGGCCCCACACGGCATGGCTTAGTTTCCTTGAGTTAGGCAAGGCTGTGGTCCATGTGATCAGATTGGCTAGTTTTCTGTGACTATGGTTTCAGTGTGTCTGCCCTCTCTCAACACCTACCATCTTACTTGGGTTTCTCTTACCTTGGACGTGGGGTATCTCTTCATGGCTGCTCCAGCAAAGTGCAGCCGCTGCTCTTTACCTTGGACGAGGTCGCCCCTCCTGACCTTGAATGTGCAGTAGCTCCTCTCGGCCCTCCTGCGCCTGTGCAGCCATCACTCCTTGGACGTGGGGTTGCTCCTCTCAGCCGCCACCCCTACCTTGGACGTAGGGTAGCTTGTTTTTTGGGGGGCCTCCAAAATCACTGCAGATGGTGACTGCAGCCATGAAATTAAAAGACGCTTACTCCTTGGAAGGAAAGTTATGACCAACCTAGATAGCATATTAAAAAGCAGAGACATTACTTTGCCAACAGGGGTACGTCTAGTCAAGGCTATGGTTTTTCCAGTGGTCAGGTATGGATGTCAGAGTTGAACTGTGAAGAAAGCCGAGTGCTGAAGAATTGATGCTTTCGAACTGTGGTGTTGGAGAAGACTCTTGAGAGTCTCTTGGACTGCAAGGAGATCCAGCCAGTCAGTCCTGAATATTCACTGGAAGGACTGATGCTGAAGCTGAAACTCCAGTACTTTGGCCACCTCATGTGAAGAGTTGACTCATTGGAAAAGACCCTGATGCTGGGAGGGATTGGGGGCAGGAGGAGAAGGGGACGATAGAGGATGAGATGGCTGGATGGCATCACGGACTCGATGGATGTGAGTCTGAGTGAACTCCGGGAGATGGTGATGGACAGGGAGGCCTGGCGTGCTGCGATTCATGGGGTCACAAAGAGTCTGACACGACTGAGCAACTGAACTGAATATTCCATTGTATCTGTGTATGTATATGAGTGTATGTATGTGTTGTTGTTCAGTCGCTGTCATGTCAAACTTTTTGTGACTGCATGAACTGCAGCATGCCAGGCTTCCCTGTCCTTCACTATCTCCCAGAGTTTGCTCAGATTAATGTTCATTGAGTTGCTTATCCTATCTAACCATCTCATCCTCTACCACACTCTTCTTCTTTTGCCTTCAATCTTTCTCAGCATCAGGGTCTTTTCCAACGAATATATATATGTATAAGTGTGAATAGTGTGTGTGTGTGTGTGTATTTCGTAATGCCCTCAAGGTCCATCCATGTTGTTGCAAATGCTAGGATTTTTTTAATGGTAGAATAATGTTCCACTGTGTATATATCCCACATTTTCTTTGTCCAGTCATCTGTTGTTGAAGATTGTGCTACTTCCACCTTTTGGCTATTGTGAATAATGCTGTAGTGAACATAGTGTGTAAATAGCCCTTCAGTATCCTGCTTTCAATTCTTTTGGATGTATACCCAGAAGTAGATTGCTAGTTCATATGGTAATTCTGTTTTTAGTTTTTTGAAGAATCTTCATATTGTTTTCTGTAGTAGAAATATAAGTGGAATCGTTACAATATTTGGCCTTTTGTGACTGGCTTATTTCACTAATCAGGGTGTCTGTATTTTGTCCCTAGAGCTATATTTTACATTCCCACTGTTAGTGCACAAGGATTCGAATTTCCCCATATCCTTACCAGGATTTACTATTTTCTTTCTCTCCCCCCCCCCTTTTTCTTTCTTTCTTCCTTTCTTTCTATAGTGTCCATCCTAATAGTGTGAGGTATTATCTCATTGTAGTTTTGATTTGCATTTCCTTGATGTAAGTGATGTTGAACATCTTTTCATATACTTGTTGGCCATTTATATTATCTTCTTTGCAGAAATATCTACTCGAGTCCATTTAAAAATTCAGGTTAGGGACTTTGCTAGTGATCCAATGATTGAGACTTCATCTTCCAATGCAGAGGATGCAGGTTCAATCCCTGATTGGGGACTGGGATCCTACATGCCTCACAACCAGAAAACCAAGACATAAAACAGAAGCAATATTGTAATAAATTCAGTAAAGAATTTAAAAATGATTCACATATTTAAAAAATAAAATAAGAAATCAGATAACTTGGACTTTTTTGTGGTTGTTGAGTAGTAAGAGTTCTGTATATATTGTGAACATTAACTCCGTATCAGATATATGGTTTTCAGTTACTTTCTCCAAGTCTGTAGGTGCCGCTTTACTCTGTTGATTATTTCCTTTTGTGTGCAGGAGTTCTTGAGTTTGGTACAGTCCCAGTTGTCTGTTTTTGCTTTTACTGCCGATGCTTTTGGTGTCATATCAAAGAAATCACTGCCCAATCTAATGTGAAACTTTCCCCCTCTGTTTTCTTGAAGTTTTATAATTCTAGGTCTTATTTAGATCTTTAATCCATTTTGAGTTATGTTTGTATATGGTATAAATAAGTGTCTAAGTTCCTTCTTTTGCACACGCATATACAGTTTTCCCACCACCTGTTGTCTTTTCCCAATTTTGTGATCTTGACACTTTTGTCAGAGATCATTTAATTATATTCATGAGGGTCCTGGGCTCTCTATTCTGCTTCATTTGTCTCTACGTTTTTATGCTTTACCTCACTGTTTTGATTACAGTTGCTCTGCAGTATGTTTTGAAGTCAAGAAATGTGGACCCTTTTTTGTTCTTTTTCAAGATTATTTTGGCAGTTAGTGGACCCTTAAGATTCCGTAGGACTTCTAAAATTTTTTTTTTTTCTATTTTTGCAAATGGTGCTATTGGGATATTGGTAAGAATCTGTAGATTGCTTTGGGTAATATTACCCAATTTATTTGTGTTATCTTTCATTTCTTTCAGCAATGTTTTATAGTTTTCATCATATACATCTTTTGCCTCCTTGGTTAAATTTACTTGGTTAATGGGCTTGTTTTCTTTTCATTCTCAGATTCTTCATTGTTAGTTGATTTTCATATGTTGGTTTTGTATCCTGCATCTTTGCTGAATTCATTTATTAGTTCTAAACTTTGTGTATGGAGTCTAGGATTTTTTTACATATAAGATTATGTCATTTGTGAACAGAGATAATTTTAGTCCTTCCTTTCCAACTTGAATGCCTTTTATTTCTTTTTCTTGCATCATTGCTCTGGCTAGGACCTAAAGATCCATGTTGAATAGAAGTGGTAAGAATGGGCAATATTGCCTTGTTTTGATATTAAGGGAAAACTTTCAGTTTTTTACTATTGAATATGATGTTAGTCATGGGCTTTTCATATGTAGATTCCATTATGTTGAGGTAATTTCCCTCTGTTCCTAGTTTGTTGAATGTTTTTTATCATGAAAAGGTGTTGAATTTTGTCAAATACTTTTTTTGCATCTGGTTCTTTTCCTACATTCTGTAAATGTGTTTTTGTTACATTGAATGATTTTAAATGATGAGCCATCCTTGTATTCTGGGGATAAATCCCACTTGGTTATGATGTATAATTCTTTTAATGTGCTGTTGAATTTAGTTTGCTAGTATTTTATTGAATATTTTTATGTTTTGTAGTTTTATTTTCTTCTAGTATCTTTGTCTAGCTTTGGTATCAGGGTAATGCTTGCCTCATAAAAGGAGTTTGGAAGTGTTTTCTTCAATTTTTGAGACGAGTTGGAGGAGGACTGCTGTTAGCTTTTCTTCAAATGTTTGTGAGAATTTTTTAGAGAATCTTTTGTTTGTTGGGAAGTTTTTGATTGCCGGTTCAATCTCCTTGAAGTTACCTTCAGATTTCTCATTTCTTTGTGATTCAGTCTTAGTAGGTTGTGTGTTTCTAGGAATGTATCCATTTTTCTAGATTATCCAATTTGTTGACATATAACTGTTTGTAGTAGTCTCTTACCTTCTTTTTATTTCTCTTACATCAAATGTAGTGTCTCCTGTTTCATTTCTGATTTTTGTTATTTGAGTCTTTTATTCTTAGTCTATCTAAGGGTGGTTTCACTTTAGTTGATATTTTAAAAATCCAACTCTTAGTTGTGTTGAATCTCTCTGTTTTTTCTGTTTCATTTATTTCTGTTCTAATCCTTATTTACTTTCTACTTTGGGTTTAGTTTGTTCTTCTTTTTCTCATTCCTTGAAATGTAAATTAAGCTGTTTATTTGAAATATTTCTTTTAAATTTATTTACCACTGTGAACTTCCATCTTAGCATTGCTTTTGCTGCATCTCATTAATTCAGTGTGTTTTCTTGTTTTTTTGTTGCAGTGTATTTTCTAATTTTCCTTGTGATACCTCCTTTGACTGTTTGCCATTCTTTTTAACTTTAGCTATTCTTTTGAATGTGTAATGGTATCTTACTATGATTTTAAACTTACAGGGGACTGCTCTGGCTGTTCAGTGATTCTGTGCTTCCAATACAGGGCTGTGGGTTCAATCCCTGGTTGGGGAACTAAGATCCCATGTGCCATATGGCATGGCCAAATTAAAAAGGAAAATTAAACTTTCATTTCTCTGATGAATTTGTAATGTTACATATCTTTTTCTGGTTATTGGCCATTAGTATATCTACTTTTGTAAAGTATTTGTTCAACTTTTTTGCCCAATTTTTAATTGGGTTGCTTCTTTTTTTCTTTCTTATATTCTTCTTTCTTATTATTGAGTTTTTGGCAATGTATGCTAGATACAAGTCTTTCATCAAGTATATGCTTGAGAATATTTTCTCCTAGTTTGTAGCTTGCCTTTTGATTTTTTAATGGTATCTTTCAAAGAACAGAACATTTAAATTTTGGAAAAGTCAAATTTACCATATATTTCTTTCATGATTGATGCTTTTTATGTCTAGGAAATCTTTGTATACTCAAAGATTGTGAATATTCTTATCCTAGGTGTTTTACAGTTTTACTTTTATCTAGTCTGTGATCAACTTTGGATTAACTTTTATGTATGATGTATGATAAGGTTTAAGGTGCATTTTTTCCTTTTTTTTTGGTGTATCTAGTCCCTAATACAATGCTTGGTATGTAGTAGGTGCTGTACAACTGTTTATTTTATAAGTTTTTAGAAAAGCTCTAGAAATAGACTGAAGAATATTTTCCAAAATGTTCATGTTTCATATTAGTAAGAAATATTCTTCCAGTCTCCTAAATTTAGTCAAATATACTGTTTTTCATACTTGCAAGCAAATTAAAGGCAAATGTAATATAATATTAACATTATTTTTTATTCCAGCTATAGAGTGTAGTGCCTCAAGTGATTTGTTCTAGTCTCTTTCTCTTGTCTTCTTTCATGAAGTTGTTAACTAAATATTTTACTCTTTGTACAGCTTTATGAAACTCATGTTATCAAGAATAATGCAGAAATTGTTATTGCTAAGAAATAGAAGTTTTTACTGCTAATGAAAATTATGGGATTACTGTGATAAGGAATTATCTATTATAAATGTTGAGGTTTCTGCATATTGTAGACTTTAATATAGTTAGCTGTGTCCTAGCAAGATTTTGTATTATTCAAGAGATAAAATGACTCTGAATATTAAGCATAAATTGGACTTACATTAGACTTTTTTGCTGTTACCATTGGATAACCATTTTTTATGTGTAATAATAATGGATCATTCTATAAGAAAAATATTTTTGAAAGGTTATTACATGTATCACGCTTCCCTTGTGGCTCAGCTGGTAAAGAATCTGCTTGCAATGCAGGAGACCTGGGTTCGATCCCTGGGTTGGGAAGATCCCCTGGAGAAGGGCACAGCTACCCGCTCCAGTATTCTGGCCTGGAGAATTCCATGGACTGTACAGTCCATGGGGTCTCAAAGAGTCAGACACAACTGAGCTACTTTCACTTCATTACATGTATTTGACATCATCTTTGAATTCTTCCTACTTTGTGAGGAAGTTTGATAAGGCCATATGGACATAATTAAATGTCTTAAACACACTGACAGTGAACTTCTAACAGCAGAACCTGCAAATGGATGATATGAAGCACTTGCTATGGATGGCAGACAGCTCATGGTAGTCCTAGGGTTAGGTGGTGAGGGTTCCTTCTTGGAGACTTCTCTTGCTTTTTTTACAGGCTCTCCAAAGGGTTTACACATTAACACATCAATTGAACAAGTATTTATTCAATACATACTATTTGTATTGTATTTCGAAAGGTATTAGAATAAAGGTATGTTATTACTTTTTCAGCTTCATTAAGATAAAATTGAAAAAAATTGTAGGATATTTAAAGTGTACATGTGATGATTTGACATATGTGTACACTGTGAAAGAACTCTTCCCACTTAGTTAATTAATATATCCATCTCCTCACATATTTATCTATTTTTGGAGAAAACACTCTAATTCTACTCTTTTAGCAAATTTTGATTATATAGTACAGTTTTGACTATAGTCAGTATATTTTACCTTAGCTCTTCAGATCTCATTCATCTTATAGTTGAAAGTTTGTATCCTTTTACTAACTTCTCCCTATTTCACCCAGCCCTGCCAAACACTTTTTTACTGTTACTTCGAGTTTGACTCTCCCTCCCCCATTCCACATATATGTAAGTGATACCCTGTAGCATTTCTCTTTGTCTGGCTTATTTCACTTAGCATGCTGCCCTCACAGTTGATCCATGTTGTCTTTCTACTGTATTCTCTATGTATGTACATATGTACACATGTACAGATGTGTGTTTGTGTATGTGTTTCCCCTTCTTTTTGCTAACTTTGGGCTTTGTTCTTTTTCTAGTTCCTTGAGGTGTAAAGCTAGGTTGTTTATTTGATACCTTTTTTTTCTTAATGTAGATATATTTTGCTTTAATTTCCCTCCTAGACTGCTTTGCAGCATCCAATAGGTTTGGTATGTTGTGTTTCCATTTTCCTTTGTTTCAAGATATTTTTTTGATTTCCCTTTTGATTTTTTCTTTGACCTGATTTGCTAATAAACCAAGTTAATATAAGGATTGAAGATTGGCTATTGAATTCAGCAACGTGGAGCTTACTAATTACCTTGACAGGAGCAGATTTCAGTGGCGTGATGGTGGTGAAACACCTGTTTGGTATGGGCTTAAGAAATGATGGGAAGAGAAAATTGGAGATAATAAGTATATATTATGAATTAAATCCCCCTCCAGTCTCCTTGGTTGTGTGAAACATGTTAATTTGTTTAGACATGTGAGACATTCTAACAGTTTCATATGTTTGAAGAAGTCTCTCTAGAGCCTTTTGATCTGCTCCAATTCGATCTAGTTTTGCTCTACAGCTATTATATTTTGGTAATCATTTGTAATCAGCCAAAGAACACTTCTAGCCTCTTATATTTGATTCATTATTTTTTGGATCCCATGTCATCTTCCTGTCATTATTTTGGAGGCACACATGCATGAGCTGTTGTGTGAGAAGTGAAACATGCTTGGGTGGCATGCATTGCTGAAAATGTCTTTACTCTCACAGGAGAGGAATAGTTTGGTTATAGTATTCTAGGTTGTGAATTATTTTACCCTCTGAATGTTGAAGAAATTGATTTTTAGCCATTGTCCTCTTTTCTTTTTGATGAAATTTAAAAACTTGCTTGTTTATATGGAAACTTTCTTAGGAAGGTTAAGGAACAAGAGAGATGGAAAATGACAGAGAAAAGTATCAGAAGATTAGCTAATGAGATTTGATATCCGAATAAAATTAGTGCAAGAAAATGAGAACAGAGAAAACCATAAAAATGAAATCATTAACAAAATCACTCAAGGAAATTTCCCGGAATTAAAGTAAATACATTAGTTCAGTTCAGTTCAGTCGCTCAGTTGTGTCCAACTCTTTAAGGTGGATTGCAGCATACCAGGCTTCCCTGTCCATCACCAACTCCCAGAGCTTACTCAGACTCATGTCCATCGAGTCAGTGATGCCTTCCAACCATCTATCTCTCCTCATTGTTGTCTAGGGAGGATTTGTTTTCATCAACAATGCAGGGCACTTGATGGATAACTCCTAATCTAAAAGCCTATGTGAGAGTTGGACTATAAAGAAAAGCTGAGTGCTGAAAAATTGATGCTTTGAACTGTGATGTGGAGAAGACTTTTGAGAGTCCCTTGGACTGCAAGAAGATCCAACCAGTCCATCCTAAAGGAAATCGGTCCTGAATATTCATTGGAAGGACTGATGCTGAAGCTGAAACTCCAATACTTTGGCCATCTGATGGGAAGAACTGACGCATTGGGAAAGACCCTGATGTTGGGGAAGATTGAAGGCAGGAGGAGAAGGGGACAACAGAGGAGGAGATGGTTGAATGTCATCACTGACTCAATGGACACAAGTCTGAGTAAGCTCTGGGAGTTGGCAATGGACAGGGAAGCCTGGTGTGGTGCAGTCCATGGGGTCGCAAAGAGTTGGACACAACTGAGCAACTGAACTGAATTGAACTGATGTATTTACTTTAATTTGGGGAAATTTCCTTGAGTGATTTTGTTAATGATTTCATTTTTATGGTTTTCTCTGTTCTCATTTTCTTGAACTACTTTTATTCGGATATCAAATCTCATTAGCTAATCTTCTGATATTTTTCTCTGTCATTTTCCATCTCTCTTGTTCCTTAATTTGTTTTCTCCAGTATTTCTTAAATTTTATCATCAAATCCTTCTGTTTAGTTTTTTCTCTTCTATCTTATTTTTAATAACCTTAGTCTTTTTTTTGGCATTCTGTTCTTATTTCATAAATGCAATATTTCTTCATCTCTCAAAGGGTAGTTTTGAAATTTTATTCTTCGCTTTGTTTCTTCCAAGTCATCTCCACAGGGTGAGTGGCTGGGCTGTTTCCTTGGGAGGAACTCCTGATGTCAGTCTCTTTAGGTCTCTTTTCTTGGGCATGCGAGATTCTGTAGTGAAGACTGTTTCAATTTCTGGCCCAAAGGGATGTTTTTCTGATTGCCAGTGCTGTTGAAGTCCAGTAGGAGAAGGAGGTTAGAGAAGAATCTCAACATTCATCATGTAAACTTGCAAGTAATTCTCATTTCATGCAGTATCCTACGCTTAAGTGTTCCTGATGTCCTTTACATCAGAGACCCAGTGTTTTAACCTGTCTAGAGGATGAAGTGAAAGTGTTAGTTGCTCAGTAGTGTTTGATTCTTTACGATCCCATGGACTGTAGCCCACCAGGCTCCTCTGTCCATGACGTTCTCCAGATAGGAATATTGGAGTGGTTTGCCATTCCCTTATCCAGGGGATATTCCCAACCCAGGGATCAAACTTGGGTCTCCCGCATTGCAAGCAGATACTTTACCTTCTGAAACACCAGGGAATCCCCTCCAGAAGGTAAATCTGTGCCATCTTCTGCTGGACATAGTTTGAAAATAAAGTATCTGGGTGGGGATTATCTAATTGCTTTTTAAACTTTTCATTATGAAAATCTGAAGCATGTACAAGAAGAGAAATGACAGTTTGCATGTGTAGTTACTAACTTATGTCCATTTTTATGTTATTTTGAAGCAGCTCTGCACATATTTAATTCATAAATATTTCTAAATGTATCTCTAAAGGAAAAAGACATTTTTAAAAAACAAGGAGCATAATCACAATACCATCATCATACCTAAATATAACAGTCATTTCTCTTCACAGATAGTTTAATTTTCACATTTCCCTCATTGTTTTAATAATGGCTGCTGTATCTACCCCACAGTGTGTTTGTTTGACTCAAGATCTAAATTAATATCCATGTATTGCTCTTAAGTCTCTTAACCTCCCTCTCTCTTCCCCTCCCCTTCCTTCTCTCTCCCTCTCTCTTTTTATCTTATATATGCTCTTGCCCTCAGTCTCTTTCTTGCTTTCTTGTTTTCCTTTCTCTTTGAAGATACTTGTTGAAGAAACAGAGTCAGTTGTCTTGCAGTTTTTCAGCCTGGACTTTGCTGATTGTATCCTTGTGGTGTCTTTACGTGTTACGGTTCTCTTCTGTTTCCAGAAACTGAAAGTTGGATTTAGATGCTTTGTCAGACTCACTACTGCAGTTTTGGAGGGTGGGGAGATTACCTCACAAGTGTTGCATACTTCTGTCATGAGGTATTAATACCTTGTTTCTCTTTTTGTGTTGTTAGCAGCCACTGATGATCATTCCCTAGATCCTTAAATTAATTTGGGGGAAGACACCCTGAATAATTTCATTCCATCTGTATTTATTAGCTAGAAAACTTCTATAAAGCAGTCTTCTAATTAAATAGCTGTTTGATTACCCGTAATGTGGTTCCTATAGAAAGGCAAGATGAATGTTTCTTTCTCTTGTTTTCCTTATAAATTGATTTCTCCATGTCTTCCAAAGGAGATCAGTGAATTTTTTTCTAAAGCATCATAATGAACCCTTGGACTAAATGGACTTGATGGGTGTCAGTGTGTTGTCATTATTATCCTTGTCAATGTCCAATCTCTGGTCCTTGAAGCCTCTTCAAGTTGACTTCTGTGTGTTTTGACATGACTCCAGTGATCTTTGAAAGCTATCTTACCTTTTGGAATGACAAAATGTTTTGAGCACAGTCTTTTTTTTTTTTTTTTTTAATCTTTTCTGCCTAAGAGATGGAATCAGCCATTTTCTAGGGAATTCTGTTCTTTTTGGAGATGTGATATTTAGGGACCACAGTCTATATTCTTAAACATATATATATATATATTTACCAGTCCTTCTATTTTTAGATCAATTTTTACCAATTTTTTTTTCGAGAAGTACTTGGTGTTATTGCTTCCCAAGTCTTGAGAGATTCATTGTTATAAATTGGTTATTTCAGTACTGTTGGCTTAACTGTCTTAGATCTGCTTAGTCTGTTAGAACTAGTTCATTGACTTCACAGCTTCCAAAATTTTGTTGCTCTTTTTTTCTTTCTGTTCTAGGTTGGGTTTTTTGTTGTTGTTGTTTTTTTTTTCCTCCTTGCAGATTTATGATAAGCTCTCTCCTTTTAGTTTTAGTCATTTTTTTTGTGCTAACTACTTATATATAATCTATTATCTTTAACTAGAAGCCACCCATTAACTTCTTATGAGCAACAGTTTGGCTGTCCTCACTTAACCCTCTTCAGAGTACCTGCAGAGTAGGATATTTTCTTAAACCAAAGTAATGCTCATTTTAAGGGAAACTGTTAAAAATATCTTTTATCACTTACCTTCAATAAGGAGAAAAAGAGAGATAAAGAGATAGAAGCAAGGGGGACAGGAAGAAATGACAAGGCTGAGAATTTATAGATTATCCTTAAGTTTATAGTTTGATAGCTTTATTGCCCATGTCTTTTTTTTTTTTGCCCATGTCTTAAAAAAAAGAAACAAATCTTCTTGACTAAAAGCAGCTTAAACTATTATATGATTGACCTATATTTTAGGTAAAAAGGCATTGCTAGTGATATCACAGATATTTCTTTTAAATACACAGCATATAATGGTGATTTTTATTTGACTTCTGTCTGTTGTGGTATGTCAACCATTTTCTCCTCTGATTAGAGAAACATTAAGTTAGAGAGTTAAATTAGTTGGAGGAGTAGAGCCCTGGATAACTGCTCGGTTTACTCAATTTATAAGGGAGTCTAGTGTCTTGAAACAATGAATGCCTGAAGCTGTTGTCAAACCCACATTTCTCTGAGGCCATCTTGTGGTTCTCCATTAAAAGTGAGCAGTGGAATTTATTACATAAACTTTCAGTTGCATCCAGCTCAGCATTTTTTTATTTATGTTGCTAATGTAATGCCATTTGAAGAGTTAAAATAACTGTATGTGGTGTTGCTTAGTGCTAGTCATCAGTAATCCTGGTTCTCCTCATTCTAGGCACATGGTAGGCTGGTACTTCCTTCCCTACCCCTTGAACTTAGACACAGTCATACAACTTGCTCTGACCAAGTAAATGTCACAAGATCAGCTCACAATTTGCCATATGCCATGTTCACTTCTGTCTTGTTCCACACAGTAGAAGCTCTTGCAGCTTGTACTTGTGTGTGAGGACTGTAAAGAGCAGAGCAGTGGACATGCAGGGAGAGCAGGGAAAAAACCCTGCTTACTTAAAGCCTCAGTGATTGGAGATTGTGTTGCTGTGCTGTAATTTAGCATTTCTTTACTAACCACACCATAATACAGACTTAGTTACTAAAAACAAAACAATAATAACCAGAAAACCAAGGCGTTATTGTTTCCCTTGATCCCTGCTTAAACAGTTAAGAACAAAAAAAGATGACTTAAAAAAAAATTTAATGACTGTTTTAAAATCAAGCTTCAATTTATGAAGGATGAAATTTCAGGGTGAGATTTTGGAGAAATATATTCTTCACATCTTTGCTAATTATGGTTGTATCATGGTTGTTGTTCAGTCACTAAGTCTTGTCTGATTCTTTGTGAACTCCTGGACTGCAGCATGCCAGGCTTCCCTGTTCTTCAATCTCTTCTGGAGTTTGTTCAAACTCATGTCTATTAAGTCAGTGATGCCATCCAACCATCTCTGTCCCCCTTTTTCCCTCCTGTCCTTAATCTTTCAGCTTCAGGGTCTTTTTCAGTGAGTTGGCTCTTCACATCAGATGGCTTCAGTATCGGTCCTTAAATGGATATTCAGGGTTGATTTCCTTTAGGATTGACTGGTTTGATCCCCTTGCTGTCCAAGGGACTCTCAAGAGTCTTCACCAGCACCACAGTTCAGAAGCGTCAATTCTTTGGTGCCCAGCCTTCTTTATGGTCCAACTCTCATATCCATACATGACTACTGGAAAAGCCATAGCTTTGACGCTAAGGACCTTTGTTGGCAAAGTGGTGTCTCTGTTTTTTAATATATTGTCATAGCTTTTCTTCCAAGGAGCAAGCGTCTTTTAATTTCATGGCTGCAATCATCATCTGCAGTGATTTTGGAGCTCAAGAAAATAAAATCTGTCACTGTTTCCACTTTTCCCCAGTCTGTTTGCCATGAAGTGATGAGACTGGATGCCATGATCTTAGTTTTTTGAATGTTAAGTTTCAAGGCAGCCTTTTCACTCTCCTCTTTCACCCTCATCAAGAGGTTCTTTAGTTCCTCTTGGCTTTCTGCCACTAGAGTGGTATCATCTACATATCTGAGGTTGTTGCTGTTTCTCCTGGCAATCTTGATTCCAGCTTGTGATTCATCCAGCCTGAGATTTCACATGAAGTACTCTGCATTGAAGTTAAATTAGCAGGGTGACAATATATAGCTTTGACCTACTCCTTTCCCAGTTTGAACTGGTCCATTGTTCTGCGTCCAATTCTAACAGTTGCTTCTTGACCTGAATACAGGTTTCTCCTGAGACAGGAAAGGTAGTTTGGTGTACCTATCTCTTGAATTTTACACAGTTTGTTGTGATCCACAGAGTCAAAGGCTTTGCTATAGTTGATGAAGCAGATGTTTTTCTGGAATTCCCTTGCTTTCTTTATGATCCAACGGATGGTGGCAGTTTGGTCTTCTACCATTTCTAAACCCAGCTTGGACATCTGGAATTTTTCAGTTCACATACTGCTGAAGCAAAGCTTGAATGATTTTGGGCATAACCCTGCTGGCATCTGCAGTGAGGATACTTGTACAGTAGTTTGCATCATAGGGCACAGAAATAAAACATTTAAATTCTGACCTTGTGGAAGCATCAATGTCTTTTAATGTATTGATAAATTATAGCTTTCTTTTAGAAAAAAAAACTTGGAAGTTTAAATTTGCATGTTGTTTTTACTCTCATTCATGGTGGCTTAGTTCCCTGAATGGTTTAGTGATTTTTAAAAACTAACTCTTAGTGCATATTTAAACTTAATCTGTGAGAATCCTAAGGGCCTAAATTGGGGATTATTTATTTCAGGGAAAGTTAGCATTTATTTATGTCTGATGCCAACAGTTCTATGGACCTGGGACCAGTTTAGCCTAATTCAAGAGTCTGGGCTGGGGACTTCCCTGGTTGTCCAGTGGTTAAGACTTTGCTTTCCAATGCAGAGGATGCAGGTTTGATCCCTGGTCTAGGAGCTAATATCCCACATGCTTTGTGGGATAATAAACCAAAACATAAATCAAAACATAATGGCCAATAAACCAAAACATAAATCAGAAGCGATGTCATGACAAATAATAAAGACTTTTAAAATGGTCCAAAACAAGAGAATCTTAAAAAAAAAGTCTAGGCTGAATTTTGAGGTGGGAAATTCTCATTCTGTTCATCCAGGTTTAGTTCCTCTATGCTCCCTATTCTATTTCAACTCCTTCTTCCTTTCTCTCTCTTAGAGTTTTCCATTACTTGCTTGCAAACCCAGAAGTACATGAAAATTTGTTTTTCATAATAAAATTATTTTTTCATAATATATACTGATATAGTTGTAGGATAGAGAGTTTTATTTGCTATGGAACCAAAAAGACCTAGAAAAGTCATTCTTAAGAATATTGAGAAGCAGCACTTATACTTGGTAATGTTCATTCATAACATACTATATTCCATTGATAATAGTAATATGTTACATTAATATAATCCAGGTTTACCAAGAGTTTTCACATCCCATTATGTTTAATCTCCATAGCAACAAAGTATAAAAACCTTAAAAATGAAAGTAGGTATGTTTGTTAAAGCTAGTCATTTCTGAGAATGAGGAATTGGCTTTATAAATCATGATCAGGAAGGATATTTTGATATTAGTTCTTATGACAAAGTATCTCATTTATTGTATTAATTTTTTTTCATGGAGCAACATAGAACATGCTTACAATGGATATAGAGCTAATATAAAATTGTTTCTTTTATGATTATGTCAGTTACTTATTTGTATGGGCAAGCCTTAGAAATGAATGTGACAAAAACATGATTTAGGGTGTTGGGATTGTGGAAATTTTTTTATATTTTTGGTGTTATTCTTATGATTTTGTACTATTAATAAGAAATCCAGGGAATTCCCTGGCAGTCCAGTGGTTAAGACTTTCTGCTTCCATTTCAGGGGACCCCAGTTTGATCCCTGGTTGGGGAGGTAAGATCATGCAAGTGGTGTGCTGTGTGCTGTGGTTAGTTGCTCAGTTGTGTCTGACTCTTTGCGACTCCATGGACTGTAGCCCGCCAGGCTCCTCTCTGTCCATGGGATTCTCCAGGCAAGAATATCAGAGTGGGTTGCCATGCCCTCCTCTAGGGGAACTTCCCAACCCAGGGATCGAAGCCACATCTCCCACGTTGCAGGCAGATTCTTTACCGTCTGAGCCACCAGGGAAGCCCGCAAGTGGTGTGGTGTGGCAGAAAAGCAAAGAAAAACAAGACATCCAGGAGTTATTCAAACTTATATGTACATTTATGGGCTTCCCTAGTGGCTCAATGATAGAGAGTCTGCCTGCCCGTACAGGAGACAGGGTTCAGTCCCTTGGTTGGGAAGATCCCTGGAGATGGAAATGGCAACCCACTCCAGTATTCCTGCCTGGGAAATCCCATGGATGAGAAGCCTGATGGGCTACAGTCCATGACGTTGCAAAAGAGTCGGACATGAGTTAGCGACTAAACAACAGTCACAACATACGTATATTTATACAGAGAAAGAGGTCTAGGATGGGGATGTGTGTATGTGTTTATTTAATGGTCAGAATCTTAATCACTTATTTCTAGGTGTTAAGATTTCAAAAATTTATTCTTTATGATATTTTTGTAATATCTAGTTTTAAATAATCAGGACAATTATTTTTTAATGATAAAAATGATAAAGCTATTTTCATTTTGGAAAAAAAATGTCCCTGTGTTAGTAAAAGCTAGGCTTAGGTTTAAAACTTTATTGTAGTGGGGCTGAGGTGGGGGCGGGGAAGCTTATGTCTAAGGAAGTGAAGTGAAGTCGCTCAGTTGTGTCCGACTCTTTTATAACAAATCTTTCCATGAGTTTTATCTCTGTATGAAAATACATAAAAATTGAAGATTAAATTTCTCAAATAAATGTTAGAGTGAGAGTTGTCTTCACAACATCACACAGTACTCAAAAACTTGATCATTTAACAATATATCTCAATGTTTAAATATTTACCTGACTTGTATACTTTATTAGAGAAATTAATGTTTATTAAGGAAAATGCTAGATGCTTTGTGATATTTAAATCACAGTCGTCTTTAACCTCACAACATTCCTGCAGTGCTGATATATCCTTCATTTAGTACATTTTTGAAAATTGAGACTCGAGAGATTAAGTAAATGAGACAGTCATTTAACTAGGAAGTGAAAAAGTTAAAATTTAAACCCAGTTCTGAAGGATTGGAAAGGCTCGGTCCAGCCTGGCCTCCCATGAAGAGCAGACCCTTCCTGGTATTTATCTTATTTGCTTTTGCTTTGTTTTTAATCCATTTCCATTTGGTACTTGGTTATTTCAACAAAGGAAGATATTGAAAAATCCATGTAAAAAGTTGATTAGCTGTGATTCTCATAAGATTTGAAGGATTTCCCCAACCCCCACCTTTGGCAGTCTGCAAATGGTTAAACTTGATGAAATACTAATGAAGAATTACAGAGTTATTTGTTTGACTTTGCCACTTGGGACACTTGGCAAATGAGACAATTCATCTCAGTGTGCAGCTAGTCTCATTTCTTAAAGAAAATTAATTAATGCAGTTTGTCTTCCTCCCATATCTCTGATTATAGTCCTTTTATTATACCTTCACTTTCCTGCCTTACTTTTCTTTCCTGGAAATATCTATTTTTCCAAGGCTTCCTTGTTTCTTTAAACCTGATAAGTAAAAGCAATTTTCCTTGGTGTGTGTATTTGTAATTTTAGTGCACGTTAGACAAGACAGAGACATTTGTACAATATTCCATAGGAAGAAAATTCCATAGTAAAGAATTTCAAAAGCATCAGCCCCTCTTTTCAAGGTGATTTAATAAATTTTCTTTTATACTTGTCTTTATTACTCTTTGTCTTTCTTTTTTGGCAAGATGAGTTAGTATTTTGTGTATATCTTACCACAGTTGTCTTCTAGTATAACAGCTCATTACTTAAATTTATTAATAATGTGATTTTGCTCTTAGCATCTTTATATTTAAAAAATAATACTTACAATTTTGGAGTCATATTTTAGTGGTTTTTGAAGAACAGAAAGTTGCTTTCTATAATTTTAACAATCACAAATGTAATTTCTTTTCAGGAAATGGCTTGAGCAGTTTGTTACTCAGTCTCTTTGAATATATTTTCCTTTATTTTCACAGTATGAGCTTCTCATTTTAAAGGTAGAATGACTAAATGCTCATTTTCTTTTTTGATATTCATCTGAAAAGGTAGGATTTCAGAAAATCAGCTTTTAAATCACTTTTAACATTGTTCCCACCCCACAGACCCAGCAAGAAATCAGTTTGAAAAAAATAAGATTATCAATCATCTCCCATACCAATATTGTATAAAATTTTTTTAATCATGCTGGTGAGACTTGGGGAATTGGCATGAGTATTTTTAAAGCTGACCAAATGAGAAAAGCTATGGGAAAGAAAGGATGGAAGTGAAGTTAATTAGGAATTAAGCAGATACCTCGTGTTCAGATAGCAGTTTATATTTTAATATGAAAATTAAATAAAGGCAGTGTTAAAGTCACTGTTATAAATTATTCTGGTTTTCACTGTTATAAATTATTCTGGTTTTCAGATTATTTTTTAATATATGTATGATATTGACTTCCATATAACTAAAAATGAAATGTAATGAAATGGCTTGATTCAGTCATGATATGGTACTAGTTTAACAATGGAAGGATTTTATTTTTCCTCAGACTTGGTAGTCTTTTCTTATTTTCTCGTCAGACTGGGTTTTAGAATTGTTGGATCATTTCACTCAGTCACTACCTTTTAAAAAATGTTGACTCTATGTAGATTACAGAAATACTGTTCCTTTATTTGCTCCTGTGATGGCTGATATCTGGCAGTTGAAGGAATGGTAACCTTTAAAATGAAATAGCCCTGTCATAATATCATGACAGAAAACTGACAGGATAGTAAAAATAAACTGGACTTTGAGGAGCATTCTAGGGGGAGCAGTTTACGGATATTTTTATTAGGGAGATTTACAGATGCTGTGCTATTCAGTGTACTTAGTGTCAAGCTGAGGAGACAGATCAGACACGTAAATCATGTTGGAGGATTCTAAGATAACCCAGAAGAGTCTTCAGATTTCAGAGAATAGTTGTGAGGTCTGTCTGCTATTGTTTTCTCTTTACCTTTTGCTTACTTACTCCTCTTATTATATACTTTTATTGAATTATTTCAGTACACATCTATATAATTTTGTCATTTGAGGCTCTTTTGGGCTTGGAGTTATGGAGGGTTTTCCTTTTCGGCCCCAGTCTATCAAGAGTTTAATGTCCATGGCACAGATCTTTGGTAGAGGACGTAGGGAGCAGAGGAAGAGAATAACTGTAGAGTGAGATGTAGGGCATGTGTGTCAGGAACACTGTTGAGGTTGTCTACCCCTTAGCCTTCCTGGCTAGAATCAGGGGAGTTCCAAATATTAAAAATAGTGAACTACAGGGTTTGCTTGTTTTTATAAGAAGTTTGATATTCTGAAGTTATGGAATCATAACACTTCTGATGAGACTTCGAGGATGATGGGTCATGAATATCGCAGAGGTTTTGAAGAGCAAGGCCAAAAGGATATTGCTTATCAGTCTTCACAGAGTTGAATTATATATTATGAAAAAACATAACCTCATATTCAGTTCAGTTCAGTCATTCAGTCGTGTCCCACTCTTTGTGACCCCATGAATCGCAGCACGCCAGGCCTCCCTGTCCATCACCAACTCCCGGAGTCCACCCAGACTCACGTCCATCGAGTCAGTGATGCCATCCAGCCATCTCATCCTCTGTCGTCCCCTTCTCCTCCTGCCCCCAATCCCTCCCAGCGTCAGAGTCTTTTCCAATGAGTCAACTCTTCGCATGAGGTGGCCAAATTACTGGAGCTTCAACTTCAGCATCATTCCTTCCAAAGAACACCCAGGGCTGATCTCCTTCAGAATGGACTGGTTGGTTCTCCTTGCACTCCAAGGGATTCTCAGGAGTCTTCTCCAACACCACAGTTCAAAAGCATCAATTCTTCAGCGCTCATCTTTCTTCACAGTCCAACTCTCACATCCATACATGACATCTGGAAAAACCATAACCTTGACTAGACGGACCTTTGTTGGCAAAGTAATGTCTCTGCTTTTCAATATGCTGTCTAGGTTGGTCATAACTTTTCTTCCAAGTAGTAAGCGTCTTTTAATTTCATGGCTGCAGTCACCATCTGCAGTGATTTTGGAGCCCAAAAAAATAAAGTCTGCCACTGTTTCCACTGTTTCTCCATCTATTTCCCATGAAGTGATGGGACCAGATGCCATGATCTTCATTTTCTGAATGTTGAGCTTTAAGCCAACTTTTTCGCTCTCCTCTTTCACTTTCATCAAGAGACTTTTTAGTTCCTCTTCACTTTCTGCCAGAAGGATGGTGTCATCTGCGTATCTGAGGTTATTGATATTTCTCCCAGCAATCTTGATTCCAGCTTGTGCTTCTTCCAGCCCAGTGTGTCTCATGATGTACTCTGATATAAGTTAAATAAGCAGGGTGACAATATACAGCCTTGATATACTCCTTTTCCTATTTGGAACCTCATATTAACTATTCACAAATCCTGTTGTGAAGTAGTATATTTCATATTACTTTTTGTATATTAGCCAAATATTTAAGAATTTTTATACTTCTTCAGTATGCTGTTGAATTTTATAATGAATCATAAACTTAACTGTTATTGTTTAGTTGTTAAGTCATTTCCGACTCTCTGACCCCATGGACTGTAGTCGGCCAGGCTCCTCTGTCCGTTGGATTTTCCAGGCAAGAATATTGGAGTCAGTCGCCATTTCCTTCTCCAGGGAATATTCCCAACTCAGGGATCAAACCCGCATCTCTTGCTTGGCAGGTAGATTTTTTACCTCTGAGCCACCTAAGCTATAAACCCAATTTCTCCCTCCAGTGATTATGGATTAAGTTTATGCCTTACAGTTTTTTCATTGCTCAAAAATCCTTCTGGCATTGCTTTGGACCTCATAGCTGAGAAAACTATTCTGGAAGGTTACCTTGTTCTAATATGAAATAATGATTATGTCACAGCTATGACCTAAATAAACTTTTGGCTTACTTAAATTTAGAAGAACCTCAGATTCTCTGAAAAGTTATGAGTTCAAACAGGTAAAATGGCAGGCTTTTTCTGAGAATCCTCAATTAGCTGATACTAATGCTTGTCTTTGGGAGAAATGTCTAAGTTCAGATTTCAGCTCTGCTACTTAATTAGTATTTGTGTTACATTGGGCAAGTTACTTAAGCTCTTTATGTTTAGATCCTACATCTCTGTAAAATGTGAATAATATTTTTTATCTTATGGAGTTGTTAGGCTTCTCAAATTAAATAATCCATAAAGCATTTAGAGTAAGACCTGGGACATACTAAATGCTCAATAAATATAAATATAAGTATATATAATTAAGTATATTTTGGACACTTTAGAATAAAGTTTCCTTCATTAATTTTAATCATTTTTTGAGCAGCTACAATAATACAAGGTGCTATAGAAGCTCTCTGGAGACAGGAAGATGAATTAGACATAGATTCTACCTTCAAGTTGGTATGGTAGTGCAGTAATAATTTTGGCTTGTGAAAAAATATTGATACTGTGTCTGTAGATTCAATTGTTCATTTATTTATTAAACATTTATCAAGTGTTTGCTATGCAATAGGAAATGTTTTTGAGGTACTTAAAATACAATAATAAAACAAACCATATTTATTCTTTCAAAGAAATTACATTTTTGTGGGAGGAAGCTAGTGATAAATACACTAGAAAAATAATCATAGATAGTGATAATGCTCTAAAGAAATAAATTATTTGAGTGTTAGTGATTTGATCTCAAATGTAACCTGTGGAGGTAGTATTTAAACTGAGACTTTAATAATGAGTTATATGAAGATCTGGGGACAAGGTTTCCTGGTAGGGGAAAACCACAAACACAAAGACCTTGAGACAGAAATGAACTTGCTATACTTGAGGTCCAGAGGAGCAGTGTGCTAGAGCAAGAGAGTGAAGAGTTGTAATGAAAGTGATGTCAGGGAGTGTGGTAAGAGACCAGGTCATGAGGTTTTGTAGTAGGACATGGCAAGATTTTATTGAAGTGCAGTGAGAATACATTGAGTTTTAAGCCTGCAAGTGCCATTATCTGATCAGTGACTTGGGAATATCACTGTGGCTACTGTGTGGTTTATAGGGGATCAGGAAAGGAGAACAGGTGGGAGGTGATTCTTGTTGCATAGTTTAAGAGAGTGATGGCAATGACTTGAACTAAGAAGCAGCAGTAGAGGAGAAGAGGCAAGGATGGAGTCTAGGGACTTCACTGGTGGTCAAATGGTTAAGACTTTGCACTTCCACCACAGGGGGCGTGGGTTTGATAACTCGTACGGGAACTAAGATCCTGCATGCCCAGTGTATTTGTCCCACATTTGGGATTTAATACTTTATATGAGTTATTCATAATTTCTGGTTAGAGTCTTACAGGAAATTAATGGTTTGAAATGACTGCAGAGTCCTTACATTCCACAACTAATGATTACCTCTAACTGTAATGATATCAGAAATGTAGATTTGTTGCCACAGGTCATTACTGATGATCAACAAAATTCACTAGGTGGATTTGTTTTGTGTTGTACAGAATAAATAGCAAGGATCTTTATATAAAGTTACTAGTCTGAATTAACGTTCAGGAAAAAATCACAAAGGGAACATTATTCAAGCCAAAAAGATGAAAGTACTTTGGAGAAATGTAATATAAGAAATAATGTTTCATAAAAATAATATTTCACTGACTGTTGATGTATTCTAAAAATATTTAATGATCTCATTTCATGTTGGTTACATATCAGATAGGGTTTTGACTGCCCTATATAAAATAGTACTCTCCCATAACTCTGTACCCTACTCTGCATAACTTTTTCAGACTACTTACCACCATCTGACATGACACTTACATGTGTATATTTTTAAAAATAGGCCCAATATAACAACATTAGTGATTAACTTGTTTATTTTTTTCTCACTGGAATGTAAACTTCACGAGATCAGGGACTTTATCTAGTACATGGTTGGTGCTCAGAATTGCTTGCTTGGCTGTGGTAAACAGCTCGGTAGTTTTTAAGAAAGTTAAACATAGAATTACCATAAAAGAGAAGTGAAGTGAAAGTGTTAGAGACTTTTTGTGACTTTTTGTGACCCCATGGACTGTAGCCCACCAGGCTCCTCTGTCCATGGATTTCTCTAGGTAAGAATACTGGAGTAGGTAGCCATTCCCATCTCCAGGGGATTTTCTCTACCCAGGGATCAAACCCAGGTCTCCTATGTTGCAGGTAGAGTCTTATCATCTGAGCCACCAGGAAAGCTGCATAGAATTACCATATGATCTTGCAGTTTCATTGCTAGGTATATAGCTCAAAGGAATTTAAAACAAGCACTCAAACACAGGTACGCACACGTTCATAGCAGCACTATTCATATTAGCTAATAGGTGGAAATGTCTTATCAATGAGTGAATGGATAAACAAATTGTGGTATATACCTACAATGAAATATTCAGTCATAAAAAATTAATATCTGATATGTATACAACATGGATGAACCTTAAAAGCATATGCTAAGTGAAAAAAGCTAGATGTAAAATGTCACATATTGCATGATTCCTCTTATGTGAAACGTCCAGAACAGATAAATCCATGGAGACAGAATACAGACTAATGGTTTCTAGGGGTTGAAGGAAGAAGGGAGGTGGGGAGAAACTGGTTAATGAGGTTGGAGTTTCACTTTGGAGCGATAGAAATGTTTTGGAGCAGTGGTTGCACAGCATTGTGAATGTACTAAATGCCACTGAATTGTTCATTTTAAATGGTTAATTTTATGTTATGTGAATTTCACCTCAATATTTTAAAAAATGTATTTTAAAATGAGATATTTGAAATTATTTTTAAAATGCTTTTTTAAAAAAATGCCTGTTTGCTGAATGATGAAAGTGGTCAGTTTGTTTTGAGTCCCTGCTGTGGGTATTGTGAATAACACTGCCAATTACTAGCTTTGTGATCTGAGCAAAATGGGAGAGTGGGAACAAGCAGCGATTAGACTAAAAATCTACAGAAGTTTTTGGTTTGTATGGGAGAAGAAATATCCTTGATTGACATGGAGCACACCTAGAAATAGTTCCTCAAACCTGATTTGTAGTTTAACAGACAGAGCAGAATAAGATTGCTGGTGCATAGAGAGTCTCTGTGATGTGACGTTCACTTGTCAAGTTCAGAAATAGTAATTCTTTGGCTCTTTCCTTCCCATGAGACTGCCTGTCTGCCTGTGTGACAGAGCTCATTTTACCTACTCTTCCTTACTTTATCCTTATTGTGGCTCCTATATTACAGCTGAAATCTTTCCAGCTTGGAGGTATAGCCCAAACCCATCCTTTAATTGAGTGGAAGTATCATTGCTGAGTGACATAATCTTTCTTCCTAGGGAAATGAAGGAAAACAGCACCAAAAAATTAATCCAAATTATGTCTCAACAGTTTAATTCAGTCATTCTACCCCAGCAGTTAGAAAATCTTGCCCTTCTTCTAAACAACAAATTTCCTATTCTCATCTTTTCACCTGGTTTCATTCTGTAGCTTTGCTGGGCTCCACAATGATTGTCATATGCACATGTCTGTGTTTTGCTAATCAGAATCTAAATAAATTTGGATTATTGTAAATTATAACAAAGTATCCAGACTTGGTGTTTTCCATACTAAAATGCAGCCTTTTATGTATGTTCTATAATCCTAAAGTGTTTTTTTGCCTTTATTCACCTTCCCTTTTTTGTTTTATATTCCCATGTGTTTAATTATTAGCAATTGTTTCTGTATTACAGGCATCTATCAAAATGGGAAACTAAGCAATAAGCCTAAGGTTATTCTCAAATGCAGATTATAACTGCTTCTCTTTGGAAGTTGATAATGAACAACCAAAATTTCTGCTGCATGTCACCTGTTAGATAAGTGACAGAAATAAAAGTTAAAGAGAAACATTTCATTCTTGTAAAAGTACGTGTCTTGATATAGCTAGATTTTATGTTGACTATATTTTATAGATGTAATGGGATGTATTTATAACAGAGAATAAAGTAAGAGTAGCATAGTAGCTGGAGAAGGCAATGGCACCCCATTCCAGCACTCTTGCCTGGAAAATCCCATGAATGGAGGAGCCTGTAGGCTGCAGTCCATGGGGTCACGAAGAGTCGGACATGACTGAGCGACTTCACTTTCACTTTTCACTTTCATGCACTGGAGAAAGAAATGGCAACCCACTCCAGTATTCTTGCCTGGAGAATCCCAGGGACGGAGGAGCCTGGTGGGCTGCTGTCTATGGGGTTGTACAGAGTCGTTCACGACTGACGCGACTTAGCAGCAGCAGCCGCAGCACAGTAGCTAAAGGTGTAGGATTTTAGAATCAGACCCGAACATTCATCCCTTCTCTGCTATTTGCTTGCTGTGCAACCTTGGAGAAACCATTTAACCTTAATAATAATCATTTATCCATTTATAGAATGAGGATGATCAAGCTGTCTCTTTGGTGAAGTGAAGTTGCTCAGTCATGTCCGACTCTTTGCGACCCCATGGACTGTAGCCTACCAGGCTCCTCAGTCCATGGGAGTTTCCAGGCAAGAGTATTGGAGTGGGTTGCCATTTCCTTCTCCAGGGGATCTTCCCAACCCAGGGATTGAACCTGGGTTTTCCACATTGTAGGCAGACGCTTTACTACCTGAGCTACCAGGGAAGGTGGTAGCTTTCCTTCTTTTGGTAGCCCTTTTAAAAAATAGGATCTGACATGTAGTCAGAGGTGATTGTTCTTTTAAATGATTGATTTTGAAAAACCCAATAAGAAAATTTGCAAGGTAACTTCTCTCTTTTTGCAGCTGTGAACACTTGACTGCATTTTCTTGTTTTTGGTTTGCTTCCTTTACTGTTGTCTCATGTGATAGGAAATAGTCTTAAAATCATAAAGAAGCATTAAAAGAATATGTATAAAATGCCTTTTCCTCCTCTAGAACCTCAGTTTTGACTTGGCTCTTATGTATGTATGCAAATGAAACCCTGAAGAACTGTAGAAAGGACCTAAATAAAACATTGGTTTACTAGTCATCAGATTGTTAGAGAAATGTGCCAGACTGCATTTGACAGAACCAGAATGAAAGACATTTTAAACAGCATGCCAAATACTAATTAATTTTCTGAACATATCAAGATTTCTACTGAGTGTATATTTCTCTCTTCTGTAGAGTCCATGGCCTGGTATTACTGCCAGAAAGTTGATGGTGAGGTCACAAGTGTAAAACTTTAGTTTTATGGCAAGATTGTTGGCATAAAACCTTAGGATCTATGTATAGGTTAATTATAAGAGAAACAAGTATCTGAACAACAAGAGAAAGAAAATTGTTGGATATGTTTGCAAAAATTTTCCCAACCCATTAAACAAATGCTTTTAGAATGAGTGCTTGTAGCAGCACTCTTGTTTCTCATATATAGCCTTTGTGAGATTACTGTGGTAATCATTGTGACTGACAGTTCACATCTGGAGACTTGTAAAATCTGCATATTGATAACCTCCATTTGGCTTTGCCACATCTTCTGTAATGTGAGCTTGCTGCTTTCCTTTTTCTCTCCCTCAGGAAGGAGAGCTTCAATCTGACAGGTAAAAGCAATATATTTTTATAGGTTTACTTTTCATTTCTTGTGTATTATTTAATAAATATTTAGAAAATGTGAATGAGTTCATTTCAGTGGAAGCTTGGAGGGGAAGAAAGGGGGGATAAGACAAGGAATTGAAATGAGTGTGGAGGAAGAAAGAAAGGGAATGGAAGAGATAAATTGAGAATGGGTGGCAGAATGGCAAAGATGAAGAGACTGGGGTATTGGATAACAGGGGTAGGGGAGAATAGGGAGGGAAACCAAAGATAGTTATTTTGAGGTTAGTATCAGTGAGAATTTACACAGTTCTCATTTTAAGCTTTGAGGTTCTGATTATCATCTGTTATCTATTGTCCTTTGAAAATGTTTGTTAATTAAATATGATTCATCACCTCTAATACTTAAGTTATTAGAGGTTTCCTGCTTCCCTGGTGGCTCAGAGGTTAAAGCGTTTGCCTGCAAGGCGGGAGACCCGGGTTCAATCCCTGGGTCGGGAAGATCCCCTGGAGAAGGAAATGGCAACCCACTCCAGTATTCTTGCCTGGAAAATCACATGGATGGAGGAGCCTGGTAGGTTACAGTTCACGGGGTCGCAAAGAGTCGGACACGACTGAGCAACTTCACTTTCTTTCTTTTCTATATGGGTAAATCAGAGCAGTTCACTAGAATGAAAATTCTCTTAGATGCAACTGCAGTGGCTAGAGTAAGATCATATTAAGGTCGGATTTGTCATTGTCTTGTGATTAGATAGGTTTTATGGTCCCAAAGAAAAGAAATACTTATTACCTTTTGAATGAGAATTTATTGTGAGGATATATATGCATAGTACTGAAAGTCACCCTAGTGGGATTCTCACCCTGATGCTAACAGTGGAAGATCGAGGGTTGTTCTGGAGAGACCAGCCTGGTAGTAGTTAACAACCTAAATTAAGTGGCTCTCCTCATTCTGTGTACCGTTTGTACATTTTCAAGACAGACAGTTTGATTGGGTCAGCTTGAGGGGTACTCTGCACTGAATAGCCCTCTTGGTTGTGGTTCTGTGAGGATACATGAGAAGTGTGTCTTCTCCCTTGTGCTTAGTCTGTCTTCATTGCCTTGACTTCTGCATTTGCAGCTTGGTTCAGTCAGCTGTGGTTTGGTTTGTTTGTTTATTATTTGAGTACCTACAATGAGCCAGATGTGTTGTAGAGGCTGGAAAATCAGAATTGAGCAGGATAGGCCTTCCTATCCTACCCCACACTCATATTATCTTCCAGACATCATATTAATGAAGAATATTTCAATGTGTATTTAAAACTCTTTTAAACAATATGGCCAGAATGACTAGAAACAAATTAACAATAAATTCCTTAATATAATCAAATATCTAGTTAGTGTTGAACTTACAGTTGTCTGAAAATGCTTTATCAGTTTTCTTTTGTCGCAGTTGTGCAGTATACCAAACAACCACAAAACCTTGGAAGGTCAAAGACAAAGAGCAAATGTAGAGTCTGTGGATCAGCTGAGTGGTTCTGCTGCTCTAAGCTGGGCTTGGAGGGACTCAGTCATGTATCTGTAGTTATCGATGGGTAATGTAGGTGATTTTTGTTGATTTTGGTTGGGCTTGTTCACATATTTAGGGCTGAATGGACCGACTAGATCCTGCTCCATGTGTTTTTTCTTCCAGTAAGCAATCTTGGGCATGTTTTCATGGTGAAAACAGAAAAGCAAGAGCAAAACCAAATTGTACAAGAGAGCAGGTGAGATGAATGAGTGCTTTTCAAGCTTCTGCTTGCCTCACCTTTGCTACCATTCCATTGGTCAAAGCAAGACAGAGTGGGAGGGGACTACAAAGATTCAGGACAAAATGGAGAGAATTCAGGAAAGTCATTCATTGAATTTATTGATGCAACCAATCTAACACAAATGCTATAAATGACTTCCTCTTGCATTTTGTTTGAGTTAGAATCCAAATAAAGTTCATACATTATGATTAGTTACTGTACTAGATTCTTCCTCCTGCACTTTTTTACCTTGTATTTTATTTTTTAAAATAGATTTGGGAATTTCTAATCAATATTGAGAAGACTAAAGTGACTGGAATGTAGTAGTGAGGGACTGAATGCTAGACAAGGTTTGGAGGGTATCAGTTCAGTTCAGTTGCTTAGTCGTGTCCGACTCTTTGTACCCCATGGACTGCAGAATGCCAGGCTCCCCTGTCCATCACCAATTCCTGGAGTTCACTCAAACTCATGTCCATTGAGTCAGTGATGCTATTCAACCATCTCATTCTCTGTTGTCCCCTTCTCCTCCTGCCTTCAGTCTTTCCCTGCATCAGGGTCTTTTCCAATGCGTCAGTTCTTTGCATCAAGTGGCCAAAGTATTGGAGTTTCAGCTTCAACATCAGTCCTTCCAATGAATATTCAGGAACGATTTCCTTTAGGATGGACTGGTTGGATCTTCTTGCAGTCCAAGGGACTCTCAAGAGTCTTCTCCAACACCACAGTTCAAAAGCAACGATTCTTTGGTGCTCAGCTTTCTTTATAGTCCAACTCTCACATCCATACATGACTACTGGAAAAACCATAGCCTTGACTAGATGGACCTTTGTTGGCAAAGTAATGTCTCTGCTTTTTAATATGCTGTCTAGGTTGGTCATAGCTTTTCTTCCAAGGAACAAGTACCTTTTAATTTCATGGCTGCATTCACCAACTGCAGTGATTTTGGAGCCCCCAAAAATAAAGTCTGTTACTGTTTCCACTGTTTCCACATCTATTGGCCATGAAATGATGGGACCGGATGCCATGATCTTCATTTTCTGAATGGTGAGATTTAAGACAACTTTTTTCACTGTCCTCTTTCACTTTCATCAAGACACTTTTTAGTTCTTCACTTTCTGCCATAAGGGTGGTGTTATCTGCATATCTGAGGTTATTGATATTTCTCCCGGCAATCTTGATTCCAGCTTGTGCTTTATCCAGCCCAGTGTTTCTCATGATGTACTTTGTATATAAGTTAAATAAGCAGGGTGACAATACACAGCCTTGAAGTACTCCTTTTCCTATTTGGAACCAGTCTGTTGTACCATGTCCAGTTCTAACTGTTGCTTCCTGACCTGCATACAGGTTTCTCAAGAGGCAGGTCAGATGGTCTGGTATTCCCATCTCTCGAAGAATTTTCCACAGTTTATTGTGATCCACACAGTCAAAGGCTTTGGCGTAGTCAATAAAGCAGAAATAGATGTTTTTCTGGAACTCTTGCTTTTTGATGATCCAGTGGATGTTGGCAATTTAATCTCTGGTTCCTCTGCCTTTTCTAAATCTAGCTTTTTTGGAGGATGGTCTTGATCACTGCCTCCTGTACAGTTTCATGAATCTCCATCCATAGTTCTTCAGGCACTTGTCTGTCAGATCTAATCCTTTGTATCTATTTGTCACTTCCACTGTATAATCATAAGGGATTTGATTTAGGTCATACCTGAATGGTCTAGTGGTTTTCCCTACTTTCTTCAATTTAAGTCTGAATTTGGCAATAGGGAGTTCATGATCTGAGCCGCAGTCAGCTCCCAGTCTTGTTTTTGCTGACTGTATAGAGCTTCTCCATCTTTGGCTGCAAAGAGTATAATCAATCTGATTTCGGTATTGACCTTCTGGTAATGTCCAAGCAAGAGAGTTCCAGAAAAACATCTATTTCTCCTTTATTGACTATGCCAAAGCCTTTGACTGTGTGGATCACAGTAAACTGGAAAATTCTTCAAGAGGTGGGAATACCAGACCACCTGACCTGCCCCTTGAGAAACCTATATGCAGGTCAGGAAGCAACAGTTAGAACTGGACATGGAACAACAGACTGGTTCCAAATAGGAAAAGGAGTACGTCAAGGCTCTATATTGTTACCCTGTTTATTTAATGTATATGCAGAGTACATCATGAGAAATGCTGGGCTGGAAGAAGCACAAGCTGGAATCAAGATTGCCGGGAGAAATATCAAGAACCTCAGATATGCAGATGACACCATCCTTATGGCAGAAAGTGAAGAGGAACTAAAAAGCTTCTTGATGAAAGTGAAAGAGGAGAGTGAAAAGTTGGCTTAAAGCTCAACATTCAGAAAACGAAGATCATGGCATCTGGTCCCATCACTTCATGGGAAATAGATGTGGAAACAGTGGAAACAGTGTCAGACTTTATTTTTTGGGGCTCCAAAATCACTGCAGATGGTGACTGCAGCCATGAAATGGCTTAAAAGATGCTAACTCCTTGGAAGGAAAGTTATGACCAACCTAGATAGCATCTTGAAAAGCAGAGACATTACTTTGCCAACAAAGGTCCATCTAGTCAAGGCTCTGGTTTTTCCAGTGGTCATGTATGGATGTGAGAGTTGGACTGTGAAGTAAGCTGAGGACCGAAGAATTGATGCTTTTGAACTGTGGTGTTGGAAAAGACTCTTGAGAGTCCCTTGGACTGCAAGGAGATCCAACCAGTCCATTCTAAAGGAGATCGGTCGTGGGTGTTCTTTGGAAGGAATGATGCTGAAGCTGAAACTCCAGTACTTTGGCCCCCTCATGCGAAGAGTTGACTCATTGGAAAAGACTCTGATTTTGGGAGGGATTGGGGGCAGGAGGAGAAGGGGACGACAGAGGAGGAGATGGCTGGATGGCATCACTGACTTAATGGACGTGAGTTTGAGTGAACTCTGGGAGTTGGTGATGGACAGGGAGGCCTGGCGTGCCGCAATTCATGGGGTTGCAAAGAGTCGGACACGACTGAGTGAACTGAACTGAACTGAATGTCCATGTGTAGAGTCTTCTTTTGTGTTGTTGGAAGAGGGTGTTTGCTATGACCAGTGCGTTCTCTTGGCAAAACTCTGGTTAGCCTTTGCCCTGCTTCATCCTGTACTCCAAGGCCTAATTTGCCTGTTACACCAGGTATCTCTTGACTTCCTACTTTTGCATTCCAGTCCCCTATAATGAAAAGGACATCTTTTTTGGGTTAATTCTAAAAGGTCTTGTAGGTCTTCATAGAGCCATTTAATTTCAGCTTCTTCAGCATTACTGGTTGAAGCATAGACTTGGATTAATCTGATATTGAATGGTTTTCCTTGGAAACGAACAGAGATCATTCTGTCATTTTTGAGATTGCATCCAAGTACTGCATTTTGGACTCTTTTGTTGACTATGATGGCTACTCCAATCCTTCTAAGGGATTCTTGCCCACAGTAGCAGATATAATGGTCATGTGAGTTAAATTCACTCATTCCAGTCCATCTTAGTTCACTGATTCCTAAAGTGTCGATGTCCACTCTTGCCATCTCCTGTTAGACCACTTCCAATTTGCCTTGATTCATGGACCTAACATTCCAGGTTCCTATGCAATATTGCTGTTTACAGCATCAGACTTTACTTCTATCACCAGTCACATCCACAACTGGGTGTTATTTTTGCTTTGGCTCTGTCCCTTCATTCTTTTTGTAGTTATTTCTCCACTGATCTCCAGTAGCATATTGGGCACTTACCGACCCGGGGAGTTCATCTTTCAGTGTCCTATCTTTTTGCCTTTCCATACTGTTCACGGGGTTCTGAAGGCAAGAATACTGAAGTGGTTTGCCATTCTCTTCTCCCTTTTCTTGGAGGGTGTAGGCTAATTCATTCAGTGCCTTGTGACTCATGGGAAGGACTTTGGGTATTTTCCTAAGAGTGACTGGACAGCCAGCCATATTGGGTTTGGAGCTGGAGAGTGACTTGAGCAATTTATGTTTTTTGTTTTTTTTTCTTGGTTAAGTCCAGGGTATCAACCATTTCCATTACTGCAATAAGTGTCCCCTTGCCTCTTTGCAGTCAGGCTCTTTTCCATTCTAATGACCCCTAATCTGATTTTATCATCATAGATTAGTTGCAACTATTCCAGGACTTCGTATCAATGGAGCCATACTAATGTAGGCTTTTGTATCTGTCTCCTTTCACTCAGCATAATGTCTGTACTGTGCAGTCATCTGTGTTGTTTCAGGCATTAGTGAATTCATTTATTTTTATTGCTTTATCATGGTTTGACTATACAACAGTTTATTTATTTACCTGTTGATAGACATGTGGATTGTTTCCAGCTTTCTGATTATTATGAATAAAGTTGCTATGAACATTTGTTTACAAACAAGTCTTTTTGTAAATATGTTTTCATTTTTCTTGAGCAAATACTTAAAAGTGAAGTTGCTAAATCATATGGTTTAGTGTATTTTAATTTTATAAGAAATTGTCAAACTGCTTTTCAACATTGTACCACCTCATTACAATCAAAGAAGGGCAAATTAAGACTGCAGTGAGATACTGTGTTCACATACTAGATTCATAGAAGTGCCATTTAAGACGGTTTTGCAGGAAGTGATTATCACTAGGAGCTGTTCTACCTTGTTAGTAGGAATGTTAACTGTTAACTGGTATAACTGATTTTGAAAACAGTTTGGCAATATATTGAAATGACTTCTATGTAGAGAAACTCTTGTGCAAGTGTATTAGAAACTGTACATTAAAATTTGGAGAATAACACTGTTTATAATAGCAAAAGGACCAGAAACTACCTAAGTGTCCATTGATAGTTTAAAGGATAAATTGTGCATATTCACACATTACAATATTATATATTAGGGAAAATGAATGAACTCCTATTATTTGCAACATTGATAAAGTTAATAAACAAGCAAAACTAAATAATATGTTGTTCAGACATAATGTGATAAAACTATGTCAAAAAAAGGCAAGAAGATGATAAATACAACAGTAAGAATATTTCCTTAGGCGAGAGGTTAGGGCAGGTTGATGGAATTGTAGGTAGATGCAAATTAATGGTAATGTTCTGGTCCTGAGTTGCTTTATAACTAAAATATAATCATCAGTATAGCTCTTGGTATATCAGATATTTAAATGAGCATACAAATTAAACAACTCCTCTGGCTTTTGTATAGAGGAGTGGATTATAATGAGACAAATAAAGAACTGATTTCATTCAAAGCAAAATTTGTTGCAACTGTTACAGGGAAAAGCTAGTTCTTGCCTTTTACTTGGAAGGGGGTACTGTATTTGACAGAAGTGTACAGGCTTGGCAACCCATCCTGTCCGTACACCATAGTTCTTAGGTTAGTGATTCCTCATTCATACTTCAGTGTGTAGGTCCAAATTTCCATTAAATGGGCACTTAAAAGTGTGGAAACATTTATTTAAAGTACATTTGCAGCATTAATTCATAATTTATTCATTCATTGTCTGACTGGCATCTCCTCAATTATAGCATTTATGTTATCACTTGGAATATAAATAAAAATACACTTTTACTGATGGATTGATTAAGCCTGATTCTTCACATAAAGAGCCAACCCCCCAAAGTAGTATTTCACTTTGCAAATTTAAGCCTCTCTCTCTCTGCTGTCTCCTCCCTTTCTTACTTTATCTCTGCTGTATAGCTGTTGTCAAAGGATTTCACTTTATCATCATTTGGAGAGTACATTTGCTTCATACCTTTTTGAATCTTCTTTTTCCTGGATCTCACATCTTCATTTCTTTTTTTAATTTTATTTTATTATATTATTTATTTATTTATTTTTAAATTTTACTTTACAATTCTGTATTGGTTTTGGCATACATTGACATTAATCCGGTTTATTCTCTCATTCTGGTAGAGCATGCTCCTTAGTACCTTGCTGATAAGAAAGGAGGAAAAGAGATATATTTTACTCTAACAATTAATTTAATTCTACTTTAGAAATTATTTTCCCTCCAAATTCTTAAGGCATTGGTCCTGTGTTGTCTTGTTTTCATTGTTGCAGCTTAAAAGTCTGGTGCGATTCTGATTCCTGATTCTTTGTATGAAAGCTGGGTTTTCTTTTTTCCCTCTCTTTAGAAGCTTATAAGATCTTTTTTATCCCCAACATTCTGCAGTTTTACAACAAAATGCCTTAATGTAGATCTGTTTTGATTGTATGTTCAGGTAAATTTTTACAGAACTTACAGATAGGTAGTTTGACAGTTTATCTCTCTACTTTATTCTCTCTTCCTAGAATTTCTCTTACTAGGATTTTGAACCTCATGAGCCTGCCATTTAATTTTCTTACCTTTTCTTTTTCTCCTAATTTCATTATTGTTTCATTTTGCTTTACTTTCTGGGACATCTCTTCTACCTTATCTTTCAGATCTTATATTGAGGGTATTTTGTTTCTTCTATCATGTTTTTAATATCAAAAATTCCTTTTAAAAAATCAGGTATTATTCACTAGGTTGTACAACCATTGTCACTTTCTAGTTTCAGAACATTTTCATTATTCCAAAAGGAACCCCTATTCATGAGTAATTCTCTATTCCCCTTACTCACCAGCCCCTGACAATCATTAATCTACTTTTTGCTTCTGTGGATTTGCCTGTTTTGGACATACCATGTACGTGGAATCATACAACATGTGATTTTTATTTCTTGTATCTTTCTCTTAACATAATGTTTTCAGGCTCAATTCATGTTGTAGTGTGTGTATATGTCCTTTTTCTCCTGAATGTTCTTTTTTAGTAAATCCTGTTCTTACTTCATTGAAGCAATATTTTTTCTTATCTTTCAGGGTATCTTTCTTATCTTTTTGAAAATTTTATCTTTGTACATATTCTTTAATTTCCCCAAGTAACTTTTTTTCTGTGGTTTGGTGTCTGCTTTTTATATAAGATGTTTTTCTCAAAAATGTCTACCATCCTTATTTTTCTCCTTAGATTTAAGACTGAGGTACAATAAAACTTAATGGAAGTTCTCTAAGCAAGGGTGAGACTGATTGTACGTTTCATCACATGGTGATCTGGCTGGGTAGAATGCCTTTGGGTCTTTCTTCCCCTTCTTGTGTGCAGTCAGATTCTCTAGCACCAATTCTTCCATTTTTCTATCTGAGGATTTATGTTTGGCTCCCTGACAGTGTTCTGAGAGCCAGACATACAAGCTTATAATTCAGCCACATTTTTTCAGTATGGAACCCTCCAACTATGCCTTTTATCTCCCAACCAGAGATCTCTGTTTTCCTTTATCCAGGCTTCTGCCAGAAGAGAGAGTAGCAGTCATCTGGGTATGTAACTGCTTCTTAAACAGACTTTTAACCTATCTTTAGCTTCCTAGTCTATCTTCATCTCAGCTTCCAGAGGTACATAGTGCTTCCGCTTCCTGAGCCTGATAGAAATTTTGCAATATAAATAGACTTTTCTTGGTGGCTTAAGTTTTGGTTCTGCTATGTCAGTTACCACTTGCCCATCTGCTTTCTAGCCTTTAGAACTTTGCTGTTTTTGCCTCATCTTCTAATCTTTTGTTTATATTGTGAGTTTATGCCATTTATAAAATCCTTTTAATGTCTTTTAGGTGGAATTTTAGAAGAGAGGAGATGCAAATCTTGTGTTTAATCTACCATGTTTAACTAGTAATAATTATTTTAGCAGAGTATTAGAAATACTAGCTTGCTAGGGCTGCCATATGAAGTATCATAGACTGAGTGGCTTAAACAACAGAAATTTATTTTCTTGAGGTTCTGGAGGTTAGAAATCCAATATTAAGATGTCAGTAGGATTAAGATGTCAGAAATCCAACATTAAGATGATTTTTTCTGAGACCTCTCTCCGTGGCTTGTAAATGGTTGTTTTCTCATTCTATCTTCATGGACTTTCCTTTGTGGGTGTCTGTTATCTGTTATAATCTCCTCTTATAAGAACACTAGTCATACTGGATTAGGGCCCATCCCTATGACCTCATTTTATCTTAATTACCTCTTTAAAGATTGTGTCTCCAAATATAGTCACATTCTGAAGTACTGGGTGGGAATTAGGACTTCAGTAATCTGAATTCAGTCTATAATAAGAATATTTTTGACCTTTATTAAGTGATTGATTTTAATACTTTCAGCCTGTATACCTTTTCATTTTTATTTCATTATAATGCAAAGAAATCTTTCATGTTTATAAGAATGATTATGGATGACTTTCTCTTTTTATTTTCTGAGTTATGCTTTCCCCAAGCTCAAGAGCTTAGTAATGTTTAGCTGAGGTTCTTTTTCCATGCATCTGCAAAGATTAGACACTCACCCAAACTTGCTTAAACAGGATGTTTCTGTCAAGAAGTCTGAAGTCATTCTGATCCCAAGTCTAAAGTCATTCTGATCCCAAATCCTTTCTTCAGGTCTCTTTAATATCTTTGTTTCCCTTGAAGCCTATAAGATATTAAATGTTCTGAAATTTCTGATGTGATGCCTTGATGTGGGTGAAATTTTCATCCATGGCATTGGATATTTGGTGAGCTTTTTCAATCTTGAAGTTAATATCCTTTGGAATTTTCTTGAATCATTTCTTTGATGATTTCTTCCCCCTGTTTTATTTATTCTCCTTTGCTGGAATGTTATGCAGATATTGGCACTCCTGGACTGGTAGTTTTTCCTCTTAGCTTTTCTCTTTTTCACATTTTTTTTTTTGCTTTTCATTATACTTGTGGAGAAACTTCTTTAGGTTTTATCGTATTACTACCCTCATAGTGAACCCTTCAATTTTATTATGTATTTACCTTCAGGAGCTCTTGATTCTCTGTAGTGCATGTGTGTGTGTTTTAGGTAACCTGTCCTTATTTCATGGTTGCAGTTTCTCTTTTTATATATCTGTTGATGCACACACACATTTTCTTTTTGTTAAAATGTAACAGTCTACAAAGTATGCAAAACTAGATGTATAATTTATCACTAAGCAAACACCTGTGAAACAAACCACCCAAGATAAGTCATAGAATGGGGGTTTTTCTATCCTCTGCTTTTTACCTCCCATCCCCTGTAAGAATTATTTCTTCACTGCTTGAGGCTCAAAATCTCCTCTAGTAAAAGAATAAACTATACAAGCCGTTCTATGTAAAGAGACTAGTGGCCATTTAGCCTATGAAATGTCATTGTACTTAGGGAAAAAAAAAAAGTGATAGGGACATCAGGAAGAAAATAATTCAGGGTGGAGAATTGGAACATGAATGGTAGATACTATGTTTAATGTCAATTAATAAAAGAATGATATAAATATTTCTTAGTTGGTTACAGTATGGTGGTGTTTTGGGGAGCTTTAATTAGCTAAATAAGAAAAGCAGAATCTTTGAAGAAAGGTTTTCGATATTAACTTGTTCATTTATCAGTCAGCCTCTCATCAGTTATTAAGCATTGAAGATTCAAAGATGCTTTGAGCATAGTCACTGCCCTCTAGAGAGTCAAAGATGCTCTCTAACCTCAAATGGATCTTTCTCTAAAAGGTAGATCCTAATAAAGGTCAGAACACAAAGCATTAAATTTTTACTCCAGTAAAAGAGGTGTATCTGAGATTGGCCTGGCAAGAGATTGGAATATTGTGTTAATGATCCCAGTGTTCTTTCTGAGAACACAGGAATCACACTTCACTAATTCCAAGGTTCAGTGGATTAGAGGAAAAATCTTAAACTCAGGAAGATTAATTCAAATCCTGTATTAACCTATTTGATCATTTCACAGTATTACTAGATAATTTGTAATTAGTGACAAGCATTTAGAGTTCACTAATAATCCTGCTTGGGTGATTGCTCCCCTGTTCTGACCTTCATGCCTCCCTGTTGTTTCCAAGAGATAAATGAGCACTTTAATTACCTATTGTTCAGGAATTCTGCTTTTTCTTCACCAAATGATGCAGTATCTTCCTAACTTATGTTAAGCATGTTTTTTCTCCCCCAGATCTTTTTTTTTTGTTAGAGAATCCTTTCTAGGTAAGTGTATCTTTATTTCCCATGATTTTTAGCTGTAGCATTTCAACCTGGATTAGTTCTCTGTTATGTTAGGATTTTGTTTTTCTGCATCACTAATCAAACAGTTTCTAATGACATCTTGTCTTTTCATGTGAATTGAAGATTGAGTACTAGGAATTTCAGCACTACAGTGAACCTATCCCACAAAAGTACTACAAGGAAAGATAACACTTTTCTTGAAAAAGAGCTATTCACACCTACCATTAAAAAGGTAAATAACAGACTGATAGACTAATAATTATTCACAGAAGTACAACTTGCCAAGCTTTCAAAGATAAAAGGATTGTTTCTCGTTGAAAATGGAAAAGGACTTCTCTCATCCTATTGAAATTTAGTGATTCATGTTGGGATAGTGTAATTTCTGTACTGAGCTTTTAAAATAGGTTTGATTTTTGAAACACTTTGATTTCTCTGTTGATCTGTAAGCCTTAGGCTGAAATGTGGGGAAAATCTGCTTATCCATCTCTAGGTTTGCATCTGACACTTCTCTTATGTTGTTCTCTACCTGTCGAAACCTTTTCCATTGCTAATGTGTAAGCTTTTCTCACAGCAAACCACTTCTCTGATTGTCCAGACATCAAATGAGGGTCCTACAGTTGATTTAATTTCTGAACTAATATGTAGAGTTAGTGCAGATCGCACAGGTTAATGGGCTCAGTTTCATAAAACTGCCTCACCTCAGACACCACTTGCGAGTCCTGGTTTGCCACCTGTACTTGGGACCAACTGACTATAAATTAGGGGTTCCATGACCCTTCCTGGAGGAGGAAATGGCAACCCACCCCAGTATTCTTGCCTGAGAAATCCCCTGGACAGAGGAGCCTGGTGGGCTATGGTCCATGGGGTCGCAAAGAGTCAGACACGACTTAGCAACTCAACAGCAACAGCACGACCCTTCCTCAAGTCTGATCATGTGCTCTTACTGCTCACACAATGCAGGAAATAGTTTGTGGAAGAAGTGCATCGGGCAGGGCATGGGGCCTGGCACGGAACTCCATGTCCTCTCTGGGTGTGCCACCCTTCCAGTACTCGCATGTATTCATCAACCCAGATGCTCTCAGAGCCTTGTCATTTAGGTGGTGGTGTCATTTCATGGTGGTTTCATTATATAGGCATGATTGATTAAATCATCAGTCCTTGGTGATTAACTCAACCTCCAGTGCCCTTTCCCTTCCTGGAGGTCAGAAGGTGGGCCTGAATATTCCAACCTTCTAGACACACCTTGGTCTCTCTGGAGTCCAACCTCCACTGAAGTGTCTAGCATGCAAAAGACACTCTTCGGGAGGCACTGGAGGTTCATTGTTAAGAATTCTCACCTCCCCAAAGAAGCTTTCACCACTGCAGAGATACCAAGGGTTTTAGGAACTGTGTGCCAGGGACCGAAGACAAAGACCAAATATATATTTCTTATTGTAACACCTCCACCTTACTGAATTTTGCCCTTTTACATGCTGTTTTAGTTCCCAGCCTCTTACAAGTTCCTTCTTGCAAACATACCTTTTCTTTGCCCTATTTCTTTAGGGACAAATATAAACTTTGTTAACATTATTTTTTTGGTAAATCCATATTGACATGTTCAGTTGATGCAATTATATTGGGGAATTCCACTTTCAGGTAAAGAGTTTCATTTTAAAGCAAGGGCTTTTGGAGATGACACTTAAAGCTGCAGGGTGACTACCGGGGTAGAGATTCGGTGCATTACTTTCCACCTTGGGGCATTTTCATCTGGAGACCATACATTATGGTTCTTTTCAAATTACACTGCATAGCTTCTTGTACTTTTACTTAACTGGCCCTCTTTACATCTTAGCTCAGCTTTTGGTTGGCCTAAGCAAAATGTTGTTTTATTGTAGTGAAACACTGGTGTCTTGTGGAACCTAATGGCAAGGTGTGCCAGCTAGGCCAGGTGAAGGAATGAAACAGAAAGCAGTTAGGACTCAGGCAGCCATCTTCAAAGCCTCTTTCTGTAGGGCCACATGGTCTCTGAATTAATTTCTTGTTGTGGCTGTAACAAATTACCACATAAGTGGCTTAAACAGTAAATTTATTCTCTTTAAAAGTGTGGAGGCCCAGAAGTCTGAAAACAATTTCAATGGGCTCCAATCAAGGTGTTGTCAGGGCTGTGTTCCCTCTTGAGACTTAAGGGAGAATCTGTTTCCTTGCCTTTTCCATCTCCTAGAGTTATATTTCTTGTTTTTCTGATTCACGTGCCTTTCTCCATCTTTTCAAAGCAGCATGACTTTTTTTTTTTTTTTCCAGTTGTCACATGGCCTTCTCCTGTAGTAAAGTCTCCCTCTGCCTCTCTCTTATTAAGAGCGCTTGCAGTTATATTTAGGGCCTACCTGGATAAACCAGGATACTCTCTGCAGCTCAAGATCCTTAACTTGATGACATCTGCAAAGTACTTTTTGGGTGTATAACATTATTTTCACAAATTTCATGGATTAGGCCCTGGATATCTTTGGGAGCTATTATTTAGTTTACCAATCTCTAATCATTCTTTCTCTCTCTGCAGCTGTTCATGTTTTGTCTGAAGACCACCTTTCTCTGTTTTGGTATACAAGTACCAAGCATATTTAACCCACAATGGCAGTCTTAGGTCTTGGGTTCACAAGAGAATAGTTCAGACTAATAGGATAGTAGATAATAGAATTGAATATTGATTCCAGATTCCTACAAAGCAGTTTAAAGCCCTAACTTGGTCAGATGTCCAACCCTGGTGCAGCTTCCTGTGGCCAAGAGGCAGATTCATGCCTAATAAACACAGCTTCAGACTCCCTTGGAGAAGGAGATGGCAACCCACTCCAGTACTCTTGCCTGGAAAATCCCATAGACTGAAAATCCCATAGAGGAGCCTGGTAGGCTCTAATCCATTGGGTTGTAAAGAGTTGGACATGACTGAGCGACTTCACTTTCACTTTCAGATTCCCTATCCTATTGATGGGGTGCAGTTCTCAGAGGAAGAAGGATAAGTAGGGTACCTAAACTGAAGTTGCTGATTTAGTTATAACTAGAGACAGAATAATTGCATGTTCTCGAAAATTGTAATTGGAGTGCTTTGATTGTACCAAAATGGATGAATTCTAATAAGAAATGATAGTTTCATAATGATTTTTATCCCTTTGCTCTTAAACCAAATGAGAGACAATCCTGTAAGTGTGATCCCCTCACATAGCATCATAAGGAATAAACTCTTACATGTGTAAAAGAGGTAGAGGAAGAAAGAAATGATCGTCTAAAATTAGAGGGGAGATAGGACCCACAGACAGAGATTTTGATAGCTCTGTGTCTTTACTCGAAGGCAATGGCACCCCACTCCAGTACTCTTGCCTGGAAAATCTCATGGACGGAGGAGCCTGGAAGGCTGCAGTCCATGGGGTTGTTGAGGGTCAGACACGACTGAGTGACTTCACTATTTATATTTCCCTGATATTGCTGATTTAAATAGCTTTTGCCATGATTCAAATAGGTTAATCCGGTGGGTGTTGTGATTGCAGCCTGGGCCTCTCCTAGTTGCGTTGTGAACCTTAAGATACCTGCTCCCATCCCAGCTGCACCCACCGTTTGTAGAGCACTTGCAGGTTTACTAAGGGGATTCAGCTTCTCAGAGAATTGTGTCTGTAGTCCTCCTAGTCATCCCCACATCTTCAAAGATGTCTTTCTTTTGAATACACCATTGTATTTTCATAGCATTCTTACTTTGTACCCTGTGTCTCTAAAGTAAACAGGTCTTTTCTGAGCTCTTGAGATTACTTTCTTTTTAGGTTATGACCAAACTCCTAAGCTTGTGAATGCTTCAGAGGTATCTTTATTTTATATCTGCTTGTCATGTATAGTTCCTAACATGACAGTTCTGTACTGAAGACTAATTGACGGTCCATTAATTGATGGCACTTGAGATAGAAGAAAATGACCATATTGAACAGTATATTATTTGCCTAGAATCAAATTGCTACCACAGCTGCCTTACTGAATAGGCTCACATGATGTGTCTGGTTGGAGCAAGATGCCAACAGATCAGTAAGTGTAGAGTTATTATAATAATTGAAAATCAGTATTAAAATTTCACAAATAAAAGCTTTGGTTTGGGAACTTTTATTGGATATTTGAGAATATAAGTTATTGGTGTGAATTTTTCTTTAAAAGATGGAACAGGATTTATGCTAGTAAAATATGTAATTCCTATTTTTGGTAGGGGGTGTTAATTTTTCACAAAATAAAATCCCCATTTTCAAAACTGTCTTTCTGATATGTTCTAAGTGAAAGTGACAGTTGTCTCTTCATGTCCTCCTAATATATTGCTTGGCAACATTACAGCAGATGTTGGCATAAGTGAATATTGGATGTGAGAATGCTGATTATGGGAAGTGGGGAAAATTTAAGAATAAAGGGGTTATGTTAGGAAACTGCTGAAGGGTAAGGGGTGTGTCCTGTCAAAGTCTGGGCACCCATCAAGTATAGAAGATGTGGGTGCTGACCCACGAGTATATGCAGAGTGCTAGTCTCTAAAACCATCTGGCTTAATGCATTTATATGAGCAAATTAGAGATGTAAATGTGGCCATGAGGATTGATCACACACTGTGCTGCTCTGTGCGAGTCTTAGTGCCAAATCACATTTCACGTTCTTGGTGCTCTGTATGCTTTCTTTAGATTTATTACTTTTGCTTGGTATGCCATTTTTTATACATCATTGATGCTTTACAGTGGAATTTTTTGATGCCTGTACCTGCAACACGGAGGAAAGATCTCAAGGGGAAGGAAGAAACAGATCAGATCAGCATTGTTTTATATCCTTCCCTTGTTCAAATGCTGTCTAACATCTTTGGGAAATTTACTGCTGCATCTAAGAATCTCTTGGCTTTCTCAGTATAGCCCTGTATTTTCAGCCTTTTTTCTCCTCCTGCCCAGCTTTATTGAGGTATAATTGACATATAACATTATATAAAAACATATACTGCAAAATGATAACCACCATAGGTCATGTGACTACCATTTTTTTCTTGTGATGACAACATTTAAGATTTACTCTCTTAGCAACCTTCATTTATATAATACAGTATTATTAACTATAATGACCTGCTGTACTTTAGATCCTAGAATGTATTCATACTCTAACTTAAAGTTTGTATGCTTTACATTTTTCTAGTTGATATTCTTCATGCCAGAAGCTGGGAAACTTTTGATTGAGAAAATGTAAATTGACTTGCTTGAGGTGGCAAGCTAAGTCCTGGTGTTCAGAAACAACAAAACGTGATCATCACTGAGGCAGAAATTGCTAGCTCTTCCCCAGTATTCACTTCCTTTTTTTTCCCATAGCAGTGTGCTCTGCAGTTATTAACTGGACCTTTTGCCACCTCGAATAAAGACTACCCAGACTCATAGCTAGGGTGTATTCATAAAACTAAATTCTGGTCCATGGGGTGTAATCCGAAGTGTCTAGTACAGTTCCTAGAACACCTTTATAGGGAGAGATGTGCTTTTCTTCCTGTCTGATTCTCCTTCCTTTTGGATGGAATGTAGATATTGGCTGGTGGTTAAGTAGCTATTTGAACTGAACTGTACTGAAAGTATGTATTAAAGATGAGAGAAGGCCAGATAGGGAATGGATTCTTGAGGATAGGGAACATAATGTCAGCCTTGAACTTATAATCTCAGGACTTTGTTTATATAGGAGAAAGTTAAATTTCTGTCTTAGATAAGCCACTGTTATTTTGAGTTATCTAGTCCCTGAAGCTAAAGCTAACCCTGGCTAACATAAGCATCCTCAAATAAGACTTACTTTGTACCTATTATAAGCTTGGTTAATTGACCATTTCTAGCATTTAGATATATGCTTTTAAAAATTAAAAGTTAGCTTCTGGTTTTCTTCTCACTATTTATATCTGACCTGATGTATTCCTGCGATTTTCTTACATATAGAGTTTACCCTAGTGATTGTGTTTCAGTAAGATAGCTGAAGAAGAATTTTTTCTCCTGAATGAGAGAAACCGAAGTTTGTAAACCTAAGTCAGTAACCAGAAATGTAAATCTATGATGTTTTATGGTTCTGCTGATTATATATGATCATTGGACACAGAGGCACACAATAGCAGTAAGAAATTTGGGGGAGTCTATAAAATGGAAAGCATCTGGTATGAAGTCTATAAAAGACCACACTATCAAGTCATTTCAGATTCTTTTGTGAGTTGAAATTTGGCTTAATATAAATGGCTTCCAAGTAGTATTGCTTCCTTCTGTTCTCAAAGAGGATATTAAAGCACTGAAGAATGCTGTAGTTTAGTTAGGTAGATGTAAAAATCCTGGGAGGATCAACATCGGGTAAATATCATCTCTTCCAGTGTTGAAATTGAAATGATAATAGGGTAGCTTAGAGATAGTAATAGAAAAAGTAAAGATGAAATTCAAGTTCTGATACTGAGAGAGAAGAAGGGTATTTCATTTTAAATTATGTTCTAAGAAAGATAAAAGTGTGAGGATTTTTTTTTCTCTCTTTTGAAGTGAGCAAATGAAGGCCAACAAAATCTTACCATACACTAATTTAGTCTTTTTCATAGATAGGGAAAATCTTTCCTAAATTAAATTGAAAAGTAAGCATCATCAAGAGACTGTAAAAGATAGACACATAATCAGGAAAATGAAGGTGCTGATATGATAAATTAGCATCTGGCTCCCTTAACCATCTTATGGAGCTAGCTACAAGCATGACATGGCTTTGTTTTCCTGTAATCACTTCCCTAATCACGTTCTGTGAAACCCCTCTTTTTGAGCAGATTCTCAGTTCCATAACTTTGTGTATACTTTAGAATATTTAAAAAATTCCAGTTTAAAACTCCAATAGTATATCCAGCTTAAAGTTCTTCCCGTCCCCTTTGTCCAAAGCCAGTGGCTCAGGCTTTATCATGAAAAAAATTTTCCAATTAAAATAAATAAATTTATTAAAACAAAAAATTTCCCTACCTCTTCTGGGTCTCTAGCTCTTCCAGTGAGTTAGAAGGAAGGAAGTGTAAAGAGTTTAATGTCTCACTTAACTGGTCCAGTTGTAGCTCACTCGGTGTTGATTGTTGCAGTTTCTCTGGTCTCCATTGGCAGGTGTCCAAATGCTAGTTCTCCTATGGAGGCACATGTATGAATATTTTGAAGGGCCCTTTAGGAACGTCTCCATTGCAGTTTCTTAATATGAGAAACTGAGTTCCAGTTCTGTCTCTTCCAGCCTCTCTGAGGTTCCACCTCTAGTGATACAATCTGAAGCCCCTTGCTACTGGAATCCTCTTGCCTCAAGGCAGTCTTCCTGGGTAAGGTACCAGCAAGAGATCCCAAGTCACCTTCTATGATAACTGAATTTGGAAGTTCTTATATCTTTGCCATGCCAGTTGATGGGAGTTTAACCTATTCCACTGTTGCCTCTTTCTGCTTGTTTTCTCAGATGATCAGAGCAGATCGACTATTCACTGCCTAGTAATTCTTAAAGTGTGGTCTTTAGACAGGAGCAGCATCACCTCGAAATCTGTGAGAGATGTAAATTCTTCAGCCGTACGGGGCCCGTTTGTATGTATTCTAATGTACTTGAAAAGCTGGTGGGATATCCAAATGGTGAATGAGTTTCTCTTACTACAGATACTCTCAATGATTAATTATTGTATTTTGAATATAATGTCAGTTCAGTCGCTCAGTTGTGTCCGACTCTTCGCGACTCTGTGAATCACAGCACGCCAGGCCTCCCTGTCCATCACCAGCTCTCGGAGTTCACTCAGACTCACGTCCATTGAGTCAGTGATGCCATCCAGCCATCTCACCCTCTGTCGTCCCCTTTTCCTCCTGCCTCCAATCCCTCCCAGCATCAGAGTCTTTTCCAATGAGTCAGCTCTTTGCATGAGGTGGCCAAAGTACTGGAGTTTCAGCTTTAGCATCATTCCCTCCAAAGAAATCCCAGGGTTGATCTCCTTCAGAATGGACTGGTTGGATCTCCTTGCAGTCCAAGGGACTGTAGCCATTATAAATTAGTGGAGGTAGCGCATGACATGTCATAGATATTCTTTCGGCTGGAGAAACAAGTTACAGGTCCATATGTAAAGTGTTACCATGTGAGTTGAAAAAAATGTTTGAATATGCATGGAAGAGTTCAGGCAGTAATGGTAAGGAGGAGTTAAATTTTTTATTTTGTAGTCTTTTTTATTTTGTAGTCTTCTATCTGTTCACATTTTACCATAATATATTTTAACTTTATACTTACAACTAGTTTAACAAAAAAGTATCTCACCATAATCAACCTTCACCTGTGACCTTATCTCTGGACTTAAACATCCTAATTCTAAAACCTTCATGTTAATATAGTTCAACTCTGACCTGGCTTCTTTCATTTATTCAGCTTTTATCCTGATAATCTTAGTTGTATTTCCTTTTAGGGGTCTCATCAGAGAGCTGTTATTTTCCCATAGTGTCTGAGGTTCACTTCTGTATTTGTTTTGCTTTATTTTCAGTTTTTTTTAATTGTGGTAAAACATAGTAACAGAAAATTTGTTGGTATTTAATCCCTTTTTTCAATGAACATATTCCTCCACTTCCATATTCCTCCTCCATAGGACAAGCAACATTTCCTGAAAGGACAGCCTTGAAATTAATAGCTACAACCAAGTCTGGGCTGTTTGAGAGCAGAGGACAATCCAGAACAGAAGATACACACAGAAGATCAGAGTCAGATAATATATAGGTCAGGTATCAAGTTGTTCATGAGGGCAAGAGCCAGAGATTTCTGAGTATTTCTGAGATTTCTGAGTATTCAGAGTCAGGGAGAAAAAACCTGGATAAGATGTAGGTACCAAGTCATTGGATAAGGAGATTGAGGATTAAACATAAGATAATTGATTACATTGCTAATACGGAACAACAATAGTAACAAGAAATGAGCTTGCTAATATATATTTTCTGCCAAAAACAGAAACTGATCTTGGAGTATGAGTGGATTTGACCTGACCTGGAAGAGGTAAGTAGGTGGCACTTTGAGAGAAAGGTTGGAGGGCAAGGCAGTTTGTGTCAGGTTCCACTTACTTTCTTTAGATTCTGTGTTAGAAAAAAAGAGTAAGATTTGGAGTAGGAATATAAAAACTCCCAAGCTAAACCACTTACCACTTCCACCTCCCTCTGTCAAAACACACACACACACGTAGGAGATCTTTGTGGCTTTTAATAATCTTTTACTGGGATACATGATGCATTAATGACCTGATGAAATAAGACTACCCTTTTATTAATGGGGTGAATATTTCAGTATTACCTTTCAGAAACTGACTTTTAAAAAAAGATTAAAGCCTCTTATTTAGTAACATATCTTTTGATGTTTCTGTCTTTACCAAATCCTGGTTTGTATTAGAACTTCTATTTCTGGGGAAGATTTTTGAGAAAGTTATTGAAAAATAGGCTTAGATACATCTGGAATTTTTCAAATTGTCTCACCATTTCAGTAGTTTTTAGATATAAGTTTAAATTAAGTCCATACTATCTTCAAGCTAAAATCTCCTAGGTTTTGCTTTTTGGATGAATTTATTATCTTTCTTCCCTTCCTTCTGCCCTTTCATCCTTCCTCTGTCTCTCAGTCCTCAGACCCAGGTCCCTTATCCATTTAAATGCATTTTTATTATTATTTAGAATTTTACTCTAAGCTTTTTGAGGTAAAACTTTAAACAAGATTTTATATAAAATTAAGGCAAAATGTTTTATATGTAGAAACATTTATATATAAATATAACATATTTATATGTTATATGTGTAGAAACATTTTATATGTAGAAAATCTAAGTAAGTTATACAAGACTAAGATATACAATAAGTGAGAGTACAATAAAATAAGTAGCATTACACTTGGCAGGTATGAAAATTGTGACTGTTACTTGTCATTAAGATCTAACTACTTCAGGAAGCAGGTTTTTTTTTTTAAGGTTTCTTTTTCTTCAGTTGGAACTGATTCTGACACAGAATAGTCACTGTGTTTTAGGATTGGAATTTAAAAATCTTATCTTTGAGTTGGTGATGCTAAAGTTGGTGAGAATTATAGGAAACAACCTTTCCACCTATTTTTTTGAGGCAGTCAGAAAAGTTTGTGTACAGGTTATTTTTTTTTTAAGAGTTTGTAGTCATAGATGAACCATATTAGGCTAGCATATATTGTTATAAAGGTTAGTTTCATCTTTATTTGGCCTTTTTAGCTTTGTTCTGTTTCATTTGCTCTAATGTGTCTAAGCATAGAGCCATGGTGTTCTTAGTAGAATAATGTGAAATATTGACATCTTTTAGATACTCAATTATAGAAAATGGTTACAATAAATTAATATCATCAGCACATGTCCATGAATAAAATAACTCATTCAACCGAGAATGTTGTTGATCTGTTCTCTCAACTTTCCATGCTGACGTCAGTCTGCTGAATTTTTATTTTTGTTGTCTGATGCTAGAAGGAGAATGATAGCTCATGCCAAAGAGTTAAAAATTTATGAGAGGAAGAGTTTTAAATAAAGAGAATTATATATTAACTTAAATTTTCTGTGATTGCCGGGAGAAATATAAATAACCTCATATGTGCAGATGACACCACCCTTATGGCAGAAAGTGAAGACGAACTAAGGAGCATCTTGATGAAAGTGAAAGAGGAGAGTGAAAAAGTTGACTTAAAGCTCAACATTCAGAAAACTAAGATCATGGCATCTGGTCCCATCACTTCATGGGAAATAGATGGGGAAACAGTGGACTTTGTTTTTTGGGCTCCAAAATCACTGCAGATAGTGATTGCAGCCATGAAATTAAAAGACGCTTACTCCTTGGAAGGACAGTTATGACCAACCTAGACTGCATTTTGAAAAGCAGAGACATTACTTTGTCAACAAAGGTCCATCTAGTCAAGGCTATGGTTTCTCCTGTGGTCATGTATGGATGTGAGAGTTGGACTATAAAGAAAGCTGAGCGCCAAAGAACTGATGCTTTTGAACTGTGGTGTTGGAGAAGACTCTTGAGAGTCCCTTGGACAGCAAGGAGATCCAACCAGTCTATCCTAAAGGAGATCAGTCCTGGTTGTTCTTTGGAAGGACTGATGCTGAAGCTAAAACTCCAATACTTTGGCCACCTCATGCAAAGAGGTGAAAAGACCTCTTCTCATTTGAAAAGACCCTGATGCTGGGAAGGATTGAGAGCAGGAGGAGAAGGGGACGACAGAAGATGAGATGGTTGGATGGCATCATCGACTCAATGGACATGGGTTTGGGTGGATTCCAGGAGTTGGTGATGGTGATTCAGATGTTCTGCTGCTAAAAAAGAAGATGACACATACTGTATGGTTCCATTTATGCAAAATGTCCAGAACAGGCAAATTTGTAGAGACAGAAAGTCAACTGGTGAGTGGTTGCCAGGGTTGGGCTGGGGAGGGGTGGGAGGATGGAGACGGAACGGGGAGTTGGGGAGCGGTTAGGAGACAGGAAGAATGGAGCAACTGAACTGAAATTTTCTGTGAATTGGGGAAAACTGATCACTTTTTAAAAAAATAAGGCTTTATTGTGATACTTTTTACATACCATAAGTGAAAGTGAAGTGAAATCGCTCAGTCGTGTCCGACTCTTTGCGACCCCATGGACTGCAGCCCACCAGGCTTCTCCATCCATGGAATTTTCCAGGCATGAGTACTGGAGTGGGTTGCCATTTCCTTCTTCAGGGGATCTTCCCAACCCAGGGATTGAGCCCAGGTCTCCCGCATTGCAGGCAGATGCTTTACCATCTGAGCCACCAGGGAATAACTACATACCGTAAAGTTTCTAATTCCCTGATCAGGGATCGAACCCGGGCCCCCTGCAGTGGGAACACAGAGTTTTAGCCATTGGACCACCTGGGAAGTCCCTACATACCATAAAGTTTACCCTTTTAAGAATGTATAATTTAGTGGTTTTTCTTTTATTCAGTAAGTTGTGTAACCACTATCCAATTCTAAATCATTTTCATCTATCGCCAAAGAAATACTTATTAGCAGCCGTTCTTCCTGTCTCCTAACCGCTCCCCAACTCCCCCTTCCGTCTCCATCCCCCCACACCCCACCCCTCCCCTGCCCCACTCCCCATCCCTCCCCCGCCCAACCCTGGCAACTACTCACCAGTTGACTTTCTGTCTCTACAAATTTGCCTGTTCTGGACATTTTGCATAAACGGAACCATACAGTATGTGTCACCTTCTTTTTTAGCAGCAGAACATCTGAATCTAAGTCTGGAAACATTAGCATTCTTACCAAAGCAAATTTGAACAAAACTTCAGTAATATTTCTAGACTGGATTTGTGTAGCATCCCAGGAAGTGGGTTTTGATTTGATGATAGATTTGATTTGATTTGCTAATAGATTTGAGGATGATAGATTCATAAGCCCAGTGAACGGAGCATTTCAAGGAGGTGCTCTTTTGTTTAAAATTATTAGTGTTGTAAGAGAGAGGACTACCGAGTAGAAATGTGAACCTGAAAACACTTTAAGATACTAAATGAAAAAGGAAAATAATTTAAAATATTGTTTGTACATTTTGGTTTAACCTTTTAACCTACTTTGGTAGTTAATTGCTTTTCAACCTTTGCCAGTTACAGTGTATAGCTAATCCCAGCTACTAACATGGACAGTCATCTTTTGCACTGTGTCCTGTGTGCAGAACACTACCAGTAATTGTGTTAGATGATAACAGTGTTTCTGTGGGAGGTGGATCTTCTGAAATACCTTTCATGCAAGTTAGTTTTTGTCTTATATGTGCGTTCAGAATAAACAGAAAATTCTTTACAATCTCAACTGCTCTTCCTTAATTTGGTAATCAGTGTCCACTATCTGGCCCATTCATGTACTCTTGAAGTTGGAAGAAAAAGCCCTGTCTTGTTTTTATATCAATGGCCAGATAGACAGCACTTAAAAAAATTAGCATATGAATGTTTTGACTATCTCACTTAAGACAGCCTGTCAGTTTGGCAGCTCTGAGCCTGTTATTTCTGTGTCTTCTCTTTTCTCATTTTCATGTTTTGACAAATAAGATTGTACTTTTGACAAGTGATTTGTACTTCATCTAAGGTTTTCAAAGTGTTTTTAATTTATTTGTTAAACTATCTAAAGATAGTTTTATCCACCCATTTTTAGGTAAAATTCTCTTTAATACAAATGAAAATAGAAATTGATAGTACTGAAGTTCTTGCACTAAAAAACATTATTGGACCATAATTATATTTCAGAAGCTTATATTTTTTCACTTAAGCATTTTCAGACTTAGGCCAGAGCGTAGTACTGATTTAAGGGGAAAAGCTCCTTCTGGCATTACTTGGGAGAGTGTATCTTTCAGAACTGAAGGTATTTCCAAGTGTTGTTCAGTTGCTTAGTTGTATCTGACTCTTAGTGACCCCATGGACTGCAGCACGCCAGGCTTCCCTGTTCTTCACCATCTCCTGAAGCTTGCTCAAATCCTTTGGTAAATGAGTAAATGCTGTGCTGAAAATTTTATTGCTAAAGGAAATTCTGTCTATTTAATCTTATTTTATGACTAGCATTAAATTCAGTGACTCATTGAATGAATATTTAATGAGTACTTAATATGTTGGGACCTGTTTGAAGTACTGGACTTGGAGTGGTGAGCAATACAGATATCACTCTCTAGACCTTAGAATCTATTGGGTGACATAGTGATCAAATGAGTAAATAATTCATTTTCAAACCGTAATATGTGGATGTGGCTTGAAGAAAACAAGAGAATATATAGTGAATTTGGAGTGGGGAGTTGATTTTGTTCAGGAGTACTCCTTGAGGACTTGCTATTTATATTTGAAAAGAGACTCAAAATATCGAGAAGGAATACCTACTCTGGAGGAAGAGATTTCCAGGCAGACATAACTGTAACCACTGAGGTCATGAAGGAAGTGTAAGAAGGCAGGTCTGGCCACAGTTAAAGAAAAGTATGGTAAGAGATGAGGGTGAAAAGTAGAGGCTAGATGATGTATGGCCTTGCAGGACATGGTAGAGGCTTTGTATTTTTATACTTTTTGCAAAGTAAAAGTGAAGTTGCTCAGTCGTGTCTGACTCTTTGTGACCCCATGGACAGTAGCCTATCAGGCTCCGCCATCCATGGGATTTTCTGGGCAAGAATACTGGAGTGGGCTGCCATTTCCTTCTCCAGGGGATCTTCCCAACCCAGGGATCAAACCCAGGTCTCCTGCATTGCAGACAGACGCTTTACCATCTGAACCACCAGGGAAGCACTTTGGGCAAAGGGAAGCCTTAAGCAGTTTTCAAATGGGGAACTGCATGGTCTAATTTATATTATTTAAAAGTCATTCTGGCTTCCCTGGTAGCTCAGCTGGTAAAGAATCCACCTGCAATGCAGGAGACCCTGGTTCGATTCCTGGGTCGGGAAGATCCACTGGAGAATGGATGGGTGACCCACTCCAGTGTTCTTGGGCTTCCCTTGTGGCTCAGCTGGTAAGGAATCCGCCTGCAATGCGGGAGACCTGAGTTAGATCCTTGGGTTGGGAAGATCCGTTGAAGAAGGGAATGGCTACCCACTCCAGTATTCTGACCATAGTCCATGGAGTCACAAAGAGTTGGACATGACTGAGTGACATTCACTTTCACAGAGAGAGGGGATCACAGGAGGCAGAGTGAAGCTCTTGTAGTCATCCAGTTGATATCCATGACTACTGTGGCTAAAGAGGAAGGGGTGGAGGTGATGCGAAGTGGCAGGATATGAGTTAGGATTTGTAGGTAGAAAGTTGAGGACTTGCTAATGGGTTAGATGTTGAGGGCAAGCATAGGAGTGGAATCCAAAGTAACTTTTAATTTTTTGGCCTGAGCTGCTAGAGGAATAGAGATGCCATTAACTGAGATAAAATAAAGAATGAAGAATGACCAGATTACTAAGGGGAAACCAAGAGTTTTGTTGAGATGTCTGAGATGTTCTGTTAGATGTCTTAGTGAAGATGTTGAGTAGGCAGCTATTCATATAAGTCTGGAGCTCAGAGAGGTAGGAATTTGATGTATAAATATGAATGTCATCAATTAAGAGGTGGTATTTAGAGACTTGGGGCTAGCTGAGATCTGAGGGAGTATTTATGGCAGAAGACTCTGCCTTGGAGCTCTCCAGCATACATACATATCTATTCATTCCTATATGTTCATGCAAGAAAAACTTGTGTTCCCATATAAACAAAATCAAACCTGTTTATGTGAGTCAACCACAGTTCTTGGTTGCAAGTGAAAGTCGTTCAGTTGTGTCTGACTCTTTGCGACCCCATGGACTATACAGTCCATGAAATTCTCCAAGCCAGAATACTGGAGTGGATAGCCATTCCCTTCTCATGGGGATCTTCCCAAACCCAGGTCTCCTGCATTGCAGGCAGGTTCTTTGCCAATTGAGCGACCGGGGAAGCCCAAGAATACTGGAGGGGGTAGCCTATCCCTTCTCCAGCAGATTTTCCTGATCCAGAAATCGAACTGGGGTCTCCTGCATTGCAGGTGATTCTTTACCAGCTGAGCTACCAGGGAAGCCCTTGGTTGCAAGTTTAACAGAAAACAGTTGTGACTGTTTTAATCCAAAGGTACATGGAATTCAGCCATAATGGGCGCACAGCACATTGCTATATCCTGGAGCTGGATGTTGTAGGTCATGATGAGCTCCCTGGTACGGATGATCACAGTAGCTAGCTGCTGCTGTGGGTCCTGCCAGAGTAAAGTCTCTCTCTTACTATTCTTGCCAGGGAGTTCAACAACTACCATACATAGGTGTCCCTTTTGTGAGTGTCACCTATTTGGTTGCTTCTTAATTACAGAGTAGCAACAAGTCAGCGCTTTCAAATGGACTTCAAGAGTCGTATTTTCTTCTATTGACTTTCTTCTCTCATGGCCTTTATCCTGCCATAGCACGGAAATGAGATCTACTTTCCCGTGTTCCTTTTAACCATAACCAGAGAAATTGTAGCTGTTTTTGCTTAAAAACACACAAGTAAATAAGCCCCCTGTTCAAGCTTCTTTATTACGTTAAATTTAGCATAATGAAACACTGCCCCTGCACATTCAGGTTTCCTTTAAGAAGGTTGATAAACCCAAAACTGTATGTTCTGCCCCAAATATCTGACCACTGAACTGACTCGAGATAAATCCTATGAATTCTAAGTAAAGATAACATATGCTGAAATTTTTCCCAGGTTGATAAATTATATAGCACCAATTATGCATGCTCTATAGCTATGGCTTCCTGGTAGAGAGAAATAACAAAATTGTAGCCCAGAATATTGTAGTCCATTGATCTGATCTATATGAGAAAATTGTAACACAGTCATGGAGTCATGGTATTCTTAAAGATAGAAGATTCATTATTTACCAAAGAGATAAAGTATTTCCAGGTTAGTACCCATGTCCTTTATTTGAATGCTGGACTTTTTCATTGAGTGGTAGATTTTGTTGTCTTCCTTCAAAGAGTATTGAACTTTGTTCTGCCGAATAGTTACTTGTAGATTAAATGTGCTTTTTTCAAGACTGGTTTTTAAACTTTGTCAGGGTAGGTTTACAGTATACTTTAGTGTCATTAACCTCTTCTATTGAGAAATGACTCTTCTGAGGTCTCCTGAATGCTCCAGGTATTCCCTCCACTCTAGCTATTGGAGCTTAAAAGACTTACAGCCCTAGAGAGTTCTGACAGTTGTTCATCTTACAGCTTTCCTTCACTTAGCCTGATGGAATTTTACCCTATTTTGGGCAACTTTGTATTCATCCAAAACTCAAGAAGACCGTCTGTTGATTTCTAGAGAAGCATGTCCACATCTTCTTCATTTCTCTGCCCTGAATGTTCCAGCTTCCTTGGCATCCTCAGACTCTGACTCCTCAAGACCATTGTGCTCTGCTTGGGATCCCTTTCCTCCTCTGTGGTCCGGAAAGTGCCTCCAGGCAGAAATCCAGGGTGATCACAGGGGTTACCTCATTTGTTTTGCTTCTCTCAAGGTTCATGGACTATGTGCATATTGTTGTCTGAAATAGTACAAAAACAGTGTTTTTCCTGTATTTTATCCAGTTTTCTAGTTATGCTGGGAGAGTATGCCTGGTCCCAGTTGCTGTGTCAAGAACAGAAGCAGAAGTCTCATTAGAAAAATGATTTTACCACTGAAATACATGAAAATTAGAACCTGACAGGTGTGGCCCTTAATATATAATCAATACAAAATCCTTGGTGTGATGAAGAGAGAAAAAAAATCAAGTCAGGGTTAGCATAGTAAAAACAACAGTAACACAAACAGTAAACATACATACAGGATATATTATATATGTGTGTGTGTGTGTGTGTATAATTACATATATAATTTAAAACTCCCAACAACCATACTTTGCTATTATTATCTCTATTTTACAAAGTTGGGAATTGAAGTACAGAAAAATGAAGTAACCCAAGGTCAGATAGCTAGTTGGTGGATCTAGAGTTCGAGCCAGGCATAATTAGCCAAATTAAAAGTGCTGCTTCAGGAAACTGGGCAGGTGTCCCACCCGTCCCAACTGAGCAGTGAATTATATTGTATTTTTTCTTTTTTCACCACAGCTTTATACATGTCATCATTATGTAAATGAACTACAGATCTCTTTATAGCTATAGCTGTAGATACAGATATATATCCTTAGCTCCAGGCAGTACCTCCACCTGCCTAGTATACATTCTTGTGAATCTCTTATGACTACCTTAGACCCAGAAGTCCCAAACTGAATTTAATACCTACTTGTTCTTTCTGTGACCCATACCTTAGTTAATGGGTTATCTCTTTTTCTAAAAGATGGTGAAAAGTTTAGGGATCATCTTTAAACCCTTCCTTCTCTGTCTCTTTCACATAACAACTTCCCTTTTGGTGTTGTATGTGTGTTAGTTGCATCTGACTCTTGGTGACCTCACTGTAGCCTGCCAGGCTCCTCTGTCCATGGAATTCTTCAGGTAAGAATGCTGGAATGGGTAGCCATTCCCTTCTCTAGGAGATCTTCCCAACCCAGGGATCGAACATGGGTCTCCTGCATTGTAGGGAGATTCTTTACCATCTGAACCACCCTGGAAGCCTAGGCCATGTTTTACTTGTGAAATGTCTCTCAAGAAGGGCCTTTCTCTGTTTCTGCTGCCCTAATTCAAGACCTCTTCATCCCTTACTGAGCTGTTGCAACAGAAACTTCTTTGGCTTTCCTGTCTTTATTGTTCTCATATGCTCTTCTGTCCTTCACAGTATACTTCCAGAGTTAGCATGAAACTCAGATAGATTTGCTGATGCCTTAATTAAGAACCTATGCTGCTCACCCTTGTAAGTCAGGAGTTAAGAATGAGACTTGAGAATCTGACTCCAGTTTGCTTTCTTCTAGCCATGATTCTTTGGGAATTCTTTGGGAGTTAACCCGTTAGTCTTAAGTTCCTCTTCTGTAAAATGGGCATAATGATAGTTCCTCCTCATAAAGGTATTAAGAATCAACAAATAAAAACATATACATATAAAAGACTTCTATGCTTGGTACATACTCAATAAATGATAGTTATTATTGTTAAGGCAATAGCATTCACAGCCCTCTAACCTTCAGTACACTATGCCTTGCCTTGTGTTATAAGTCACCTCAGGTCAATAAGGTGACTTACTGATGTGGTCCATGTTTTCATGCCTCCGTGTTTTGGCTCACGCTCTGTTTCTTCAGTCTGGCACATTCCTTCCCCAACCTCTTCTCTGCTTGCTGAAAGGTTACTGTGCCACCTCTCCACTAAACCCTTTCTTAGTTACAACAGTCAGAATTAATTACTCTTTAGGGCTCTCATAGTCTTAATGAGGGTGTTTGCTATGACCAGTTTTCGTTCTCTTGGCAAAACTCTATTAGCCTTTGCCCTGCTTCATTCCGTATTCCAAGGTCAAATTTGCCTGTTAAAGTAATGCTCAAAATTCTCCAAGCCAGGCTTCAGCAATACATAAACCGTGAACTTCCAGATGTTCAAGCGGGTTTTAGAAAAGGCAGAGGAACCAGAGATCAAATTGCCAACATCCGCTGGATCATGGAAAAACCAAGAGAGTTCCAGAAAAACATCTATTTCTGCTTTATTGACTATGCCAAAGCCTTTGACTGTGTGGATCACAGTAAACTGTGGAAAATTCTGAGAGAGATGAGAATACCAGACCACCTGACCTGCCCCTTGAGAAACCTATATGCAGGCCAGGAAGCAACAGTTAGAACTGGACATGGAACAACAGACTGGTTCCAAATAGGAAAAGGAGTACATCAAGGTTGTGTATTGTCACCCTGCTTATTTAACTTATAGGCAAAGTACATCATGAGAAATGCTGGGCTGGAAGAAGCACAAGCTGGAATCAAAATTGCCGGGAGAAATATCAATAACCTCAGATATGCAGATGACACCATCCTTATGGCAGAAAGTGAAGAGGAGCTAAAAAGCCTCTTGATGAAAGTGAAAGAGGAGAGTGAAAAAGTTGGCTTAAAGCTCAACATTCAGAAAACTAAGATCATGGCATCTGGTCCCATCACTTCATGGCAAATAGATGGGAAACAGTGTCAGACTTTATTTTTTTGGGCTCCAAAATCACTGCAGATGGTGATTGCAGCCATGAAATTAAAAGACACTTACTCCTTGGAAGAAAAGTTATGACCAACCTAGAGAGCATATTCAAAAGCAGAGACATTACTTTGCCAACAAAGGTCCATCTGGTCAAGGCTATGGTTTTTCCAGTGGTCATGTATGGATGTGAGAGTTGGACTGTGAAGAAAGCTGCGTGCTGAAGATTGATGCTTTTGAACTGTGGTGTTGGAGAAGACTGTTGAGAGTCCCTTGGACTGCAAGGAGATCCAACCAGTAACCTAGGTGTTCTTTGGAAGGACTGATGCTGAAGCTGAAACTCCAATACTTTGGCCACCTCATGCGGAGTGTTGACTCATTGGGAAAGACTCTGATGCTGGGAGGGATTGGGGGCAGGAGGAGAAAGGGATGACAGAGGATGAGATGGCTGGACGGCATCACCGACTCGATGGACATGAGTTTGAGTGAACTCTGGGAGTTGGTGATGGACAGGGAGGGCTGGCGTGCTGCGATTCATGGGGTCACAAAGAGTCGGACACAACAGAGCGACTGAACTGAACCGAGTCTTAATGAGAGAATATGCCCTTAATTATTTCGTCTTCTAGCACTTAGCTTGCTCTAAGAGCTTGGATTCTTAAAGTCAGATGAATGGCAAGATCAGTAAGGGTTAGCTGCTATTGTTATTGTTGTTTTTGTTAGTAGTGTACTTGTCTTCTCCTTCAACCTCCACCAGACTGCTCTGTCTTCAAGGGCAAAAATCATCTGATTTATTTTTGTCTCCTTTTACAGTACCTAGTAGAGTCCCTTGTATAGAATGACTACTCAGTCTGATCTTGGTGAGGCAGCAGTGAGCCATGGCGTGAAGTGAGCTCTTAGTTCCCTGCCCAGGAATTGAACCTCGATAGTCTGGATGAGAACCAGGAATCCTAGCCACCAGACTGGCAAAGGGCTGGAGGCTAGAAACTTATTTTTCCGTGGATTTTTACCCCCAGTGAAAAATGCATTTATCACGGAGGCAGAAACTGTAAATGCAGGTACAAAGCTTATTACTAGAGGCACAGCACAGCAACAGGTCGGAGAGCACATAGAGAAAAGGTGTGTTAAGACAGAAGCGAGGCGGAGATGCACACCCGGAGAGGAAGGGTGTAGGTGTCCCCCCAGTGAGGAGGAGCGAAGCAACGATACGGTGAATCCGCTCTTCCGGGTCTTTGTCTTCTTTCAGGCCAATTATCTGGTTTCTTTCTCTACATCTGACGTATGCTGGGACCCTCCCCTAGATGGGCACACATCCCTGAGCCAAGATGGATCTCCACGTGAAGTCTTCTGGGAGAACCACAACTTATTATGGCCTGGCGTCATCCCTTGACTTTTGACCCCATAGGGAGCCTTTCTGTGTATGTGTAGTGTTTCCCTTGTCCCCAGAGAGTGGGCAACAGAGATCCTTTAATCAAACAGGGTTTTACTCCTCTGTCCTTGCTGTGACTATTACCTTGACTATTGCATGACTATTACCTTAAAGTGTTTACAAGAGACAAATACTGGCTATTTACCCTGTTTCTGTTGTTCGAAGAGTAAATAGGAGGCTGATTGTAAATGCTTTAACTGGAGCCCACCGTCTCTTGTCTCAGAAAATGCTAATAGTTTGTATCCAGCCTGAAGCCCACTTCTTTGTGCCCCATGAAATGCAAACAGGAGGCCAGTTGTAAATGTCTAACCTGGAGCCCATCTATCTCCTACATCAGTTTGTGTTGAATTTACAGGATTGTGCTTCAGCTTCTCTGACACTGTCTGACATAGTGGAAGGAAGCAAGGTGGCTAAGGTGATTAGAGGTGATTCTCCCTGGAGGTTGTAGAGAAGTTTACTTCCAAGGAATGGGAACATGGTTCTACATCTGCTTGGTTGTGTGGCAGAATTCTTACTATAACAGGTTAAGTTCTCTCTCTTTCTTTTCTTTCTTTCTTTCTTTCTTTTTTTTTTTTAAAGCAAAGCAAGGACTTTAATATTCTGAAAGCACCCAGTGGTGTGAAATGTTACTAGTGATTGGCTTCCCAGGTGGTGCAGTGGTAAAGAATCTGCCTGCCAGTGCAGGAGATGCAAGAGATGTGGGTTCAATCTCTGGGTTGGGAAGATTGCCTCAAGTAGGAAATGGTAACCTGCACCAGTATTCTTGGCTGGAAAATTCTGTGGAGTTGCAGAGAGTCAGACACAACTGAGTGACCGAGTACACACACATCACTAATGAGGCCACATTTTTTGGTCTCAAATCTACTTCCACCTTTGTCCCTTTACTTTCCTAATGTCTCTTTAGATACTTGAAAATAATTTAGAGGTCTTTGGAAAAATTAATGTATTTTCCAAATACTGTTTCACATTGAGTGTATTATTCTAAAACACAATAAATGTAAATAACTATGAGACTAGCTTTTCCAGGCATTTACCCTGTGATCAGTGTCAGACATATCACTCCTTAGGAAATCTTGAAGAAATTCACAACAATAAAAAAAGGTGTGTTTTCTTCATTCATTTCCTCTTTCTTGCTTTTGTTCAGATTTGAATAGACAAGTAGTTATTGAGAAAAACACTATTTTAATAGACTGTTTTACAGTATCTGCTTTTAGGTAAGTGATTTGCAAAGTGCTGTGTTAAAAAATGGAGTTGTACAGATGCCTTTTAGTAGCTGCGTATCTGAGAAATTGTGTTCTTACTGTTTGACACTGGATCTTTCAAACAGTAAGCTACACTGAGTTGTGTTATCTTGGTAGCTCTATATAAGTAATTTCCAAAGGAGAAGGTACACTGGTATGATAGAATTCTATAAATATTTCAGGTATAATTACTAAATCAGTTTGGATTAAGCAAAATAAATAAAGGCACAAAGAAAAAAAGCAAGATGATTTAAGGGTGTATTCATATTTATTGGCTTATAGGTAATGGTCCTCTGTTGAATGCTGTGCTGTGGTAAGTCGCTTCAGTTGTGTCTGACTCTGCAACCTTATGGATTGTGTAGCCTGCCAGGCTCGTCTGTCCATGGGCTTCTTCTGTAAAGTGGCACCTACTAAATGAAAGCCGAAACACTCACCAGTCAGTGGGGGAAGAAATACCTTACAGATAAGTAACCCAAAGGAAGCATACCAAAAAAACTGAAAACCAACTGAAACCTTGTATCACCTTGAAGTTTTAGACTGATTATGTCTTTTTATCAAAATGTAAATATCTCTGTTGACTTTCCTGTTACAATCCACTGTTCTCAGAGCCCCCCTCTGCCAATTTAAATAACTGTCTTAATTTACTAAGTCTAGTAACATCTGAGCATGGGACAGCGTCTGAGCTCCTCAGTCCACAAACCATGTGTGGTTTGCATATGGATTTACAGATGCCCTCAGAAAACCACCCCATAGATTAGGGACCGTGAAGGTCTCTTAATTTACATATGGGAAAGTGAAACCTTGAGTAGTTAAATCCACAGTCACAAATTATGACTTGCAGATGGAATTTAGACCTACAGGCATGTTTTGTTTGGCCTGTTAGGATGCTTTAAAACTTTTGAGCAAACAGTTAAAATCAGGAAAATTTTAGCTTCTCATGAAAATTTAGAGCATCTGGCACCATTGAACTGATACTCCTCTATGACATCAATTGACTAGTGTTATGTTGTAACTCCTTCTTTTTCATGATTTATCTTTCTGTGAATTTATAATCCTTGCAGTTCTCTCTTATGTTACACCTGTTTCATTTATTCATGTCACCTGCCTTGCCCTTCTGAAAATTTTTGTTGTATAGCAAGTCAGAGGCAGAGTAAAAAATAGAAACTTTTATTCTGACCCCTAACCAATTGTAGGTTCCTGCCTCCATCACTCAGGTGTTGGTTTATAAGCCCTGGATTCTAATCCTTCCATTACCATTGACTTGCCCCATGGCATTGAAAAGGTCAGTTAACTCCTGTGATTTCAGTTTTGATATCTGTCGAATGATCATTATAAACATTTTAACTATGCACATAATTTAAAAACCTAAAGGTTTATGTACAAAGCAGCCTCATAAAGTCATGGTTACTATTTTGTTAGATTGCTTAAAAATGTTGCTTCAGTGTGCCTCTTGACCACTGTTAATACGTTTAATGCCCTGCCTCCTACAGGATAAAGTCCAAATTTCTTTGCCTTACATTCTTCCCTGCCATTTGGTCCCAACGTACCTTGCCAAAGTATCTTTTACTTTATATGGAATGGAATGGAATTTCATTCATTCATCATTCAATCTCTACCCTCCCTTCATTCTTTCATCCCATAAATATTGAGCACCTCTGCTGTGCCAGGCACTATGCTGGCCCCTGAGGATTACAGAGCTGAACAAGAAACATTCTGCCTCTAACATTCTCATATTTAAGCTTTAATTTTAGGCAGATTGATATATTTTGTGTCTTGACTACATCTTACATAGGCTTGCCTCCTTTGCTCACACTATTTATCCTTTTCTTTCGTTATTTCATTCAACAAATATTTATTGACTGTTGCATCAGGCACTGTTCACTGGGTGTTGATTTTATCACAAAGTTCCTGCCCTATTGTAACTTACATTCTTGGGGATGTAAGACATTAAATTCATAAACTCTTAATATATGCCATGAGGCCTGTGGAGTAACTGTAGCAGCCTGAGGAAGAGAGACAGCAACAGCGCGTGGGTCACAGTGCTGTGGCTTAGGCGGGACCGTGAGAGAGCTGCTCCAATATGATATGGCACTGAAGGGACTGAGGGCGAGATCCAAGAAGGTGTTGGGGGAAGAGTGGTTCTGGAAGAGGGACAGTGAGGTGGCCAGTAGGGCAGGGTCTGAGAAAGTCAGGGGCAGAGGGGGTGGGAGGTGAGTTCTGCAATTCTGAAGAGCATTACTGCCTGTGATAAGGACCTTGGCTTTTGGCTCTAGAGTGAGTTGTATCTCCTTTGAGTTTTGTTTCAGATTCCTTTGTTACACCGTCCTTGGCCATCCCTGTTTACAGTGGTTTCTTCTTTCTGTCTCTTGGAATGCTATTAAACACGTAACTTGTTTGTTTAACTGACCAAGGCAAATGTCTGGTTGTCTTCTTATAGGTCTTCAGCTCTGTCCTAACTTCTTTTAACTTCTTCTAGTGTAGAGACTTGGTTTTATACCTTTCTATCCTATATGATGTTTTGCACCCAGTTGAGACTTAATATATGTTTGTTTTGTGAGGCTCTGACCTCAGGTATCAGTAGCAGGAATTTGAAAGCAATGTCTAAGAAAGAAGTGAAAGGACTTGGTGATAGATTAGACATAGGAATGATGTTAATTAAAGTTTTAGTTTGTGATCCTAGAAGAATAACAGTGCTATGGACAGATATAGGAAAGTTGGGAAGAGAAACTGATTTTGGGGAAAATTAATGAATTTGGTTTGGAGTTTATTGAACTTCCGTGTTACTAAGATATCCATGTTAAGCTGTGAAAAATGATTTGGACGTTAGAACATACACAAAGTATTGGTGTTATTTGTGACTCCAGCCTGCAGTATGTAATTTTAAGAGCAGGGACAGCCTCTTACTCATATTTCTAGTGTCTGGAACAGGGGCTGGCAAATAACAGGTGCTTACATCATAGGCACTTAGTAGTTTTATTGAGCAGAGCAGTAAGGCTGATGTGTACCTATGATGCAGATTATGGCTTAAGAACTAGTGCTTATTCCTTCAGCTATAATTGCTAATATTATTAGTTTTTAAGATAATGATTTCATCATCAGATTTCAGACTCAGGCTTAGAAAAAAAGACTCAAAAATAATTTGTGTTAGTTAACTGTTTTGAGTATTTTAATGACATTTGTATCTGATATTGTTAGTATCCTATCTGCTTATAATCATCCCCATCAGTCAGTCCTGCCAATGCATTATATTATAGAACTTTGAGAGTAATACGTTAAATGTGGTTGGAACAATGGAGTGATGGTACATCAGCTGTTTTTATTATGTACATCAGTTAGTATTCTAGTAGCTTACACTACCTATTAATTCCCATCTATCAAAGTAGCCTCATGGTGATAATTACTAGACATGTTGGATGACAAATAATAGAATTACATTGTATTTTGTATTTGGAGATGTATCTCCTTAAGTAGGATGGAATCATTTTACAGATGCTGCATGAAACTTAATCTTGATAGCAATAATAAAATCAGTGCAAAATTCAGAGAAGCAGAGTCTACTTTTGATTAAAATTTTAATCTTGTCAGATACCTTAAATCTTTTTCCTTCAAGTCAGACTTTTAGATTATATAGCCCTTTGGTCTATTGATATAACTCACAAATCAAGATCTTTTGAAGTGGTCTCCTGCTTCTGTAGATCTCTTCTGGCTCTGATTCCTTGGGACCTGTGAGGTGCCTCTGAAACTGTGTGCTTTACTTTTTGCTTTGAAGCAGATGTCGTGGCACTAAGACCCAGAAACCATTTGCTCTGTGTGGCTGGAGCTGGGCAGGCTGTGCTCGCACTGAAGGGAAGGAAGTCATTAGTGCAGACTGAGCTGTGGAGTTGGGTTCTTGCAGGATTTCCTTCCAGCCTTTCCCCACTAAGGTTCTTGGGAATTAAAAAAAAAAAAAAAATCTAAACACACAAACCAAGTTTTCCTATTTACAGTGTTAAGGGAAGGTAGACATTTCTGGAAGGGTAGATCCTTTCCCCAAGTTATCCAAGAAGGAAGAGAAAACAGCGCAAAGAAGCTCTGATTACAGATCTTTGGAATTTTCTTTGCTAAATTTTACAAACGAGAAATACACTCAGAATTTTGGGAATTGCTCCAGGCTGCGCGTGAGGGTTTGATTGCTTGTCTAATCTTTTTTTTTGAGAAGAGGAGAATTCGTCAAAAGGGGTTTGGATGGCAGGAACCCGACTGGGTTTCTGCAGCAGCTTGCGTTCTCCGGCTCTTCTCTGAGGGAGGGTCTCTGCGCCGGCTTGGAGACCCCCTGCCGCAGGCTCCTTTTGCGGGCGCTGGCCCGAGGGGAAAATGCTCCGCTTTGGCTGGAGTACGCTGGTTGCTGCTGGGACTTCCTAGCCCGGTGGGGAGCGTGTTCCTGGTTTGGGGATACTTCATTGAGCTGAAGGCGAAAAGACTGGACTCTCCTGGGCTCTTTCCCTTCGCGGTGAATATGGGAAAGAATTAGGGGGTGGGAGGGAGGCAGCATGACTTGGAGTCGCCGCTGCCCTGCATCTGCCCCCAGCCCCCAGCCAGCATCTTGATGTTCCACATATCGGCTGTACAAATATGATGAAATGGCAGCCCCGGAAGAAGGTAAGTGTCCCGGAGTGGGGACGGGGCCCTGATGCCCGACCCAGGGAGGGGTGACAGGGGGCGGCTGCCCTCGGGTCCCTCCACCCCTTCCATAGTTAGCTGGATGGGCAGGTCCAAATAGCTCTGTCCCTTTGGGACTTAGGCCAGTTCCTTAGCGACGAGTTACCAAGTCTGATCTGCGTCCACTGCCCTCTTAAGTTTTTCCTTCTTGGTATGCCCGGACTCTCAGGGGTGACAGCTCAGAAACATCCCTTTGCTTTAGAAACCCGGTGGAGCTAGCAACACGATTAGCTTTGCCGGAGCCAGCCAAGAGCTGCCGGGGTCTAAGAACTCGGTGGCGCCTCGTCTGCGGGGAGCCATTTGGGGTTGTGTTCCCGACACACTCCAATGTCCTCGCAGGTGGGTGTTGTAGCACCTACTTCCCCCAGGGGTTAATAGGCTCCGAGCCGCTGGCAGCCGCTTCCCCAGGGCCCCGCTGGGGGGCGAGCATCCCCAGCACAACCGCCCAGCAGCTGGTTCCCGGGCAGCGGGGCCGCGGGGCCTCCAGCCTGAGCGCCTGGGGCCGGACGGCTGGGCCTTCTGCCCGCGGGGCTCCAGACGGCCGCGTGGGCCAGCGCGAGTGAACATGCCAGCCATTGTCACAGGCGTGTGTCTGTGCGTGGCAGCCTGCACGGGTGTGTGTGCATCGATCGTGGGGAAGAGGGGGAGGGGGCACTTTGCTTTTTGCGAGATTATTTCCTAATATGGCTCCTTTGTTGAGAACTCACGAAAAAAAAAAAAAATCCAGTGGTTCTATCAAAATAAATTGCTATTGGCCCCAGAAATAACGTTTCTAAATGTGGGACTGGTCGCTACTCCAGGACGTTCAGGGAGAAAGACAGCTTTCTTCAAGTTGTTGGCGGCTGTAGCTTTGGCTAGGGCTCCCTTTTGCTAACTTGTCTGACTGGTGCTGTTAGGTGAACAGTGGTTCACTGCATAGCAGGACTCCTCCCCTCGCCCCCCCCAAATACCTAATTTGGCCTGGTTTTTATTGACATTCTTCTGAGGGAAAACATAGTGAACTGAATGTGCTGTGCGCCTCCCCAGCCATGACCTGTCTCTGTTAGCAGCTAGCTGCCTGGTGTTTTACTTGAACTAGCTAAACTGACTCTTTCTTTGTGGCATGATGTGTGATACCATGTTTTACATCAGAGCTGAAATAGAAATTGTGTGAAATGCATGAGAAGATATTGTGCATTTGTTTTATTGCTAGAAAATCTAGCAAACACTGCTTCCATATAGCCTGGTGAATTGAAAGGTTTTCTTTGCTATCTAATTTGCTATCTGAAACAAAGTCATTTCTACCTCATCCTGAAGTCAGAATCTCTCATGTATTAGTTCTTATCATAGAGCTTCTTTCAGTGAGATTGGTTTCATGTATTTTAGATAAGAGATCCATGCATCTTTGGGCGGGCCCCCCCCCGAACTATAAAAATCAGAGTTAGGGTGAGGAAAACCCGTAGAAGAAATGATATGATCAAGCAATTTAAACAGATGCTGTGTATTCCTAGAGCCCTCCCCTCAATTTCTTCTGTATTCGTAAATTGTATATTTATGAGTACTTTTAAGACGTCTGCAAAATATACATTCATAAATGTCTGTTTTTTCTATTTTACCCAGTACGCAGTAACTCATGCGGTTATGTCTGTGGAAACCCCTCTGGGTACTGGTATTGCTTGAACCACGGAAGTATTATTCTTGGCAGTCAGGTGGATTTCTGGACTCTGGAAGATTCTGTTTCAAGTGTTAGGATTCACTCTGAAGTATTTACTCACTCTGTGATACTTAAATTGCTATACCAGAAGGTTGTGTTTATTCACTGCATTCATAATCCCAAATCATCATGTTACAAGGATCCAGATAAAATTCTACAGAGTTCATGGAAGATTAAAAATAAGCTGAGCTATCAAATACTGTGTGATTATTTGGAGGTGGCTGGAGAACAGTTCTTATTGCTTCTTCTACATTGGAAATGGAAGCTTCCTTGAAAGAATGTTCAGCTCCTAGAGGGCACAAATAAGTCTTTACAAAGATTATGTTTATTTTTTACACTTGCAAGAATACTCACAGATCCAGTCATTGCCGTGGTCTCTGGCTGGGTGTGCTAACACATTTGTGGTGGTGCAGTCACGTGCCATGTGTTTTGTCAAACTGTTTCATAAAAACCATTTAGGCTACAAATGAAAAGTGATACTACATTGATGTGATTCAGCAAAGCTAGGAAGACCATCAGTAGAATACTGATCCAAGCAGCACTGGGTGTAGCGGGGCCTCATGGCTAAGATTGGTTGGTAACTTGCCGTCTTGGTGCTGTGTCAGCCACTGCCAGTGCTGGCTTTTGTAAATTCTGGGCTCACCGTAATACCATGACCATAGGTTCTAGGTTTCTTTGTTTCTAACTGAGCATGCAGCTGGGGTATATGATTGAAAGGGAGCTCTTTACTCTTCTTTCCTCTGCTTATTTGCTGGGTTTAAGTAAATACTAAAATTCAAGATGTGGGGTTTGGAGTGTTCAATTAGGGTCTGCTACCTTTTTTCACAAAGAAACCGCCAGAACATGATTAATCATGTTCCGCCCTCAGGACCAGTGAGGAGCTCAGTTAGCTGGAGCTTTGCTCCCTCACTTCTGGATACTACCACCAAGATGCTCTTCCCTCCCCTTCTTGAAGAAACAGTGATTTTATCTACTTCTGAATTCCTGGAGCATTTAAAATCTAGATTGTGCTTTACTGATAGTAAGCCACCCCTGCCCCCACCTTTTTAAAAATCAGCCTCTCAATGAGGCTTCAAGCTCCTTGAGTTTAGAAACAATACTTCACACTTCTCTTTTTGGTGCCAAGGATAATATAGTTGTTCAGTAGATATTTATTTGATGTAAAAGTAAATAAGAAATATTGCTTTGTAAAACTTGTATCTGTTTTTAGGGTGGTATGATCTTTAAATGAAAAAAGTTCAAAATATTTCATTTGGCTCATAGGTATTAGACTGTAATGGATTATTAAAGAAAACAACAGTATTTTGACACTCACTTCTGATCTTTTGTAGACAATATCGGGGAGGGGACAGCTACACTTTCCACACGGGTTCCATAGTAGTCATTGTTAAGACACACTATCAGGCTCTGTGGACTAGGCTTGGATCCAGGGTCACGATTCTTTTATTAACATAATCTTACAGGCCTGGCAGAATCTGTTTTCCCCTTAAGAGGCGATCATGCAGCACATTATTTTTATATTGTATTTACAGAAATGATAGTAATTAAAATGATCATCTCGTAGGAACATGTTTGTTTACAATTCTGAAATGATTTTTGCTCTTTAAAATCCAAGGATTAGTATCAGATAACACTGTGTAAATAAGACTGCAGTCAAAACCTTCAGGAAAGCTGCTACTGATTGGATTTTTTCATTGCTTATCTAATGTTATTTTACTGTTCATATATAATAAAAGATCATTAATAGGAATATGTCACATAAGCTACATTAATTATGTCATTTGAGAATCATATGATGTATTTATCTTATTATACTTGTCACATTAATATAATGTGACTCTGGCTTCTTAAATGACTTCTCTGATGGGGTTTCATTTAAAAAGCTTATTTCAAAGCTCACTTATAAGGATTGCATCCTGTAAATTTGTTTCTGGAAATAGCTTATTACTTTTACCAAAAAAGCGTATTTTAAATCCCTGTACTTTTTCTATGATAAAGTATTTTCTTTTTAGATTAGAAAGCTCAGCTTCAAATTTTAATACAATTATACTAAATTTTACTTAGTTACCTGCCTAAATGTTGTGCTAGTTGATATTATCATGTTCATTTTGGACCACAGTTTGTTTATAGTATAAAATTAAACTTAAAAATAAGCATTGTGACCAAAGCAGTTTTAAAGAGAAGTCTTAGAAATTTCATGATAAAGGTCTTTCTGCAGATCTATTCTATACATCATTCCTGGATCAGTGCAACCTAGAGACCTAGGTTTTGGTTCTGGCAGTTCCCATGACTTGTGTCCTTGGGCGTGTCATTTAATCTTTCACATCTGACTCCTCACTGTTAGAGTCAAATGCCTCATTGTCACTTGCTGGATATATTGCAAATGACATCCTAATGATTTTTCTTTTTCTTGTCTCTTTTTTCCTCTGACTTTCCCTTCTTTCTTCTTCTAGAGTAATTATTTAAAGAAACACATGTATTATTCTCCTTTTTAACATTCTGCGATGTCTCTCTTTTTTCTAGTTATTGTTGTTCAGTTGCTCAGTTGTGTGCGACTCTTTGGAATCCCATGGACTGCAGCATGCCAGGCTTCCCTGTCCTCTGCTGTCTCCTGGAATTTGCTCAAACTCATTTCCATTGAGTTGTGATGATATGTAACCATCTCATCCTCTGTTGCCCCCTTCTCCTCCTGGCCTCAGTCTTTCATGGCATTAGGGTCTTTTCCAATGAGATAGATGGCTCTTCACATCAGGTGACCAAAGTATTGGAGCTTTGGCTTCAGCATCAGTCCATCCAGTGAATATTCAGGACTGATTTCCTTCAGGATGGACTGGTTTGATCTCCTTGCTGTCCAAGGAACTCTCAAGTCTTCTCCAGCACCACAGTTCGAAAGCATCAATTCTTCAGTGCTCTTAATGGTCCAACTCTCACATGTGTATATGACTACTGGAAAAACTATAGGGACTTTGACCATAGGGACCTTTGTTGGCAAAGTGATGTCTCTGCTTTTTAATATGCTCTCTAGGTTGGTCATAGCTTTTCTTCCAAGGAGCAAGCGTCTTTGAATTTCATGGCTGCAATCATCTGCAGTGATTTTGGAGCTCAAGAAAATAAAGCCTGCCACAGTTTCCATTTTTTTTCCCATCTATTTGCCATGAAATGATGGGAACAGATGCCATGATCTTAAGTTTTTTAAATGTTGAGTTTTAAGCCAGCTTTTTCACTTTTCTCTTTCACTTTCATCAAGAGACTCTTTGGTTCCTCTTCGCTTTCTGCCTTAACAGTAGTGTCATCTGCATACCTGGCACTCTTGATTCCAGCTTGTGAGTTGTCCAGCCTGGTATTTCCCATGATGTACTCTGCATAGCAGTTAAATAAGCAGGGTGACAATATACAGCCTTGACATATTCCTTTCCCAATTTTGAACCAGTCTGTTGTTCTATGACAGATTCTAACTGTCGCTTCTTGATCTGCATATAGGTTTCTCAGAAGGTAACTGAGGCGGTCTGGTATTCCCATCTGTTTAGGAATTTTCCATAGTTTGTTGTGATCCACACAGTCAGATGCTTAGTGTAGTCAATGAGGCAGAAGTAGATGTTCTTTGGAATTCCTGTGATTCTTCTATGATCCAGTGAATTTGGCAATTTGATCTCTGGTTCCTCTGCCTTTTCTAAATCTAGCCCTTACGTCTGGAAGTTCTCGGTTCATGTACTGTTGAAGCTTAGCTTGAAGAATTTTGAACATGACCTTGCTAGCATCTGAAATGAGCTCAGTTGTGTGGTAGTTTAAACATTCTCTGGCATTGCCTTTCTTTGGGATTGGAATAAAAACTGACCTTTTCCAGTCCTGTGGCCACTGCCAAGCTTTCCAAATTTGCTGACATACTGAGTGCAGCACTTTCATAGCATCATCTTTTACGATTTGAAATAGCTCAACTGAATTCCATCACCTCTACTAGCTTTGTTCGTAGTGATGCTTTCTAAGGCCCACTTGACTTCACATTCCAGGATGTCTGGCTCTAGGTGAGTGACCACACCATTGTGGTTATCTGGGTCATTAAGACCTTTTTTGTTTAATTCTTCTGTGTATTCTTGCCACCTCTTCTTAATCTCTTCTATTCTATTAGGTCCTTGCCACTTCTGTCCTTTATTGTGCCCATCTTTGCATGAAATTATAACATCTTACAACTGGGTCACAAGATACCCAGTGGGGCAACACCATGGTTGTAAACTACCAGAGTAAATCTTTATTCCCTTCAGCCTGAAATGCTTTTGATCTTGGAAAACTGGTGGGAAAATGGTCATCAATAGAAAACTACTTCCAGGGACATTGGAGTAGCTGGAAATAGCTGATAGACCTGATAAGAAGTGAAGGAAGTCAGTGATGAGGAAATCTGATTTGGCACCTTTACTGTTCAGGAGCTAGCCAGTAAACATTGCTAGTGTGAGAGGCTACAGAGTTTAATTGGCCCAACTTCAAGAAAAGGCTCCAGCAGCCACCTTCATTTTGCTAGTCAGTTACAGTGATGACATGCTGTGGAAAACACAGCAGAAGCAAGAGAAAACCTGAAATCCTGGCTGGCCTTGTCAGCCTTAGCTTCTGCAGTGAATTCATTATGTCATTAATAACAATGTATGTCTCAGGTTTAAAACTTTGCTTTTATTGATGTGCTAAAACCATGTAGTTTTATTGAAAGCTATAAAAATTATATCATTTAACTGTCATTTTTGGGATATATATGAATCTTTTGTCCTGAACTTTCTTATTAGTCTCCCCTTTTAGATTTTTGTAGCTAAGAGGAATATTCTCACATGATCAAGCCCTTTAACTATATTCCTTTTTCAACACAGTTTGTTATTCATTCTGTTGGAGTGTTCTGTCTTTGTTATTTTGAGTATTCTATTCTTTCAGCATGTATTGTTAGGAAAAACATAAAATTGTATCCTTTGGTTTACACCTTCTCTGTAATAAACTTAGCGTTTCTGAAGAAAGTACCTGAGTACCTGAAATAAACGATGTCAGTTGTCAGCTGCACATAAGCTTTCTGCTGGTAGATATCTCTCAGTTTGGACTATGAAAGGACGAAATTTCTATAGCTTATGTCTGGTTGTGTAAGCTAATGTCCATTCATGAATACCCATATTTCCAGCATTGCTTACTTTGGGGGAGGTAATATTTTGGATTTATAGCACATTGAGAGACTAAGGCTTGTGAAAACACAGATTTTGAGGTAATTTTGAGGTAGAGAGCAGTTACCATTTGGAATAGGGACAAAGTGGAGTTGGGAACTAGCAGGTCATTGTGGGAACTCTTTGTGTTTGGATACATACTCTCCTAAACACAGAGATATATTTAGACTTAAACCTTGAAAGATAATAGTGGGGGTAGGGAAGGAAGAAAGCTATAAGGAAATTTTGTTGTGCATTCTGGGATAACATATCCTATACTGGCATAACAACATCTGTTAGATTAGAGATTGGGTTTTTCAAAGTTGATAAGTGATTTCTTATTTTGACTGGTCCAGTGTATAAATAGATGCTCCTTGTTTTATGGAAAATCAAAATAACAGTATTTGAACCTAAAAACAGATTGAGTGCCAACTTGTTTTATATAACTAAAAACCTTGAGTAACTATTATCTTTATCTGGTTCATTACTTCATTGCTCTGACAATTGTTAAGCATGTTTTATATTTTAAATATTTATAAATCAACATATGGAAATCCACATACTCATTTTTAGGATTATGTTAAATCACGATTATCTGTGAAAAACTGAAATGCTTAAGCCCAGATCTATCAGGTAGTTTTGGAAATAAATTTGTTTTTAAGGAGTGGAAAGAGAATGTCATAGTGAGTGGTAGTGGACTCACGATCATTTTGGTGGACTTTGTGACTTTATTATTTAATAATTCATTTTTTCCAACAGAGGGTGGGCTGGAGAAATAAAAGATAAATGCAGCCTACTATATTATTATTAATTTTGGTGAATATATTAGATTGAAGCGTATGAAATTGCTGATGTTTCACCACCTTTTACCTATAATACTACAAATTTACTTTGATTCAGTTAGTATTTGGTAGGTTAGGAATGGTGGTGATAAATACTGAAATTAAGACTAAAATAAGTTTGAGGGATTAATTATGAATTTTAATATTCTGTAGTCACCATAGTTTCCATGAAAAATCACTATGCTATTATTTAACTGTGGGGTTCTTGTGAATTTCTTGTAAGCTCAAACTTTATTCATTAACTGCCAGCACTTGTTAAATTTCAGCCATTCTTTAATATGAAATTTTCTAAAATATATAATACATTTTCTACCTTCTTAAACAGAAGGTACTAAGCTTCTCCAGATTACTCAGGATTATTATCACAAGCATGAATTATTCTACTTTGGCATAATGCAGCACTGCTATAGGATAGCTTTTAAGGAATATGGAATTATTTGTTCCTATACTGAATGACCCCGGACTGCTTTTTTATTTCTTTTAAAATACTTTTATTTCATCTTCGTGTGATTTTTACCTCTTTCCATGTTGCCCAGAGTAATGCTGCTGTCATGTGCCTGCCTCTTGCAGTCTTGTTTTATGTATTTGTTTCCTGTCTGTGGTGAGTGAGAAACGCAGCTAACTGAGCCTTAACTTGTGACTGAAATTAAAGTAAGTAGCCTCTGAATGAGGGTTTCTCTTATGAGTATTGAACTTGAGAGTATGAACTGTGATTTTCTGTTTTGACTACTTAGAGGTTTTTTTTTTTTTTTTTTTTAATAATTTCTGGTTTTAGGCAGTGTTTGAGATATTTAAGGTGATTAATAAATGACCTTTTGGTAAGTGAGAATTTTTTATTCTGTTGAACACTGAGTTAGATACTTTTGAGGATGCTTGGTCACAGGGACTGAAAAACATTTTGAACGATTTGATAAATGCCATGCTATTCAAAAGCAGAGACATTACTTTGCCAACAAAGGTCCGTCTAGTCAAGGCTATGGTTTTTCCTATGGTCATGTATGGATGTGAGAGTTGGACTGTGAAGAAAGCTGAGCGCTGAAGAATTGATGCTTTTGAACTGTGGTGTTGGAGAGGACTCTTGAGAGTCTCTGGGACTGCAAGGAGATCCAACCAGTCCATTCTAAAGGAGATCAGTCCTGGGTGTTCTTTGGAAGGACCGATGCTGAAGCTGAAACTCCAGTACTTTGGCCACCTCGTGCGAAGAGCTGACTCATTGGGAAAGACTCTGATGCTGGGAGGGATTGGGGGCAGGAGGAGAAGGGGACGACAGAGGATGAGATGGCTGGATGGCATCACTGACTCGATGGACGTGAATCTGAGTGAACTCTGGGAGTTGGTGATGGACAGGGAGGCCTGGCATGCTGCAATTCCTGGTCACTGAGAGGCCTGTTTTGAGGTGGAGTATGGGGTCACTTCGGAGAAGGCAGTGGCACCCCACTCCAGTACTCTTGCCTGGAAAATTCCATGGATGGAGGAGCCTGGTAGGCTGCAGTCCATGGGGTCGCTAAGAGTCAGGCACGACTGAGCGACTTCACCTTCACTTTTCACTTTCATGCATTGGAGAAGGAAATGGCAACCCACTCCAGTATTCTTGCCTGGAGAATCCCAGGGACAGAGGAGCCTAGTGGGCTGCCGTCTATGGAGTCACACAGAGTTGGACACGACTGAAGCGACTTAGCAGTATGGGGTCACTTTGAGGAGATCCTGAGTGAAAAAGAAGTAGCGTTAAGAGGGTAGCATCCAGGGAGAACAGGAGAAAAAGATGCTGAGAGTGGAAATGGAAAGAGGTTGTTGACCACAAACTCCATGTACTTTGTAATTTTAAGGTTATGACCAGCTCTAGGTAAGAGTAGATGACACAAAGGACCAAGGATAAGGGAAGAAAAATTAATGATCACTATCAATAAAGACATAATAACTTATTTGAAAAATAAAACACTTTATGTAGGTTTCCACAAATTTGAAATAGACCTCGTTGATAATAAATCATATCAGAATATTCTTGTCACTGTTCTAATTATTTCTGATGATAGCTGTGGTTCTCAAGAAATTTTAATGAACCATACAAATGTTTTACCATTTATAGTGGTCATGAAACAAACAATTTAGAAGAATTGGGCTATTATGGAACCAGCGTTTCTAGTATAAATATAACTGTGAGTAAACTATCTGTATTAATTTGAACAGAATTCTGTGACAATTTTTAAAAGTGGATTCATAATATTGATATACATTGCACTCTGTCATTCTGGATTAAGGATGAATGAGAATGTAAAATCCCTAGAGCTAATTTTTAAATTATTATAAATGTATAGAATATACTGCTGACATTGAGAAGTTGATTAAAATAGTGTAAAATGTAGAGAAAGTGAGTAGATTTCCTTATTTTTTTGGTTTAAATTTAAATGTAAAAATTCTTACTTTAACAGATTGACCAGCCTCAGGAAGGATCTTAAATGATGTTATTGAAAGTGAAAGTCACTCAGTCGTGTCTGACTCTTTGTGACCGTATGGATTGTACAGTCCATGGCATTCTCCAGGCCAGAATACTGGAGTGGGTTTGCCTTTTCCTGCTCCAAGGGATCTTTCCAACCCAGGGATCAACCTGGAGTCTCCTGCATTGTAGGCGGATTCTTTACCAACTGAGCTATTATGTGTATTTATGTATGCAGATATAATTAGTTTTTATACTGACTAAATATAGGCTTCCCCGGGGGTGCTAGTGGTGGAGCACCTGCCTGCCAGTGCAGGAGATGGAAGAGACGTGGGTTCAATCCTGGGCTGGGAAGATCTCCTGGAGTAGGAAATGGCAACACACTCCAGTATTCTTGCCGGGAGAACCTCACGGACACAGGAGCCTGGTGAGCTACAGTCCATAGTGTCACAAAGAGTCAGATACTACTGCAGTGACTTAGCATGCACACACTGACCAAATACACCAGGGAAGATTGATAGACACAGAGATTATAAAATTACTTGGATGAATTTTAAACACTGATTATACACATGTACAATTTTTGATTAAATAAAACCAGATATTATTTCAGAGTTTAAAAAAGTATGTTTTCTTAATGGACTCTGTAGCTCTTTCTGTAAAGAATCGGCCTGCCAGTTCAGGAGATGTGGATTCAATCCCTGGGTCGGGAAGATCCTCTGGAGAAGGAAATGGCAACCCACTCCAATATTCTTGCCTGGGAAATCCCATGGACAGAGGGCTGTTGGGCTCAGTCCATGGGGGGGCCACAAAAAAGTCGGATATGACTTAGTAACTAAACAACAGCAACAACAAAGCCCTTTAGAGGTAATTTCAATAATAATATTAAAAATAAAATTTCTTTTAAACAATCAAATTAGTAAGCATTTATTAAAGCTATTTGAGATACAAATATGAATTAAATACATTTCCTCTAGAAGGGAGGATAAGACATGTGCACAAATGTCTGAAATGTGAGGTGGCAGATGTTAAGCATCACCAGAGAAAGTAACTAAAAGGCGAGGACACAGCTGAGTTGGTGAGAAGGGGAAGGGTTTGAAGTTCGGGGTAGGCATTAGTCAATCAAGAGAGTTTGCATGGTGGGGTTTGCATGGTGGGGTTGCAGTTAGACTTGGTGGGCTTGCCAGAGGAAGACGAGGAGACAGTTCCAGGCAACAAGAGTAATGAAGGGAGAGGCAAGCTCTCAGCATGTTTTTACAGCATGGTAAGGCATCCCAGTTTGGCTGGAGAATAGATTTCAAATGCCAGCTGAAATCCAGACAGTAATTGGCCCCAAAGATGGGGAATGAGGTTTTCACATGCTTCTTCTCCTCATAATGCTCGATGAGTAACTGCTTTTTCTCACCCTTTCTTATTAAAGGGAAATGAACAACTGAGTAGGTTGTAAATGATGGGATTTTATTTGGCTCTGCAAGGATTTTGATAAATACTGCAGCGACGGTTCTACATGTTTTTCATGATTGCCCTATTTATGTATATCAGAATGATTCTCCTCTTTGTTTCATGCATGTCTGCATTTGACTCAAGTTTATCTTTGAACGTTTGCCATTCTCATTTTATTTGTAATCCTTTGGGTAGTATAAGTTACCTGATGATAGGAATATCATAAATTTGGAATTACAAGTCTTTCCAACTTCAGAATGTCATCTCTTTACTACATATGTTATGTAGAACTGTTAAACAATCAGTTTGAGGTCTGCAGTGCAGTTCATAAAACAACAATCTTTCCTGTATTTCCAAATAAAGTATTTGAAGGGAATGATATTTGCAGAATATGCTATAGTGGTAAATTTAGAGAGTACAAGATAATTACTTGTAATTATGGCAATTTCTGTAAGGGAAATCATCTTAATTTATTCCTACCAAGAAATAGAATTGCTCTACTCATAGTATTTGAATCTTTTTAGGAGATTAATACTGTGTGCCTTCATTAGTTTGAATGGACATTACAGCTTTTCACTACATCTGAAATTACCCCTTTAATTCACATTTCTGTTTGAATTTCTGTTAAGCAGTCTTTACTTAAAAAAAAAAATTATATTCCAGAGCTCTTGTTGGAAAGAACTTATATATCCACCCTAAGTAAATTGTGAAAGAATAATACAATTCTACCAGGAGAATAAGCTTCCAAAGTCATAGTCTGGAAGGTGCATTCTCCTGTCAATGGCACCCCACTCCAGTACTCTTGTCTGGAAAATCCCATGGATGGAGGAGCCTGGTGGGCTGCAGCCCATGGGGTCGCGAAGAGTCGGACACGACTGAGCGACTTCACTTTCACTTTTCACTTTCATGCATTGGAGAAGGAAATGGTGACCCACTCCAGTGTTCTTTCCTGGAGAATCCCAGGGATGAAGGAGCCTGGTGGGCTGCCATCTATGGGGTTGCACAGAGTTGGACACGACTGAAGTGACTTAGCAGCAGCAGCAGCAGCCTGTCATGCTATTCCCTGAAGATTTTAAGCTTTAGATGGCATTTAGGCTGATGTGTAATTGCTGTAGCTTTAAAGGAACGCTATATCTCTGGGCATTTTTATGAAGACAGAATTCTGACTACTTTTTAATGTATTTAATTATACCATATGGGAAAGATAACGTGTGTGTAGTTAAGACAGAGAAAACTGGAGTGGGAAAAATGGGCTTATACTAGAATATAATTAATTGGAAAGAATATTGAAAAAGAAATGATGGACATATGTCTCCGTAGGTGACAAAGGTGCTCAGTATAGGAAGTTAACTCCTTGTTAGGCTGTGATTGTCTACAAAAAAAAAGAATGATTTCAGTCTTTAGTGCTATTTGGGTGGCTTTATAAACTTCTGAGCTTTTCAGGTAGCACCTGTTTCTTTACCTCTTGTAGGAATTGCTTTCGGCTGCAGTGGGTTGAGATGGTGCCTTAGTGCTGAAATGTCTGTCTCTCCTGCTGCCATGTGCAGCACTCGGCAGCAGCCAGAAGTCAGGCTTTAGGTATCCTGTCCCCTGCACTAAGGCCTAAACTTGTAGTCAAAACTTGGGGTCAGCTGATTGAATAATTATTTCAATATGCACTTATTGAGGGCCTAGTCTGTACCACATGCTGGCTCTTTATATCATGGAGAGGAAAAATGAGTAATACTTAATGGTGACTCCATTATTCCAAAATTTCAGATATTCAGTTAATCCTTATGAATGTTCGCTAAGTAAGGTAGTAATTATTGAATTTGAGAGACTCAATTAATTTACTAACTATAAACACTCTAGTAATTTATGAAGTGTTAGATTCAGATATAATATAAACCCCATTCTCAAGGAGCTTACAGTCTAGACAGGAAGTTAGATGAGAAAATAAATTACTTCAATACAATATGATAACAGTAGTACCATATATAGAGTGCTGTGGGAACACTGAGCAACAGGAGAAAGAAGGAAGAGGAGGTGGGAGGAGCTAAGCATTGACCTACGTGTGGAAGTTGTCTAGGTTAATAACCACCACGTATTTTCTGTAGTACAGACTTTCTTATCACCTACCCTTTCATTTTTACTAAAGTGACTTAAAGGTAACTAAACTAATTGTAAAGGAGTTCCCCATTTGTACTTCATTTATTACTCTAATGTTGTCATATTATTGTTCATAGCTTGATTTCCTCTTAAATACTTCTGGAAGATTAATGCATTTTGTACATATTCACCTCTAAATAGACTACTTTTTGCAGTTGGATTCTTAATGAGTGCTATCTCAGTACCCCCCGCCAGCTTTTGACCTTATGACATAATGTCCTCTATTAAAAAAAAAATTAGTATACATATGTTGTAGGAAGGGGGAGGCCCCTCCTACAGGGCCCCAGAGCAGACACTTGTCTAACACTTGGAAAAGAATTGTCCAAGGAGACACGTGCTGACAAAGCAAGAGATTTTATTGGGAAGGGCACCCAGGTGGAGAATGGTAGGGTAAGGGAACTCAGGAGAAGGAGACCTCCGCCCCAATTCCCGAAAAGTATCTTGAGTATGAAGTCTCTCAGGGGGGAGTTGTTAGGAGAAGCACACTGATTAAAACCGCCCACCCTGGCCAGGCACCATAGTAACCATTCACATGAATTGTTTTATGACAGGAGATCCTGGTAAAGAATACAGAACTAATAAGCCACCACCGACCAAAAGAGTTCAGGTTGGAAAGGAGACACCGCATGTCGATCCACTTCCCAGAATCCCTCTCACTAGCGTCCATCTTGGCTGAGCGATGCCTGCACCACCAGGAAAGACTCTGAATTAAAATGATTGGACAAAGACCACCCGGAAACTAATCCCATCACCATAAAACCTGAGACTGCAAGCCACCGGGCAGAGCTGTTTTCCTGGGTTCCCTAACCCTACTGCTCTCCACCCAGGTGCCCTTCCCAGTAAAATCTCTTGCTTTGTCAGCACGTCGGAAAATTCTTTTCTGAGTGTTAGACAAGAGCCCGCTCTTGGGGGCCTGTAGGGGGGGCCTCCCTCTTCCTACAACACATACACCTTTTGAATGTATTATACCTATATTGTTTTTTCCTTTTTTTTTAATTTAGGAAAACAGTTCTTAAAGTGCACTTCACTGGATTCACTGAAGAGGAAAAAATTCTGTGGTTAAACAAATTTAAAAGAGGTATACCCACACTATCTCATTTGGCATATTGTGAGGGTTCTGGGAAGTCCTATAATTAGAAAAGAAAGAATGAAGGGGAGAAGAGAGACTTCTTTACCTTTATTCAATCAGTTATTTCCCACATATGGCCTCTTTTTAAAATAACATGAAAATATATGTGTTGGGAACTGCTTTATTAACATCTTTATTTTGGATTAGATATAAAAATTCATATAGTCAATATGGAAAAATTTTTTTCTTATGGCTGAAATTAATTAGAAGGAAATAGAAGAAGGCAAGAGAAGGAAATAAAATGAGAAGATTATAGGGATAGAGAAAAGTGAGGAAAAAATACTGGTAGCAGCCAGAAGGTAAAAACGAAAACTTATCTTGTAAGTTATAAAATGTTATTAAAATGTGACGTAGTAAAGTCTACTTATCAGGTTCCTGGATTTAACATTTCCCTGGAGATATGAACATATTGCTAAGTGCCAAGCTATTTTTCTCACATTCAATTTTTTACAGCACGTAAAACATTTCCCTGCTGTTTTTCCTGAAAAACATTATAAGGGTTTCACTTTGTTATTAAAGGACTAAAAATTTTAACAATACAAAGTTAGATAAGAGGGTGCAGTTCCCTTGGTCAGTTTCACAATTGGGAAAACATTTTCTCTTCTTGACTTTTTAAGGGGCCGTAAGTTTGAGATGGTAGGAAGAGAGTCGCTAAGTGTGATGCTGCCTACAACAGTGTGAACTGTAGTAGCCTATCTTTAAGTCATGAATAAGGATATGAATTGCTCAATTATTTGAACTTCTTTTGATGGAGTGCTGTCATTCTTTTGAAGCTGGCCATTCCTGAGCTTGATTAAGGGGAGGTCAAGGAGAGTCATTGAGTCTGTTCACCTTAGTCTTACCAGGTTGCATAGAACAGGGCTCTTAACAGTGGGCATGTGCCCTAAACCTTGTCAAAATATTCTGGTTAGCTCCTGTGTGGTGCATCCCCAAGTGATCCCTTTACATCAAAGTAGCCTTAGGATGTAGAAAAAAAGAAACTTGCGAAGCTGTCAGGTTGCTTTGGGGTTAGAATGTAGCTAGTTTAGGAATTAGAATGACCTGATACAACTCTTGGGGCAAACCACCTAACTATGTGAAGGTAGCTTGAGAATGTTGACTGTGTGAGTCACTCAATTTAATTGAATTAGTTAAATAATTAATTAATAATATTCTGTGCTTAGTTTTTTTAACCTTGGCATTTTGAGTCTTTTTGAGAATGTCGTTAGCTGCAACTGAAGAGACAAAAGGAAGATTTTGTTACTGGTTTCCTCTGCTTCCACCAGTTGGGTCTTTTGTTGAACAGTTGTTTACCAAGTGCCTATTGAAGTTGGGGAACGCAACACATGTCTTGGTGCCAGTGAGATGGTGATGGCCTCTATTGACATGAACAGACCCCAGGGGAAAGTGAAACCGAGGAGATATTGTTAGACTCTGTTGTTTCAGTGAGGAAGTTTCCCTTGCTCTGTTGCATTTCAGCTTGCCCAAATGGAACTTGTTCTTCAAAACTTTCTTCAAGCCTTTCTCTCCAAGAGGCTCCCCGAGACCCCCATTTCACTGGTTTAACCATTATTAGAGCAATTTTTGCTATTTGATCAGTTGATCAGTGAATTGATTGATTAGTACATTTTGTTCAACATGTGTTTGTTACACACAGTGTGTCAGCCATACAACATATCAGGAAGGAACTGATGAGCTATCTTTGATCAAATCTTCAGTGAGCTAACTCTTCATTGCTTATTGCTTGTTTATATCTGTTTCTCTCACTAGATTTACACCTCCTAAAGAGCACTGATGGCTCTTACTCATTTTCTCTCATGTGCCCAACATAGTGCTTGACTGTCCAAGGCATTCAGCAAGTGCCCTTGAATATATTGAATTTGTTTTCATTTCTGACACACAGACTGAAGATTCATGAATATTGCTTCATTAGAGTTGAAACTTACATATAGACTTATATTGGAGGAAACCAGAGATCTGACAGCTTATATTGTGACATCCAGCTGTATGTAGTCAGTCAGTTACAGATGAATTCATATTCTGATACTTTTTATGTTAGCTTACAAGTCACTGAACTATTGTGCCTTACTTTATAGCCTATTTTATATAAACTAAATAACTGAAGAAGTATGTTTTAGAAATATAATTGGTAATAGAAACAAAGGGTTGAATCTTTGTTTATATGCACAGTGATTTAGTAAGCAATAGAGTCAGATGTCAAAAGGTTTTTAGGTCACTGGTTGAGTAGCATTGTGGTTTATTATTTACCTTTTGCCTACCACAAATGTTCTTCTAATCCAAGAACCCAGAGTAAATGTTTGCTGAGAGTCTCTGCAATGCCTAAACAATGAAATATTCACATGCTTTAGTGGTAGCAAAATTGAACGACATACAGCTGCCAGCAGCCATTCCTTACTGATTTAATCCAGGAGGTTTGTGAAAGGGGAACATATGGATAGGAGCTAACTGGAAATTAGCAAAGATCTAAATGTTTGACTAAACGTGGTTATAGTTTGGTATGGTAAAACCCAGAGGTGAGAAATCACCTCCTCTCAAAGCCAAGTGGTAAGAAAGAACTTTGCTAGAAATAGCTAAGACACAAACACAGAATTAGATATGAGATGCTTTTACCTGGGACTATATTAAAAGGAAATTGTTATCAGACTTATACTGTGGCCTGGATAAACAGATAATTTTCAAAACAGGCTAAAAATGGCACTATATTTACCAGAGTATAGTTGAGAGGCATATATTAATATTAGTTATAGTACAGTGTTCTGAGTATTCTGATGAAGTGTGTACTGTGGATCATGGATTGGCTAAGAAAGGAGTGTGAAGGAAATAGAGATGGTTTCCCACACTTGAGGGAGGTGAGACGGTTTCATTTTGGGCAGGCCATCACCATAGGCAAAGGCAGGAAGATGTTAAACAGTAAGACACATTTATTTATTTGTGTATTGTGGGAATGTAAAGTGTGTGGTGCAGATAATTATTCAGAGCCTAATTTCCTTGTGAAAGGACAATCTTTTATTGCATCTTTTTATGTGCAGTTATTAGATATCTTTTTCAAGTTATTTCATAGGGTTACTTATACTTAATATGCCAAAGCACCTGTCATTTCCAGATTTAATTTCAAGAGTTAAATTGTTCTAGAGATCCCAAAGAGTGATACAGAAATTTGTGATCTTGATAAGGCATGCGCTGCGCGTGTGCCACCTGTGAGTTGCTTAGCTAGTGGGTGAGTATAGCTGGCTACCCAGCAACCTTGTATTCAACCATTTGGTAAATATACCCACATTTGGGTTACTGTTAGTGTAAACTGACTTTTCCCTGCTATGCACCATCCTTCACCACCACCATACTTCTCTTTATCATGACGGTCTATGTGCTGTATAGTGGCCATCATCAGCCCTTGGAAGCACTATTTAAAAAAAATTTTTTTTACATTTAAAATTTTTAATTTTTAAAATTAAATTTATTTTTAATTGAAAGATAATTGCTTTACTGTATTGTGTTGGTTTCTTAATTTATTTTTAACTTAAGGATAATTGTTTTGCAATGTTGTGTTGGTTTCTGCTGTACAACAGTGTGAATCAGCCATAAGTATAACATATCCCCTCCTTCCTGAGCCTCCCTCCCAACTGCCCCCTGCCCCCACACCTCTAGGCTGTCACAGAGCATTGGGCTGAACCCTCTTTGTTTTACAGCAGCTTCCTACTAGCGATCTGTTTTATACATGGTAATGTCTACATTTCAGTGCTACTCTCTCAGCTGGCCCCACCCTCTTCTTCCCCTGCTGTGTGCACAAGTCCGTTCTCTACGTCTGTATCTCTATTCCTGTCCTGCAGATAGGTTCATCAGTACCATTTTCCTAGATCCCATATATGTGCGTTAATATATGATATTTGTTTTTCTCTTTCTGACTTACTGCACTCAGTATAACAGGCTCTCAGTTCATCCACTTTAGTTCAGCTGACTCAAATTTGTTCCTTTTTACAGCTGAGTAATATTCCATTGTATATATGTATTACAGCTTCTTTTATCCATTCATCTGTTGATGGACATCTTGGTTGGAAAGTGCTATTCTTGTTTTGTACACACAGATAAGGTTAATGTAGCTATAATGTAACTTAATGGACTTTAGAGTTTGTTTGCATGGAAGGACTTATTTTATTGGCATCATAAATTACTTTAGTTCATTATTTATAGAATCAAGAGTCTGAAAGGGGTCACCTAAAATTTTCAGTCATGTTTTATTGAATTTTGTGGAGGAAGCTATATGCTGTAGTATCTTTTGCAAATTGGAGGAATTAGAATGATCCAAAGATCTTTAGGAATGTCAGGGACATGTAGTGGTTTTTAAGTTCTTGACTATTAACCTAGAATATTTTTCTTATCAGATACATGGTTTGTAATACCTGTATTTCTTCATGAAAAATACTGAACTGTGCGGTCAGTATTTTGAGTGAAGAGGTAGGTGACTGGAAATAAGGAAATGGCAATTTGTATTATCCATTGACAGGGATTATTGATAACATTATCAATGTATTTAAAAATACATATGATTGATTTTAAAATAAAAATTAGACTTTTAGTGTTTAGGGAATAAGGGCTTTCTCTTCTGGGTTTCAAAATGCTTTTAAGCTTCTTATTGAGGCCTGAATAAAATTAAACTTATGTAATATTATTGAATGGCAAAAGGTGCAGCCTACATAGAACTTAGATATATTCAAAGTTGTAAATCACAAGTGAAAAGATGTGATCATAGTTTGTGGGGTCCATTGTGCTGTGCTGTGTTAGTCACTCAGTTGTGTCCGACTCTGCGACCCCATGGACTGCAGCCCTCCAGGCTTCTCTGTCCATGGGGATTCTCTAAGCAAGAATACTTGAGTGGGTTGTCAGGCCCTCCTCCAGGGGATCTTCCCAATCCAGGGATCAAACCCAGGTCTCCCACATTACAGGCAGATTCTTTCCCATCTGAGCCATCAGGGAGTCCCAAGAATACTAGAGTGGAAAGCCTATCCCTTCTCCAGGGGAACTTCCCGACCCAGAAATTAAACCAGGATCTCCTGCATTGCAGGTGGATTCTTTACCAGCTGAGCTACCAGGAAAGCATGATTCAAAAAAAAAAAAAAAAAAGCTTTTGACCACTGAAATCCATCCATACATTTGCCCATTTATATATAGAACCGGCTATTGCTCATCAGAATCATTTAGCAGGGACATCATTCAAGTATAAAGTGAGAGCTATACGGCTTGCTTTTCATGTTTTTGAGCATTGTATTATTACTGTTACAGTGTTGAGTATAACATTTACTGCTTTGTTGACTTAACAGAGATACTTCATTTACTCCTTTCCTCTTAAAAATAGTCATTTAAAAAAGAGAAATATAACTGAAGACCATAACATCTATGTCAAATGTTTAAAATTTATATTAGACAATGTATCTTGTTTTTTTTACCCCTGACTAGGCATTTTTGTAACTCTTCTTGATTTAAAATAGCAACTACAGGCGTTTTGATAAATGCTTTAAAGAATTATATAATTGTATCATTTCTTGTGTGTTATTTTTTATGCAGATGATCAGCCATAAATTAATAATTACTGCTAGTATATATGGGAAAACATTCCAACCTCATTAGTCAACAGAGAAATACAGTGCAGGTTTTTTTGGAGGGGGAGAGTGCCCTCTTTTCTTTTGATATTGTGCTTATTTGTAACTTTCTTCAGAGTCAGTAAATTACCATGTAAAGTAGAATCAAAACAATTCTTTTTGAAGATCTCATTCTATTACTTATATCTTCCTTGATTGAGACAAATTAGTTTTCTAGTGTTGAAATTTTATGTGTTTAATTTTGAAAGACAACATACATTGAGAATGCTTTTGGATGTTGTGTGTAAGAATGGAAGAGGATAGGATGTGCCAATTCCTTTTCTATACTTAGTGGATGCAGGACAAAAGGAACAAAGAAAGTAAAAAAGAAATGCTTTGAAAATACATGGGAGCACAGTCTGAGGCCATAGAGTATCTTTATAGGCTGATTTGTCAGGTAGACCAGGAATGTTGTGGCTCCTTCCTGAACATCTGGGTTCAGTTCAGTTCAGTCGTGTCCAACTCTGCAACCCCGTGGACTGCAGCACGCCAGGCCTCCCTGTCCATCACCAACTCCCAAGTTTACTCAAACTAATGTCCATTGAGTCGGTGATGCCATTCAACCGTCTCATCCTCTGTCGTCCCCTTCTTCTCCTGCCCTCAATCTTTCCCAGCATCAGGGTCTTTCCAGATGAGTCAGCTCTTTGCATCAGATGGCCAAAGTATTGGAGTTTCAGCTTCAACATCAGTCCTTCCAATGAAAACTCAGGACTGATCTTTAGGATGGACTGGTTGGATCTCCTTGCAGTCCAAGGGACTCTCAAGCATCTTCTCCAACACCACAGTTCAAAATCATCAATTATTCGGTGCTCAGTTTTTTTTGTAGTCCAATTCTCACATCCATACATGACTACTGGAAAAACCATAGCCTTGCCTAGACGGACCTTTTGTTGGCAAAGTAATGTCTCTTCTCTTTAATATTCTGTCTATGCTGGTCATAACTTTTCTGCCAAGGAGCAAGCGTCTTTTAATTTCATGGCTGCATTCACCATCTGCCATGATTTTGGAGCCCCCCAAAATAAAGTCAGCCATTGTTTCCACTGTTTCCCCATCTATTTGCCATGAAGTGATGGGACTAGATGCCATGATGTTAGTTTTCTGAATGTTGAGTTTTAAGCCAGCTTTTTCAGTCTCCACTTTCACTTTCCTCAACAGGCTCTTTAGTTCTTCTTCACTTTCTGCCGTAAGGGTGGTGTCATATGCCTGTCTAAGGTTATTGATATTTCTCCCGGCAACCTTGATTCCAGCTTATGCTTCTTTCAACCCAGCATTTCTCATGATGTACTCTGCATGTAAGTTAAATAACCATGGTGACAATCTACAGCCTTAATGTACTCCTTTTCCTGTTTGGAACCAGTCTGTTGTTCCATGTCCAGTTCTAACTGTTGCTTCCTGACCTGCATACAGATTTCTCAGGAGGCAGGTCCGGTGGTCTGGTATTCCCATCTCTCTCAGAATTTTCCACAGTTTATTGTGATCCACACAGTCAAAGGCTTTGGCATAGTCAATCAAGCAGAAATAGATGTTTTTCTGGAACACTCTTGCTTTTTTGATGATCCACCAGATGTTGGCAATTTGATCTCTGGTTCCTCTGCCCTTTCTGAAACCATCTTGAACATCTGGAAGTTCATGGTTCACGTATTGCTGAAGTCTGGCTTGGAGAATTTTGAGCATTACTTTACTAGCATGTGAGATGAGTACAATTGTGTGGTACTTTGAGCATTCTTTGGCATTGCCTTTCTTTGGGATTGGAATGAAAACTGACCTTTTCCAGTCCTGTGGCCACTGCTGAGTTTTCCAAATTTGCTTGCATATTGAGTACAGCACTTTCACAGCATCATCTTTCAGGATTTGAAACAGCTCAACTGGAATTCCATTACCTCCACCAACTTTGTTTGTAGTGATGCTTTCTAAGGCCCGCTTGACTTCACATTCCAGGATGTCTGGCTCTAGGTGAGTGATCACACCATCGTGATTATCTGGGTCGTGAAGATCTTTTTTGTACTGTTGAACATCTGGTCTATTGGTCAGTAATAGCACTAGCCTCTGCAGGTCATACACAGCTATATAGCAGAGTAAGGTCTCTCTGTACTTACATCATATTAGTGGCAAATAATTTTTTTATTTGCTCAGTCATAAATTTGATACATAGTTTTTGGATAAAATGTGGCATTATAGATTTGAGTATATATTGGTTAATATAAAATATAGCCAAAAGAGGGCCAAAAGTAGACATGTACTTTCTTTTCCAGGTGTATCTCAGCTAAAATTGTTTAAAATGTTGAGTTTCTTGGTTTTTGATTATAAAAACAGTATGAAATTGTTTTCTTTCAAGTGCTTAGAAAAAAATTTCAGAGTTAAGGCATGTGCATGTTCTCCTTCTCAATCTCTATATTTTTAAGAGTAGTTTTGAGAATTATTGCAGCTGCAGAGAAGAGAAACTACCAGGAAAATACTTAAGTTTCACTTGGTGTTTGTATTTAGTAATTCCTTACTGATGCTGGGAGGGATTGGGGGCAGGAGGAAAAGGGGACGACAGAGGATGAGATGGCTGGATGGCATCACTGACTCGATGGACGTGAGTCTGAGTGAACTCCGGGAATTGGTGATGGACGGGGAGGCCTGGCGTGCTGTGATTCATGGGGTCGCAAAAAGTCGGACACTACTGAGCGACTGAACTGAACTGAATTGGTATCAAGGTTAGAAAAAGAAATCTGTTTTTTCAAAGAGATGTACTTGAACTTTTGCATTATACTCTCTCTTTTTTTTTTAATTACTGCAGTACTACTTAATTAGTTAATAGTGAATTGAAAATAGTTATTTAATATGGAGGGAGAGAAAGAGGCATGTTTATTACTCAAGATGAGCAGTTAGTCATCTAGCCAAAAGGTTTCATCTGTCATCTTTTACAATTAAAACAAAAATCAGTTAGTCCTGTCAGTCAGCAGTCGTCTGGGGTGATGACAAAGGCTGTACAAATACCAGTAGCAGCTGCCAAAGAATCCAACTTGCCTAACATGATAAGATTGGTAACTCAAATTACCTAACTTCTTATAAATCTTAAATTAATATTCCATAATAGGGATTTGGGGACATTTACTTATAGTCATCTGTAGCTTCTTTTCTTGAAAATACACTGGGTCTCAGTCTTATTTAGAGCTGCATTTGGGAAAATAGCATTCTAAGCTATTTGGATATTTCTAATACTTGGAAGAAATGAAACAGAAAGTGTATAATCTTACATTTAGAGTATAACTCTGAGATTTTATTTGAAGTGAAATAAGCAATTTCTTTGTCATGGTCAGTTTGCTTATAAGTCAGTGCTTTGGTTTAACCAGAATGCTGACATACCATGCCTAGAGGTGGTGGTTTTCTTATTTAGATTGTTGATTTGCAATTTTAACATCATGTTTTAAACAAGAGTCTTGAATCATCAGTGTTTCTTAATAATGCCCCCCACAGAAAGAAAAGACAAATTCTGTTCTGGTTTATAAGTTTAGTTCAATTAAACAAATATGTATGGAACATCTGCATTGAGCAAGGAATTAGATCCTGGAATTGATACAGAGATTCAGTTGGTAAGGTTCCATGTGTCACAGAGATTAATTTTTTTGCTAGAGTGACCAATAAGCAGCCTTTTGTAATACAGGCAGAATATAAGAAATGTAAAGTGCTATGGAATACAGGGAAGGGAGCAGTTACTGCTGAGGGATCAGAAACGGCTTATTGGAAGAATTTGCATTTTAATTTGTAGTGAACAATGGGTCGAATTTCAAGAAGTAGATATAGGAAAGTATTTTAAAACAGTGACGTTCTTTTTCTTTTTTCAGGTAATAAGTTTGAAAGAAGAAAATGGTGATTCAGTGAGCAATTATGGCTTCAGATAGTTACATAGAATTTTTGGTTCTGATTCTATATTTAATAGGGGATTCTTCCACCTAGCCAATCATTACAATTGTCTAGGCTTAGGATTCTTAAAAACTATATGTTTCTGGACTTTATTCTCAGTCTGTCTCAGTAGATGTTGGGTAGGGTTCAAGATTCTAAGTTCCTTGTGATTCTGCCTTGCCAGGTTTGGAAGATAACATTCCTTATGAGCTTTCATTGCTCACTGAAAATACAGTTTTCCTCCTTTCATTCCTGTGTTCCCCAATCAAAACAAAACAAATGCACGTGTTTCAGCCTATGCCTCGTTATTTGATCCTTGAAATTTTAAATTTTATTTAAGTGGAATTGGAGTTTATTGTTGGTTATAGGCATGTCTCTGTGGTGCAGTCGGTTAGCGTGTCTGGCTGTTAACTGAAAGGCTGGTGATTTGAGCCCACCCAGGGACGCCCTCCTCTACTATCCTGGGCTTCCCTGGTAGCTCAGCTGGTAAAGAATCCACCTGCAATGCAGGAGACCCTGGTTTGATTCCTGGGTTGGGAAAATCGCTGGAGAAGGGATAGGCTACCCACTCTAGTATTCTTGGGCTTCCCTGGTGGCTCAGCTGGTGTAGAATCTGCCTGCAGTGCAGGAGACCTGGGTCTGATCCCTGGATTGGGAATATTATTATTGGGCTTCCCTGATAGCTTAGCTGGTAAAGAATCCACCTGCAATGCAGGAGACCCAGTTTGATTCCTGCATTGGGAATATCCCCTGGAGAAGGGGTAGGCTTCCCACTCCGTATTCTTGGGCTTCCCTGGTGGCTAAGGTGGTAAAGAATCCGCCCACAGTGTGGGAGACCTGGGTTCAATCCCTGGGTTAGGAAGATCCCCTGGAGGAGGGCCTGACAACCCACTCTTGTATTCTTGCCTGGAGAATCACCTGGGACATAGGAACCTGGTGGGTTACAGTCCACAGGGTCGCAAAGAGTCAGACATGACTGAGTGACTAAGCACAGAGGCACATAGTTACTCAATACATTTTTGTTGAGTAGATGTTGTAGCAGATATTTGAATATTTGTTGAATAGATGAATTACTGAAAAGTCTTAATGGAGAGTACCTCCATTAAATTCAAGACTCATCCCTTCTCCCCTGTTTCGGTCTGTTCTTCCTTTGACCGCAGTGTATCATGTTCTTAGGTTTTGGAAAAGCCCCCTAGGTTCCTTGTGGCCCACGCTTTGAGCATCACTGATAGTTATGCTCCTGTAACATTATGAAGGGCGGCTAGATAAAGCAAGTCATACTGCTGAGAATTTCTATAATTTTATTTATAGAATAAATAAAGCATGTATTTTTGCTTTTTTACTCAACCAAGATCTGTATTCTGGAGATTCTGAAAAGGGAATGTATGCTGATGAGTATTTTGAAGTTCTAAGCAGTTCAACTGCTGTCATTAGAGGTTGAACTGTGCAGTATATTTGATTTGTTATAGCTTCTTTATTCTACTCGCTCAGCATTTTCCTGGCAGTTAATTACATAGTGGCTTTAGGGTGCATTCCATAAGATGCTGAAGACACAGCTTCGCTGAAGTCTGACACACTTTCCTCCTTGGTTACATAGCTAATGGCCACTCTGGGATAATTAGTAAGAAGAGACTCCAATGGCCCAATTACTGTCTTCTCAAGGTTTTCCCTTTTAATTCTTCTTTGCTCAAGTCTTGAGAGATTGCCTCCATTGTAGATTATGCTTGTGTGCTGTTTAAAACTTGGTTTTCTTAGTTACTGTCAGACAAAAGCTAAAAGATGTCTCTGTATTTTAGTGTATTGGGATTATTCTAAGAAGTTGATCATATTTTAGAGAAACCATGGCATAATACCATTCAGAGCAAGAGATAGTTAATGTTTTAAAAGCCACATTAATTCCTGGGTTAAGACTCATACCAACCATCTGCATCTTTGTAGTGAGAAGGCTTGAGGTTTTAGGCTCAGAGCTACTAAGTTTTCCATAGCTTGGCCTGATATGTAGATTAGTAATCACATGTCGTGCCATTTTTCTGTCAGGGAGCTTGACTTGGGGTATTGTAACTTACTGATGTAATGAAAATGCATGTGCATATGCCTTGGTAATAAAATTATGTGAACACGTCTACCACAGTTTTTGGTAGGTAGGCAGAATCTAAATCTTGTAAATTCCTGAGTCATCTAAGTCAGCCATATGTTGTCTGCCTTTTTAGAATTTCTATCCAACATAGAACACAGCGATTTCATTCTTTTTCCTAAGGTTCATGTCAACATAAGGTAGACCTCATTGGAATTGTGCAAGTAAATGTTTTTTCCTTAATTTTTTCCAAACTGAGGAAAAAATGACTATGTTAAAAGAAACTCCTTTGAAAAATTTATTTATGGGATGTTATTAATAATATGCCTGTGGTATGGATGTGCCATTTTCTATGAATGTGTTCTTTATATAGAGAGAAGGTGCCCAGTGAATATTTGTTGATTGAATGAATGTTTTGAAGTTTTATCATAGGAGTTCTAAATCTTTCCTTTCACTACAGTCTTCCTGTTGGTTCAAATGTTCCCAGCTCTCTTTGCAAAGCGTATTACTATCTCTTTTGTTTCGGTGTTGTGTGCTGTGCTTTCCCACATGGCCCGTGAGCATAGGTAGGGGTAACTGAAAACCTTGGAGGGATGAGACTGACCCAAGCCATTCTGGAGCTCACTGTAACTTGTCATGTTTTATTGAAGCAGTAAGATTGATGGACATAAGAAAAGACTATTCTAGGAGTATAACAACGACAGCACAAGTTCCATTTTACAACCTGGCAAATTTTCCTCTGGTTTATTTGCAGTAAAGCAAAAGTTTTTTGGGTGTGGAGGTTGCGAGGAGTTGTATTCAGTATGTAATGACCACATGATGTTCCAGATCCATCACTTCAGACTGATACATGGAAGGGTAGTGCCTGCTGAGACTGTTTAGAATTATTCGGAAACTGCCTGCACCAGTATGATATTTTCCTCTAGTATACTCTCAATAAATATTTTTGCTAAGACCAGATCTTTCAAAGGGCAGGGGAAAAACAATCAATCTATAGAATATTGTGATCTAATATGCTGAAATTAATGGAACCTGAGGTGGAGAATATATTCTTTATAACAATTGATATTGGCTTCTCTGGTGTGTTTTTTCAAGTTCTGTATACTTGCATAAGAAAAATAGGCAGTTTTTAGAGCATTTTCTTTCATAGGTAGGTGTTTAGGAAAATTCAACTTTTAACCTTGAATGTTAGAACTCTTCAACATTCTTACACTTTTTTGAAGGTTGTAAAGTGTAGAAAACCTATACATTTGGTATTTAAATATTTTTTAAAAATTATTTTGGCCCTTTTAATAAGTCACATCATTATTTGGATTTTGCCCAGGTTAGAGGCTGAAGTGCTTGATAAAGCACTGAAGGAAGATTTACAATTGCAGTAGCAGAAGCTTTTCTTCCAGTGATGTGATCCTTCTCTTTTATTGAAACAGAAGTCAGCAAATTGAGGTTTGCTGGCATTTCTTCTGTGTCCTAGCTGTATGATCATAGGCGCATTAGGTATCCATTCAGAGCCTCAGGCTTCTTATCTGCACAATTGGATAAGGAACCTTGCCTGTCTCAGAGGGCTGTTATGAGGATTTCACATGATAATATATGTGAAAGCATTTAGGAAACTGGAAAGCAGTGCGTTATTATCATTTTTATAAAAGGGAGTTTCAAATTATATTTACTTTTTGGTCGCTATAGTCTATTGTAAGCAAATTTTTATTTAAACTTCTTTTTAATTTCCAAATATGATTTCACCATAGTTCTAGAGTCACACTGAACATATGTTTCAATTCTGATTGAGTAAAATGATAGATTTTCCCCTTAAATCTGTACCATGTATTATTTTTTTCTAATAAAAATTATAATTGCTTATTGCATGCCTCCAAAGAATAGTCTCCACTTTTCTGTAATTGTTCCTTCATTTAAAATTTCTCTTATTTACCTCAAGGGAATTTCATTTATCTGATATTTTATTTTTCTCTTGTCATTTAAGGAATGTGTTAATTAAACTCAGATGCAGTACCAACCCTGGCGCTTGCAGCAGACTCTCCTCCCATTTGACATATTTTCCTTTATCATTTTCCTATGTGATCTCACAGCCACTTGTCAATCCATCTGGCAGTGCTCATATTAGGCCAATTTTAATTAAACTTGTGAATTAGACTCTGAGACCCTGTCTCAGATATTTTACTAGATTATAGTTTTAGATCATTGGTTTTGCCATAATTCAACAAATTATGCAGTTAAAATATTAAAAGAAAGTTGATCAAGTCTGTCCAACCTGATTAAATGATTTTTAAAAGTTGTAAATACTGTACTGATTATTGCTTATTACTCTTGTTTATTTCAAAGGAAAATATTTGTTGAAGTTTCTATACAAAATTGAACATTGAACTATATGGGTTGTGAATTTACTAGGCAATTAACAGAATTTTGCTCCATTTTTGGTGCTTAGATCATTGCATATTCACTTTCTCTCCCTCAGGGACTGGCTTACACATCCCTGTCCTGCCTGTCCTCCTCTCTTCAATTTTCCCCTTCCCCACCCACTAATATAGATGTTTGGACAGATTGCCTTGGCTTTTGAGACACTTGTTCCTGTTGCATCATGATGTCTACATTGCTCTTACATCTCTGAAGCACAGGCCTCTGGATGGTTTGTCTCCAGTGAAAATGCTTTTCCCACCATAGGCCAACTCTGCTACAGTTTTCAACTCAGAACCGTCTTCTCAATATCTTCCGATATCAGTCTGACAAGAACCAGCTCCTGAGAACATAACACATTGGGCTCTCCTCACACTCTCTGTCACCTTACATTATTTTAGAGGGTTGTAGTTACCATCCCAGATGTTTCAAATAGTCCTTCCTCCAGGCACTCCCCAGTTACAGCCTGATCAACTTCAGATTTACTGCTGCTCTCTAGAGAGCTGTGCTGCATGTGTGCAGGGTGTTTGTTTCTGAAAGGTCATTTCCTGGTGTGAATTCCAGCCACAGGAGATTGAGCCAGAGTACAGCCTTTTTTCTCTTGTGTACTCATTGTACATGGAAGAGAAATTAAAGTTCCATTCAGATGTACTGCATAGCAAACAAAATTAGATGATGATGTAGTATATTAATGATTGACAGAAATAGTTGAAAATAAGAATATTTAAGATCATCAAAGCTTTGACATGTTTCTAGGTTTCCTAATGAATTAGAGAATTGTTTCTGAGTTTGAAATAGTCAGTAGTCTATATTTTTCCTCATTATTCATAATATCACCTCAAAGCTTAAATATAACAGCTTGCCACAAAACTCTGTTGGCTTTATGTCATTTGGCTGTCATTGCACTTTGCTTTTGAACAACCCAGAGCAAATAGTCCACCTTCATTTATTCTGCTGGCAGTATTATAAGTGATATAGACCACAACTCGTGGGAATGGTGGGGAGAAGTTGCCTAGTTTTTTAAACCCTCAATCTTAATTAAAAAATTCTAAAAACATCACCAAGAGTCAGACATGACTGAGTGACTGAGCAGCAACAACAAAAAATGTATTTGTTTCTTTAGGATTTTAAATAATTTTGACAATATAAAGTGTTCTTCCTGAATTATGCATTTAAAATAAGTTTTTCTATTTCAAATTCGATTCTCTTTTAACCACTGTGACTGGCCTCCAGGCTACTTCTGGTGTCACTATAAGTTGTTCAGTTGCTAAATTGTGCTCAACTCTTTGTGACCCCGAGGACTGCTGCATGCCAGGCTTCCCTGTCCTTCACTATTTCCCAGAGTTTGCTCAAACTGGTGTCCAGTTAGTCAGTGAAGCTATACAGCCATCTCATCCTTTGTCACCCCCTTCTCCTCCTGACCTCAGTCTTTCCCAGCATCAGGGTCTTTCCCAGTAAGTCAACTCTTGGCATCAGGTGGCCAGAGTATTGGAGCTTTAGCTTCAGCAACAGTCCTTCCAATAGACGAGGTTGATTTCCTTTAGGATTGACTCATTTGATCTCCTTGCTGTCCAAGGGACAAAGTTCCTCTTTGCTTTCTGCCATTTAGACTGGTATCATCTGCGTATCTGAGGTTGTAGGTATTTCTCCAGGCAGTCTTGGTTCCAGCTTGTGAGTCGTCCAGCTCTGCATTTCGCATGATGTACTCTGCATCGATGGTAAATAAGCAGGATGACAATACACAGCCTTGTCATACTCCTTTCCCAATTTTGAACCAGTCTGTTGTCCCATATCCAGTTCTTTTGTTTCTTGACCTGCATGCAGGTTTCTCAGGAGACAGGTAAGGTGGTCTGGTATTCACATCTCTTTAAGAATTTTTTCCACAGTTTGTTGTGATCCACATGATCAACGGCTTTACTGTAGTCAGTGAAGCAGATGTTTTTCTAGAATTCCCTTGGTTTTTCTATGATCCAATGAATATTGGCTATTTGGTCTCTGGTTCCTCTACCTTTTCTAAATCCAACTTGTACATCTGGAAATTCTCAGTTCATGTACTGTTGAACCCTAGTTTGAAGGATTTTGAGCATTACCTTGCTAGCCATATGAAATGAACTCAGTTGTGCAGTAGTTTTGGAAAATTTGGCAGTGGCCACAGGCCTGGAAAAGGTCAGTTTTCATTCTAGTCCCAAAGACGGGCAATGCCAAAGAATGTTCAAACTACCGCACAACTAAGTTCTTTAACAGCATCATCTTTTAGGGTTTTAAATAGCTCAACCGGAATTCCATCATCTCCACCAGCTTTGTTCATTGTGATGCTTCCTAAAACTTACTTGACTTCACATTCCAGGATGTCCAGCTCTAGATGAGTGACCATACCATCGTGGTTATCAGGGTCATAAAGAATTTTTTATATAGTTCTTTTGTGTATTCTTGCCACCTCTTCTTAATATCTTCTTTTCTGTTAGGTCCTTCCAGTTTCTGTCCTTTATTGTGGCCATCTTTGCATGAAATGTTCTCTTGGTATCTCCAGTTTTCATGAAGAGGTCTCTTGTCTTTCCCATTCTATTGTTTTCTTCTATTTCTTTGCATCGTTCAGTTAAGAAGGCTTTGTTATTTTTCCTTGCTGTTCTCTGGAACTCTGCATTCAGTTGGGTATGTCTTTCCCTTTGTCCTTTGCCTTTCACTTTTCTTTTCTCAGCTATTTGTGAGGCCTCTTCAGATGACCATTATGCCCTCTTGCATTTCTTTTTGTTTGCAGTGGTTTTGGTCACTGCCTCCTGTACAATGTTAAGAACCTCTGTCCATAGTTCTTCAGGCACTCTGTCTACCAGATCTAATCCCTTGACTCTATTCATCACCTCCACTGTAAAATCCTAAGGGATTTGATTTAGGTCATTCCTTTATGGTCTAGTGGTTTTCCCTACTTTCTTCAATTTAAGCCTGAATTCTGCAATAAGGAGCTAATGACTTGAGCCACAGTCAGCTCCAGGTCTTCTTTTTTTCTGACTGTATAGAGCTTCTCCATCTTTAGCTGCAAAGAAATATAATCAGTTTGCTTTTGGTATTGACCATCTGATGATATCCATATGTAGAGTTGACTCTTGTTTTACCAGAGTTCACTGTAGCATTTAAAGTACCAGAGTTCACTGTAGCATTGAAGCCTTTATCTCTCAATATTTCATGAAAATAAAATCTAATTCACATTGTGTTTTCAGTATTACATCAGGTTCTTAGAAATGGTCTGATCTTAAAGGAGTCATTAAGCCCAAATTCTTTATGAAAGCCTATGTGAATGTGCTCTCAGGCATTAGTGATCTAAGTAATGCAGCAAGTGGGGTGCCTTTTTAAAGAGCTGACAACCGAGGGTTTAGATAAGATAGTTTAAATGGAGAAAGTTTGCCTGTAACTATTTTGCATTCCTATCTGCTTTCAGCCCACCTCTTTGTTTCCTGCACGTTCTATCTCTAAGCATCACCATTCCTAAAAACAGAGGAAGTATTACAGAAAAACACAGTACATGCTAAAACTGTGAGATGAACGTAACAGTAGAGTAAGACACTTTAAGTCTGAGAGCAGAGTTGACGCAAAAAATGGAGTAAAATTTTGTCAGGTGGGGGAGGGAAGAGGGAAGGGTGTTCTGGCACAGAATTGTGAAAACACCTGGCAAACCTGGCAGGTGGAGAAGACCGCTGTGGCAGGGCCTTCATGAGTCCGGTGGGAAGGCATAAGGAAGCCAGGCATGACAGAGAGCCTGAGTCACGTTGTGAAGGCTTGTATTCCAAGAAAAGGAATTTCAGTTGTGTTTAGGAGCCAGTGAACATCCAAGAAATATTTTTCACGTTTGGTAGAGAACCATGATCATCTTTTCTCTCTCTCTCTTTATGACCGTGTGGTAGAAGATGAACTGGGAAGAAGCAGCTATGGAGAAAAGGGGTAAGACCTGCTATCTACTGAGGCACTAATAGTTCTAAGCAGGGGGTAACAAAGCTGGACTAAGGTACTGAATCTGACCATCTGGCACAGTCTTCGTTCATCTTCTATGTGACAGGTTTTCAGATGTCTGAAAGAGGGAGCTTGTATTCTTTATCAAGGCATGTATTTGGGGAACTTTTGAAGTCCTAGCTTTGCTCTCCAAGTGGGATAAGGTTTAACAATGACTTGTCAACCTGCTTATAGAACTTGGCTTCACTATTCTCAGAAGTTATGTTACTGTACTATTCTTATTGTTTTGAAATAGCTATGCTTTGAAGTATTTGATTATTTTGAAATAATATTGAGTGGGGTCTTTATATTAGGAAACCCCAGCAGGGTCTAGAATTTCTGGAGAGAATTCTGGAGACCTGTGTGTTATGGTTCTGTTTGCCAGATCTCAGACTGACAGCTTTAGTTTTGATTGTTTCCCATGTCTCTTGTGAGACAAACTTAAATGATTCTGGTGTTAAGTTTGTTTCTGCTTGTATACTGCTACCTACACAAGCAGAAGCAAATTCAGCAAAACTGAATTTTTGTATACTGAATTTTTGTAGCAGTATACTTCTGATACAGCTGTAGTTGTAGTAGTTGGATTTCCTATAGTGGTTAGAACTACTCTTTTTTTTTTTTTAAGGTACTTCTTTCACTGCCTTTGGTACTGAGAAGGTCATCAATAGTGTGAAGGCCATTGAACTGACATTATCAGTGTTCTTGTGAAAGTCATGCTTTCTTGCAGGCATCATTTAATCCTGTGCCTTTTGGGGAAGGTTGTAGTTCTCATTTAGTTGTCAAGATACATGGTGCTATCTTATAAGCACTGATTTCTGACGAATTCTTGCAGAAAGGATAGTTTTTTTTTTTTTTGCAGAACCACTTTTTGAGGTTCTGCAGATGGAGAAGAATGATCGCTTGAACAAAAAAATCTTTTCCAAGACTACGTTTTTGTAATGGACTCTTGGAAGAAGTTTGCTTTTAGATTACTAAATATGATAAACATGGTTGAACAGTGGTGAGAATGCCTTCTGTAACAAGTTGAATAACTCTGCAGTTGTTTTTCCTGGCTCCACATAGCTAGGATCTGCAAGTGTGGCTGTCTTTGACCCTGCAGCTGGACTTGAAGTTTTTAAGGGTGACAAAACATCATAAAAATGTAGCACTTTTAATTTAAAATCAGAAGAGTTTGATCTGGAGTTTTGCTGCATCTGTTAAAAACAACAACGTGTTCTGAACAGGTTTTCCTTAGAGTATTAAAACCAGAGAATTTAGTCCATCACTTTTTGAGAATATAGTCCATCACTTTTTAAAAACCAAACTTGAAAATAAATTGAGTGAAAATAAAGTCTTATCCATAACATAGCCAAATTACTGTTTTAGAACAGTTGTTTGGGTTTTCTTTATGTTTTAATTCCATCCAAGGTGAGGAGAATTATTAATGAAAAAGTTGTATATCGAAGTTTACATCATTAAAGATAGAATTATTTTCTTTTGGAAAGATTGAAAAAGAATTCTACCATATATATTCACTTTATTTGCTAGTTCACTAAATTTCCATTTTCCTCTGTTTCTAGTCATTTTATTGTTTTATCCTCACAGATGTATCCTAAACTCTTCATTTAAATGTGTTCTTGTTTGTTTCTCACTAAATACTATTTTTGTTATCCTTAGCACAGTGAGGTCTCCTCCCAACCTACTAGGCTTCTCTCTGTCTTTCAGTGAACCCTTTCTTTCTGGATCTCAAAAAAATCTGTTAATTAGTTTGCCTCTTCCCTCTCACAGTAATACAATTATTCCATGATCCTTCTCACAATGAAATGTTTTCTACAGTTCTATAATTTATTTTTTATTCACTATTTAGCATATTTATGATAAGGCAGATGTAACTTAAGATGAAGATAAGCTATAGTATGCCCAGTGTAGCCTTCATCGCTGAGACTGGATGACCGTATGGCTTTTCAGTAGTTTCAGATGAAGAATGATTGAGGGAAATGTATATCTTTAGTACTAAGAGGCATATAATATTGTTCTTAAGTATTTGAAGGATTATGATGTGGAAGAGAAATTAGCCATATTCCACATTACTTAAAAGCTGTTTGAGGGGTAAATTTTATGGTATAGGAATTATATCTTAATAGTGCGACAACTAGTTTGTAGAAATGACGGGGCCGTGTTTTGGTTTGTTTGTTTAAAGCAAAGCAGAGCTTTCAGATAGAATGGTCTCAGGATTTGCTGCTCTCTGTCTGAAAGCCTTGAGTTTTCTGTTAGTGGAGGTGCTGTGGGGCTGCTCCTGATACAATTTAAGCATTTGAGAGAAGGTTGAGTTAAATGACCTCTATGCTGGATTTCTTTGATTCTGAAAGATACACTTTTCTCAGCTCTTTAATAACGCAGGAGTCAGTAGACATAGGTATGATTATGAGAGTGACCTCTTTTTTAGTTTTAAGTTTACAACCATATTATTTAACAATTGTTATTTTTCTTCCTATGATTATCACCAATTTTTCACAGCAGGAGAAGGGTGGAGTGAAACTCCCACTTCTTGAAGCGGATATTGTATAACATTGCAAGGAGGACAAGGAAGCAAGGATAAGAGTCATAAATTGCAGCTGGAAGCTTGGAACTGATTCCTTTACTCTGCGGTAGCTGGGAAAGGATTCAGCTCCAAGTTTAATGAATAATGAAACATGATCTGAAGAAATTCTATGCAAGAAATACTCTGTTGCCTGGTTCCAACTGTACCTTTTGCTCTACAGGAGCAACAATTCTCTTTGTTCACCTTCTCTTTCAAGAATTCGAGGTGATAGTTCAGGATTCACTTGAAAAGCTCATTTTAATTGTAGGTTAATTTCTAACACATGTTGGTAGCCCTATGGTCATGGCAGAGCAGATGAAGAAAAGTACTGGCTTTAAGAATGAGCTTTTAAAATAAAAGTTGGAACTTCTTCCTCAAAGTGTTTGCTGATTATGTGTATTATGAAATAAACAATACTTTTGAGAAAAATGGACTCTTCTAGGTGGAAGGGACTTTAGAGGAAACCTGATCCAAACTCCTTGTTCTTCCTGAGGAACTAAAACAATTCAGTGGAACTGGAAAGTTGTGTATTTGCCACATGCAGTGCTGATGTTTTAGAAACTTCCTTTATTGTTATTTTCTTCCATTCTTTGCAACATTTAGGAAGTCTGCTTCCTAGGCATCTTATTAAATCTACCCTATAAAAATGTGTTTACCAAGCAGGAAAAACAAAAACTATAGCCAGGTTTACAGTAATTCTTCCATAATATAACCAAATTATAAGAGAAAATATTAAAATATAAGTGGGATTACTAAGAATTCATAAACATCTTTTCTGAAATACAGTTAGTAAACAGCATCAGCTGTACCTCCACTTACCATTTTAAGAGTTAATTGATGCCTTGGGGCTTTAACTTTTCTATCCAACTCTCATCCCTTAGAAAAGATGTTGACTCTGAAGCATTCATTTCCTTGTGAACTTGGCAGTGTGCCAGATCCAATAGACTGGTCCTTTGGTCATTAAGCACCAAAGGGTTGGCTATGAGAGAACTAGAAAAATAGAGGAGAAAAGGTGTTTGTTAGCAGGGTGATTCAGTCCTTATATTCATCATATGTGCAAATCACAATGCATATTAGACCACAAAAATACCTAGACCAAAAATGTTATTGTACCTGGTAACAACTGTAAGTTTTTTCTATCTTGTAAAATTAGATTAGAACTCTGAAAAAATTAATCAGTGAAGCAGTTAAATGGATTATAAGCCATACCTACCTTGCCCCTCAGCCTTATAATCAAAAGAGCTTCTGTCTTGTCCAAACAGCAAAACCTTCTATAAAACTGTGTGGTGTGTATATGTGTGTGTGTTATGAAACATAACAATTGTTTCATATTCCCAAACCTTGGAGCCCAGGGAGCCCAGGCATGCCAGGCAGGAAAACCTTTGTTCATCATACCCTTGGAGAAATAGCAGGTACAGAGTACCACAGACCTTGGAAATAAGTATTGTTATGCTTGTGTTTGCTTTTCTCCCTCTTACTTTCTCCAGGTCTAGGAAAAGACGAGACTGGCTGGAAGAAAACTCTATTACTTTTCTTCCTACTTAGGCCACAAAATAAGAGCAGAGGACATCAGTATGCCATTTTTTGACATATTTGCTTTCAATAGACAGGTAGAGACTTATCTGTGAAGTACCATGAAGGATAGTACTTATGTAACTGCTAAAAGATAAAATATATTCCTTTTTAGTTGTTGCATTTTAACACATTTCAATCTTGTTTCAGGCAGGCCACATACATATCTCTTGAACATAGAATTTCTAGGGCATGTACCTTCTCAGATGGCCCTGGAAATATTTTTTTAAATTTGTTAACAGCCTTTTCAAAGGTTTGAAGCATTTCTGTGAATTAATAGTAAACTGAAAACAACCTCGTTTCCAACAGGATGTGAAGCATAGACTAGCACTCCGTTGTGCTTCCTGTTTCTTGTCTGAGTGAGAAGGATCTGGTAGAAGTAGAGCGCACACTCAGCCAGGTTAGCCACAAGTCTGGGGTTAGACCTTGGGCTCTGATGTTCTTATTGGGTGTTCTGAGGCTTTGAAATTTAGAGACTTGTTTCTGAGATGAAGCATTTCTTCGTTATTAGATATGTGCTACTGTCACTTTTGAACTTTTAGTGTAACAGATGTTACCAAAGTTTCTGATTGTCTTTCTGGGTGTCTCTAGCATTGTTGTGCTAAATCCCAGTGGAAAATGTGTTTCTAGGCCCACAAGGCTGTTCCTCTGCTACACAGCAGGGACAGGCTCTTCCCCATCTGTCTCAATCATAGATTTCCCTCTGAAATTCAGCGAAACGTTTGCCGTGTTAAGTCATTAACAACTGTTTCAAAACAGTCTGATTTCAAACGGTTGGTGCATGTGGAGATACCTAATTAAAATAATTCCAGTCTCGTTAATAAGATAAGTGTGTTTTCTAGTTGCTATGGGATTATTGCTATCAAATACAAAGGGCTTGAGGCTTAGTCGAGTGAATTATGCTTGTATTCCAGTCCCTTTGAGTTTAAATCCTTATGTTCTTTCTAATATTTTCATTTCAATGAATGGGAAAGGTAACTTGGGGAAATTTTATAGATAAGAATACTGACATCAGACATAGAACCTGTAGATTCCACAGGAGATTTGGCTACTAGAGGTCGCAGAAATTGATGTGGTAATACATGATGAAATGGCCTCTTGTCTAAGCTGTCCCACTCCTTCATCTTTTCCATGAGTCCTTCAACTGAAATTGATCTCTTCCTTCTCTGAACTCCTGGAGTGCTTTATCTATATACTTCTTACAATGTTTTCTACCTTCTGCTGTTTATATCCACATGTTTTACAAATGCTGCTTCTTAAAGGCAGGCTTAGTGACAGACTACTGTCTTGTCTTTCAAGGAGCCTAAGGCAATGGCTTGCACGTTGTGGTTTACTCAGAAACATTTGTTGAGTGAATGATCAATAGAAAGAAATATTTTATCATTGACTTCAATCTATATAATCATACTCCAGGTCTTGAGAAGGGACTTAGAACCTGTTCTTAAGTATGTAAGAATATTTTTATTTTTAAATTTTGAAAATACTACATTAGAATCATTAAGAAACTTTTGTATGCTGAATTTTGTATAAGAAACTGACATATGATCCTCTTAGCAGAATCAACAAAACCTTGCAGACTAAATACCAAGGATATATACACATACACACACATACAAGCCTTCTTCAAAACAGAATTCATTAATTGTACAGAGCTCAGAGGTCTCAGTAAGTCTCCTGTCCTAACAACACACACTATTAAATGGTAAACTAATGGGCAAACAGAAAAAACTCACCATGCATCTGAGGAGGTATGATAAAGTGGAATATTTGTTCAGGTGCTGCTTCCAGCAGTCATTGGTCATTCCCAGTTCTGTAGGCCTCTGAAAACAAGTTTCCACCACTGATACTTTTCTGTCCCTTTGTGGTGATCATTATCATCTCATTCCCCAGACCTTATCATTATTAAAGCTCTGCCCTCCTAGATAATTCTCATAAAACAAGCATTAGGATTTTGACAGCTAATGATAATGCCTTTGTTAAGCCTCCTTGTATGAAGTCGTATAGGGACACCTGAGAAGATAGAAGGAAATCAAGGGTGGGTGGGAAAGAGGTGATAGAAAGACTGGAGGGGGAAGAACCTGAGGCTGGGTGCTGGCAGGCAGGCTGGGAGTAAGAAGCAGCAGAGGTCAACACAGGATGGGCTGACAGGCAGGCCAGTGCCTAGGAGAAGATAACAAGTGTGTGTAGGAGAGCGGTGGCTCACATCTGTCAACGTCGTTCCTTTTTGTGTGTGTATCTTAAAAACAAAGTGTATATTCAAGTTTTTCTCCATCTTATTAGTATTCAGGATGCCTTTTTGTTAGTGGTTTTGTGTCCTTTGCTTCTAGAGCTTGTCATTTTAGAAGTAGAGATCAAAAGCCAAGCCACAGTCCCATGAAGATGGAAACTTATTACTTCAGGTTTGGGGACAGATGTTTCTTTGCTTAAAAAAAAAAATGTGTCTGTCTCCCCAGCTGTGGCTGACCTCCTCAGACTTACAGTGTGAATGGCTGCAGAGATTGTTTTCGTGACAAAAGGAGATCCATCACTGCTTTGAACCACCCAAAACTGTTCACCTCTGTTGGCAAGAAGCCAGGCCAAACCTATCTGAGGCTCTCTGGTAGCTGTTCACACTCTTTTATATGTGAAGCAGAAGAAATGGGGCATTTGTGAGATAGGATGTTATTTAGAGTCAAGAGACAGCTTTGATTGACTGCCAGGTATGTTGGGAGTCAGAGACCTCAATTTAATGCTTCTCCTGAAGCATTTGGTATGGTAGCTGGAGGCAAGGTAAAATCAGCTTTTATGGAGCCTGCTGACTTGAGATAGTGTCTGTACAAAGGGCCTAAACAGGAGGTAACATGAGCAAATGTTAGCCAGGCTTTGACTTTAGACCCCGAATCATGTTTAACACATGACCAGGGCAGTTGTCTACTTAATGAGTTGAATTTTGGAATCCATCTGCCCATTCATTTCCATTCACTAAAATCTCCCTTTAGACCTTAGTGAAAGTGAAAGTCGCTTATTCGTGTCTGACTCTTTGTGACCCCATGGACTGTAGCGTGCCAGGGTCCTCTGTCCATGGGATTCTACAGGCCAGAATATTGAAATAGGTTGCCATTCCCTTCTCCAGGGGATCTTCCCAACCCAGGGATCGAACCCAGTTCTCCTGCATTGCAGGCAGATTCTTTACCATCTGAGCCACCATATCTCTAAGTAACAAGAGTCTCTAATATTACAGGGAGGGAGTGTCTTTGTTCATAATCTAACAGTCTGTGGCTAAAACAACGTGTTTGGGGCCAGTTTTCTTCCATGTGTCAGCCTTGTAGTAGTCATGTTGGGGATCTAGCCCCAGTAACAATAGGAGACTGGCGGTAGCAAAAATCAGTGATTGTATTCCATGTTACCTGCAGTAAATTTGGCAAGAGCCTGTTAGTGAAATTTGGTGTATGTCTCTTGGTTTGCTTAGTGAACAGATTGATGGACAGTTAAAAGATCTAAAAGGACAATATCTGTAATGTTTGACCGCTTCCATAGGTTAAATTGCCTTCTGGAGACTGGGAGACTGTATAGAATTTGTATTGGTTTCTTATTAGCCTGTGACCATAGGATAGACTTACAATTAAAAGAAAATCTGGAAATCTTGGTTATAAGAGCATAATTTGAGATAGAACTTTTGAAATTCCTTTCCAATTTCACAGATGGAAATAAAACAGAGGTATAGACCAACTGGAGAAAAGTTGTCAATGCTAATACTAATAATACCTACCACTTACTGCGAGCCTCTTGTGAGTTAGGCACAGTGCTGACATCATTGCCTCCTTCACATCCTAACAATACTGAAGGAAGGTTTTAGAATGACTGTTTTACAGGGGAGAAGACTGAGTCTAAGACAAGGTCAGTAATTTGCTGATGACCACAAAATTAGTGACTAGTGATCTGGGATTCAAACTTGGATCTGTCTGACACAGGTGTCCTGCCCAGTTTCTATAGTTGTGTGCTTTAAGATGAAAAAAAAAAAAAAATACAGACAGGCCTGCAGAGAAGTAGTGCCAAAACTTCTAAGGCACTGTAGCCGAAAGCAGAGCTTTCAACACATTATCAAAGATCACAAACTAACAACATGTGATGATCAGAATGAATTAGAGTGTGAGTTACTTAACTAACACTCTCGGGTAATTTCAGGTGAAGGGAAGGATTAATAGCTGTTATTTTTGCATGTGCCACCACAGGATTTTTAAGGAACTGATTTTCTATGCTTTAAAAATGACAGTGTTTGTGAGCCCTGTGTCTTCTGTCACTGTGTTAGGCATTATTCAGTGCAGACACCAGGAACTTATTTTTCTCCATCCATCTACTGCTGCTACTGGAAACAGATGTTCTCTAAGCCTACCATGCCAGTGCTTCCTCTGACAAGCTTGCATAAAGTGGTGGTATTGTGTTTGCCTTCCCTACCATTTCAAGAGTTAAACAGAGAACTATAGTCTCCAGTGCACCAGCCTTTATAGATAGACATACTCTTTGGGATCCCATATTTAAGTGAAATTAGTTCTGAAGTCAGACTTAAAATTTGAACTAAGAATAGGGGAACTTGACCAGTAAGTAGATGATGGAAGATCTTGGATTTTATCTTAAAAAAAAAAAGAGAGAGGGTGTCAATTAAAAAATCCCGTGTCTGAAATATAGCAGCTGTGAATTAAGTGCATAGATCTTCTTTATCAAGTTGATATTTACATTTGGCATCATGGATCTCTAAATTAGTTGATTGTGTCTATGTTAGGCTGTGAGTCTGATGGTTTAATTTGATAATGGATGGCTTTGAACTTCATTTGGAGACTTAAGCCCATTGAGAGTATTGTTTAATCTGGCTAAAGTGATAAGTTGTTGTCAGTGTTGGTTTGTCATCCTCTTCTTCCTGTTCTTCCTCTTGCTCATCTTCCTCCTCCTCCCTCCTTTTTCTTATCCTCCCTCTCCTTTTCTTGTTCCTCTTAAGAACATTTTATGATTTAAAAATCCTATTGATAGGCTAGTAAAGAGACAACATTAATCTGAGAATAATTATCTTGACATTAAGGATGTGTGATACGTGCATGTTTATTGCTCAACATAGTGCTTTCAGCAAACACTTGGGAATGAATGAAGGCATACAGATGTATTTCTGAATCTGACTTCTCTGAATTTCTTTTAAGCACGTTTAAAAGCTTTGGATTTTATTTTGGTTTTGGATAATCACTTAGTGAGCAGGAACCCTGTTACTGCTAATCTGTGGAGGTACCTCTAATGGAAAGGCCAGTTCAGCCATTATATATTTCCTTCTCTCTCACTGGTTTCTTGATTGGCTGTAATAGGCCTTTGAGTTTTCCTTTTGTTTGCCTTTCTTTCTGGCCCTCTAGCAACATTCTTTCTGTTTCATTTTTAAACTGTAAAGTATCCTGTCTTATCTTTCTTATCGCACCTCCCTGACCCCCCCTTTTCCTGCCCTTACTACTCCTATCTTCTCTTTCAACCCAAATATAAATGAGAATTAAGAAAGCTGAAACATTTACTTAAAATAAGAATAAAACTTAATGCCTTTTCAGTGTTCGATGAGTATGTATTTGTATTTTTAAAAATGTTTCAGAGTCTAAGACTTGAAAAAATAAAATTAGATCTTGTTGGATTTCTTATGTACACACACTTGTTTAGAATATAGAAGGCTGAAAGAATAATACTGGAAGCATATTAGTAAGTGGCCTGAGGAGTTGGCACTACTGCTGTTACCATCTGGTCTATCCTAAGTATTTTAGCCAATATTTATGTATTAAGTCACAGATTCAATTAGATCTTCTTGATCAGTCTGGATAATATGGCCTCTAACTTGAAGTTTCTATTTTTTTCCAGACTGGGTATAAGGTGCTTACTAACTCAAAGATTTTGCATGGCATTAAGTTTTTTATGTGGATGATAAGGAAATGCTTCCAAGTACAAGGTGGTAGTATTACTGCTGCTGCTGCTGCTGTTACTACTGTATACAACTGTACACGTGATGCGATTAGAGTTGGAACACTTTGGAAATATTGAACGAAGAACTTGAGCAGTGCAGATCTGCAAAGGGAAGAAGGCAGGTCATAGCAGGCTTGGAAGAAATAACTTAAAATTTGTTGTGATGATTCTAGGTTTGACACTAACTTAAACCACCTCAGGTCACCTGGGATATCTGAATTTGGCTTAGATATTAGATAAGATGAAAACATATTGAAATGGAAAAGCAAAGGCTTTAAAAAACAGGATGCAGAAGCATGTGTAGAATATAAGGTTCAGTTCAGTTCAGTCACTCAGTCGTGTCCGACTCTTTGCGACCCCATGAATCGCAGCACGCCAGGCCTCCCTGTCCATCACCATCTCCCGGAGTTCACTCAGACTCACGTCCATCGAGTCGGTGATGCCATCCAGCCATCTCATCCTGGGTCGTCCCCTTCTCTTCCTGCCCCCACTCTCTCCCAGCATCAGAGTCTTTTCCAATGAGTCAACTCTTCGCATGAGGTGTCCAAAGTACCGGAGCTTCAGCTTTAGCATCATTCCTTCCAAAGAAATCCCAGGACTGATCTCCTTCAGAATGGACTGGTTGGATCTCCTTGCACTCCAAGGGACTCTCAAGAGGTTTCTCTAGCACCACAGTTCAAAAGCATCAGTTCTTCGGCGCTCAGCCTTCTTCACAGTCCAACTCTCATATCCATACATGACCACTGGAAAAACCATAGCCTTGACTAGACAGACCTTAGTCGGCGAAGTAATGTCTCTGCTTTTGAATATACTATCTAGGTTGGTCATAACTTTTCTTCCAAGGAGTAAGCGTCTTTTAATTTCATGGCTGCAGTCACCATCTGCAGTGATTTTGGAGCCCCCCAAAATAAAGTCTGACACTGCTTCCACTGTTTCCCCATCTATTTCCCATGAAGCGATGGGACCAGATGCCATGATCTTCGTTTTCTGAATGTTGAGCCAACTTTTTCACTCTCCTCTTTCACTTTCATCAAGAGGCTTTTTAGCTCCTTTTCACTTTCTGCCATAAGGGTGGTGTCATCTGCATATCTGAGGTTATTGATATTTCTCCCGGCAATCTTGATTCCAGCTTGTGTTTCTTCCAGTCCAGCGTTTCTCATGATGTACTCTGCATATAAGTTAAATAAGCAGGGTGACAATATACAGCCTTGACGTATTCCTTTTCCTATTTGGAACCAGTCTGTTGTTCCATGTCCAGTTGTAACTGTTGCTTCCTGACCTGCATACAGATTTCTCAAGAGGCAGGTTAGGTGGTCTTGTATTCCCATCTCTTTCAGAAGTTGCCACAGTTTATTGTGATCCACACAGTCAAAGGCTTTGGCATAGTCAGTCAAGCAGAAATAGATGTGTTTCTGGAACTCTCTTGCTTTTTCCATGATCCAGTGGATGTTGGCCATTTGATCTCTGGTTCCTCTGCCTTTTCTAAAACCAGCTTAAACATCAGGAAGTTCCCGGTTCACGTATTGCTGAGGCCTGGCTTGGAGAATTTTGAGCATTACTTTACTAGCATGTGAGATGAGTGCAAATGTGTGGTAGTTTGAGCATTCTTTGGCATTGCCTTTCTTTGGGATTGGAATGAAAACTGACCTTTTCCAGTCCTGTGGCCACTGCCAAGTTTTCCAAATTTGCTGGCATATTGAGTGCAGAACTTTCACAGCATCATCTTTCAGGATTTGAAACAGCTCAACTGGAATTCCATCACCTCCACTAGCTTTGTTATAATGTTATTTTGGTGAAAATGTGTATGGAATGTGTGTATATGGGGCAAGGGGAAAGACCTCAGCTCTATTCAGTTGCTCAGTCATGTCTGACTCTGTGACCCCATGGACTGCAGCACACCAGCCTCTGCCCATTACCAACTCCTGGAGCTTGCTCAAACTCATGTACATCAAGTCAGTGATGCCATCCAACCATCTCGTTCTCTGTTATCTCCTTCTCCTCCTGCCTTCAATCTTTCCCAGCATCAAGGTCTTTTCCAGTGAGTCAGTTCGTCTCATCAGGTGAACAAAGTATTGGAGTTTCACCTTCAGCATCAGCCTTCCAGTGAATGTTCAGGACTGATTTCCTTGAGATTTGACTGGTTGGATCTCCTTGAAGTCCAAGGGACTCTCAAGAGTCTTCTCTAGCACCACAGTTCAAAAGCATTAATTCTTCGGCACTCAGCTTTCTTTATAGTCCAACTCTCACATCCATACCTGACTACTGCAAAAACTATAGCTTTGACTAGACGGACCTTTGCTGGCAAAGTAATGTCTCTGCTTTTGAACATGCTGGCTAGGTTGATCATAGTTTATCTTCCAAGGAGAAAGCGTCTTTTAATTTCATGGCTGCACTCACCATCTGCAGTAATTTTGGAGCCCAAGAAAATAAAGTCTGTCACTGTTTCCAGTTTCCCCATCTATTTGCCATGAAGTGATAGGACTGAATGCCATGGTCTTAGTTTTTTGAATGTTGAGTTTTAAGCCAACTTTTTCAGTCTCCTCTTTCACTTTCATCAGTTCAGTTCAGTTCAGTTGCTCAGTCGTGTCTTACTCTTTGCGACCCCATGAATCGCAGCACGCCAGGCCTCCCTGTCCATCACCATCTCCCGGAGTTCACTCAGACTCATGTCCATCGAGTCGGTGATGCCATCCAGCCATCTTATCCTGGGTCGTCCCCTTCTTCTCCTGCCCCCAATCTCTCCCAGCATCAGAGTCTTTTCCAATGAGTCAACTCTTCGCATGAGGTGTCCAAAGTACTAGAGCTTCAGCTTTAGCATCATTCCTTCCAAAGAAATCCCAGGACTGATCTCCTTCAGAATGGACTGGTTGGATCTCCTTGCAGTCCAAGGGACCCTCAAGAGGCTTCTCCAACACCACAGTTCAAAAGCATCAATTCTTCGGTGCTCAGCCTTCTTCACAGTCCAACTCTCAAATCCATACATGACCACAGGAAAAACCGTAGCCTTGACTAGACGGACCTTAGTCGGCAAAGTAATGTCTCTGCTTTTGAATACACTATCTAGGTTGGTCATAGCTTTCCTTTCAAGGAGTAAGCGTCTTTTAATTTCATGGCTGCAGTCACCATCTGCAGTGATTTTGGAGCCCCCAAAAATAAAGTCTGACTTTCATCAAGAGGTCTTTAGTTCCTCTTCGCTTTTCTGCCTTTAGGGAGGTGTCATCTGTGTATCTGAGGTTATTGATATTTCTCCTGGCAATCTTGATTCCAGCTTGTGATTTATCAAGCCCGTCATTTTGCATTATGTACACTGCATATAAGTTAAATAAGCAAGGTAACAATATACAGGCTTGATGTACTCCTTTCCCAATTTGGAACCAGCCGATTGTTGCATTTTCAGTTCTAACTGTTGCTTCTGGACCTGCATACAGGTTTCTCAGGAATCAGGTAAGGTGGTCTAGTATTCCCATCTCTTGAAGAATTTTCCTCAGTTTGTTGTGATCCACACAGTCAAAGGCTTTAGCATAGTCAATAAAACAGAAGTAGATGTTTTTCTGGAATTCTCTTACTTTTTCTGTAATCCAGTGGATGTTGGCAATTTGATGTCTGGTTCCTCTACCTTTTCTAAATCCAGCTTGAACATCTGGAAGTTCTCAGTTCACGTACTGTTGAAGCCTGCTGCTGCTGCTGCTAAGTCGTTTCACTTGTGTCCGAGTCTTCGCGACTCCATGGACTGCAGCCTACCAGGCTCCTCCGTCTATGTAATTTTCTAGGCAAGAGTACTGGAATGGGTTGCCATTACCTTCTCCTTTGAAGCCTAGCTTGGAGATTTTGGGGCATTACTTTGCTATCATGTGAGATGAGTGTAATTGTGCAGTAGTTTGAACATTCTCTGGCATTGCCTTTCTTTGGGATTGGAATGAAAACTGACCTTTTCCAGTCCTGTGGCCACTGCCAAGCTTTCCAAATTTGCTTGCATATTGAGGGCAGCACTTTCACAGCATCATCTTTTAGGATTTGAAGTAGCTCAACTGGAATTCCATGACCTCCACTAGCTTTGTTTGTAGTGATGCTTCCTAAAGTCCACTTGACTTCACATTCCAGGATGTCTGGCTGTAGGTGAGTGATCACACCATTGTGAGTATCTGTGTCATGAAGATTTTTTTTGTACAGTTCTGTGTATTCTTGCCACTTCTTCTTAATATCTTCTGCTTCTCTTAGGTTCATACCACTTCTGTCTTTATTGTGCTCATTTTTGCATGAAATGTTCCCTTGTATCTCCAATTTTCTTGAAGAGATCACTAGTCTTCCCCATTCTATTGTTTTCCTCTATTTATTTGCATTGATCATTGAAGAAGACTTTCTTATCTCTCCTTTCTATCTTTGGAAATCTGCATTCAAATGGGTATATCTTTCCTTTTCTCCTTTGCCTTTAGCTTCTCTTCTTTTCTCAGCTATTTGTAAGGCCTCCTCAGACAACCATTTTGCCTTTCTTTTTCTTCGGATGGTCTTGATCCCTGCCTCCTGTACAGTGTCACAAACCTTTGTTCATAGTTCTTCAGGTACTCTGTCTATCAGATCTAATCCCTTGTATCTATTTGTCACTTCCACTGTATAATCATAAGGGATTTGATTTAGGTCATACCTGAATGGTCTAGTGGTTTCCCCTGCTTTCTTCAATTTAAGTCTGAATTTGGCAATAAGGAGTTCATGATCTGAGCCACAGTCAGCTCCCGGTCTTGTTTTTGCTGATTGAATAGAGCTTCTCTATCTTTGGCTGGAAAGAATATAATCATTCTGATTTCGGTATTGACCGTCTGGTGATGTCCATGTGTAGAGTCATCTCTTGTAATGTTGGAAGGGGGTATTTGCTATGACCAGTGTGTTCGCTTGGCAAAACTCAGCCTTTGCTCTGCTTTATTCTGTACTCCAAGGCCAAACTTGCCTGTTAATCCAAGAATCTCTTGACTTTCTACTTTTGTATTCTAGTCCCCTATGATGAAATGGACATCTTTTTGGGGTTTAGTTCTCGAAGTTCTTGTAGGTCTTCATAAACTGTTCAACTTCACCTTTTTCGGCATTAGTGGTCAGGGCATAGACTTAAATTGCTGTGATATTGAATGGTTTGCCTTGGAAACAAACAGAGATCATTCTCTTTGGAAAGACCTAACAGGCCATAAATCAACATGTTGAAAGGTCTAATCTCTGAATGCTGGAAATGTGGAATGTTTATTTAGAAACACTTTCCTCATCTGTGTTTTCTATGTATTACTAGTGCACGTGCTTCTATTATAATAAGAGATTGTCTTCAAAAGTGGCTATTGAAGAGGGCTGTGTTATAGAGTCAGCTTTTGGTGATAGATGAGGATGAATGTTGGTGTGGGGCCAGGCTAGGCGAGACAAGGGACTGAGCACCTTGAAGGCTAAAGTAGAGTGACTTTGATAATACAAAGTATCAAGAATAAAAAACTTACCTTTTAACTATTAGTTTTTAAGATAAATTTATCAACTTGTGTGATTATGAGAAATTTACCTTCCTAATTATGTTTCACAGTGATAATAAAATTAGTTTCTCTTCTCAGATTATACACAGCTTGTAGTAAAAAGAGCTCAGAAATGAGCTAGGTGACTGGGGAAGCCAGTCTGGGATTTAAATTTTATAGAGATAATGCAGAGTTCATGGTATTAAGAGTTTGGCAGAAATCCCCAGGAGTTAAGAATTTCAAACAAAGGTTGACAGGAGACAGTTGGCTGGAAAATGAAGAAGTCTGGTAGAGCTGAAGTGCATCGTATATTAGGATCATCAGCAATGCAATGAATTTTCATTGCTGAATAACTAAAGTTAGAAATAATAAAAACTGATTTGGTTTCTTTAGTCCATATTTAAGCTTTAAGAATCACATTCTATTTGAACCAGCTACTGGAGTCCTATTTTTCTAGATTGGGGTTGGAAGAAGGATATAGAAATACTAAACTAGAAATTAGAAGAAGGAATAATAGCAAAAACCTGGAGATACTCAGATGGTAGGGAAGTCATGTTTGCCCTGAGAAAAGTAATGAAGCTCCGTTCAGTTCAGTCGCTCTGTTGTGTCTGACTCTTTGTGACCCCATGAATCGCAGCACGCCAGGCCTTCCTGTCTATCACCAACTCTTGGAGTTTACTCAAACTCATGTTCATAGAGTCAGTGATGCCTTCCAGCCATCTCATCCTCTGTCGTCCCCTTCTCATTCTGCCCCCAGTCCCTCCCAGCATCAGGGTCTTTTCCAATAAGTCAACTCTTTGCATGAGGTGGCCAAAGTATTGGAGTTTCAGCTTCAGCATCAGTCCTTCCAAAGAACACCCAGGACTGATCTCCTTTAGGATGGAGTGCTTGGATCTCCTTGCAGTCCAAGAGACTCTCAAGAGTCTTCTCCAACACCACGGTTCAAAAGCATCGATTCTTCAGTGCTCAGCTTTCTTCACAGTCCAACTCTCACATCCATATATGACCACTGGAAAAACCATAGCCTTGACTAGACGGACCTTTGTTGGCAAAGTAAGGTCTCTGCTTTTGAATATGCTATCTAGGTTGGTCATAACTTTCCTTCCAAGGGCTTCCCTAGTGGCTCAGAGGTTAAAGCGTCTGCCTGCAATGCAGGAGACCTGGGTTCGATCTCTGGGTCAGGAAGATCCCCTGGAGAAGGAAATGGCAACCCATTCCAGTGTTCTTGCCTGGAGAATCCCATGGAGGAGCCTGGTGGGCTACAGTCCACGGGGTTGCAAAGAGCCGGACACGACTGAGCGACTTCACTTTTTTTTTTTTCCTTCCAAGGAGTAAGCGTCTTTTAATTTCATGGCTGCTCTCACCATCTACAGTGATTTTGGAGCCCCCAAAAATAAAGTCTGACCCTGTTTTCACTGTTTCCCCATCTATTTCCCATGAAGTGATGGGACCAGATGCCATGATCTTAGCTTTCTGAATGTTGAGCTTTAAGTCAACTTTTTCACTCTCCTCTTTCAGTTTCATCAAGAGGCTTTTTAGTTCCTCTTCACTTTCTGCTATACAGGTGGTATCATCTGCATATCTGAGGTTATTGATATTTCTCCCGGCAATCTTGATTCCAGCTTGTGCTTCCTACGCCCAGCATTTCTCACGATGTACTCTGCATATAAGTTAAATAAGCAGGGGGACAATGTACAGCCTTAACGTACTCCTTTTCCTGTTTGGAACCAATCTGTTGTTCCATGTCCAGTTCTAACTGTTGCTTCCTGACCTGCATACAGCTTTCTTAAGAGGCTGGTCAGGTGGTTTGGTATTCCCATCTGTTTCAAAATTTTCCATAGTCAAAGGCTTTGGCATAGTCAATAAAGCAGAAATAGATGTTTTTCTGGAACTCTCTTGCTTTTTCCATGATCCAGCGGATGTTGGCCATTTGATCTCTGCTTCCTCTGCCTTTTCTAAAACCAGCTTGAACATCAGGGAGTTCATGGTTCACGTATTGCTGAAGCCTGGCTTGGAGAATTTTGAGCATTACTTTACTAGTGTGTGACATGAGTGTAATTGTGCGGTAGTTTGCACATTCTTTGGCATTGTCTTTCTTTGGGATTGGAATGAAAACTGACCTTTTCCAGTCCCGTGGCCACTGCTGAGTTTTCCAAATTTGCTGGCATATTGAGTGCAGCACTTTGACAGCATCATCTTTCAGGATTTGAAGTATCTCCACTGGAATTCCATCACCTCCACTAGCTTTGTTTGTAGTGATGCTTTCTAAGGCTCACTTGACTTCACATGCCAGGATGTCTGGCTCTAGGTGAGTGATCACACCATCGTGATTATCTGGGTCGTGAAGATCTTTTTTTGTACAGTTCTTCTGTGTATTCTTGCCACCTCTCCTTAATATCTTCTGCTTCTGTTTGGTCCATGCCATTTCTGTCCTTTATGGAGCCCATCTTTGCATGGAATGTTCCCTTAGTATCTCTAATATACTTGAAGAGATCTCTAGTCTTTCCCATTCTGTTGTTTGCCTCTATTTTTTTCCATTGATCACTGAGGAAGGCTTTCTTATCTCTTCTTGCTATTCTTTGGAACTCTGCATTCAGATGCTTATATCTTTCCTTTTCTCCTTTGCTTTTCGCATCTCTTCTTTTTACCGCTATTTGTAAGGCCTCCTTAGACAGCCATTTTGCTTTTTCCTATTTCTTTTCCATTGGGATGGTCTTGATCCCTGTCTCCTGTATAATGTCACTAACCTCCATCCATAGTTCATCAGGCACTCTATCTATCAGATCTATGCCCTTAAATCTATTTCTCACTTCCACTGTATAATCATAAGGGATTTGATTTAGGTCATACCTGAATGGTCTAGTGGTTTTCCCTGCTTTCTTCAATTTAAGTCTGAATTTGGCAATAAGGAGTTCATGATCTGAGCCCCAGTCAGCTAGCTTCTGGTCTTGTTTTTGTTGACTGTATAGAGCTTCTCCATCTTTGGCTGCAAAGAATATAATTAATTTGGTTTTGGTTTTGACCATCTGGTGATATCCATGTGTAGAGTCTTTCTCTTGTGTTGTTGGAAGAGGGTGTTTGCTGTGACCAGTGCGTTCTCTTGGCAAAACTCTATTAGCCCTTGCCCTGCTTTTTTCTGTACTCCAAGGCCAAATTTGCCTGTTACTCCAGGTGTTTCTTGACTTCCTACTTTTACATTCCAGTCCCCTATAATCAGAAGGACATCTTTTTTGGGTGTTAGTTCTAAAAGGTCTTGTAGGTCTTCATAGAACCGTACAAACTACCTACCTACATATTACGTGGGCTGTAGGTTCCAGAGTTAAGACCTCAAGTGAAAAATGAAATAATGAAAATAGGCTGGTTGCAAATAGGAAAGAAAAGGAGTACGTCAAGGCTGTATATCGTCACACTGCTTATTTAACTTATATGCGGACTACATCATGAGAAACCCTAGGCTGGAAGAAGCAGAAGCTGGAATCAAGATTGCTGGGAGAAAGATCAATAACCTCAGATATGCAGATGACACCACCCTTATGGCAGAAAGTGAAAAGGAACTAAACAGCCTCTTAATGAAAGTGAAAGAGGAGAGTGAAAAAGTTGGCCTAAAGCTCAACATTCAGAAAGCTAAGATCATGGCATCTGGTCCCATCACTTCATGGGAAATAGATGGGGAAACAGTGGAAACAGCGGCGGACTTTATTTTGGGGGGCTCCAAAATCACTGCAGATGGTGACTGCAGCCATGAAATTAAAAGACGCTTACTCCTTGGAAAGAAAGTTATGACCTACCTAGACAGCATATTCAAAAGCAGAGAGTACTTTGCCAACAATGGTACGTCTAGTCAAGGCTATGGTTTTTCCAGTGGTCATGTATGGATGTGAGAGTTGGACTATGAAGAAAGCTGAGTACTGAAGAATTGATGCTTTTGAACTGTGGTGTTGGAGAAGACTCTTGAGAGTCTCATGGACTGCAAGGAGATTCAAGCACTCCATCCTAAAGGAGATCAGTCCTGGGTGTTCTTTAGAAGGACTGATGCTGAAGCTGAAACTCCAATACTTTGGCCACCTCATGCAAAGAATTGATTTATTGGAAAAGACCCTGATGCTGCGAGGGATTGGGAGCAGAAGGAGAAGGGGACGACAGAGGATGAGATGGCTGGATGGCATCACCGACTCGATGGACATGAGTTTGAGTAAACTCCAGGAGCTGGTGATGGTCAGGGAGGCCTTGCGTGCTGTGATTCATGGGGTCGCAAGGAGTCAGACACGACTGAGTGACTGAACTGACTGACTGATTGACCTTGAAACAATTCTCTCTAAAAATTTCATGTTAGAGGTTAATAACAATAATACAGCAGATTTTTTGAGCCCCAGTTACACTTGACTTGTTTATGGGCCGTGATGTTTAGGGAGGAGACATGCTTTACACACTAAGCCACTCTCAGCCTGGCCAAGGGTCCACACTATGAGAGGCTGACTAAGGGGCAGCGCATTGATAACATCCATCCCTTGTTTATTCCCACAGTTTGAGTTCTTGTTCCTACATTTTCCTTCCCCCTCTTCCATTTTTCTCTCTTTTTACCCTGTTTCACCATCTCTTCTGAGCACTCACATGGGTCCCCTGTAGCCACTCAGCTCCATAATTCTCAGGTGGCCATTTTACGTAAATACCAGATCATCTTTGGTTTGGAATTGGCTGGGGGCCTGTGTGCAGGCCTGACAAGATTTACACTGTTCCTGACAGTACTTATGTTTCTGGAGCCATTTAGTCTTGGGGCCTGTGGGTCTGAACTGGGCTTGCAGGGTGTTCAGCCTGGTCTAGGTGCCTTTAAGTTGTTAAGACTTGATATATCCAAATAAAACTATAATTTAAAAAGATAACATACACCCCTGTGTTCATAGCAGCACTATTCACAGTAGCCAGGACAGGGAAACAATGTAAATATCTATCAGTAGATGAATGGATGAAGAAGATATGGTGCATAATATACAATGGAATGTTACTCAGCCATAAAAATAGAATGAAATATTGTCATTTGCAGCAACATGGATGGAAGAAGAGATTATCATACTAAGTGAGGTAAGTCAGACAGAGAAAGACAAAGAACCAAATAAGCATATGATATAACTTATATGTGGAGTATAAACTATGGCACAAATGAACCTGTCTACAAAACAGAAATAGACTTATAGGCATACAGAACAGACTTATGGTTGCCAATGGGGTAGGGGAGAGGCTGAGGGAAGAATTGGGTGTTTGAGGTTAGTAGATACAAACTATTACATTTAGAATGGGTAAACAACAAAGTCCTACTGTAGAGCACAGGGAACAACAGCCATAAATAAAGCATAATGGAAAAGAATATGAAAAAGAATGTATATGTGTGCATTACTGAGTCACTTTGCTGTATAGTAGAAATTAAGATAATATTGTAAATCAGCTATACATCAAAAAGAAAAAAAGATGTTACAGCCTGGTTTACAAATTCTGGGGATGTGTGGGACCCAGGGATCAATTTTGAGGCTACCTGAAACGTGGGATTTATGCAGGAGTGCTGGACTGAAAGCCCTCTGGATTATTAAAGGAGTCTTTTCCAAAGGGAAATTTGTGTGATCTGGACTTCCTTGTACAGTCTGAGAGGCTATATTTTATAGTGGAAAGAGCAGTGAATGAGAGATCAAAATCTCTGTTTTATACCACTGCTTATTTCCTCTGTGTTTTTTAGTCAGTGTTTGTCAGCTTTTTGTATTTGTGGCACATTTAAAAATATATATAGATTTGTGGCAAATTTTTAAAATGGCATTTTGGTGACATAATTGAAGAGACTAAAATTTCAAAACAGCATTAAACAAGTCAGCAGCAGTTCAGCAGAGTTAGAATTAGAGCATCACATGGTCCTGGCACCTGTAAAAAACGTCTTTGGTTGGTATAGTACTGAAGTCGTCACTCTCTCAGCGCTGTTCTGCTGCTGGAGCTGAGCTCCCTCATATGACCATGATGCAACAGTGTCTGTGGTTTCATTAAATACGCTGTTTCTTTGGCACTAGCTTTGTGCTGTGTTATTCCTTTTGCCTTTTATTCGTAGCAGTTCTCTACTCTGTATTTGTACTTTCATCTGTAAAGAGGAGTAGTTAGAACTGTCTTACCTACCTCAGGACTGTTGTGGGGATCAGTGAACTCTGAAAGATGCAAACATTTTATAAAAAAAAGCACAAATTTTATAAAGTTATGAAGGGTTATATAACTGTAAGTCGTTTTTGTTAGATTTTTGTCTGCCCACTTATCTCTTTGCCTTGTTAGTAAGATTATTGGAACTAGGTACTGGATATTCTTCCTTTACTTTGTTCCCAGCATATAACTCAATGTTTGGTATATTAAAGATAGTAAATATTCATTAAATTGAAATTTAAAATTATTTTTATTCTTAATATTGGATTGGTTTGCTGCACAACCAGCAACATCCTTTGTGCAAAGTGGTATCGATAATGCAGAGACCCAGCTGTCTGCTGGTAGATCTCTTCCTGTGTACAGGAACAAGGTGAGTGCTGGGTGCTTCTGGTGGGTTTGGATGGGGAGCAGGGACAAAAAGGCAACCAGATTTAGGTTTCCTCTTTTGAGAGGAAACCTATGCATTCTTCCTAAATGTAGTCAGCTGGATTATCGCATGGCTGCTGTGTGCAAGTAGAATGCAGCATTTTGTTTAGTCTGGTTCGAGATGTTCTAAGTGGTTGTTGTTATGATAGTATGTCTATTGGAGGCTCTTCCACAGCCTTATAAATTTCATTTTCTTTAATTGGGATGGGGAGGGAGAGAGAGAACAGCATTTACTTGGCATTCTTGCCTTTTAGAGCTGTGGGTTATTGATTCAGGGGCCTAGAATAGTAATGCTTGGAAGTAAAGTTTCCCTTGGGAGCACAAGTGTTAAAGGGCAAAGGGAAAATGATTAGAATTTAAATCTCCAGGCTCCACTGAATTTGTGGCTTCATTAAAAAAGGGGGGGAGGAGGAAATGATCTGGGCGGCCACAGTAGGCTTTGTTTAACACTTGCATCCACAAACTGATAACTCAGAGTTAACAGTCCTACAAGTTGAGCTCTGTGGCCAACTGAGAACAGCCAGACAGTGGACTGCTTTTACTGTCTGCTGGACCTCAGTTTTGGCCATGTTCAGTTAGGAATAATCAATACTAGCAAAATCTCTCTTATTTTCTAAGAGATAATGTAACTTTGACCTTCTTTGAACTAGTAAAATCTCTTCTGTCTATTTGTGGAACATGTAATCACCAAATTACATACATACTTTTTCTTTGATGTGTCACTCTTTAGAAATTCCACTTCCCCAAAGTCAAGTTTTCCCTTTAGACTCTTTATCTGATAGGTAGTTATTGCTACTTTAAATAGTACTTTCTCTAGCTGTCTGTTAGCAGAAGAGAACAATGAGGAATAATACTAGACTGTAATGACAAATAGTTTCTACCACCAAAAACTGTGTGACCTTGGACAAATCACTTAACCTCTTTGAATGTCAGTTTCTTTGTGTTTAAAATGAAAGACTTGGACTAGTGACTTCTGGGTTTTTTTGAGCTTGAAAATTTTATCATTCTATGAGATATTATAGTCTAGTTAATATTTCAACTTTAAGCTAATCAAGAAATTATTTTCTTTTTGAAATTTATGATTTCCTTTTAGAGAGGCCCTGTAGTTTAGTGGTTAAGAGCATGGACTCAGAAGCTAGAACACCTGTTCTGGAGTTTACTAATTGATAGTCAATCCTGGGTATTTTATCTCTGTGCTTTAGTTTCTTCATCTATAAAAGCACAATATTAATAATGCCCACATCCTAGGGTTGATAAGGCCTAAGATAGGTAATAAATGTAAAGCACTTATTATAGTGCCAGGTACTTAACTGCTTACTCTTATTATTAATTTGTTGTTTTCCCAGTGAATTTGCCTCACTAGTGATTCTACTTAAATAAACATTTAATGTAGCATATATTTTTTGAGCACATCCCAATAGATGGAAAAGGCTGCCAAAATTGTTTGGAGTTGCAGGGGAATGTCATCTGGTGTTAACAAACATGAAACAATTTATAAGAAGAAAATAGACAGTTGACAAAGCGCAGGTGCTAAATTAGCATATATATTTTAGAAGCCTGCAAAAAGTTTCTGTCAATAACATTTTCAGTTTACTTCAAAATATGTTTTAAAATAACCTATATATAGAAAACTATAAAACACTGGTGAAAGAAATCAAAGAGGACACTAATAGATGGAGAAATATACCATGTTCATGGATCAGAAGAATCAGTATAGTGAAAATGAGTATACTACCCAAAGCAATCTATAGATTCAATGCAATCCCTATCAAGCTACCAATGGTATTTTTCACAGAGCTAGAACAAATAATTTCACAATTTGTATGGAAATACAAAAAACCTCGACTAGCCAAAGCAATCTTGAGAAAGAAGAATGGAACTGGAGGAATCAACCTGCCTGACTTCAGGCTCTACTACAAAGCCACAGTCATCAAGACAGTATGGTAGTGGCACAAAGACAGAAATATAGATCAATGGAACAAAATAGAAAGCCCAGAGATAACTCCATGCACCTATGGGCACATTATCTTTGACAAAGGAGTCAAGAATATACAATGGAGAAAAGACAATCTCTTTAACAAGTGGTGCTGGGAAAACTGGTCAACCACTTGTAAAAGAATGAAACTAGAACACTTTCTAACACCATACACAAAAATAAACTCAAATTGGTTAAAGATCTAAATGTAAGACCGGAAACTATAAAACTCCTAGAGGAGAACATAGGCAAAACACTCTGCGACATAAATCACAGCAGGATCCTCTATGACCCAGCTCCCAGAATATTGGAAATAAAAGCAGAAATAAATAAATGGGACCTAATTAAAAGTAAAAGCTTCTGCACAACAAAGGAATCTATAACCAAGGTGAAAGACAGCCTTCAGAATGGGAGAAAATAATAGCAAATGAAGCAACTGACAAAGAACTAATCTCAAAAATATACAAGCAACTCCTGCAGCTCAATTCCAAAAAAAATAAACGACCCAATCAAAAAATGGGCCAAAAAACTAAACAGACATTTCTCCAAAGAAGACATACAGATGGCTAACAAACACATGAAAAGATGCTCAACATCACTCATTATCAGAGAAACGCGAATCAAAACCACAATGAGGTACCATTTCACACCAGTCAGAATGGCTGATATCCAAAAGTCTACAAGCAATAAATGCTGGAGAGGATGTGGAGAAAAGGGAACCCTCTTACACTGTTGGTGGGAATGCAAACTAGTACAGCCACTATGGAGAACAGTGTGGAGATTCCTTAAAAAATTGCAAATAGAACTGCCTTATGACCCAGCAATCCCACTGCTGGGCATACACACCGAGGAAACTAGAATTGAAAGAGACACGTGTACCCCATTGTTCATCGCAGCACTGTTTATAATAGCCAGGACATGGAAGCAACCTAGATGTCCATCAGCAGATGAATGGATAAGAAAGCTGTGGTACATATACACAATGGAGTATTACTCAGCCATTAAAAAGAATACATTTGAATTAGTTCTAATGAGGTGGATGAAACTGGAGCCTATTATACAGAGTGAAGTAAGCCAGAAAGAAAAACACCAATACAGTATACTAACACATATATATGGAATTTAGAAAGATGGTAATGATAACCCTGTATGCAAGACAGCAAAAGAGACACAGATGTATAGAACAGTGTTTTGGACTCTGTGGGAGAGGGAGAGGGTGGGAGAATGGCATTGAAACATGTATAATATCATATAAGAAATGAATCTCCAGTCCAGGTTCGATGCAGGATACAGGATGCTTGGGGCTGGTGCACTGGGATGACCCAGAGAGATGGTACAGGGAAGGAAGGGGAGGGGGTTCAGGATGGGGAACATGTGTACACCCGTGGCGGATTCATGTTGATGTATGGCAAAACTAGTACAGTATTGTAAAGTAATTAGCCTCCAATTAAAATAAATAAATTTAAATTTAAAAAGTTAAAAACAAAATCAAAATATGTTTTAAAATAATTGTTTTAAACTGTGAAAAGAGGCATTAATGGTGCTCAAGAATCAGTGCACAATTCTGGCATTGTGGCTTTATACTGCTCACTTCCTCACTATAAGGTTTAATTTTCTCATGTGAAAATGAGGTGGTTGGAATATCTGATCTTTAAAGTACCTTCAAGCTGATATTTTAGAATGTTAGAATTTAGGACCTAAGGTCATAACTTGAAAGTGATTTCTTATTTGTCAGTATTAGCCATAATTTGTGAATATTTTTCAGATTCTAAGAAACATGACATTTATCAGTGCCTTTTCTGATTTTTCCTGCTTTGATGAAAGATAAGCCACAGTTCACATCCAAATGGTGGTTAGGCCTTGGCTGCATGGTGTTTAAAAATGTTGCTTTTGTTTGAATATATCTTGTAATGTAAATAATTTGGTTGAGCATCGTATGTCAGGGATGAAATAGCCCTACAAGGACATGGGGATTGTTTACACAGGGTTTATATAAATACACAATAACAGTGAACATTGGGATTGTTGCTGTTTTACATAGGAAAATGTTTTCTGGCACCACACCCACCTCCCTCAAGAAGAAAGAGGAAAGGAGTGAGGAAGGAAGGAGGGAAGATTGGTTTCTTCTCTCTCCTTGAATTATGTGTGGAGGACATTCCTGTGTGTTGGAAACGAATCATGTTGCTGTATATGTGAAGGTATGCACATATATGTGCACATCCCTAAACCAGTTTAAAAGAGTGTCATCAGGCCTGGTTGGGGATATAATACAATATACTACTCATCTCCAAGTGTTTTAATTGAAACTCATGTCCCAAAGATCCAAGTGTGGAGACTTCCACTTAAAATGATCAGTTGGTTATTCGTCTTGTTGACAGTAAGTAGATTGTTTAAGCTGATTCAGTAGAAGTCATAGTTACTGTTATAGCCTCAATGTGTTTCTGACTATTCTGAGGAGAAAGGCAAAATATCAAGCAATTGGGGACAATATAATATCCTGAAGGCTGCATATTGAAATGCTATGTGTTCTATATGCTCTTGGTTTCATAAAAACAAAGCAAGAGACCACCCTCATTATGGAGATTGGGCAGTAGCCCAAGCAGCTGTGAAAGTGAATAGAAAACAGCCTGTTTGTCTCTGCTTTTCCATTCATTGTGTCTAGAAGTTTAGCATCACCAAGCAGAGAGGTCACATCATTTATTGGGGTCTGAGAGTCATACTGATGATGTTGCAGGTTAGATCTTTTTACAACAGTAAGTTGAATGTTATATTAACAGAAGTGGTTTAGTTTAAGTAGTGATTTTGGTGTGATGATAGATACCTTAGCAGGGAATGAAGGACTCCTTGTGGGGCTGAAGGGTTTTAGGAACCCCAGAAAGTGGATTTTAGATTTAAGATCATGTGAACAATGGCAAAATACAGATGTTTTCAGAATTAAATGCAATAACCTATAAGTTTTATATTCAAGGTAATGTGTTAATGACCTTGGATAATCATGCATTTTACTATAACATAGTATCTATGCATATGTGTGTGTATGTATATGTATGTATGTGTATAAAATAATAGAGATTATGGGGAAAAAATAGGGCTAGATGTAGATTACTCAAAGTCTATGGGCTTCCCAGGTGGCTTAGCAGTATAGAACCTGCCTGCAATGCAGGAGATGCAAGAGATGCCAGATTGACCCCTGGGTCTGGTCACTGGAGGAGGAAATGGCAACCCACTCCAGTATTCTTGCCAGGAAAATCCCATGGACAGAGGAGCCTGATGAGCTGCAGTCGTTTAGCGTCACAAAGAGTTGGACACAACTGAGTGACTACACACACACACGCCACTTTGAACCATGGAACCAATAAAACATTAGGTTGGACAGCCCAGACAGATAGCTCAGTATGCGTGGAAGTTGGCCATAGATATTAAAAATGCACTAAAAAAGAGTAAAAAATGCTGACTTGCAGAAATGTGAGATAATGCATTTGAAAGTGGAGCCCTGAGCCAGTGGGGTTGCCATTAAGGAGCACAGAAGGAAGTAAGACCTGCCCTGAGAAGAGAATCAGGAATTACACCTCTCATATCCTGTATGCAGGCATTCACTTTTCATTTTCCTTAAGTAGAGCAAAGGGCCTTGTCAGTATAGCAGACTTGCTGAAGCCATTTTACCTTTCCTTCTGAAGGCTGTAATTCTGTTCTACTATTCCAGCTCTTCTTGCCTAAGAAAAAAATCACATATGATTTTCACACACTATTGACATGAGCTCTGTGGTACTGTGGAAATGTGTTGTAGCAGGAAAGACTGTAAAAGTGCAAGATATGACCTCTACTTCTTTGGAGTTGACCATCTAATTGAGAATATGAAAATTAAAGTTCAGTGATGAAAGATTTAAAAATGGCTCAAGGAAATACTGCAATAGTAACAAAATGCAGGATATGATTATCAGGTGAGTAATGTGAACGTAATTGTTCTAGGAACTTAGAAATGGGGAAAGCGTACTTCAGAAAGAGATTCAGGGACAAGTTGATTTTAGTTTCTTATTTTAACTCTGACTTTCTGGGTGAAGTTAATTAAAAACATTTAACCTCATTCTTCTGAGGAGTTATACAATTTTTAAGATTCCATAGCTCTTAGATATTTAGTATTCTCCTTCCCCGTACTTATTCCCTTCTTCCTTTTTACCCCAAGGCATTTTTTTAAAAGTTCTCAAAGTAGAAGTCTTTGTAGAATCCTAGTATAGAATGAATACTTACATTTGACCAAGTACTCATTTGAAGATGAATATTATAGGGATGGATCTCTAGTTTTCTCCTCTAATGTTAAGTAATTTGTGATTTTGTAGTCGATATGTTTGATTCAATCCAACAGATTTTTCTGAATGCTGAGTATTGCACAGCACTGTTCTAATTACTGAATAAAATGTGGTCCCTGCTCATCAGGAGAGAATGGGAAAAGAGGCATAAACAAAGTAACATGAACATATAGGAGAAAGAGAAATAAACACCAACTGGTAAAGCTGTGGATATCTTCTTATAAAAAATGGAATTTGAGCCAGGCTTAGAAAGATCGCAAGATTTTGGCAGACATACTGGAAGAGAAAAGTATTTTTGGCAGAGGTGGGGCAAAGAATAGACATAGGAAAATGCTGAATGTGATCAAAAATAGCAAGTAGAGTTGTGGGTGGAGTAGAATTTGCGTGGGGGCTAGTAGATAGGTGTATTAAATAAAAGATAAAGTTGGAAAACTAGGCTGGAGCCAAGTTGTGGAAGTCTTTGGATACCATACTGAAGAATTTGATTTATCTGTATATAGTGGTAAGCCTTGTGGCTCAGATGGTAAAGAATCCACCTGCAATGCAGGAGACCTGGATTTGATCCCTGGATTGGGAAGATGCCCTGGAGAAGGGCATGGCAATCCACTCTAGTATTCTTGCCTGGAGAATTCCGTGGACAGAGAAGCCTGGTGGGCTACAATCCATGGGGTCGCATAGAGTTGGACACAACTGAGTGACTAACACACACAGTGGTAAGCCAGTTAAAATTTTGAATCAGGGAATATATGATCAGTTTGGAAAGGAAAAAAATCCTTGTAATAGTTGAGTGTCTGCTATGTACATTGCAACCATCATTGCATGCTTTGTATTCTTTTTTTTTTTTTTTTTTTACTCACGGTAGTCCTGATAAGTAGGTATTATATATGAGCAGAAGTTCATATATATGAGCTATGGAGTTCATATGGAGTATGTGGAAACTCTTTGTACCTTGTGCTCAGTTTTGCTGTGAACTTAACACTGTTTTAAAAAATAAAGTCTGTAAAATTTTTTAAAGTAAGTTTTATTAATTCTATTTACAAATGAGCAACCTGAAACCCTGAAAATTTCACATGATTTGTTCAAAGTCACATAGCTAGTAATTGACTGCTCAAGGAAAGTCTGTATCTGTCTAATTTTTAAAGTCCACTTATTAAGTGCATTAGACATCTTTCCACTTATTAAGTGCATTAGACAAGAGATTGGATATAGAAAGCGTACTGGTGAGCCTGTTGCAGAAGATATATGATGGGGGCTGAACTCGTGGAAATGGAGAGATGTGAAGAATATGTAATGGATGCACATTTGAAAGAACTTAGATACTAATGGGATGAGGGTAATAAGGGAGAGAAAATGTTGAAGATATTTAATTGAGAGAATATCTTCATATGGATGCACTATCCAATTGTCAGGTGAGTTTCTTAAGAAGTGATGTGTGAACAAAGACCTGGAAGAAGTAAAGGGAAAAGCCATGTGGTTTCAGGGAATAAAAAAAAGAGAAGTCCAGGCAAGGGGACTATCAGGGTTAAAGACCCATGGCAGGAATTGTTCTTGCTGTACGCACAGAAGAGGAAGGAGAACAGTTTGGCTGGAGGGAATGAATGCCGTAATGGTAGAATTTCTGGTGTGGTCAAACAGGTTGTTGAGGGGAGGGCTGATCATGTAAGGTTTGAAGGCCATGGTAAGGATTTAGGATTTCACTATAATGGAAGAAAATCAGAGGATTTTGAGCAAAGTAAAGACAGGTTCACACTAGTGCTCAAAAGGATCATCCTAACTGCTATATGGAGAACAGGCTATATGGGCTTCAGGGCGATGAGACCAATAGGGAGGCTTGGACCAAGGTGATAGTGATGGAATGGTAAGTAATGGTTGGGTTCTGGATCTTTTTTTCAAAATAGAACTAACTGAATTTCCTGAAAGATTGGATATGGGGCTATGAGAGAGAGAATGGAGCTAAGTTATTTGGCTTCAGCCATTTATTGAAAAAGGGGAAGGGAGGTTGGAATTAAGATTGCAGATGCGATGCCTGTTAGACATCTAAGTGGTGATTTGAGTACACATTTGGAATTTACTGTAGTTATAAACTTGAGATTTTCAGGTTTTAACAATGGTCAGTTCAGTTCAGTTCAGTTCAGTTGCTCACTCGTGTCTGACTCTTTGCGACCCCATGAATTGCAGCATGCCAGGCCTCCCTGTCCATCACCATCTCCCGGAGTTCACTCAGACTCATGTCCATCGAGTCTGAGATGCCATCCAACCATGTCATCCTCGGTCATCCCCTTTTCCTCCTGCCCCCAATCCCTCCCAGCATCAAAGTCTTTTCCAATGAGTCAACTCTTTGCATGAGGTGGCCAGTGTACTGGAGTTTCAGCTTTAGCATCATTCCTTCCAAAGAAATCCCAGGGCTGATCTCCTTCAGAATGGACTGGTTGGATATCCTTGCGGTCTAAGGGACTCTCAAGAGTCTTCTCCAACACCACAGTTCAAAAGCATCAATTCCTCGGTGCTCAGCTTTCTTCACAGTCCAACACTCACATCCATATATGATTACTGGAAAAACCATAGCCTTGACTAGATGGACCTTAGTCGGCAAAGTAATGTCTCTGCTTTTGAATATGATGTCTAGGTCGGTCATAACTTTTCTTCCAAGGAGTAAGTGTCTTTTAATTTCATGGCTGCAATCACCATCTGCAGTGATTTTGGAGCCCAAAAAAATAAATTCTGACACTGTTTCCACTGTTTCCCCATCTATTTCCCATGAAGTGATGGGACTGGATGCCATGATCTTAGTTTTCTGAATGTTGAGCTTTACGCCAACTTTTTCACTCTCCTCTTTCACTTTCATCAAGAGGCTTTTGAGTTCCTCTTAATTCTGAAAGAGATGGGAATACCAGACCACCTAAACTGCCTCTTGAGAAATCTGTATGCAGGTCAGGAAGCAACAGTTACAACTGGACATGGAACAACAGACTGGTTCCAAATAGGAAAAGGAATACGTCAAGGCTGTATATTGTCACCCTGCTTATTTAACTTCTGTGCAGAGTACATCATGAGAAATGCTGGACTGGAAGAAACACAAGCTGGAATCAAGATTGCCAGGAGAAATATCAATAACCTTAGATATGTGGATGACACCACCCTTATGGCAGAAAGTGAAAAGGAGCTAAAAAGCCTCTTGATGAAAGTGAAAGGGGAGAGTGAAAAAGTTGGCGTAAAGCTCAACATTCAGAAAATGAAGATCATGGCATCCGGTCCCATCACTTCATGGGAAATAGATGGGGAAACAGTAGAAACAGTGTCAGACTTTATTTTTTTGGGCTCCAAAATCACTGCAGATGGTGATTGCAGCCATGAAATTAAAAGACGCTTACTCCTTGGAAGAAAAGTTATGACCAACCTAGATAGTATATTCAAAAGCAGAGACACTACTTTGCCGACTAAGGTCCATCTAGTCAAGGCTATGGTTTTTCCTGTGGTCATGTATGGATGTGAGAGTTGGACTGTGAAGAAGGCTGAGCACCGAAGAATTGATGCTTTTGAACTATGGTGTTGGAGAAGACTCTTGAGAGTCCCTTGGACTGCAAGGATATCCAACCAGTCCATTCTGAAGGAGATCAGCCCTGATATTTCTTTGGAAGGAATGATGCTAAAGCTGAAACTCCAGTACTTTGGCCACCTCATGCGACGAGTCGACTCATTGGAAAAGACTCTGATGCTGGGAGGGATTGGGGGCAGGAGGAGAAGGGGACGACCCAGGATGAGATGGCTGGATGGCATCACGGACTTGATGGACGTGAGTCTGAGTGAACTCCGGGGGGTGGTGATGGACAGGGAGGCCTGGCGTACTGCGATTCATGGGGTCGCAAAGAGTCGGACACGACTGAGCGACTGAACTGAACTGAACTCACTTTCTGCCATAAGGGTGGTGTCATCTGCATATCTGAGGTTATTGATATTTCTCCCGGCAACCTTGATTCCAGCTTGTGTTTCTTCCAGTCCAGCGTTTCTCATGATGTACTCTGCATATAAGTTAAATAAGCAGGGTGACAATATACAGCCTTGATGTACTCCTTTTCCTGTTTGGAACCAGTCTGTTGTTCCATGTCCAGTTGTAACTGTTGCTTCCTGACCTGCATACAGATTTCTCAAGAGGCAGGTTAGGTGGTCTGGTATTCCCATCTCTCTCAGAATTTTCCACAGTTTATTGTGATCCACACAGTCAAAGGCTTTGGCATAGTCAATCAAGCAAAAATAGATGTTTTTCTGGAACTCTCTTGCTTTTTCCATGATCCAACAGATGTTGGCCATTTGATCTCTGGTTCCTCTGCCTTTTCTAAAACCAGCTGGAACATCTGGAAGTTCACGGTTCACGTATTGCTGAAGCCTGGCTTGGAGAATCTTGAGCATTACTTTACTAGCATGTGAGATGAGTACAATTGTGCAGTAGTTTAAGCATTCTTTGGCATTGCCTTTCTTTGGAATTGGAATGAAAACTGACCTTTTCCAGTCCTGTGGCCACTGCTGAGTTTTCCAAATTTGCTGGCATATTGAGTATAGCACTTTGACAGCATTATCTTTCAGGATTTGAAGTATCTCCACTGGAATTCCATCACCTCCACTAGCTTTGTTTGTAGTGATGCTTTCTAAGGCCCACTTGACTTCACATTCTAGGATGTCTGGCTCTAGATGAGTGATCACGCCATCGTGATTATCCGGGTTGTGAAGGTCTTTTTTGTACAGGTCTTCTGTGTATTCTTGCCATCTCTTGTTAATATCTTCTGCTTCTGTTAGGTCCATACCATTTCTGTCCTTTATCGAGCCCATCTTTGCATGAAATGTTCCCTTAGTATCTCTAATTTTCTTGAAGAGATCTCTAGTCTTTCCCATTCTGTTGTTTTCCTCTATTTCTTTGCATTGATCGCTGAAGAAGGCTTTCTTATCTCTTCTTGCTATTCTTTGGAACTCTGCATTCAGATGCTTATATCTTTCCTTTTCTCCTTTGCTTTTCCTTCTCTTCTTTTCACAGCTATTTGTAAGGCCTCCCAGTCATTTGCTTTTTTGCATTTCTTTTCCATGGGGATGGTCTTGATCCCTGTCTCCTATACAATGTCATGAACCTCATTCCATAGTTCATCAGGCACTCTATCTATCAGATCTATGCCCTTAAATCTATTTCTCACTTCCACTGTATAATCATAAGGGATTTGATTTAGGTCATACCTGAATGGTCTAGTGGTTTTCCCTACTTTCTTCAATTTAAGTCTGAATTTGGCAATAAGGAGTTCATGATCTGAGCTACAGTCAGCTCCTGGTCTTGTTTTTGTTGACTGTATAGAGCTTCTCCATCTTTGGCTGCAGAGAATATAATCATTCTGATTTTGGTGTTGACCATCTGGTGATGTCCATGGGTAGAGTCTTCTCTTGTGTTGTTGGAAGAGGGTGTTTGCTATGACCAGTGTGTTTTCTTGGCAAAACTCTATTAGTCTTTGCCCTGCTTCATTCCGCATTCCAAGGCCAAATTTGCCTGTTACTCCAGGTGTTTCTTGAATTCCTACTTTTACATTCCAGTCCCCTATAATGAAAAGGACATCTTTTTTAGGTGTTAGTTCTAAAAGGTCTTGTAGGTCTTCATAGAACCATTCAACTTCAGCTTCTTCACCGTTACTGGTTGGGGCATAGACTTGGATTACTGTGATATTGAATGGTTTGCCTTGGAAACGAACAGAGATCATTCTGTCGTTTTTGAGACTGCATCCAAGTACTGCATTTTGGACTCTTTTGTTGACCACGATGGCTACTCCATTTCTTCTGAGAAACAGTGGTCAGTTATGCTAAAACCACACACTGTAAATGGAGGTAGATAAGGGGGTATGGACAATTTCGCATAAACACATCACCACTGTGAGCAAAGGAAAGTATTTCAAATTAAACAATGTCATTTTCATCAAAGAAAGTGCATAAGTGAATTAATAGGCATAATAGAGAAGAAGTCAAAACCAGGTACATATTGGGGGTAGAATATTTAGAAAAGCACAATTAGGAACCAGGAAAGGAAACCAAGGAAAAGAGGTCAAATGAATGATTCCAACTGTTGTTTCTGTATCCAGTCTTTTGCCTAATGCACTTCCTAATTGAAAAGATGGTAGATTTTAGAAGAATGGAGAGAAAATGGAGTCCTTCAGTCCAAAGGGAAAAATGTTTCAAGGATAGGAAGTGGTAGGTCAAGTAAGATGAAATGAGAATTGATCAATGGATTTGACAGTATGGATGTCACTGGTCATCTTGCTTAGGGACATTTTCATGGACAGGATTCAGGAAAGTGGGAGATGAAGTAGTAACAGAAAGATAGTTTCCTGAATTTTGAAGTTCTGTTAGTTGGGTGCATACACATTACAGTAATGTCTTTCTGATGAATTTTCCCTTTTCTAATTATGAAATGTCCCTTTTATCTCTTTGTTTTCAAGTCTACTTTATCTGATATTAATATAGTCATTTGCTATAGCCACTTGTGTATCTGTTTGGTCTAGGTTAGCTCTCATATTCCTTTGATAATTAAGATTTTAAGTTGGAGGTATTTGCACAATGATATGGGTTTGGTCTAACAGTCATGCATTCCAACTCTCCTGTTCATTTGCTCATTTACTTGTTGGTTAGCTGATGAACTTAGAAACAGTTACCAAAGGTGAGGCCCATAGATAATCCTGTCAAAGAATCAAATCTTCTCTGTTCTGTATCTGTACTTTGAGGATGGCACAAAATGAATATCATATTTGCTGTGCCTCATTTCTGTCAGAAACAGCTTTGGGGTTCAGGGAATACTCAACTGATGATGAAAGCAGCTCAGAGATCTAGCCAAGTCTAGTAGAGAGTAATAAAATGCCTTGGTATAGTTGTCATAATTGCTACTCTGATACTGTGGATTAGGATATTCATATTTGTGTCTTGAGGGAAATTGCAGAGAATTTACTTGAATCTGACATTTGGTTGGCTTGGATGATGGTTTACTTTATTCCTTTTGATAGGTTGGATTGTACCAGCAGCCACGTTGCTTCATCACTACTGTGCCTGTCCCTTAATAAAGCTCATCTTGCTGGTTATAATAAAGTAATTAAGTTCTTGTTGGGTCTAGGCTGCTTCTAATGCTTACCTTTCAGCTGTGAATCCGAATGTCAGGCTGGCTATCTACTGGCGTCTATTTTATTCTTTATTCAAATTATGAATAGGCCCTTTCTCTTCTCCAGTGCCTCCTGCCAGTGCACATCAAATGTACCTTAGAGTAACGTGGAGATCGAAGGGATACTTTGGTTTTAGTCTCCTCTGTTAAGGTATCAGAGAAATACATGTTTTGAGATATAAATACAATTTTTAAAGGAAAAAATAGTCTTTGAATCCTGAAGTTTTCTTTGGCAGAAGAACAGTCTTAACATCTGGTTACCAAACTGTGGGTACCCTTAGGAGAATTGGAAGTGGTCCAATTTCCAATAAAATATTGGATTAAGTGACTTCACTTGAGTTTTTATTATTTTTAAGTACATTTTTAAACCTCTGTTCTCTCTGTAATTTTCAGTTTGCATTTACTTGGAAGCAGTGATTTTAGTTTACATGATGAATCACCCTCTATACCAACATTTGTAGGATACCACAAAAAAAATATCATCAGAGTGAAAATGCCAGGTTACTAAAATGCAGCAGACAAGAAGGCACCATCTACTAACAAGGCAGCTCCATCCTTGAATCCTTGTGTTGGAATGGAGGGAATCAATAGCTCTGGATGCTGATCTTGTACCAGGAGCTTTACATATTTTGTCTCTTTTAAGTTTATAATAAGCCTCTAAGATAGGCTCATTCATTCCTCACAGTATGTTGAATCAAAAAGGTCAGCTACTTTCTATTGCACTGGTTTTGAGTCTTAGATAAAGAGAGGTTTGTGAGTTTTTGTGAGCCTAAGACCACAGAGCCAATCAGTGGTGGAGTTGGGACCAGATCCCAAATTCTTCGTCCCTAGTCTATTCCTTTCTCTAATGCTTTTTCTTTGAAGAATATGATAGCAGAACTGTAGGAAACTCTAGTGGTTCTTTTTCTAGTTAGTTCAGCCTTCTCACGTAACAGTCGCTCTTTTCAGCAGCTGCAAACCTGTGCATGTCTATGCCTAATACCAAGGTCACAACTGTCCTACGTTGTAGGAATTCAGAGTAGGAGAGATACGTAAGGCAGGTACGAAACAAATGCTAGCAGTAACATTTAACTGTGTTAGTCTCTGTGGGTCCAGAGATGTTGTGATTCAAATAAGCTTTCCCAGTGACATAGTAGAAAAGCCGCACTGGATCACCCATCTGTTAAAATGGGGATAATAGTACCTTTTCGTTAGGCTTATTGTGAGGATTTAATGGATTATCAGATAATCCATGCAGTACCTGGCACAGAGTAAGGTGAAGTTGCTCAGTCGTGTCTGACTCTTTGCGACCTCATAGATTGTAGCCTACCAGGCTCCTCCATCCATGGGATTTTCCAGGCAAGAGTACTGGAGTGGGTTGCCATTTCTTTCTCCAGAGGGTCTTCCCAACCCAGGGATCGAACCCGGGTCTCCCATATTGTAGGCAGACGCTTTACCATCTGAGCCACCAGGGAAGCTTTATACCAGTTTCAGTTTCATGCTGTTACTGCTCCATAAAACTGCTTCTCCAGATTGCAGTGGATGAGAAGGTTGAGAATTAAATTTGTGGATCTCATGGACAGGAACAGTGGAGGGAAAACGTGCAGTCTTCTTATGGAAATTTAACTAAGAAGTTATTATTCTTTATCTTAAGGGATTGATTATATTTGATTGGATTTCAGAACTGTGCAAAGGAGTCCTTTAAGCCTCTTTTCTTTCTCTTGGCTCCTCCTACATTTCTTTTGTACCTACATCCCCATATTTGTTGGGTTAATTCTGGGATATTGTCACATGTATCACAACTTTGGTAAGGTGGCATTTTTATTGTAAAGTATAGACCGTGATTTTTATGCTGTTTCAACAATACTTGATGACCTTATTCTCCTCTATATTTCTGTTTAAACTGAAAAAGGCAAAACAAAAGTGCTTCTCTCTCCTCTAAGTTAGATCTAAAATGTGCTCACTTGGGACTTCAGTCACCTATGTTAACAGGGGAACTTTAACTCTTGTCACAAGTGTTATGCTAACCATGCTTTCTTCTTCTTCTTTTTTTTTAAATATTTTTCTTCTAAAACAATTTTAGACTTACAGAAAAGTTGCAAAAACAGAACAGAGAATTCTTATATGCCCTTCACATAGTTTCCTTTAATGTTAACATTTTGAATAAACAGTGTAATTATCAAAACTAGTAAATTAAAACAAGTACAATACCATTAATTAAACTACCACCCATACAATTTTTACCAGTTTTTCCCTAATCCCCTGGTTTGCTCTAGGATATAATCCAGGATCCCACATTGCATTGCACTTAAGTGAGCAATCTCAAGTGGCCTCTGATATATGACTTGTCTTCCTTGTCTTTATCAGTCTTTCCTCTAGCTTTTTTTTTGTTTGTAATGCAGCAGTTGATTAATTCTTTCAGCTTAAAAATGGCTTTTTTAAATTGTAAAAATATACATAAAAATTTTGATATCAATTTTAAGTGTTTAGTTCTGTAGCGTTTTACATGCTTTCACACTCATGCAAAACTGAAATGCTGTAGCGATTATAAACAGCTCTTAATTCCTGCTTCCCCTATTCCCTTCTGACCACCAGTCTACTTTCTGTCTCTATAAATGTGACTACTCTAGGTTCCTCATATAAATAGAATCATACTGTATTTGTCTTTTTGTAACAGGTTTATTTCATTTAGCAGGATGTCCTCACGGTTTATCTTTTGTTGTAGCATGAACCTGTGTATCTGTGTAGCAGAGTTTCTTTTAAGGCAAATAATGTTCCATTGTTTGTATATATCATATTCTGTTTATCCATTTATTTGTTGATAGAAACTTAGGTTGCTTACATCTTTTGGCTATTGTGAATAAAGCTGCTATGAATATTAGTGTACAAATATGTCTGAGTCACTGCTTTTCAGTTTATTTTGGTATATACCCGGGAGTGGAATTGCTAGTGCAGGTGTGCTAAATTGCTTCAGTCATGTCTGACTTATTGTGACTGTATGGACTGTAGCCCACCAGGATCCTCTATCCATGGGACTCTCCAGGCAAGGATACTGAAGTGAGTTGCCATGCCCTCCTCCAGGGGATCTTCCCAACCCAGGGATTGAACCCACATCTCTTTTATCTCCTGCATTGGCAGGTGAGTTCTTTACCACTAGCACCACCAATTGCTAGATGCTATGGTTATTCTATTTCTAATTTTTTGAGGAGCCACCATACTGTTTCCCATTTCAGCTTTTATATGTCTAAGATTGTTTTGTGCTGTGGTATTTGAAAGATATTTTCACTAAGTCTGGAGATTTCTTTCACAGATGTAACAATGTTGCTTCCTTCTCTCTCCTGCTATTTCCAGTGAGAAATCCACTATCATTCTTCGCTTTGTTCCTGTATCAAATCTTTATATTCTTTGAATGCTTTTAAGACTTTTTCTTTATTAATATGCTTAGGAAAATTGATTATGATGTGTCTTGTTGTACTTTTTATTAAATAGTTTTTATTTTTTAAATAATAATCTTTACTAAACCTGGACATATTTCAGTTCTTATTTCCTTGAATAAGATTTTTTTCCTGCCTTTTTCTCTCTCTCTTTTCCTTTGGAGACTTCCATTACACATACATTAGGCTGCTTGAACTTGTACTCAGCTCACTATGTTCTGCTAAAATGCTATCTGTTTCATTTTTAGTTGTTTCATTTGGTGTATTTTCAAATATACTAATCTTTTCTTTAATTTCTAGTTTACTGTTAGTCACATTTTCTGCATTTTAAAATTTGAGACATTATGGTTTTATCTCTACAGCTCTGATATATGTCTTTAAAAATGTCTTCAAGGTCTTAACATGATCATGTTTTCCTCTATTTTCTTGAACATACAGAATATTATTATAATAGCTTTTAAAATTTTTGTATACTTATCTGTGTCATTTCTTGTTTGGTTTCTACTGAATTATTCTCTTCATAATGGATTTTATCTTCCTGCTTATTTGCTTGCCTGGTAATTTTTGATTGGATGTCAGACATGTTGGATTTTACTTTGTTGAATGCTAGGTATTCTTGTGTTTACAGAAGATTTTTTTTACTTTGTTGTGGCGCTTTGTTGCTGTTAAATTATTTGGAAATTGCTTGATCTTTTTGAGGCTCACTTTTAACATTTATTAGGGGGGACCAGAGCAGCCTATAGTCTAGGCAAATTTTAGCCCCACTATTGAGGTAGTGTCCTTTAGAATACTTCATGTCCTATGTATTGTGAGGCTTTTCCACTCTGGCTTGTGAAAAGCCTTCTCCTGGCCCTGTGTGGGTTCTGAGGGTGCTCCACCTGCGTCTTTCTGGCGGCTCTGTTCCAGCCGTGGATGCTCCCTCATGTGGGCGCCCTCCCCCATCCTCAGGTGAAGACTTGGGGCAGGGCTTGGGAGGGCCCTGGAGGCCCTGCAGTTTTCTCCCAGTGCAGCTCCTCCTCTCTCGTCTTCTGCTCCGTGATTCTACCAACATAGCTTCTTTGAGCTCCCCACTCTGTCTTCTCAACTAAGGGAAATTTCTGGGCTTTTCCTGGGTTCCCCTGCAGCTTAGTAAAAGTTTCTATGCAGTGAGCTTGGCCATTCATAAGTATACCTCTTTCTTTATTCTTTCTCAGGGATCGTTGTCCTTTGCTGTCTCTTGTCCAGTGTCTGAAAACTGTTACTTCTTGTATATTTCTCCACAGATTTTTAGTTGTTTAAGTAATTAGGTAAATAAGTCTTGTCCCTGTTACTCTATCTTGCCTGGAGGCAGATTTGAGCCAAGTTATTTAATCTCCTTATGTTCTAGTTTACTCATCTATAAAATGAAGATAATATTTATGGATTTGTGAGGATTGAATAAGATAATACACATAAAGCTCTTAGAAGAGTTCCTGGCACATACTAAGCACTCAGTAAATGTTACTTGTTATTATTACTGGCACCAAAAAAAGGGAGAGAATGGCTTGCACTAGTCTGGGAAACTAAAATCATGAGCCAGTCCTTTTTGTTCTGACTCACTTTCTCTGACTTACAAACCAGAGTATTAAAAAGCAAGAGCTATTAGTAAAAGTGTTTCCCTTCCTCCCTTCCTGTTTCCTCCTCTATTTATTTATTTTACCAGGTCTAAAACATCAGTGTTAGTACTCTGATCCTGATAGAAGGTAGTAAGTTTATCTGAAATAATTTTATTTTTTTCCCCCAAAGTCAGAATGGTATAGTGTTAAGAGCACAGTCTGTAGAGGCAGACTTGAATTGAATTCCTTGTTATTCTTTTCACTAATTCACAGCAGACTTATTTGCCTATCTAATCCATTTGTAAAATGGGGCAATATTGCATATTTCATATGGTTGTTGAGAGAATTAATTAAGTTAATGTATATAAAGCCCTTTAGCACAGTGCTTGCCACAGAGTTAGGACTTAATCAGTTCAGTTCAGTTGCTCAGTCTTGGCTGACTCTTTGTGACCCCATGAATCACAGAATGCCAGGCCTCCCTGTCCATTACCGACTCCTGGAGTTTACCTAAACTCATGTCCATTGACTCGGTGATGCCATCTAACCATCTCATCCTCTGTTGTCCCCATCTCCTCCCGTCTTCAATCTTTCCCAACATCAGGGTCTTTTCAAATGAGTCAGCTCTTCGCATCAGGTGGCCAAAATATTGGAGTTTCAGCTTCAACATCAGTCCTTCCAATGAACACCCAGGACTGATTTCCTTTAGGATGGACTGGTTGGATCTCCTTGCAGTCCAAGGGACTCAAGAGTCTTCTCCAACACCACAGTTCAAAAGGATCAATTCTTTGGCGCTCAGCTTTCTTTATAGTCCAGCTCTCACATCCATATATGACTACTGGAAAAACCATAGCCTTGACTAGACGGACCTTTGTTGGCAAAGTAATGTCTCTGCTTTTTAATATACTATCTAGGTTGGTCATAACTTTCCTTCCAAGGAGTAAGCATCTTTTAATTTCATGGCTGCAATCACCATCTGCAGTGATTCTGGAGCCCCCCAAAATAAAGTCAGCCACTGTTTCCCCATCTGTTTCCCATGAAGTGATGGGACCAGATGCCATGATATTAGTTTTCTGAATGTTGAGCTTTAAGCCAGCTTTTCACTCTCCTCTTTCACTTTCATCAAGAGGCTTTTGAGTTCCTCTTCACTTTCTGCCATAAGGGTGGTGTCATCTGCATATCTGAGGTTATTGATATTTCTCCCAGCAATCTGGATTCCAGCTTGTGCTTCTTCTAGCCCAGCGTTTCTCATGATGTACTCTGCATATAAGTTAAATAAGCAGGGTGACAATATGCAGCCTTGACGCACTCCTTTTCCTATTTGGAACCAGTCTGTTGTTCCATGTCCAGTTCTAACTGTTGCTTCCTGACCTGCATATAGGTTTCTCAAGAGGCAGGTCAGATGGTCTGGTATTCCCATCTGTTTCAGAAGTTTCCACAGTTTATTGTGATCCACACAGTCAAAGGCTTTGGCATAGTCAATAAAGCAGAAATAGATGTTTTTCTGGAACTCTCTTGCTTTTTCCATGATCTAGCAGATGTTGGCCATTTGACCTCTGGTTCCTCTGCCTTTTCTAAAACCAGCTTGAACATCTGGAAGTTCACGGTTCACGTATTGCTGAAGCCTGGCTTGGAGAATTTTGAGCATTACTTTACTAGCATGTGAGATGAGTACAGTTGTGCGGTAGTTTAAGCATTCTTTGGCATTGCCTTTCTTTGGGATTGGAAATGAAAACTGACCTTTTCCAGTCCTGTGGCCACTGCTGAGTTTTCCAAATTTGCTGGCATATTGAGTGCAGCACTTTGACAGCATCATCTTTCAGGATTTGAAGTAGCTCCACTGGAATTCCATGACCTCCACTAGCTTTGTTTGTAGTGATGCTTTCTAAGGCCCACTTGACTTCACATTCTAGGATGTCTGGCTCTAGATGAGTGATCACACCATCGTGATTATCTGGGTCGTGAAGATCTTTTTTGTACAGTTCGTCTGTGTATTCTTGCCATCTCTTGTTAATATCTTCTGCTTCTGTTAGGTCCATACCATTTCTGTCCTTTACTGAGCCCATCTTTCCGTGAAATGTTCCCTTGGTATTTCTAATTTTCTTGAAGAGATCTCTAGTCTTTCCCATTCTGTTGTTTTCCTCTATTTCTTTGCATTGATCACTGAGGAAGGCTTTCTTATCTCTCTTTGCTATTCTTTGGAATTCTGCATTCAAATGGGTATGTCTTTTCTTTTCTCCTTTGCTTTTCACTTCTCTTCTCTATACCTATTTATAAGGCTCCTCAGACAGCCATTTTGCTTTTTTGCATTTCTTTTTCTTGGGGATGGTCTTGATCCCTGTCTCCTGTACAATGTCATGAACTTAATAAATGGTGACTATTAACTTTACTGGTAGTTGAGTCTTCCCTGGTGGCTCAGACGGTAAAGTGTCTGCCTGCAATGTGGGAGACCCGGGTTTGATCCCTGGGTTGGGAAGATCCCTGGAGAAGGAAATGGCAACCCACTCCAGTACTGTTGCCTGGAAAATCCCATGGACAGAGTAGCCTTGTAGGTTATGGTCCATGGGGTCCCAAAGAGTCATACACGACTGAGCGACTTCACTTTCAAGTTTACCCCAGAGATATAAAGCCCCAAACTGAAGTAACCATACCTAACTGCAACTTTCTAGGCTTCTTTTCAGTGAACTACTCTTTTTAATATACAACATGGTAATATGTGTATATAGTCTTATAATTAATAAAATGTATTCACGTCCATTAACTTATTTAGTGCTTGAATCTTTGTCTCTGTTTCCCAAGGAAGAAACCGAGACTCAGAGAAGATAAGTGGTGAATAACATCTAGTAAATGTCAGAATCACAACTATAACAGTGATTGAAGAACACTGTTTAAGTGTTTTTTGCACTATTCATGTTGCTTTGTTGTTGTTCAGTGGCTAAGTTGTGTATGACTCTTTGTGACCCCATGGACTGCAGCACGCCAGGCTTCCCTGTCTTTCACTCACATCCATGGAGTTGGTGATGCCATCTAGCCATCTCATTCTCTGTCATCCCCTTCTCCTCCTGCTTTCAATCTTTCCCAGCATCAGTGTCTTTTCCAGTGAGTTGGCTCTTCATATCAGGTGGCCAAAGTATTGGAACTTCAGCATAAGTCCTTCCAATGAATATTCAGGATTGATTTCCTTTAGGATTGACTAGTTTGATCCCCTTGCTGTCCAAGAGACACTCAAGAATTTTCTCCAGCAACACAATTAGAAAGCATCAATTCTTTGGCACTCAGTCTTCTTTATGGTCCAACTCTCACATCTGTACATGACTATTGGAAAAACTATAGCTTTGACTATGCAGACCTTTGTCAGCCAAGTCTCTACTTTTAAATACACTGTCTAGGTTTGTCATAGCTTTTCTTCCAAGGAGCAAGCATTTTTTAATTTCATGGTTGCAGTCATCATCCACAGTGATTTTGGAGCCCAAGAATATAAAATCTGCCACTGTTTCTGCTTTTTACTCATCTATTTGCCATGAAGTGATGGAACTGGATGTCATGATCTTAGTTTTTTAAATGTTGAGTTTTAATCCAGCTTTTTCACTCTCCTCTTTCACCCTCATCAAGGGAATATTTAGTTCCTCTTCACTTTCTGCTGTTAGGGTGGTATCATCTGCATATCTGAGGTTGTTGCTATTTTCCCTAGCAATCTGGATTCCAGCTTATGATTCATCCAGCCTGGCATTTCACATCATGATGTACTCTGCATCAACATGAAATAAGCAGGGTGACAATATACAGCCTTGACGTACTCCTTCCCTGATATTGAACCAGTCTGTTGTTCCATGTCCGATTCTAACTGTTGCTTCCTGACCTGCATACAGGTTTCTCAGGAGACAGGTAAAGTGGTCTGGTATTCCCATCTCTTTAAGAATTTTCCATCATTTGTTGTGAACCACACAGTCAAATGCTTTAGCCGGGTCAGTGAAGGAGAAGAAGATATTTTTCTGGAATTCCCACCTTGCTTTTTCTGTGAATGGATATTGGCAATTTGATCTCTGGTTCCTCTGCCTTTTCTAAATTCATCTTTTACATCTGGAAATTCTATGTTCACATACTGTTGAAGCCTAGTTTGAAGGATTTTGAGCATTACCTTGGTAGCATGTGAAATGAATACAATTGTATGGTAGTTTGAACATTCTTTGGCATTGTCCTTCTTTGGGATTGGAATGAAAACTGACCTTTTCCAGTCCTGTGGCCATTATGGAGTTTTCCAAATTTCTGGCATACTGAGTACAGCACTTTAACAGCATCATCTTTTAGGATTTTAAATAGCTCTGCTGGAATTCCATCATGTCCACTAGCTTTGTTTGTAGTGATGCTTCCTGAGGCCCACTTGACTTTGCACTCCAGGATGTCTGGCTCTAGATGAGTGACCACACCATCATGGTTATACAAGTCATTAAGAGCTTTTTTGTATAGTTCTATGTGTTCTTGCCACCTCTTCTTCATCTCCTCTGCTTCTGTTAGGTCCCTGTTGTTTCTGTCCTTTATTATATGCCCATCTTTGCATGAAATGTTCCCCTGGTGTCTTGAATTTTCTTGAAGAGATCTCTGGTCTTTCCCATTCTTTTGTTTTCCTCTATTTCTTTGCATTGTTCACTTAAGAAGGCTTTGTTATGTCTTCTTGCTGTTCTCTGGAACTCTGCATTCAGTTAGATATGTCTTTCCCTTTCTCCTTTGTCTTTTGCTACCTAGTGACACATTTTAGTTGTGTCTAGATTTATATACTCTGTCAACAATGTATTTTATATTCTTTCAAGGCAAGGATTCTGAACAGTCTTTTTGCGTAGTGGCTAGCATTCAGTCTGTAGATATTTGCATGATATCTATGAAAAGAGAAACATCTTTTTTTTTTTTTTTAAACCATTTGCTTCCTCAAAAGAAGAGTGACTATTGAGTAATCCATATCTGTGTAGGACCCTGTTAAATGGTAATTCTTTCTTTGAAATGTATTATAGATGTATAACTATACTCTTGAAAGATTTTAACTTTAAAAATATCTTCTATACAGGTAAATTTACTGCATTTTCTTTTCAAATAATGTTTTTCTAGAATCACATCAAACAGAGATGCTATTTGCCAGTTTCATGGAAGTTATAGTCATTCCTTTAGTAGATTCCATTTATAGAGCAAATGTCTATTACTAAATATAATTCAATTCAGTTCACTTGCTCAGTTGGGTCCGACTGTTTGCGACCCCATGAATCGCAGAACGCCAGGTCTCCCTGTCCATCACCAGCTCCCAGATTTCACCCAGACTCATGTCCATCGAGTCAATGATGCCATCCAGCCATCTCATCCTCTGTCGTCCCCTTCTCCTCCTGCCCCCAATCCCTCCCCAAATCAGTCTTTTCCAATAAGTCCACTCTTCACATGAGGTGGCCAAAGTATTGGAGTTTCAGCTTTAGCATCATTCTTTCCTATGAACACCCAGCACTGATCTCCTTTAGGTTGGACTGGTTGGATCTCCTTGCAGTCCAAAGGACTCTCAAGAGTCTTCTCCAACACCACAGTTCAAAAGCATCAGTTCTTCAGTGCTCAGGTTTCTTCACAGTCTAACTCTCACATCCATACCTGACCACTGGAAAAACCATAGCCTTGACTAGACGGACCTTTGTTGACAAAGTAATGTTTCTGCTTTTGAATGTGCTATCCAGGTTGGTCATAACTTTCCTTCCAAGGAGTAGGCGTCTTTTAATTTCATGGTTGCAATCACAATCTGCAGTGATTTTGGAGCCCCCCCAAAAAAGTTAGCCACTGTTTCCCCATCTATTTCCCATGAAGTGATGGGACCAGATGTCATGATCTTAGCTTTCTGAATGTTGAGCTTTAAGCCAACTTCTTCACTCTCCTCTTTCACTTTCATCAAGAGGCTTTTTAGTTCCTCTTCACTTTCTGCCATAAGGGTGGTGTCATCTGCATATCTGAGGTTATTGACATTTCTCCTGGCAATCTTGATTCCAGCTTGTGCTTCTTCCAGCCCAGCATTTCTTATGATGCACTCTGCATATAAGTTAAATAAGCAGGGTGACAATATACAGCCTTGAGGTACTCCTTTTCCTATTTGGAACCAGTCTGTTGTTTCATGTCCAATTCTAATTGTTGCTTCCTAACCTGCACACAGGTTTCTCAGGAGGCAGGTCAGATGGTCTGGTATTCCCATCTCTTTCAGAATTTTCCACAGTTCACTGTGATCCACACAGTCAAAGGCTTTGGCATAGTCAATAAAGCAGAAATAGATGTTTTTCTGGAACTCTCTTGCTTTTTCCATGATCCAGCGGATGTTGGCCATTTGATCTCTGGTTTCTCTGCCTTTTCTAAAACCAGCTTGAACATCTGGAAGTTCACGGTTCACATATTGCTGAAGCCTGGCTTGGAGAATCTTGAGCATTACTTTACTAGCATGTGAAATGAGTGCAATTGTGCGGTAGTTTAAGCATTCTTTGGCATTGCCTTTCTTTGGGATTGGAAATGAAAACTGGCCTTTTCCAGTCCTGTGGCCACTGTTGAGTTTTCCAAATTTGCTGGCATATTGAGTACAGCACTTTGACAGCATCATCTTTCAGGATTTGAAATAGTTCAACTGGTTCCATGACCTCCACTAGCTTTGTTCGTAGTGATGCTTTCTAAGGCCTACTTGACTTCACATGCCAGGATGTCTGGCTCTAGGTGAGTGATCACACCATCATGGTCATCTGGGTTGTGAAGATCTTTTTTGTACAGTTCTTCTGTGTATTCTTGACACCTCTTCTTAATATCTTCTGCTTCTGTTAGGTCCCTACCATTTCTGTCCTTTATCGAGCCCATCTTTGCATCATATTTGCCAATTTAATGGAAGTTATAATAAGTCCTTTAGTAGATTGCTTTTATAGATCAAATGTCTATGACTAAATATAATTACTTAGGACTAAATCTGATCAAAGCAATAAGCTAAAAATACCCTACATGGAATTTAAAGCAAAGAAAGGAGGCAGGATGTTTCAAATGATAGTCATTTCCAAGTGTTTCATTTGAAAAATAGTCCTTATTTTAGAAAATGTCTGTGTTCTGCCGTGTTTGCTTTCAGAAACAAAATGAAGTGTATTTTTAACATTTATTTCATGGTTTTTGCCTCCACTTCAGTATTCTTATAGGTAGACGGGTTTCTTTGGGCTATTATGGCCTATTCATGGTAATTAATTTTTTTAAAAAAATATTTATTTTGGGGGCTGTGCTTGGTCTTTGTTGGTGCATTTTGCAGTGTGCAGGCTTCTTATTGTGGTGGCTTCTTTGTTGTGGAGCACAGGCTCTAGGGTGATCAGTTCAGTTCATTCACTCAGTTGTGTCCGACTCTTTGCGACCCCATGAATTGCAGCACGGCAGGCCTCCCTGTACATCACCAACTCCCGGAGTTCTCTCAAACTCACGTCCATCAAGTCGGTGATGCCATCCATCCATCTCATCCTCTGTCGTCCCCTTCTCCTCCTGCCCCCAATCCCTCCCAGCATCAGAGTCTTTGCCAATGAGTCAACTCTTCACATGAGGTGCCAAAGTGTTGGAATTTCAGCTTTAGCATCATTCCTTCCAAAGAATACCCAGGACTGATCTCCTTTATGTTGGACTGGTTGGATCTCCCTGCAGTCCAAGGGACTCTCAAGAGTCTTCTCCAACACCACAGTTCAAAAGCATCAATTCTTTGGTGCTCAGGTTTCTTCACAGTCCAACTCTCACATTCATACATGACTACTGGAAAAACCATAACCTTGACTAGATGGACCTTTGTTGGCAAAGTAATGTCTCTGCTTTTTAAGATGCTGTCCAGGTTGGTCATAACTTTCCTTCCAAGGAGTAAGCGTCTTTTAATTTCATGGCTGCAGTCACCATCTGCAGTGATTTTGGAGCCCCCCAAAATAAAGTCTGCCACTGTTTTCACTGTTTCCCCATCTATTTCCCATGAAGTGATGGGACCAGATGCCATGATCTCTGTTTTCTGAATGTTGAGCTTTAAGCCAACTTTTTCACTTTCCTCTTTCACTTTCATCAAGAGGCTTTTTAGTTCCTCTTCACTTTCTGCCAGAAGGATGGTGTCATCTGCATATCTGAGGTTATTGACATTTCTCCCGGCAATCTGGATTCCAGCTTGTGCTTCTTCCAGCCCAGCATTTCTCATGATGTACTCTGCATCAGACTTCAGTAATTGTGATGCACAGGCTCAGGTGCCTTGAGGCTCTGGAATCTTCCTGGACCAGGGATCGAACCCATGTTCCTTGCATTGCCAGGCAGATTCTTAACTTCTGGACCAACAAGGAAATTCATTGTAATTGATTTTTAACTCCATTTACTTCCTTCATATTAGAATAGTTGAATTTTTTCCCCCAAGAACCTATTTTGACCAGTTTCTGTTCTTTTACCTATATTGCTTAGAGATTTAGGCAGAGGATTACTGTCATTTTCAGAAGGTAGTTTTGTTTAGTCATTCTGTAAACTTAGTAGAGTTATTTGGTGGTAGTTTTATTTATTTCTTTAGCTACTATTTATATTCTTAATAATTACTTATTTAAAAAAACTTAAAAAAACCAAGCACATTACTCTAGAGTAATTCATTGAGTGCAGATGTTAAATAGAGGTATTTTTGAAAATGTGATTGGAATCTGTGGATTTGAACATTCTTTATCGTCTCTTCTCCAGTGGAAGGATGTGGTCGATAGCCCTATGATGCCCTAGGATGCTAAGCATTATTATGTAAGTAAAGCAGCCTGAGCACTTGGGATCCTCTTAATTTGTTCATCGTTGTTTTTGTGTGTTTTGGTGGGGGGTTGGGGGGGATGTTTGTTATTTTCATAAATGAGAGGATTAGTGAATAATGTGAAGGTGCTCCCAGAGTATGAAGTACTTTTAGCGGTGAGCTCACCAGTGTCCAGTGTTCTCATATTCTCTTTCACTTGCTCTGGTGGTAGTCTTCACCACTCAGTCCTTTGTTATATATGAGAAGAAAAGAGGGCTTCAGCTAAATGCAAATTTCAGCTAGAAACAGAGTGTTTGCTCTGGAAAGGACTTAACTAACCCATACTTCACTGAACGAGGCATTCCTAGGCTTGGAAATGGTGTGTTCAAGGTCATTTGGTCAGTCAGTGTGTGGTCTGTAGGTCTGTTCTCCTGACCTCAGTGTTTGCTCCCCTTTAGCACAGATCTTTGTTGCTTTCTCCACTTTAGATGTTGGCTAGCTATGACATGTTGACAGGGTGAAGGGTCACTGAGATTGACTGAGAGGGAGAAGGGAAAAGGAAAGAGAAGGAAAAGGTGACCATCAGAATCAAGAGTTCACATCCTGGCCCTTCTGTTAGGAACAGTTATTATTTCTACTCAGTGCATAGCACAAAGAGCATATTCTTTTTTAAATTTTTATTTTTACTTTATTTTACTTTACAATACTGTATTGGTTTTGCCCTACATTAACATGAATCTGCCACGGGTGTACATGAGTTCCCAATCCTGAACCCCCCTCCCACCTCCCACCCCATATCATCTCTCTGGATCATCCCCGTGCACCAGCCCCAAGCATCCTGTATTGAACATAGACTGGTGATTTGTTTCTTATGTGATAGTATACATGTTTCAATGCCATTCTCCCAAATCATCCCACCCTCTCCCTCTCCCTCAGAGTCCAAAAGACTGTTCTATACATCTATGTCTCTTTTGCTGTCCCACGTATAGGGTTATCATTACCATTTTTCTAAATTCCATATATATGTGTTAGTATACTGTATTTCTTTCTGGCTTACTTCACTCTGTATAATAGGCTCCAGTTTCATCCACCTCATTAGAACTGATTCAAATGTATTCTTTTCAATGGCTGAGTAATACTCCATTGTGTATATGTACCACAGCTTTCTTATCCGTTCATCTGCTGTTGGACATCTAGGTTGCTTCCATGTTCTGGCTATTATAAACAGTGCTGCGATGAACAATGGGGTACACGTGTCTCTTTCAATTCTAGTTTCCTCGGTGTGTATGCCCAGCAGTGGGATTGCTGGGTCATAAGGCAGTTTTATTTGCAATTTTTTAAGGAATCTTCACACTGTTCTCCATAAAAGAGCATATTCTTGAAAAAAAGTAGATATCAGTGTCTGATACTTATTTTCTTCTCCTTTAAAAGATGATAAATAGGATAAGCCATAAACAATAGGGAAGTGGAGAGAGAAAGGAGCAGCTGGCAGAGGGTTCAGGGAATATAACTGGGACTGTAGGAACAGAAAAACATTGCCATGTGGGTGAGTGAAATACTGGAGTTTCAAAGCAGCAGTAATTTTGCACTGAAAATCCTGTAATTACATGCTTGGCTGTTTAATAAAACATTGGGTAGTGAAATTACTATATATTTACTCTTTATCTGAAGTGCAGAATATCTTAAATGTATGTGTCATCATGGGATGGGTGCTACATCTTAAATTTTTCAAAAAAAGACATTAAATGTTTTTAATAGTGGCTGCTCAGAAAATTTCCAACTATGAATGATTGTTTCAGAGGTATCTGATTAAATCTGTCATTTGTCAGTCTTAAAGATTTCCTGTTTTCTGAACACTTGAAATCTCTGTGGAAACAAAAGGTTGTATTATTAACTTTGCACATAGTGTCAACCATTTCACTCCTTTAATGACAGTTAAAAATGACCTTGAGTAAATAGAAATAACTTTCGTAGCCCCTGAATTACTTGGGGATAGTCTTAAAAATATAGATTCTGATTTAGTGCGTCTGGGACAAGACCTGAGTTCCTGCCTTCTAACAAATTCTCAGGTGGTGCTAAAACTTGGTGAGGACAGCATTGTCTAACGAAGGGGTTTCTAGGGTGGCTTCACTATCTTACTCTCCTCCTTTTCTCTTTTCCTGTGTATTTTCTGATCTGTGTGTCTCTCCATTGCTATCTGTCTCTCTGCTTCTGTTTCTCACTGTTTCTATTTCACCTTTCCTGGTGGTTCAGCAGCAAAGAATCCACCTGTAATGCTGGAGACCTGGGTTTGATCCATGTGTTGGGAAGATCCACTGGAGGAGGGAATGGTTACCCAGTATTATTGCCTGGAGAATCCTATGGACAGAGGAACCTGGTGAGCTACAGTCCATGGGGTTGCAAAGAGTCAGACATGACTGAACGACTAACATAACATGTTTCTGTATCTCTGCCTTTCTGTCTCTTTCTCTTGTCTCTTTGTTTTCTCCTCTGCTTTCCCTTTTTCTGTCTCTGCTCTCTGATATCTTGCTTCTCTCCTTATCTTCTCTTTTAACCTACCCCTTCTTTCACTGTTTCTCTCTCTCTCTCTCACACACGCTCTACTCACAGAGTTACAATATAGGGAACAGAGATTCTCAATGGAGAATGTTGAACGGTATTTAATGATGTTGATGATGTATTTCCCACTTAAAGTTTAAGCCAGAACCTTTCTCCCTGTTATTAGAGATAAGGAACAATGCCAAGGGTGAAGGGGGTGTCTGAATTTGACACATCATCGAGATTCTGGACTCTGAGACATCCTTCTGTGGGTGATCGTGGTTCCCTTAAAAATATTAGAAAAGCATGTAAATTCCCCCAGCTAGCTTGATCATTACAGAATTTCTCCCCCTAATTTAAGCACTCCCCATCAAGAAGTCATACTTCTTTCAACCATACTTCTTGCCCATCAGATTTAGCCCTGATAGGGTTCAGAGCAACTAAGAATTTATAGCAACTTACTTAAACCTTGGGCATTAAGTTCCTCATCTGTAAAATAAGAGAGTTTAAATGAGGGTCTTCAAGGCTCCGTTTAGCTATGACATTCCGTGATTTTTTAAAAATCAGTTGGTAAAGAACATTTCACATATTGGCTGTTAGTTTCTTTAAATTCTTAATTGGATCACTTCTGCATCATAATATAAATGTCTTTTTCTGTAGAGTGAGGCTAGACTTGATATGTTGTGTGTTTAATTTGAAGGTTAATATATTGCATTCATCTCTCATTTATCTACTAATGTAGCTAAGGGGTAATGTAAACAAATATTTTTATTTACTTAAAAACACATTATCTAATTTCAACAGAAACCTACAAATAGTAGATGTGCTTGGGCTAACGTATTGGATATAGTTTGTATTTTCGAGGGGCTTCCCTCATAGCTCAGCTGGTAAAGAATCTGCCTGCAGTGCAGGAGACCCTGGGTTCGATTCCTGGGTCAGGAAGATCCCCTGGAGAAGGAAATGGCAAGCTGTCAATATGTAGATGTAATATTTAACACTAGTTAATCTAAAGCCAAAAAAGCCCCACGGAGTGCCTTTACTTTTCAGTGCTCTGGATACTGTATACTTCTTGTCACTGGACAGAAGTAGAATTAACAATTGTCTTAGAAGATATCCTGGATTTTGGAAACATCCTTCTTTTTTTTTTTGGTGGAGAAGAAAGGATGTCGGGTGGAATGAGTAGGGCCTTGAACAGCTGGGTTCCTTATGTATCTGAGTTTTTCTTCTGTAAATGTCCCTATACTTACTAGATGCAGCACTCATATACTCATACTAGTTTGAATGATCCTGGGATTCAACATCTCAAATTTTTACATATGATGTTTTCTGTCAAATCACCTAATTACCAAGAAACTATAGATGATTATCTTTTGAGATGAGATATTTGATTTCCCCCCTAGGAAACCTTTGGATTAACATATGATTGTAAATGTAATGGTGCAGATTGATGTGTGCAGTCTCTGGTATCACAGTGATGCTTCAGATAGACGGGGAATGTGAGATTGGCCAACGTGTGTAATAGCAGTCTTCATGTAAAATGTTCATTTATCTCTCCAAACAGGACTATCTTGCTTTAAAGACATGCAGTATATAGAAAGTCAGGGTTTGACTGAAGAGAATTTAATGAGGGCACTATTTACAGAGGTTCGGGCAGGGTTGAGGAAACTGGAAAATGATAGTGAGGTATCTGGGATCACCGTGTCTCCTCATCCAGAAGGAGAGAACAGTGCAGTAAAGCTTAATGAACGCTGCTGCTGTTGAAGAAGAGCCATGAGGTAGAAGTTAGAGCTGCAGAGGAATGAAGCCACTGCAACACCTGCAGTGAGCAGAGTGAGGAACTGAGGGGTCTTGGGAGAGGGCTCAGGAATCAGTTTTCTGATGCCTCTCTTCTCTTGTATTCTCATCACTTGCTGGGTGCCTCCCATTGGTTCAGCCCAACCTGAAGCCAGGGTGGTGAAGAAACTGTAGGTTTCTGCAGAGGTTGGCCTCCTGGTGCAGAGGGAGCAGACACGGGCAGGTATGGATAAGTGGGAGGACAAACAGAATAGCCACCACAGAAGGAATATATTTTGATTTACAAATAAAATTCAGATTTAATGTAAAAAGAAACACATCTATGATTTCTTCTTATGCTTACTGTATATTTCTGTTAATTTGTTGCATCTGTTCTTTAAACTCTTTACAAATATTAATTTTCACTATCCCTTATAACTTCAAGAAGAGGGTGTTCTATATAAACCATAAAAGCCAAAATCAGCTTGTTCTGTAGATTCTATTTCTGTAAATCTTTATTACACTCAAGAAGAGAATACCTCTGGTTGGTCATGTTGACTTTTTTTTTTTAAGCTGGTGAAAGATAACTTTAAGCATGAGTCTTTGAACAGCCTTTTTGTGCATGGACTGTACAAAGAAAGCGTTCTTTTTATTTTAGTGTCCAATCTTTTGAGTAATTTGTTTACTGCTTGTTACAACTGACCACACAGTGGATATTTTTCATATATTTCTGTAGTTGACATGCCTTCATGATACAACTTAGATCTTCCTATAACCTATTATCTGTCTAGAAGTTTACAAGCCCGGTTTTATTTGTGGCCCATCAGAGTTGCATACAGTGCTATGAGACCTTATCCCTCCAATGAGACAGTTCTGTGTTAAAAACAAACAACAAAAGCAACAAAACCCAACAACTTTTTAGTATATTTACAAGTGAGCTTCAGTCTGATGCTCTTACATGTAGCCCTTTTGTGTTCAAGATATGAGAGTTCTCTAACCTGGTGAAGTTCTCTTGCACTGTTCACTCAGAGAAAGCTACCCCTGAGAACTAATGCCCCTGGCCCTGGTAATGGACCCAGATACCTTGCTTGGTCAGCTTGGTTCATTTCTAGTCCCTGATCATCACACTCATTAGAATATACTACTACTCTAGTACTAGCTTTTCAAATCTGAACTTTTAAGAAAAGAGCTGAATGTTTTTTGTTTTTGTTATTCTTAAAGTGTTTTAGGACAGACAAAAAACAGTGGATACTCTTTTAAGTAGTGACTCCTTGAAAAGCCAGACATCCTTTTAAGTCCTTGATTCAGATCTAAAGTACATTGGCTTACCATTGTAGTTTGAGAAAGCAACTTCAAGTGTGTGCACTGTAGCCAGGCCATGACCTCATTCTGGACTGTTGGATTTCTTTTCCTTCTAGAATAGTTTAATACTTATCTTTTTTGGAACATTTTTTTAGGGCATGTAGAGGAGAAAGCCAGAGTATTGAATGGTATTTATTTTGTGGTATATTTTTATAAACTCTTGAGATGGGTGTTGTTAAAAATTTTTAAGTCTTCTCACTCTTTTAGATGTTTTTGCATATTCTGAGAGCACCGTCTGAAAACACCATCCACTGTTCTATTAAACACTTGTCTTACTAGGCAGAGTATTTACATGTTGTAGTATATGCACTCACATGTGATTTCACAGTAATATTGCAGCATCCTGTTAGCATGATAGGTTGGAAACATTCTTTGTAGTTTTTCATCATTATAATAAAAAAATTAAAGACTGCTGTATATTAAAATTTTTTTGCAGTCATGGGAAAAATAAGGAACCAAATACATTATTTGGGTAGTTTAAGGGGAAACAAAATAAGGAAGAGCAGCTACTTTATACATACCAGATTTCTTGTGGAGGTGCCTCAAAAGTTTGGTCTTTACCAACTTGTGTATTCTATACTTGTCTACTTATTCATCTTAACATATGTAACTTGGTCACAAATATGGGAAACTACTGGAAGACACAAACCTTAGATAGTGCCTTTGTTATGTTATCTCACATATTCAGTTCTCTTGCAAAGAAAGTATAACAGCAGGGTAGAAGTAAAATGATTGTTAATGATTGAATAGACTCCTTTAATGCTTTTTTTTTAAAAAAAAAACAGCTTTATTGAGATGTAATTGACATTAAATAAATTGCACATATATAAAGTGTACAATTTGATCAGTTTGACATGTGTATCTGTCCTTGAAACCATCATCCCAATCAAGATAGTGAACATACTATTCCTAGAAGTTTCCTTGTGTGTGCTCTTTGTAGTTCTTCCCAGCAATGTGGTCTCCAGGCAGCAACCAACCACTATCTTTTCTGTAAATTACTTGGCATTTTCTAGATTTTTATGTAAATAGAATCATGAAGTATGTAGTCTTTTGTATCTAGCTTCTACCACTTAGCATAATTATGCATAATAATTTTGAATTTTATCCATGTTGTTTCTATATCACCAGTTCATTACTTTTTCTTGTGGAGCAGTGTTCCATTGTATGGATATACCACGGTGTGTTAATTATTCACGTTAATGTGAATTTGGATTGTTTCCAGTTTTTGACTGTTATACATAAGGCTGCTATAAGCATTCATGTGCAAATCTTTGTATGAATATATATTTTATTTTCTCTTGAGTAAATATCCAAGAATGGGGTCGCTGATTCCTATGGTAGGTGTATGTTTAATTTTTCAAGAAACTGCTGATCTTTTTTCAAGATGGTTGTATCATTTTACATTGCCTCTATCAGTTTACGAGAATTGTTTGCTCTTCATCCTTGTTAGCGCTTGGCGTGTATGGTCAATCCCTTCAATTTTAGCCATTTTAATAGGTGTGTAGTGGTGTCTCATTATGGCTTTAATTTGAATCTCCATAATGACTAATGATGTTGAGCATCTTTTCATGTCCTTATTTTCCATCAGTATATCTCCTTTGGTCAGGTGTTTAAAGGGCTTCCTTGCTGGCTCAGATGGTAAAGAATCTGCCTGCAACGTGGGAGACTTGGGTTCAATCCCTGGGTCGGAAAGATCCCCTGGAGAAGGGAATGGCAGTCTACTCCAGTATTCTCGCCTAGAGAGTTCTGTGGACAGAGGAGCCTGGCAGGCTACAGTCCATGGGGTCACAGAGAATCAGACATGACTGAGCGACTAACGCAGGTATCTAAATCTTTTGCCATTTCCCCTCCATTGGATTGTTTGTTTTCTGATTGTTGAATTTTGAGAGCTCTTCTTGCCCTGAACATAAGTCCTTTATCAAAAAGATTTTTCTCTGTCTCTGGCTTTTCTTCTTCTTCTCCTAATTGTCTTTTGAGGAGCAATATTTTTAATTTTGATGAAATGCATTTAAAAGTTTTTATTGTATACATTTTGCTTTTGGTGTCATATGTAAGAAATCTTTGCTTACTCCCAAGTCGTAAAGATTTCTCCTATGTTTTCTTCTGGATGTTTTTTAGTTTTAGGTGTTGTATCTCAGTCTATGGTTGATTTTTAGTTGATTGTTATATACAAAGTGAGGTGTGGATCCACATTCATTTTTTTGTTTTTTTCCATATGTATATTCAGTTGTTCCAGCACCCTTTGTTGAAAGGCAGTCTTTTCTTCACTGCATTATCTTTGTGCCTTTGCCTAAAACCAGTGGATTGTGCCCTTCTGCTTTTTGGCTGTTTTTCAGCACTCTGAAAACAAAAGGAGAACAGATGAACACCAAACTCTTTGGAAAATAAACACGACTTTAAATAATCTTGCCCCAGTTTAACTCTCCTTGTTCATCTCCTGCCAAAGCTAGTCTCTTCCCAGCTCCCCCGGTTTTCTGTGTGAAACCGCTCCTTGACTGTGTCATTGGCTTTCAGGCCTCTGTGCTTCTCCACAAGCTCTTCCCTCTGCCTGAATTATCATTTGCCCAGTTAAGCGTCCACTTCTTTGTTAAGTTCATCCAGATGTCACCTCTGAGAAACCTCTTATTGCCTAAGTTAACTGCTCCCTCTTTTGCATCACCAAAACAATGTAGATAGACCTCTGTTGAGTACTTATTACTTTCTCCTGTGATTGTCTGCGTGCTTTTCTGTCTTTGCTAACAGACTGTGGGCTCCTGAGACGACAGGAACCAACGTTATTACTACTTCACCTTTGTATCCCAGTAAATAGAACTCACAACAAGAAAATGTTTAAAGAATGGGTGATTGAGAGAGGAGAGAGGAAATCAGGAGGGGAATATTTTAACAGAAAGAACTCATTGAGAAGAAATTACATCGTGTTTAGATTTTATTTGCCTCTGTGGGGCAGAATGTCAAATGGGCTATAGGAATTCTTAGAACTGCATGTTTTCCATAGATTTCTTTATTAACAACCGTCTTGGTTGAAGTTTGGCACTGTTTTTTTACTTAATTGAATGTAGTTTGTAAGTGACAGAAGATAGTGATCAGGAAAGGTATATTGAGAATGGTATTTTCAACATATATATGTGTAAAGGAAGAGGAAAGAAGTTGTTAAAACAATAGCCACTTGAATTGGGCACATGCCTTTTGGGTTCAGTTTTGTATGTTATTTAGCACTTAACCATATGTAAAGTGAAAAGTGAAAGTCACGCAGTCGTGTCCGACTCTTTGTGATCCCATTGACTGTAGCCTGCCCGGCTCCTCTGTCCATGGAATTCTCCAGGCCAGAGTACTGAAGTGAGTTCCCATTTCCTTCTCCAGGGGATCTTCCTGACCTGGGGATTGAGCCTGGATATCCTGCTTTGCAGGCAGATTCTTTACTAACCGAGTGACTAGGGAAGCCCATTAACCATATGTAAATTGGTGTTTAACAAATATATGATTGATATGTGGCATGTTTTATATTACTACCTTTAAGCTGGGCTTCCTAGGTAACCCTCCTGCTAATGCAGGAGATGCAAGAGATATGGATTCGATTCCTGGGTGAGGAAGATCCCCTGGAGAAGGGCACGGCAACCCACTCCAGTATTCATGCCTGGAGAATCCCATGGGCAGAGGAGCCTGTTGGGCTATAGTGTCCATAGGGTTGCAGAGTCAGACATGACTGAATGCACACACCTTTAAGCCACCTGTGGTGAATGACTTTCAATGCTACTACCTTTTTACACATAGTTTTTAAAAATTCTTAATCCTGATGAAAGGCATTTAGTTAGAAATGTCCATAGGATCTTATTTTGGTGCTGTTTTTACATTGTATTACTCAGTAATGTTTGGCAGGATTTTTAATGACTAATAAATTAAAGTGAAAGGGAAAAGTGATTAGAAGTAATACATAGACAAATACTCATGTGAATGTATGTCAATATCAACACATAGATTTCATTTTTTTCTTGTATATGAGATTGGACTTCACCAAAAAGAACAAGATTTGTGTTGTTCTAGCATTTGCAGAAAAAGCCTCTAAACAGAGGCCCTGAGCCCATTAGCACTAATGAAAAGAGTTACTCAAGAGAATAAGATGGATGCCTTGTGTTTGCATATGATAATATCATGTATATTTTCTGCTAAAGTTTCCCAAAGCTTGCTTCTGTGTTTTCAGGTTCATGTGCCTTTTTCCTGGTAACTTTTCGGAATGATACTTCTGTTATATTACTGTCAATTAGCTTCCTTGGTAGCTCAGCTGGTTAAGAATCCGCCTGCAATGCAGGAGACCCCAGTTCAATTCCTGGGTCAGGAAGATCCCCTGGAGAAAGGAACGGCTACCACTCCAGTATTCTTGCCTGGAGAATTCCATGGACAGAGGAGCTTGGCAGGCTACAGTCCATGGGATCACAAAGAGTTGGACATGACTGAGTGACTTTCACTTCACTTTGCTATCAATTATCTCATGACCTTATTTCCTAATTTAAAATATCACCTAAATAAATCTGTTATATCACATAGTTGTTCATGTGTGCTGATGGTGTTGAAAAAAATTAATGTTTCTTAGTTTCAGATTTAATATCAGTGTCCTAGTGAGAAGAGGACTTTTGTATCCAGCTTTGAGAATGCTGAACTTTGTTTTAAAACATGCAAAAAAATGGGTGCAGATCAGAGGATTTTTACTGTAGTGAAACTATTCTATGTAGTGAAACTATGCTATTATAATGGTGGATACATGTCATTGTACATTTGTCCAAATCCTAGAATGTTTAACACCAGGTGTAGGTCACTCAGTCATGTCCGACTCTTTGCGACCCCATGGGCTATGGCCTCCAGTCTTCCTCTCTTCATGGAATTCTCCAGGCAAGAATACTGGAGTGGGTAGCCATTTCCTTCTCCAGAGGATCTTCCCAACCTAGGGATCAAACCTGGGTCTCCTGCACTGCGAGTGGATTCCTTACCATCAGAGTCTCCAAGGAAGCCCAATATCCCCCAAGAATAAACCCTAACATAAATTATGGCCTTCGGGTGATAATGAAAAATTTAGAGGAACCAGGGTAATTCTCAGGTAGGATCTCATCCTGTTTTACTTAGAGAGCTGAAGACAGGAGATGTGAAGGCCACGTAGAAAAGGGGACAGCAGGATGGTAGAAAGGAGAGTCAAGAATAAGAACCCACTGGGAAGTGAAGAGAAGCCAGAAGAGAGGAGTCAGTGGTCTTGACTCTCTGCCTGCAGCTCCTCCATTATAGGCCAGTGGGAGCTTGTGTATATCAGGCTGGAGGCAGACAGTTACTTCAAAATAATAAGTTCCTTGGCGTGAAATGTTTCATCTACTGAGTAGGAGAATGAGTTTTATGATATATGAGGATATTATTGGCTTAGGACAAGGCTTTCTTTCCTAATTGGGGGTGCTTTGTGGGCTCACTATTAGCATACCAGCTGATCCCACTAGTGTTGCACTGCAAATTGCTGATTAACTGCTTTTATATATGCAGAGCTGACAAGTTGCCTCATTTAGAAACAAACAGTAGTGCTCTAAGGAACTAGTCAGAAGTTCAAACTGACATTTAGAAATTGTAAACCCATAGACTTCATGACAAGTAATGCTGTCAGTTTAAATTATAGCTTTCCTACCTAGAGATAGGATAAAAAGAGCTAGTAATATAGCCTGTGACCAGTGTATTAGAGAGAGATTCTGCTCTAGTGAGCTGAGAGATTGTGCTGTTTGGATCTAACATTCAATTGCACTTCTTTTTCCTTCAATATTTTCTGGGTGATCAGCCAGTGTGAAGGGTTGACACTGTGAATGGTTGTAACAAATGCATATTAGTTCAACCACAAAAAAATGCTCTCATTGCTTTTAGGGAAGAATTTTGAGTAATTGAATTAGGAAACAAATGAGTTGAGAGTTCAAGTCTGAAAATAAAGTCCTTTATTTTAACATGAGGACGTTTAGCAACAATATCACCATCTGGAAAGACTGAGTTCTATAACGTTTGTGTAAAGTAGGTAAGGAAGAGTCAGACTGAAGAAACTAGCTCCCTCCTTGATACTGCTGTCTCCTAGCTACCTTCTTCCCTATCATCTCTGTTGTTGCTGTCTGGCATTTTGATGAATTTTCTCCAAACGAAATCAAGGAATTGGCTCTCCTGTAGTTGAAGTACATTGTATCTCAGAGTAGCTTGGTCTCAAGGTGCATACTGGATGGGGTACATTGGGGAAAAAATCTAACTTTACACTTGTTGCTTTTACATTTTTTAGACCGTATAGTTTATATAAAGACATTGAATTCGACAACATAAAAGATCAAGGTTTTAAAAACCTGGAATTGACAGAAGTTTGGCAGAAATGCTTTCCACCTAATGACTAAGCCAGTGGCTCATGTACAGAAGTGGTTGCTGTTCTAGTCCCCTCCCGTCTGCCCTTTGCTTAGGAAGCGTGTTGCACTGGAAAGAATCTTGGACTTGGAGTCAGGAGTTGGGTTTCACACCTGCTCTTCCGTGCCTTGGGCAATGCACTTCACCTTTCTGAGTCACTTTTTCATCTGTAAAATGAGGATCTCTATATATAGGTTTATTGTAGGATTAAAATTACATTGGAACTATTTGTGGACTATGATGTTTTATGCAGCTGTAAGATGGCATTATTATGATTATTACATGGTGTAGCGAGGACTGGGGTTTGCCATCAATGTAGTTGCATAAAATCTCATTCTCAGAAGGGAGTCCTGTTCTTAAAATTTAATACTATGTGGTTATCATCTTGACATTCTGCATACTTGTAGTTTTGAAATTGTATTTTGTGAGTGAAGTCAGATAGAACAGTAGTGCCTGTGCTGGGGCATGGAGCTTCTGCGATCTAGCCTTTTCCTACTTCTTAACCATTTCCCTGGGACAGACTCTTGGCTGCCTGCTTCCCTGTTCCTCTCAGAGATTGCTGCCACTCTTCAGCCTTGGCAGGGCCTTGAGCAGGGGCATGCGAGGAGTGGAGTTTGGTGTGTGCCCTATACACGAACTCTTGGGTGTTGCCTGGGTGCCTGTGAGGATCTGGATTTGTCCTACAGACATCTTCATGCCCTAGGGAGCACAGTATCAAGTAGCAAATAGAAAACATCACAACTTGTATATAGAGAGAACACAGTTGGCAAAATAAGGAAACAGCCCTCTTTCCTGCTTTTAAACAAGAGCCTCACATTTTCACTCAGTACTAGCCTCTACAAATTATGTAACTGCCCCCACAAAATATGTAACGAGACCCAAGTATAGTAATTTTCAAACTCTGCTCTTCAGAACACTCAGAGATTTCTCTGGGCACCTTCAGATCCGCCATGGTTTAGGTACGAGTGACTTTGACAGGATTGGTTTAGTAGGGGTTGGGGGGGACCCAGATAGGAGGATATGAAGGAGTGAGTCAAAGGTGAGGGTGTTGATAGCATTTGAACCAGAAACACAGTGTTTTGAAAGACTTGCTTTGTAGGGAAAAGAGTGTTAGCTGGGGTGGGAGATAAAATAGAAGGGTTCTTTGTGTTTTGTTTTATAAAGAGAACTGAGAATATTTGTGTTAATAAGATGAAGTAAGCCCAGAGGGAAAAGTTAATATAATATATTATATATATATATATAAAATATATAATCATTTCCAAAATATTTGATAAAAATTTATTGTATGGTTTCTGCTGCACTTATTTGAATTTCAGAAGTTTTCATGTTCCAAAGCAAAAGAAGGTGCCTTAGATTCTATTCTTGTAGGGGAGGGTAGTGTGAGCCCCCTTAACATGGCTCAGGGCTGTCCCTATTTGGCTGTTGGGCTGATGCTGGAGCAGAAGGCCACACAATCCATTCTTGGACTCAGTGGTGCAGAAGGGTGATCCTCTGCCCTTGCACACTGTGTTTGGGTGTGAGATCTGTTGGGCTTTGGGACACTCAGTCATGCAGCGTGCTGGGGCAGCTGTCGCGTGGGCTCCTTTGGGTATCTGTGGTAGCTTTTGGCAGTGACCACTCTTCTTTGACTCCCAAGGGAACTGGAATTAATTGGCTCCTACTTGAATAAAATATTTATCAGAATTGGAAAGTAGCGAATAGGAGTATTTTGGATTAGTGTATTTTTGTTTTCCCTCCCTGTAAAATGGAAGTAGTAATCCCTACCTCCCAAGTTGCTGAGAGGATTACATGAGATATGTAAAATGCTTAGTACAGTCTCTGGTGCCTGATTTGATGCTTGACAAACTAGTTTCTTTTTTTCTCTTTTCTCTTTTTTTCTTTTTAAATATCATGTAGCTATACCTTTCTTGATGCAGTAGAGATGGTTGCATATATTATGTGCAAAATCAATTAAGAATTTTTGATTATGCTGCATGAAATTTATATTAAAACTTTCAGTGATAATTCTTTTTCCACAAAAGTGGGAATACTTTTGCAAAGAAAATAACTTGTTTATTTTTAAAAATATTTGCATAGTGACAGATTTTAACTTCTTATGACTCCCTTCTCTCATCTGTAAAGTCACGATAATAATATATATATATATGTTCTATTGTATGTGTTATGACGTTCTTGCAAGAATGGTGGCTAGCACATTGTAAGTGCTCAGTAAATATGAACAATAATTATTTTCTTCAACTGCATATTATTTAGAGATAAAAAGCAGAGACATTACTTTGCCGACTAAGGTCCATATCTAGTCAAGGCTATGGTTTTTCCTGTGGTCATGTATGGTTGTGAGAGTTGGACTGTGAAGAAGGCTGAGTGCTGAAGAATTGATGCTTTTGAACTGTGGTGTTGGAGAAGACTCTTGAGAGTCCCTTGGACTGCAAGGAGATCCACCCAGTCCATTCTGAAGGAGATCAGCCCTGGGATTTCTTTGGAAGGAATGATGCTAAAGCTGAAACTCCAGTACTTTGGCCAGCTCATGCGAAGAGTTGACTCACTGGAAAAGACTGTGATGCTGGGAGGGATTGGGGGCAGGAGGAGAAGGGGACGACAGAGGATGTGATGGCTGGATGGCATCACTGACTTGATGGACGTGAGTCTGAGTGAACTCTGGGAGTTGGTAATGGACAGGGAGGCCTGGCGTGCTGCGATTCATGGAGTCGCAAAGAGTCGGACACGACTGGCGACTGAACTGAACTGAAGGATCCTGTATTTTTAAATACTTGTACCCACATTTGTGATCCCATGGACTATACAGTCCATGGAATTCTCTAGGCCAGATACTAGAGTGGTTAGACGTTCCCTTCTCCAGGGGATCTTCCCAACCCAGGGGTCGAACCCAGGTCTTCCACATTGCATGAGGATTCTTTACCAGCTGAGCCACCAGGGAGGCCGAGAATAGTGGAGTGGGTAGCCTATGCTTTCTCCACTGGATCTTCCTGACTCAGAAATCAAACCAGGGTCTCCTGCATTACAGGCGGATTCTTTACCAGCTGAGCTACTAGGAAATCCTATAATTATTTTTTTCAGCTACATAATATTTCGAGATTATCTAAGGATCCTATGATGTTGAAGCTGAAACTCCAATACTTTGGCCACCTGATGTGAAGAACTGACTCATTTGAAAAGACCCTGATGCTGGGAAAGATTGAGGGCAGGAGGAGAAGGGGACGACAGAGGATGAGATGGTTGGATGGCATCAGTGACTCAATGGACATGAGTTTGGGTAAACTGCAGCAGTTGATAGTAGACAGGGATGCCTGGCGTGCTGCCGTTCATGGTGTTGTAGAGAGTCGGACATGACTGAGCAACTGAACTGAAGGATCTTATATTTTTTAATACTTGTACCCATATTTGTGATAGTAAAGGAGTATTTATTCTTAAAGATGTTTAAGATATGTTAGTATATTTCAGTAACATTAGGAAAAGATATTCTGTAAGTCACATGCCATTTCCATTTATTTGTTGCAGTGAAATACACGTGTCAGAAAATTTATCATTTTAACCATTTTAAAGTGTATAATTTAGTGGCCTTAAGTACATTCACAGTTGTGCAAACAGCACCACTCTCCAGTTTCAGAACTTTTTCATCAACCCAAACAGAAACAGAACTGTTTAAATACAAACCCCCATTCCTCCTTGGTTATCCCCAGTCTGCGGTAACCTCTGTTTTGTTTTCTGTGTTTATGAATTTGCCTATTCCAGATACATCATTAAGTGAAATCTTAAATGATTTGTTCTTTTGCATCTGACTTATCTCATTCAGCATATTTTCATGGTTCAGCCATGATGTAGGATGTATCAGAATCTTGTTCCTCTGTGTGACTGAATAATATCCTATTGTATGTATATGCCACATTTTGTTGATCCATTCATCTGTTGATGGACATTTGGTTGTTTCTACCTGTTGAATACTGAAAATAATGCTTCTATGAATGTTGATATACAAGTATCTGTTTGAGTCCCTGCTTTACAGTTTTTTGGGGTATATATTAGGTTGGCCTAAAAGTTTGTTCAAGGTTTTCCATAAGATTAACAAAATCTGAGGAGGCTCAAGTCCTTTATATGATGGTGTAGTATTTGCATATAACTTACACACATCTCTCCATATACTTTAAATTTGTCTCTAGATTGCTTATAATTATAAATGCAATGAAATTGCTATGTAAATAGTTGCCAGTGTATGATACATTCAAAGTTTGATTTTTGGAACTTTCTGGAATTAAAAAAAAATACATATTTTCCATTTGTGGTTGAATCTGCAGATATAAAACCTGTGGATATAGAGGGCTGACTGTACTTTTTTAAAGATCATACTCCCAAGTATAAAGTGAGACTGTGATGTAATTAAATTGATCTTTGAATGTAAATTTTAGGGATGCCTTATTATTTTAAAGTTATATCACTATAGAAGCATTGTTATATAGTGATTAAGGAGTATGCCTTTTGGATATATGGGCTTCCCTGGTGGATCAGATGGTAAAGAATCTGCCTGCAGTGTAGGAGACCTGGGTTCGATCCCTGGGTTGGGAAGATACCCTAGAGAAGGGAATGGCAACCCACTCTAGTATTCTTGCCTGGAGAATTCCATGGACAGAGGAGCTTGGCAGGCTACAGTGTGTGAAGTTGCAAAGAGTCTGACATGACTGAGTAATTAACACTCTCACTTTCTTTTGCATATATGCCCTCCCATTGTTCACAGCAGTACTATTTAAAAAAACCAAGATATGGAAGCAACCTAAGTGTCCATCAACAGATGAATGGGTAAAGAAGATGTGGTACATTTATACAATGGAATATTACTCAGCCATAAAGAAAAGTAATGCAGTTTGCACCAACATGGATGGACCTGGAGGTTGTCATGCTAAGTGAACTCAGAAAGAGAAAGACACCATGTGATATCACTTACATGTGGAACCTAAACTTTGATATAAATGAGCTTACTTAACAAAATAGAAACAAACACACAAATACAGAAAGCAGACTTACGGTTACCAAAAGGCAAGGCTGTGGAGGAAGGATAAATTAGGAGTTTGGGGTTAGCAGACAAAAAATACTGTATTTAAAACAGCAAGGTCCTACTGTATAGCACAGGAAACTGTGCTATCCTGTATCATTATTATTACTGTATCATTATTGTTATAGTAATATTGATATTACTGTATCAATATCCTGTAATAAACCATAATGGAAAAGAATATCAAAAACATATGTGTATTAGAATATATAGAGAGCTCTCCTGGTGGCTCATTGATAAATAATCTCCCTGCAATGCAGGAGACATGGGTTCTGTCCTTGGGTCGGGAAGATCCCCTGGAGAAGGAAATGGCAGCACCCACTCCAGTATTCTTGCCTGGGAAATCCCATGGACGGAAGAGTTGGACACGACTTAGTGACTAAACCACAACCACTAAGAAAATACATACACACACACCTGAATTATTTTGCTGTACACCAGAAACTAACACAGCATTATCAATCCACTATACTGAAAGGCTGAAGGCGGGAGGAGAAGGGGACAACTGAGGATGAGATGGTTGGATGGCATCACTGACTCAATGGACATGAGTCTGAGTAAGCTCTGGGAGTTGGTGATGGACAGGGAGACCTGGCGTGCTGTAGTCCATGGGGTTGCAAAGAGTCGGATGTGACTGAGCGACTGAACTGATACTTCAATGAGAAAAAAAGAGTATGCCTTTTGGAACCAGACACACCTTTGCTTGAATGCTGGCTCTGCCACTCATCACTTACATGACTTTGGGAAAGTTACTTCTGTTTAAGTATCAGTTTTCTTATCTATAAAATGAAAGTAATAGAGTTGTTTGGAAAATCAGTGGTAGTAACATACAAGGATTTTAGCACTGTGTCATATACATTTAAATAGTATAATAACTAAAAGAAATTTCAGGTTGGTGTTTGTTTTTTAAGTGAGTTTCTCCATTTGGAAAGATGTTTAATAATGTGAGTGATCAGCTAGTGGCCCGTGTGCTGTCCCTTTTCCTTTAACTTGTAAGCTGTGTGACCGAAGACAGTTCTGGGCTGAGATTTTCTCATTTGTAAAATCAGGTCTGTTCTAGATAGTACTCTTCAATTATATCTTTCTCTCCTTTTTCTCCTGCTTCTCTTCTGGAATCCTTGTTAGTGTAGACTGAACCATCTTATTCTATCTTCTTTGTCTCGAGCTCTTTTTCCTTTATTTATCTCCTTGTCTGTCTTGAATTTTGGATGATTTCCCTGAGTTAATAGTCCTAGTTTCTATCAGCTGTGTATTGCTCAGGCCACCTTTAAATTCTTACACCCCCTAAATGAGGTTACCTTCTCTCTTATTTCTAGAGTTTCTCTTTGATTCTTTTTCATATTATCCCCTGGTCATTTTTTGTACTGTCCTTTTTCTTTTTTTCCTAAACCTTGTTACTTTTCTTTGTATCTTTATCTCCTTTAACATTTTAAACATAGTTCTTTTAAAGTTTCTTTTAGTCTGTTGAATTATGCCTAACTCTTGTGGTACAGATTGTTCCATCTACATCACCATTCTGGGTGATAGGTAAAGTTTTTTCCTTGTCTCTGTTTCATGTGTAGACCTTGGTGATTCTTAATTTTATTCAGGTAGTTCATGTCCACCGAGGAGTACATGAAGCTGTACCCTGGGCATCTCTCACTGAGGTGGTATCAGGGTGCCCCTTCAGTGACTTGAATTCATTACTTTTCCTGGGAACTTTATTGGCTTTACCCCCTGCTCATCACTGTGTCTTTATTTCCTCTCTGTTTCTAGCAGTTGAGGGATTTCCCTTCCTTTGATGTGAGCTCAGTCATGTAGCCTAAAATTATTTTCATATATACCCATTGTGTGTTTTCAGATCAAGAACTGTCTGTTTTTGCAGAGGCCAGGCTGCAGCCCATGGGGTCGCTAAGAGTCGGGCACAACTGAGCGACTTCACTTTCACTTTTCACTTTCATGCATTGGAGAAGGAAATGACAACCCACTCCAGTGTTCTTGCCTGGAGAATCCCAGGGACGGGGGAGCCTGGTGGGCTGCCATTTATGGTGTTGCACAGAGTCGGACACGACTGAAGCGACTCAGCAGCAGCAGCAGTACACCATTGACACCGTACTGACTGGAAGCCTCCACAGATATCTAGACATGTACATGTATATTCCCCTGTTTAATAAATCTTTAGATTTTGTTAAACATCTCATCTCTTTTTGGCCCTGGCATAATATTTTGCACAGAGGTAGTATTCAGTAACTAGCTGTTGAATGAGTGAATGAATGAATGAGATCTAAGGAAGGGATTGGTTTCCAGTTTTGAAGTTTCATACCACTGGTGAAACTTTAAACTTTATTGTTGCTTAATTTTTCAGTTTTCTTCTCCCTTATTCTCTTTTTAATTAAAGTGAACAGAATTAGAAGTGGGCCATAGAGGAGAGAATACCCAGAAACTAAACTGCGGTAGAGTTCAAAATTGCATCAAGAATTAGTGATCCAAAGAGGAAGGTAAATATCAATAAACCACTAAAAGATAGCGTTAGACAGAATCAGTGAAAAGTCCCCAGGGACGCTTCTGAAAGGAGAAAGCAGTGTTATCGGCTCCCCCTGTATCAACCATTTGTGTTTTTTCATGAAATTCACCTCCTTATCTTTATAAGCAGACTTTGATAAAAGATTGCCGACTAAGTAGTGTGTTTTTTCTTGACTTTCAAAGCTGCTTTAATTTTCTCATAAATACCAAGATAATCTCACTTAAGCTAAGTGCCTTCTTCCATCTCAGACAGAGCCTATTTTTCTGCTTTTCAGCTTGAGGAGGGTTAATATTGGCTCTGAATGAACATCTGCTGGCCCCATATTGACACAGGAATAAATTATTCAACATGTAGTATTTGGGAATTTAAAAGCTCCGTGATGAATTCTACAAAACTATATTATGTCTCTGACATTCTAGGGTTTCATTATTTTGTCTTCAATTATTCACAAAGGCTTTTCACCTCTCAAAGCATATATGGAATTCTTCAGATCAAGTGAGCCCAAAGGCTGAAACGATGGAAGACTATATTAAGACATGATGTTCTCCTTTCTGTTTTGGTAGTATTTTTCTTTTTAAGTGGACTAAGCAGTGCTTTCTCTACACATGTAAAGTGGAGATCTGTTTGTTGTGAGAGTGAGCTCTTTTGTTTGCAGAACACAGGTTGTTAGGAGACACTCTCTTTGTGCAGTGTTGCCAGTCCTGTCCTGACAGCTCTGGAAAATATTTCTGGAGGATTTTAACAGTAATTCTCAACCTTTATGTACTATACAAAATTATCTGTGTGTAGACTGGTGCATTATATATACAACTGAGCAAGAGGGTCTCTTAAATACTCCGAGTCATTTTCTGTTTCTCCACTATCAGTGCATTAACTCCAGCCCTCTTTGTTTCTGACTGCATTGTTGTGTTGATTTACCACTAACTCAGACATCCGTGTAAGTGTGTGTGTGTGTCTATGTCTGTGTGTTGGATTGCCTTAGCAATCTGGTAGAACCTGTGATAACAAGAGAGAATGATTGTAGAAATACAGTTCCATCCATGGAGTCCTGTACAGCTCAAAGTGTGAAGTATTTTCTGCTGCTGCTGCTGCTGCTGCTAAGTCGCTTCAGTCGTGTCCAACTCTGTGCGACCCCATAGACGGCAGCCCACCAGGCTCCCCTGTCCCCTGGATTCTCCAGGCAAGAACACTGGAGTAGGTTGCCATTCCCTTCTCCAATATGTGAAAGTGAAGTCACTCAGTCGTGTCTGACTCTTAGCGACTCCATGAACTGCAGCCTACCAGGCTCCTCCGTTCATGGGATTTTCCAGGCAAGAGTACCAGAGTGGGGTGCCATTGCCTTCCCTTTAACCTAATTCAGGACTCAAAAAATATTCCATCAAAGCTAAAACTGTCCATTCTTGTGATTAATCCCAAAGCAAAGTTTTGGAGGGTTTGAGCAAAACACATTAAACATGAAAAAGAAAAAACCTTTTTTTCTTTTTTTGATAAACAGATATCTAAAAACTATTATTACTTTAAAAAGACTGGAAACTGAAATATAGATCCAGATTTTAACAATATTAATAATACACATAATGCATTTGAGTCCAAAAATTGCAAGTAAATCTGCTAGAAACACAGAATGTGTAATAGGAAAATAAGTTAGTATTACTATGAGAAAATTGTACTTTATCTGGAATGCAATTAATATATAAACTTGCCACTTTAGTACTTCTCTTAGTCTGCTTTAGTTGCTATTTTATATACAATGTGTGTAGGAAGGGACAAAGAAAGGTGAGAGATAATGGATCGGTTTCTCTCCAGTGCTTATGTCACTCTCTGCTAATGAGTTAGATATGAAAAGAAGTACATTTATTTGCTTTCACCCTCCTATGTACATACTAGATAGGTATGTCTATGTTTTGTACATGAAGACTATGGCCTCATCTTCATTGTAACATAAGTGTTGGATACTCTGAGGGTTTAATAATAATGCACTGAGAATGTGTCATTCATCCCCCCCCCCCTTTTTTTTAACCAACTGGTTACTGGAAAGTTAATTTAGATCTTTTGTGGGCTAGTGTAAGTAATGATTTGTTTTCCTCTTTTGCAAATACGTAATGGCATAAATTCTAATGATTGTTTACATTTGTATCTGACTGCAGAATATTTTTACTTATTTTATTTTATCTTCATAGTAACTTGTGACACTAGTATGTCAGGGATTATTTTTCTGTTTCACAGAGAGGGAAACTGAGGCCCAGAGGGGTTGTGACTTGCCTAAGGTCAGAGTGAGTAAATGGCAGAGCTGAGACTGGAACTCGGGCTTCTTGGCTCTTTTGCAACGCTCTTTTCTGTGACTCCAGTTAGAGAGGGTCTGTCTTTGCTTTCTCTGTAGTATCCTTTTGTACTGCTCAGGCAGATGGATGAGCTTTTGTTCAGTCTTGATAATGGACATGGCTTATATCCCCAATGGCTTGGTATACCCTCGGTGAGTATACTGAACGATGTCCATTTAAAATATTCAATTGCATCAAAACTTATGACATTTAAAGTGCATTTACAATTTAGTTAAGATAACAATTTCATCTGTTTCTATGTAATTACAGAGCTTTTCAGTCACTTTAATTTAGCAGACTGGAAAAATATGACCTCTGGCTACATGGCCTTTTCATTTCATGTGCACACATGTGTGTGTGTGTGTGTGTTTAAGTGATGAACTTGAGGAGGTTTCATTACTTTCTGCTCTGCTTTTCCAAGGGCTCTAATTGTCTCTGCTGCAACCCCCAAGTCTCCTCCTCCTCTCTGCTGACAGCAGTCAGGATTTCCATGTGACACAGAGCAGCAGATTATTGATTTTGTCTTTTGTGTCAGAGCACTGTGTGTGTCACTTGAGGTGGTCATGTGGGCATTTAGTTCATCAGTGATTATGCACAGGCCCCTCTTTAGCTTAAGCGAGGCAGGAAATGTCAAACAGGAAAGGACTGGGACAATTTAAGAGTGAACACCAGGGAATTTATACTAGAAACACTGAGCTGTCACTTCTCCTTCAGCGTTTCACTTTGATTTCCAGTTGGCATGTTTAAAGAGCCTGACATTTCGTTTCTCCGTGTTCACTTGAGCAGGGAGTATGGGATCAGAAGCCATCGATCGGTCAGAAGTAGTCTATAACTTTTAAGCAGCATTCAATCATGAAAGAAGCTCCACATATTTGGAAGTCAGCTCCCAAACAACTAAGTGTATCTGCTGCCTGTGAAGGTCTGTCTGTTCTGATTCCAACATGGAGAAGTTGCTCTAGCTCCACTAGGCTTCAGGGAAGCCTCTTTTCCTCTCAAGTGAGAGCTAATTCCAAGGCTTTTAGGAAATCTCTGTGCTCTCTTTTGAGCTCAGATAACTCTGGAGGCCTGATAGGCTAGACTGACACCTGGTACCCTCTGGGAGCCCCAATGAGTGCTGAATATCATCTCTTTCCCTTGATCATCCAGCTACATTCCACCTTTCAAACACCGGAAGCAGAGGGCTTGAGCCTGCTGTGGATGCGGGGAAGGGCTAGAGGTTCATCTGTTGCTTTTAGCTTTTTTTTTTTTTGGACAACCTGGGACCACATCTGTGAGTTCTGCAGTTGTTTCTAGTATCTAACAGTTATGGTTGTTTTCTTCTAAAGATTTTACCCCAGGGGTGAATCTTTTTCCATCATAGCTCCCAAGCACTAGGTGGACTGGCTAAAATTGAGGTACAAATTCTAGACTGACTTGGAATTGTGGAAAGGCATATGCCTGACTCTTCCTGCTTGCTTCAGACTCAAGTGGCAAGCCTGCTTTTGGTTTTGATTGGTTGATGCAAATCTGATAGTTCTAAAGGAAGATGTAAAAATCCCATTGCTTTAAGTCTCTCAAAATATGTGAGATTGCATAGGAGCTGTTATTCCTGCTGCCCTTCTTGGTGGGCCTCACCTGCCCCAAATGGGTTAGGAGTAAATTTGATGATCTGGAGGCATTAGGTATTTTATGCGTGTATATTGTTGCTGAGTAATGTATTGGTCATTGCTACTCAAGCTATCTAAGATGAAACTCTATTAACAAAACTAAGAATGGAGTATGAAATTGAATGGAGTGCACTGTAAATGGAGAAGAGTGTAAGGAGAAGGAGTTTGCTGAGGAGAAAAGTGACTTTTCAAGAGGTTTTCCTTTAAAAATCTTTAGATTGTTTCTACCCTGATCACATCACTGAATAGTTTTTTAATTTTTTGCTTGCTTGTTTTCTGACTTTGGGTTTCGCTTTTGTGTTTTATTTTTTTTGATTTAAGTTGTTTTCTTTGTTGCTGTGCTGTGAAGCATGCTTGTCCAGTGCTCTCCCCAGTTTCTGCCCCATCTTCTGGAACAATGAGACCGGGATCTTGTTACCCTATTCTCTCCCTGCTCCCCTTTCTCTATGTTCTCTGTATTATCTGAATGTGAAAAGTCCTGTACATTATAGAGACTGGCGATCTCTGAAATGTATACCAAGGAAAGCTGTGTTAAGCAGTTTTCATGGATATTTCTGTCCACAATTTCCACTCCTTATCACTTGCAAGGGCTATTGTCAGCCACTTGCCCTAACAGGTGGTAGTTTTGGGCTCTTTCTCATAATCTGTGGCCCATTTTCAGCCAGTTTCAATCTCTTGTTCTTAAACTCTGGTGAGAGTTTGGAGCTGGTTGGGCTCTCCTGGCTTTTAGAAGTTTCCAGTGATTATAAAGTAGACCCAGTGTTTCAAATAAGAGCTGTTGGCCAGCACTTGTCTCCATCCCTAGCTTTCAAGTTACTGTCCCTGATCCAGGCTGTCTCATTTCACCCTGATAATGAAGGCACTGTACAACCAGTTTGACAAGATTGGTAATATCTGGCCTAAAGGTGATGAACTATGAGCTGCTGCTGCTGCTGCTAGGTTGCTTCAGTCGTGTCTGACTCTGTGCGACCCCATAGACGTCAGCCCACCAGGCAAGATTCTCCAGGCAAGAACACTGGAGTGAGTTGCCATTTCCTTCTCCAATGAATGAAAGTGAAAAGTGAAAGTGAAGTCGCTCAGTCGTGTCCGACTCTTAGCGACCCCATGGACTGCAGCCTACCACGCTCCTCCATCCATGGGATTTTCCAGGCAAGAGTACTGGTGTGGGTTGCCATTGCCTTCTCCGATTATGAGCTGACAAGAGGATAGTTAGGCAAACCTGAATTAATGTCCCAAATCTGCCTTCTGTTAACCTTCTGGCCTTTGGCATTTTATTTACCCTTCTGAACTTTAATACCTGCTAGTAAAATGAGTTCATAGTACCTGTTTCACAGATCATTGTAGAGATTAAATAAAAGCTTCCAGGGCAGTGGCTGACATGTAATGATTCTTTTCCTTTCTTTCATACAAACCGTCCCTACCACCAACTCCCACCCTGAAGATTTAATAAGTTTTTTTTAAAATAAACTCCTCACAATTTTATAAGGGAAAATGAGTGTTTCATGTTATATGAAATAATTTCTTGCCTGTGAATGCTTTTTTTTCTGAGAGAAGATTTTAACATTGAATGAATTCCCAATTATTTAAAATGCTTCAATAAGTTTTGTTTGAAGTAAAGATGATGGTCTGTGTAACTGTGCAAGATCCCTTGAAGCCCTATAATTTTATAATTCATTGTTATTTTTGAAAAACCAATGTAATATGCCTAGCTCAGCTGGTAAAGAATTCGCCTGCAACACAGGAAACCCCGGTTCGATTCCTGGGTTGGAAAGATCTGCTAGAGAAGGGATAGGCTACCCACTCCAATATTCTTGGGCTTCCGTGGTGGCTCAGCTGGTAAGTCAGTCCCTGGGTTGGGAAGATCCCCTGGAGAAGGGAACGGCTACCCACTTCAGTATTCTGGCCTGGAGAATTCTATGGACTGTGCATGGAGTTGCAAAGAGTCGGACATGACTGAGCGACTTTCACTTTCTTTCTGGGTTTTAAGTTCTGATATTTATGCAGTAAAAGTCTTTGGAAAAAAGAGTGAGCTTCATAACAAATTTTTCTTGTTTATGTACCCAGAGCATTAATATTTTTGTGATGATGCTTTCTCTTAAAAATAAAAACAACTGAAAATGAGTTTCTTTGCCAGAAAAAGTTGCTTTGCCTTGGGCTCTGTGAGCAAACTCAGGCAGGCAGATCCATAAAAGGTCACTGCAGGCACCTAATTTGGTGACCTTTGCTCTCTGAGAAGAGTGAGGCTGAGGGAAATGGGAGGGCAGGAGGCCTGGGAAAGGAGATGGTTCTGGGCTTGAAGACTCAGTCGTCCCATGTGCTGTGTTAAGAATCTTTAGGGAATGATTATTTGCATTTTGGCAGTAGTTATTTTTTTTTCCTTCTTATGAGTTTTTATTTTGGGGGTCTAACTTTGGAATTTCTGTTAACCAGCACTTTATTGACTGTAACATAACATGTTCCTTTGTGGTTCCAGATATTTGTGGCTGTTGTGATTTTTTTTCTTCTTAATTTCAGTTCCTGTAATATTAAGACCAGCTGGTTAAAGTTATTTATTTTGATAGAGAAAGGTATTATGACTAAACTTTGCTGAGTAAAACTTCAGTCAGGGCAGCAGCATGCTTCCATGGAAAGAGCAGAGCCTTTGAAGTTAGATCTGAGTTTGACTCCCAACTCAGTTGCTTGAGTGTGTGTGATGTGGGGGTAACTGCTCCGCCTCTCAGAGGCTCCTCTCCCTCGCTGGAAAAAATGACTTAGTAATTCTCATCGTTTAGAGTGGTTAAGACAATTGAATTATATCACGTGTCCTATATATAAAGACATCCCCATGTTCTTCTCCTTCCCTTTCCACTCCTTATTCATAAAAGAATTCAACCCCTGGTTTCACGTTGGGCCAGGGCCTTACCATCTCCTTCAGAGATGAAAGGAGAGGAAAAAACCTTTCTTTCTCCTCCTAATTAAGGTCAGAGTGACTCATTTTTCCACCCCTTTGGGAAACTTCCCTAATCCCAATAGGCTATATCTTATTTCATGCAGATTATAGAATTAGGATGATTATAAAGTAAGTTTGAGAATGGGGCATAAAAGGAGTGCCTCTGTGGTTGTTAACTGTAATAATTCTCATCACTGCTAATACTGATCAAATAATAAATTTATTATTTTCAGTTATATTTTCTTTAAGTCTTCCAAATCTTTTAGCATGTTAGAGACTCAGTGCTACAGTTTCTTTAATGCTTTCAGATTCTTTGGTTTGGCAGGTGGTATCCTGATTAAATACTGACAACAAGGTATTTGTCGCATGTTAATTCTTAAGCCTTTTTCAAAAAGATCTTAATATCTGATTTTTTTAATTGAGAAGGAAAGCTGAAGAAATTTTGAGTTGAGATTATTTCAAAGGAAGCATGGTTGAATTTGAACTACCTTTTCTTGGTAATGTTGCCTCAGGTAGTATGTGTTTCATTATTCTCTCTGGTAGTGACTCTCCTTTAAGGCTCAGCCTAAAGGTACTTGTTTTGAATATAGTCTGACTTCTCAGTTTTGTTGCAAGACACCACACTAGATTTAAGGACCAGTGATCCCAGGATTGGTATATGTGTGCTTAGCACATTTCTTTCATGGACATAGAGCAGACACCAAATGACTAGTAGAATGACTAAGGCGATTTTAAAATAGTAAATGCTCTTTTTTCCCTATTGAAATTCATAATACTGCTAAAGAGTAATCAGGGATATATACATATGTGGTTATGGTCATGTACAAGCAATGGCATATGCTTAATGCTGAAATAAAAAATCCTTTTCTTGTCCTTTCTGTATATTCTTCCCAAGGAAATGAAAAATACCAGAACACTAGGTTAATCCAAGTTTTTACTGTTCATGTAATTTTTTCAGTAGGTAGAAGCTAGTTTTTTAAAATCAGCATTCAAAAGCTATAGAGCTTTCTTTTCTGGTGAGCAGAACACACGTGTGCATGCTCAGTCACTCAGTCCTGTCCGATTCTTTGTGACCCATGGACGGTAGCCCACCAGGCTCCTCTGTCCATGGGATTCTCCAGGCAAGAATGCTGGAATGGGTTGCCATTTCCTCCTCCAGCAGAACACATAACTCAGGGAAAATATTGCTGCAAACAGATGGGCTCCAATAGATGTTTATAGATGGTTGCACATGTTAATTCCAAGTTAAATTATATTCATCTCCATGCCATATTCTATAAATCTCATAAAAAGGACTTCCTTGTGCTTCATAAAAGTAATGCTTTGGAATTCTTGAATTAGATTAGGACAGTGTTACTCCTCTGTATCAGAAACACACATAATTATCCCATCCAAGATTTTTTAAATGTGGACTATTTTAAAAGTCTTTATTTAATTTGTTACAATCTTGTTTCTGTTTTATGTTTTGGTTTTTTGGCTGAGCACAGCACATAAATTAAAATGAAAGTGATGATCTCTGGGTAATGAGATTAAAGGATGAGCTAAATTTTTGTTTTGCTTTTAATTTTTCCCCAAATTTCTAGAACGAACATATATTATTTAATTAGAATAATATAAATCTTTAAGATAAATGTAGAGAAGGCAATGGCACCCCACTCCGGTACTCTTGCCTGGAAAATCCCATAGGTGGCGGAGCCTGGTAGGCTGCAGTCCATGGGGTCGTTAAGAGTTGGACACGGCTGACCGACTTTACTTTCACTTTTCACTTTCATGCATTGGAGAAGGAAATGGCAACCCACTCCAGTACTCTTGCCTGGAGAATCCCAGGGACGGGGGAGCCTGGTTGGCTTCCATCTATGGGATCGTACAACTGAAGTGACTTAGCAGCAGTAGCAGTAGCAAATGTAGAGAATTTCCTGGAAGTCCAGTGGTTACGACTCCATGCTTTCACTGCCAGGGCGGTGGGTTCAGTCCCTGGTCAGGGAACTAAGATCCCGCAAGCTGCCTGCCCAGGACAAAAAAATAAACAAATAAGATAAAATGTTCATTGCTCAGCCCTGTCTTACTCTTTGGGACCCCATGGATTATAACCTAGCAGGCTCCTCTGTCTGGTAGTGGAATTCTTGTGGCAAGAATACTGGAGTGGCTAGCCATTCCATTCTCCAGGGGATTTTCCTGACCCAGGGATGAAACCCAGGTCTCCTGCACTGCAGACAGATTGTAAATTTATTTATGTGACCTGTTAATTGAGAATTTTGTTTTTATTTGATTAGTAATTGATAAATTTATTAGCCCCTTCATGGATCACAGCATTGTCATGGCAAAAGGGCTTGTGTAACTCAATGAAGCTATGAGTCATGCCATGCAGGGCCACCCAAGGCAGACGGGTCACAGAGGAGAGTTCTGACAAAACATGGTCCAGTGAAGGAGAGAATGGCAAACTACTCTGATATTCTTGCCACGAGAACTCCAGGAACAGTATGAAAAGGCAAGTTCTGACACCAAAATATGAGCCTCCCAGGTCTGAAGATGTTCCAGTATGCTACTGCAGAAGAGTGGGGGGCAATTACTAATAGCTCCAGAAAGAATGAAGCAGCTGGGCCAAAGCAAAAACAACACTCAGTTGTAGATGTCTGGTGGAGAAAGTAAAGTCTGAAGCTGTAAAGAAGAATACTGCAGAAGAACCTGAAATGTTAGGGCCCTGAATCAAGGTAAATTAGATATGGTCAGGCAGGAGATGGCAAGAGTGAACATTGACATTTTAGGAATCAGTGAACTGAAGTGGACAATAATGGGCGAATTTAATTCAGGTGACCATTATATCTACTACTGAGAGCATGAATCCCTTAGAGGAAATGGAGCAGCCCTCATAGTCAATAAAAAGATTCTGAAAGGCAGTGCTTGGGTGTAGTCTCAAAAACGACAGAATGGTCTCAGTTTGTTTCCAAGGCAAACCATTCAGCATCACAGTAATCCATGTCTGTGCCAACCACTGATGCTGAAAAGGCTGAAGTTGACTGGTTCTATGACGATCTACAAGACCTTCTAGAACTAATACCAAAAAAAGATGTCCTTTTCATCACAGGGGATTGGAATGCAAAAGTAGGAAGTCAAAAGATACCCAGAATAATAGCCATGTTTGGCTCTGGAGTACAAAATGAAGCAGAGCAAAGCCTAACAGTTTTGTCAAAAGAACACACTGATCATATCAAACACCCTTTTCCAACAGCACAAGAGACAACTCTATACATGGACATCACAAAATGTTCAATACCAAAATCAGGTTAATTATGTTTTTTGAAGCCAAGAATGGAGCTGCTTTTTAGTCAACAAAAATAATACCTGGAGCTGACTGTGGCTAATCATGAGCTCCTTATTGCAAAATTCAGGGTTAAATTGAAGAAAGTAGGGAAAACCTCTAGGCCATTAAGGTATGACCTAAATCAAATCATTTATGATTATACAGCGGAAGTGAGAAATAGATTCAAGGGATTAGATCTTGTAGATAGAGTGCCTGAAGAACTATGGATGGAGGTTCTTAACACTGTACAAGAGGCAGTGACCAAAACCATCCCAAAGCAAAGAAATGCAAGAAGGCAAAGTGATTGTCTGAGGAGGCCTTACAAATATGAGGAAAGAAGTGAAACGAAAGGCAAGGGAGAAAGGGAAAGATACACCCAACTGAATGTAGAGTTCCAGAGAATAGCAAGGAGAGATAAAGAAAGCCTTCTTAAATAAATAATGCAAAGAAATAGAGGGAAACAATAAAATGGGAAAGACTAGAGATCTCTTCAAGAAAATTGGAGATATTAAGGGAACAGTTCATGCAAAGATGGGCACAAAATGGTAAGGACCTAACAGAGCAGAAGAGATTAAGAAGAGGTGGCAAGAGTACAGAGAAGAACTATACAAAAAAGGTCTTAATGACCTGAATAACCATGATGTTGTGGTCACTCCTCTAGAGCCAGACATCCTAGAGTGTGAGGTCAAGTGGGCCTTAGGAAGTATTACTAGAAAGAAAGCTAATGGAGGTGATGGAATTCCAGCTGAGCTATTTAAAAAGCCTAAAAAACGATGCTGTGAAAGTGCTGCACTTAATATGCCAGCAAATTTGGAAAACTCAGCAGTGGCCACAGGACTGAAAAAGGTCAGTTTTCATTCCAATCCCAAAGAAGGGCAATTCCAAAGAATGTCAAAACTATAGTAGCGCTCATTTCACATGCTAACAAGGTTATGCTTAAAATCTTCCAAGCTAGGCTCCAGCAGTATGGGAACCAAGAACTTCCAGATGTACAAGCTGGGCTTTGAGGAGGCTGAGGAACCAGAGATCAAATTGCCAACATTCGTTGGATCATGTGGAAAGCAAAAGAATTCCAGAAAAACATCTACTTCTGCTTCATTGACTGTGCTAAAACCTCCGACTGTGTGGATCACAACAAACTGTGGAAAATTCTTAAAAAGATGAGAGTACCAAATGACCTTACATGTCTCCTGAGAAACCTGTATGCAGGTGAAGAAGCAAAGAATTGATGCTTTCGAATTATGGTGCTGGAGAAGACTCTTCAGAGTCCCATGGCCAGCAAGGAGATCAAATCAGTCATTCCTAAAGGAAATCATCTCTGAATATTCATTGCAAGGACTGATGCTGAAGCTCTAATACTTGGGTCAGGTGATGTGAAGAGCCAACTCATGGAAAAGACCCTGCTGCTGGGAAAGACTGAAGGCAGGAGGAGAAGGAAGGCAGCAGAGGGTGAGATGGTTAGGTAGCATCACCGACTCTGGACATGGATTGTAGCAAACTCTGGAAGCAGTGAAGGACAAGGGAGACTGCAGTGCTGGAAAGAGTGCTGCGTGACTGAACAGCAACAACAGGATATATTAACTTCAAAATTTGAGTTTAACTTGTGACATTAACTGTAAAATAATTTTTTAGTTATATTAACTTTTGATTTCACCATCACATTAGCATTTTTGGCTCAGATGATAAAGAATCTGCCTGCAATGCGTGAGACCTGGGTTCGATTCTTGGTTCCAGGAAATCCCCTGGAGACAGTGGAATACAGTCCATGGGTTTGCAGAGTTGGACATGACTGAGTGACTGACACTATGCTCTGAGAATATTGTTCTGCAACCTAGACCATATGCAGCACTTAGGGAATTTAACACACACACAGAACAATTTTTGCTTTTCTAAATCAAAGATGGGTAGCTCTCTTTTCCCCCCCAGCTGCATGCTTGGCTTGTAGGATCTTAGTTCCCCAACCAGGGATCACACTTGTGCGTCCTGCAGTGGACATGCACATTCCTAACCACTATACTGTCAAGGAATTCCCTTGATCAGTAGCTTTTCATTACAGAGTTTTAAACTATGTTCAGAGTACAAACACATACCAAAATTTGCTAACATTACAATGTATTTATATCATCTGAGCAGTTCAAAAATTGCAAAAATCTGTTAAAAGAATTAGGAAGTCTGATGAATTCCAAGAGAAACATAAAATTTACTCATGTTGTTATGGCTTTGCAATTAGTTGAGTAGCTTTTCCCCTCTATTGTTTTGATGTATTGGCCTCCAAAGGCCTTCAATATTTGTTTGCATTTATCTTCAATTTATCTTAATTAGGGAGTTGAACAAAGGCAGTACTCTTTTGACTTTAGAGTTAGATGCTTCTTGGGATCCTCGTGGCATTAGTCATAATTAGGGTTGTTTTAGCCTCTTAAAGATGCTACAGGTTGTACTCTTTGGAGACTTTAAAGTACTTTCTTCCTGGTCATCTTGTTCAATTCACTGTTTCAGGGTATATTTAAATGCCAGAAAGAAACATCTGAACAATAAAAAATGTGATATTTTCAGAACATTCGTTAAACCGGTAAAATGTTATTTTCTCTTCTCCGGTCACTTTATAGAGGACCTTGATTGTAGACCCTGATTATTGGAAACTCCTGAATACATAAATCAATTTTGACATTTTCTTTGGTCTAATGATAATGTGACTTAATAATTACTCTAATAACTTCCAATTAATGAGAATTGTGACTTCATATTAGATTCCTTCTAATTAGTACTTTGTCATTTTATATCATCAGAAAACTGTGTTTACTGGTCTGGAATTAAGGAAAGACTACCATTTGGCAATAGGTGGTTCATTAACACATGGAAAGAAATAGACTGGCTGACACCCTTCTTGACAATTGCGAGTGTGTTTTGTTAAAAGAGAAAGCTTAGGGGAGGAATGGTGGGGGTAGATATTTTATCTAGGACTCTTGTGTTAGGTTTTCTTTTAGGTAAAATATGTTTGAAAAAGGAGACATTGAAACGAAACCAAGTATGATAGTCACAAGTTTCCAAATGATAGTGAATGTGGGAGTATTAAGGAGAAATTTATTAAAAAGATACCTCAGCAGTTAGCCAGTCTATAAATTTTTTAAAGAAGATCACATTTCATTGAATAGGATTTTAGGATGTTACATGGTTCTAAAGAACCTTAAGAGGTCATTTAACCCAACCTCTCATTTTAGAAATGATAGAATTGAGGCTGGGAAAGTAAATTGAAATGAATATAACTGGTTAGTTACAAGGCTAATACCAGCCCAGGTTTTTTTTTTTACTACCTGCCTAGTGTTCTAGTTACTACCATATATTATTACTCTCTGAATTACTGTGCTATCAGGAAGATTAATATAGTCTAAATATTTTGTGAGAAGTGTGATTATGATTGAACTAGAGGCTGGAAAGTATAGTGATTTGTTTTCTTTAGGTTTGTCAGAAGTTTGGTATAAAATCAGACCAGAGAACTTTAATTTCTTTCACCATAATTGACAAAGTAAATGATGACTAAGTATAAGGACATTTTAAATTTGGCATGTAAATGCTTTTTAAATTAAATGTCATAAGAATAAGGAACCCAAATGTGTAATTTAAGAGGTTTTCCTGTTAAGTGTAACTACTATAAAAGTATGGAGAGAGGCACAGAATAATCAGGTCAGAATTGAATGCTGGCAGAACAATGACATAACCTAGTTCTTTTTTGTATGGAAGTCAGCTCCTGGTATAGGATGAAGGGACATTCTTATCTCATCCTTTGAAATGCTTTCTCTGCTGTTGCAGTGTGAGACAAACAGCTGAAAAGATCAGGTTTTGTGTGGATACTGATGTCTGCAAACTATTTTATTTCAAGTATACTGATATCGGATATCTGTATACTAAGTTGTATCTATTTATGTTGAAATCTAGAAGCCTTCACTCTTAGGGGAGGAGGATGAGTGAGACAGCAGGAAGAGATCAACTTTCTAAGCCTCCCTTTTTGTTTTTGTTACAAGGTGTTTGTACAGTTGTTACTTTTGTCTAGTTTTAAAAAAATTATTCACATTGTTTGAAATAAGCAAAAGAAAATTTGAATGATTTTCAAATAGACTACCTTGATCTCTTGTAATTTAAAATCGTTTATTTTTGCTTGCATTGGCTCTACTTATTGCACTTAAATATTTCTTCTGGGAGGACTTCTGATCTGTGGTCTCACTGGCGAATGAAATCAGTGTAAGCACTTGAATTTGAAATGCGTGTTTTTTACATTTAAATTGCTGTTCTCTGCTCTAGGAAGAGCTCATGAAAACCATCTATAGTTCATAAGGCTGGACTCTTGCAGTGAAATTAGAGGCCATTAGAACTATTGGTCTTATTTGCGACTGAATTAGTTAACTGCCTGTTAAGGTTCAGAGCTTATTGACCAATAGGCATTTATTACCCTGGCCATAATGACACAATGATTTCCATTAAATTCCTGGGTTTATGGAAATAAAAAAGAGATCTTGCAAAGAAAATGGTTAGTGGATGCATTTAATTATTAGGATTAATTAGGCATTTAAATGTGGGTATAAAGTATGTTTTAAAAACAAGTATTTCTGTTTCATTACTCTGAGCCAATTGTGCTGAAGGGAATGATGATTTTGTTGTTGTTCTTTCTTGAAAGTACTTCTGGTTCTCTTGTTTCACAAAGTGTATATACTGAAATTGCTGAGCCATGTCTTCAGAGAGAATCTATCAATAGTACAAGATATTTGGTAGTTTAACATTTGCCATTAATAATATTCAGGATAATTTTGAAAATAACATGGTTGGTATAGGATAGTAAATGTACTCATCTGGCAGCTTAAGAAAATGATTTGTCTTTTTTTCCAAGGACTTTTAATGTAAGAAATTCAGAACCTGTATTTCTGTCACTTCTGTATTTAATTATAGTCACAATTTTATAATTAATAAGGATTCTATACATAAGATATCAATTAAATTAGGGGCTTGGTGCATCATTTTTGAACTTGTAGTGGTTAAAAATGTATCTTAGAAGATAGTTAAAAGAACTTATTAAAAAATTAATGTATCCTGAAAGAAGGTAGAGAGAATGACAGATTATGAAGTGGAACCTAGTTTTTAAGCTTTTGGGATTCTATCCGTCTCATTAAGAATTGATGTGGGATCTGAATATTCATCTTTAAGATCATATGAAATGATAAGCTGTAGAATCAGAGCTCCTTCTCTGTAGAAGACTCATTTGCAAGTGTCAGCCAACATTCCTTTCAAACAACTTGAAATGGGTTTCTTAATTTGCTTAAACAGTATATTTTCCGAAACTTGATGCAACTAAAGTTCATTTGCATTTCTTCTGGAGAAGATAAATCCACTTCATTGATACTGGTTTGGATAATTTCTCCCCAAGGGGCAGTGCATCTTTTTCAAACTCGGAGAGCCAAGAGCATTATGGGAAAAGCTTCCTAGGTTAAATTCATATCTGTCTTGGCTAGGGAGCTTGCTGAGCCCGTAAAAAATGTAAATATGAATTTAGTCTTCTGGATTTCATTGTCTAAGGAAAGGAAGGAGGAGAGAACTGAGACTTTGAAAGACATTGAGTTCAAGGAGTGAATTTGGAAGTGGTCAGGATTGCAAATTCAGGAAAAGCAGAATGAGAGGAGGTGTGCTAGCAAGATGGAATTCTTTACTAGAAGTATTTATTGATGGATAGATTATATGTCTATGGTAGGCTGTAGGTATTTACATATGAATTAAAAAATGACCCTTTCCTTCAAAGAACTCATTTTCTGTTTGTTTGTTCATTCATTCAGTAATCATAGGTTACCTACTCTGTGTCAGATACTGCCTTGGAGATACAAAGATGAAAAGGTATTGTTTTTGCACTTCAGGAGCTTCAGGGTTGTGAAATTTATTTCTGACATTCCCATTTGAAACACTGAGAAAATGTTCCCTTATAAATGCTGTCTTAAGGGAAAGCTACATGTTGCAGGAGTGGAGTCCTGACTTTAGAGCCAGACAGTTCTGGGTTTGAATCTGTTCTGTCATTTTTAAGCTATTACTATGGGCAAGTTACTCAACCTTTATCAGCTCAAGGTCCTTATCTTTTAAGGAAGACATAATAATCTACCTTGCAGGATTAGTAAGACTAAATAACATTACTTGTATGATAGTGCTCATCACATGCTAATATCAGTGCCATTTCTTTTCCATTCCATAATATTGTCAGTCCTGTAATCCAGTGGCATCTTACATGCAGTAGGTCACTGTGAATTGGCTGGATAAAATAACTACCGTTTACAGTATAATTTTTTAATGGAAAAATGCTTAAAACATTCTGAACAGCTGGCTTGAAAATGAACTTTTGAAAAACAATTGCTTTGTAAGTTGGGAAGGATTCATATTCAGTTTCATAAGCACTTGTTCATATGTTGCTTTGAAACAGTTCTTTATTTAATGTGCAGCTTTTATATACCTTCCTAAGTTGATTATATGCTTTCTGAAAGTTGACATTAATTATCTCTTCTTATATACTTCTGAGGAGCTGAATACATTATACATGGTAGACAGAGAACCAGTGACAGGTGAAAGGTGAAAGTTACAGAAAAAGGCCAAAGGTGAATTCCTTTACAAATGCAGAATTGTTTTGACCCTGCAGCTTAAAACTTGTTAACAGGTAGTACTGGAAAAGAGTGTTTCATTTACAAGTTTTATAGAAAGAGCGCTTAAATGATAGGGGGAACAGTGTTAGCAATTTGTGATCTTGGGAAGAGATGCGTAAACACTCCATTGCTGCACCAAAGGTACCAATCAAATAAGACACCAGAGTTGTGTGCAGGAGAGCATAACAGGTCACCACCAGTCACCATCCGAAATTCTTTAGCATTGATTGGAGGCATCAGGAGTCTGTAAATGTTACTTTTTGTGTATGATTGCCAACACTTAGATTTATTAATAGAGATATGCAGTTGTACCCAGTGGCTGTACTTGTTTTCAGATGATTTTGTAAAATACAGATAAAGCCAGTGAACAGGTAATTTTTAGCATGTTGGTATTATACCTCAATAAAATTTCTGAATATTTCTCAATCAAATATTAAGTTTCTAGTTATGTAGGCACTGCTATGCTATTCTGATGGTTCTTTTGAAAGATAATTCATTTCCCCTATTTCTGCTGTTTCTTTTTAGGAATTGCTGCCATAATTTCATAGCAATGCCTCACTCCTAGGACTATTACACTGATGAATGGAAGCATCCTGTACTTGATGGCAGGCACTAAGTAGGCTCTAAGCAAACTAAAATTCATTGAATCTTAGCAGGGCTATTAAGAAAATAAGTGCAAATTGTCAGGAGAGAAATTTGTTACTTAACATCATCACTTGACTCTTGGGTAAGAAATATTAGGCAAGAAAGAGACTATTCCAATTTGTCATCCTCCTGAGACCTGAAGATGTTATCTGGAGTGCTGAAATAAGCCATTCCTTTCTATAAGCAGAGAAAATGAGAAAATGGTTTATGCCCAGATTGGTCCATTTAGTTACAAGGACAGTCACATAAATAACTACCTAAGAAAACAAAAACAGAAAGAAATTGGGAAACCTGAGTCCCTGACATAGACCCTTTCATGATTAAAGTCTCTGTAAATACCATGTAAGGCCCCCTTGGTGGCTCAGAGGTTAAAGTGTCTGGTCCAATGCGGGAGACCTGGGTTCGATCCCTGGGTCAGGAAGATCCCCTGGAGAAGGAAATGGCAACCCACTCCAGTATTCTTGCCTGGAGAATCCCATGGACAGAGGAGCCTGGTAGGCTACAGTCCACGGGGTCGCAAAGAGTCGGACACGACTGAGCGACTTCACCACCACAAATACCATGTGCAAAACAGAACTACCCAAGTAGGGTAACTGTGATGTGCTAAGAGGATGACGTTGTGAACTTTAACCTCTCTTTACCTTAGTTTTTCCCTGTATAAGAATAGAAGTCATTTTCTTTTCGTATCTCATAGGGGAAAGCTAGATTAGCTCATGATTGAGAGAAAGCACTGGCATCAAGGGCTTACAGAGATGTAATAAGGATAATAATGTAATTACTGAACATGTGTCAGCAGTAGGATGTGACTATTTAGAAGTGCATAAGGTCCCAGGATGTACAGGGAAACAACATATATCAACTAGTTGGCATCAAGTCCTGTTTATTATGTTTCTCTTATTTAGTTATTTTTCTTTAAGGTATATAAATATATACACCTTAGTGAGACAGGGAAATCTTTGGGGGTGAGTCATAGGGTAGCAGGAAGAAAGTGGGAGGCAGCATGATGTAAGTGAAAGAATATGGACTTTGGTGTCAATTCATCCTGATTGAATTTTTGCCCACTAGATGTGCACCTTGAGCAAGTCTCTTTACTTCTCTGAACTCTTCAAGTCCTTCATTTTAAAAATAGGGATGATAATGCCAAAGTTGTTAAAGGAACTGAATAACTCATCTCAGGCCATTCTTTCCCACGGAGGTGGGCCTTTTTAGAGCATACTACCCTCTTTCTACTCTCAGGCCTTTGCACTCCTACCTGCATTGCTCTTTCCTTGGTTGGCTTCTTACCATCCTTAACTCTCAGTTTAAATGGTACCTTTTCTGGGTCTGTTTAAAATAAGGGATGTCTCCCCCACCAGTTATTCTATATTACTATGCATGCTTTGTTTATTGTACTTTCACAACTTATATTTTATAATTTTTTTCACTATGTACTTGTTTACTCCTGCAGTAGATGAAAGCTTTAGAAGTGCAGAGACGGTGTCTGTGTTCTCTCCCTTGGAGTGCCTAGCATAGAGCTAATCATACAAGTATTTGTTTAAAGAACGAATGAATGAATGTAAAGCACATGGAAGAGTGTTGGTAAATTAAGAGGCACTTAACGAACAATAGCTATTATTGCGTTGTTAGTAATTGTACCTCTGTGTATGATGTAGGTAACCATTCTTTCTCTGCTTCCTGCCTTAGGGCTCCAGGAGAGGGCAGTGGACAGTAGAGCACTTGCATATTTGCCACTTCAGTTCAGTTCAGTTGCTCAGTCGTGTCCGACTCTTTGCGACCTCATGAATCGCACCACACTGGGCCTCCCTGTCCATCACCAACTCCCGGAGTTCACCCAAACTCATGTCCATTGAGTCGGTGATGCCATCCAGCCATCTCATCCTCTGTTGTCCCCTTCTCCTGCCCCCAATCCCTCCCAGCATCAGAGTCTTTTCCAATGAGTCAGCTCTTTGCATGAGGTGGCCAAAGTACTGGAGTTTCAGCTTCAGCATCATTCCCTCCAAAGAAATCCCAGGGCTGATCTCCTTCAGAATGGACTGGTTGGATCTCAGGGGACTCTCAAGAGTCTTCTCCAACACCACAGTTCAAAAGGATCAATTCTTCAGCACTCAGCCTTCTTCATAGTCCAACTCACATTCATACATGACCACAGGAAAAACCATAGCCTTGACTAGATGGACCTTTGTTGACAAAGTAATGTCTCTGCTTTTTAATATGCTATCTAGGTTGGTCATAACTTTTCTTCCAAGGGGTAAGCGTCTTTTAATTTCATGGCTGCAGTCACCATCTGCAGTGATTTTGGAGCCCCCCAAAATAGAGTCTGACACTGTTTCCCCATCTATTTCCCATGAAGTGATGGGACCAGATGCCATGATCTTCGTTTCCTGAATGTTGAGCTTTAAGCCAACCTTTTCACTCTCCTCTTTCACTTTCATCAAGAGGCTCTTTAGTTCCTCTTCACTTTCTGCCATAAGGGTGGTGTCATCTGCATATCTGAGGTTATTGATATTTCTCCCGGCAATCTTGATTCCAGCTTGTGCTTCTTCCAGCCCAGCATTTCTCATGATGTACTCTGCATATAAGTTAAATAAGCAAAGTGACAATATACAGCCTTGACGTACTCCTTTTCCTATTTGGAACCAGTCTGTTGTTCCATGTCCACTTCTAACTGTTGCTTCCTGACCTGCATACAGATTTCTCAAGAGGCAGGTTAGGTGGTCTGCTATTCCCATCTCTTTCAGAATTTTCCACAGTTTACTGTGATCCACACAGTCAAAGGCTTTGGCATAGTCAATAAAGCAGAAATAGATGTTTTTCTGGAACTCTCTTGCTTTTTTGATGATCCAGCGGATGTTGGCAATTTGCCACTTCACTGGATGTCAAAGCCAAGAGGGAAATGGTTTCCTTTTCCTCTAATTAAAATGTAGCAATCAGTTCTGGTTACAAGGTGGTTATATTCTATAAGTCAGCAAATACTGAACCATTGCTCCTAGGGGAAATACAGAGTTAGGTTCCTGCAGGTCTCTGGGTATAACGTTTTTGTCAGACGATCTACACATAACCTTGTTTTATGTGTGCTTCTGTTTAAATATGCCTGAATTAATATATATTGTGGATTCATTAACATTGAACTCATGGCCAGAAGCACTGTAAACCATTCCTGAACAAGGCTTATCTAAGACATGTATTTTCTCTGTCGGGAACATAATAGACTTGTACCTAGAAACACTCTAGAACTACACTTGGGGGCCAATTAAAACAGGGAAATCACCAATGAAAAGGATACTTGTTTACTTTTGACAGCTGAAAAGAAGTCAACCTTTCAGCTTGTTTTAGGAACATACAGATTGGGTGGCTCAAATTTTCTCTACTCTGCACATATCTTGTAATGAACATGAAAGCACAGTAGTATTGATTTTTAGGGTTACAAATAAATTTTAGTAAGTAGTTGAATTCACACACATAGAATCTGTGAATAATGAGATTAATTATACATATTTCTATCCATTTTTTAATCTCACAACTTCATATTTTGGGCTTTACTTTAAATAATAGTTTATATAAATATAGTTGTATAAGTGTTATGCAGTAGTTTTGTTGTTCATTTTCTACAAAGTGCATTTCATTTTTAACTGTTCTTTTTGTTTCACAGTAGAGTTTGCAGTGTGTATTGTTTGTGTGTGCTTTTCGCTGAGATGTCCAAAGCAGCATTTTACTTTTAAAAATACCTTTAAATTTTTTAAATCATCCCCATGACTCACAACCCTGAATGTGATCTTCACAGATTTATCCCTTGACATTATTTGGGTTCTGCTTTGACTCTGTTTGAAATAGTTGGCAAATGGGTGAAATACTAGTAATAAAAAAATCAAACCTGAAAAGAAGAGTTATCTATTCACCTGTGAAGGACATTTGGATTGTTCTCAGTTGGGAAAATTCTGTGTACAGCAGTGGTAAACGTTCATGTACAGGTTTTGTGTGACCATCTGTTATTTTTCTAGGAAAAACACCTAAAAAGTAGGATTGCTGGATTATATAGTTAAATTTTCCTTGGAAGAAAAACTATGACAAACCCAGATTGCATATTAAAAGCAGAGACATCAGTGTGTTGACAAAGGTCCATATAGTCAAAGCTATGGTTTTTCCAGTAGTCATGTATGGATGTGAGAGTTGGGCTATAGAGAAGGCTGAGGTCTGAAGAACTGATGCTTTCAAATTGTGGTGCTGGAGAAGACTCTTGACTTGGACTGCAAGGAGATCAAACCAGTCAATCCTAAAGGAAATCAACCCTGAATATTCATTGGAAGGACTGATGCTGAAGCTGAAGCTCCAGTACTTTGGCCACTGATGTAAAGAGCTGACTCATTGGAAAAGACCCTGATGCTGGGAAAGATTGAAGGCAGGAGGAGAGTGACAGAGGATGAGATGGTTGGATGGCATCATCGACTCAATGGACATGAGTTTGAGCAAGCTCTGGCATATGGTGAAGGACAGGGAAGCCTGGTGTGCTGCAGTCCATGGGGTTGCAAAGAGTGGAACACAACTTAGAGACTGAACAACAAAATAGTTAATCTGTATTTTATACTATTTTGTTGTTCAGTCTCTGTTGTGTTCCACTCTTTGCAACCCCATGGACTGCAGCACACCAGGCCTCCCTGTCCTTCACATGCCAGAGTGCACCAGAACTGTATGTGGAGAAGGCAATGGCACCCCACGCCAGCACTCTTGCCTGGAGAATCCCATGGATGGAGGAGCCTGGGTGGGCTGTGGTCCATGAGGTCGTCAAGAGTTGGACACAACTGAGTGACTTCACTTTGACTTTTCAGTTTCATGCATTGGAGGAAGAAATGGCAACCCATTCCAGTGCTCTTGCCTGGAGAATCCCAGGGATGGGGGAGCCTGGTGGGCTGCCATCTATGGGGTCACACAGAGTAGAACACGACTGAAGCGACTTAGCAGCAGCAGCAGCAGCAGCAGCACTGTATGAGTTTTCTAGTTGCTTTGTATCTTCACCAATACTTGGCTATTGACATTGTTTTTTCGTTTTGTTTGTTTGATATTCAAATGGGTATGTAGTGGTTTACTTTGCATTTTCTTGACTAATGTTGACTGTTAACTAAAAGATATTGAACATGTTTTCATGTGCTTACTTGCCATCTCAGTAACCTCTCTGTTGAAGTGTCTGTTCAAGTCTACTGCCTAATTTTTATTGGGTTCTTTGTTTTTGTAACTCAAGTTTTCATGGCCTTTTTATTTTAGCATCATTCTTGAAGGATGTTTTCCTGAAGGGTTATAGAATTTCAGGTTTATATTTCTTTTCTTTCAGCCATTTAAAAATGTCTTTCCTCTGCTTTCTGTCCTTGATGGTTTTTGATGAAAAATCTGCAGTCGTTGGAAATGTAGTTTTCCTGCAAACAGTATGGTATTTTTCTTGGATTGCTTTCAAGATGTTTTTCTTTGTTTTTAGTTTTCAGTATGTCAATGCAGGAGACACGGGTTTGATCCCTGGGTCGAGCAAGGCCCCTGCAGAATGAAATGGCAACCCACTCCAGTATTCTTGCCTAGGAAATCCTATGTACAGAGGAGTCTGGGGGGCTGTAGTCCATGGGGTCACATAAAAGTTAGACACACAACAACAAATGCTGATTATGATGCTTCTAGACATGGATTTATTTGGGCTAACCCTATTTGGGATTTGCTGACCTTGAATCTGTAGGTTTATGTCCTTCACAAAACGTGGGACATTTTCAGTTACTTCAGATTTCCCCCTGCTTCACATTCCTTACTGTCTTATACTGGGATACCTACCAATGACATGCATATTAAAGCTCTTGTTATTGCCCAGTGTATCCCTGAGGCTCTGAATATCTTTGGTTTTCTCTTATCTTTCTCTCCGTTGTTCGAATGGGTAATTTCTTTTGGTCTGTCTTTAAATTTACTGATTCTTTTCTCTGTGATCAAAGTTCTGCTATTGAACAGCCCCTTCCTAGATATTTCAGTATAATTATTTTATATTTAATTTTTTAATTTGGTTTTTCTCTATATTTTTTATTTCTTTGCTGGGGATGTCATCTTTTTTGCAAGACTATTTGCCTATCTCACAACATGAATATAATAGTTGTCTGATCATGTTAACTTCTGTGTCATTTTAGAGTTGGCATGTGAGATTTTTTTTTAGTTCTTCAGAGGTTAAGTTATTTTGCTTATATACCAAATGCTTTGATATTGTTCATTGCATCTTTTTTACAATTTAAGAAGAATAAATTTGTTTATTTTAATAAACTAATTCACCTGATTAGGTGTAGGCTGTAAGTCTCAGCCCATATTTTGTGGACTTTGGTTCCAAAGTTGGTTAAGTTTTCGGAGTTTTTGTAGTTGTACTGGGACCTTGCCTTTGTATGCACCACCCAATGGCCAGTTTGAGAACCAGATCTGTTCTGAGAACCAGTCTGTTCTGTAGTTTAGCTCTCAAAGCCTTGGTATGCTATTTAAGATCAGATCCAAACACCTCTTTATGGGATCTCTCGTGAGCTCCCTCCTACATCTTTTTAAAAATTCCCCAACACTTTCCAGCTCTCTGGCTGCCCTCTTCCCTTCTCATCCACTAGCCAAAACTAGGGCTTTAGTTTCTCTGCTCTGCCATGCATATCCTATAATTATGTCTTTAATGAGGCATCAAGTAGTGAAAGGCCAGAGAGAAAGAGAGAGAGAGAGAAAAAAAAAGGTTTGGAATTCATCCTGAACTCTGGGAACCACAGGCCCTATGATCAGGGCTCTCTTCCTCACAGTTTTATATGCCTGCCCAGAAGCCACTGCAGTCACTCTCCCTGGCACTGTTGGTTTGCCTGAGGTGTCGACTGAAAAAGAATGGAAAGAGGATTTTTTAAATGGGTTTTTTCTACTCTTTCTGACCCTTGGGAGTTCTCTTTCTTGCTTCTCTGACTGGAATAGGACTTTTCTTGGAGAGCTTCTTTCTGCACCGTTGTTTCCTCATTTTGAGCTGCCTTTGAATCCAAGGTGGGTGATAGCAGATGGGAAGAATACAGAACACAAGAGGAAGCCCATTGCTGCTTTGGTACTACTTTGAATTCTTGTCTCTTTCCTCAGTTCATCTACTGTGTTTACTGTTCAGAGATCTGTTCCACGAAGTTTCCAGATGTGATGGTTTTCAATGGAAAGACTGGATACTTGCTCTATCTTGCCTAGAAATGGAACCCTTCCTCTTTTGAAAAGATCAAAAGTATATCGTTATGTTTTTGTGGTGGTAGATACTGAGGGCTAGACATTTTTCTCTTTCTTGGTTTTCATTTTGATGTGTGGCACGTTAACACACATGTGACAACATAGAAAGACTACCTGATATAGGAAGGGGAAAGACATAGACTATGAAATTCATTGTTTAGAAAAGCACGCGTGAAATATTTGCATAGGTTTTTCTAAGGTATATTCTTGCCTTTCAGCTCTGTCCTTACCACTTGCTCATGTCAGCCTGTCTTATCCCTCTTCTCAGTGTGCTTTCTTTTCTGGGCACTCTGTGTGTGAGCTGGCAGTTCACGACGATGAAGCCATCAGTGTTTTCTGGCAGCGCTTTTCCAACTTTGCTTCACCAGTACCTGAGGAGTCAGAAGAGAGGACTATCCAAGGGATTGGGGCTATAGATGGACTGTAGATGGGTATTTATTTGTGTTTCTTAAAAATTGTGTGAACTCTTTTATTTTCTTCTGTAATTTTTCTATAAAAATAATTCTCCATTGATTATTTTTTTAAAAAAGTACCACAGTGGTGCAGGAAGTTCTGCATGTGTCAGAACAGTGGTTGTATGGGAGTGGCTGTAGTTTATTAATTAAAAAGTTTCTCTCCCAGAAAGTTCAAATAGATTGGACGTTTCAGGAGACATGTTATGTTATCATATAGTTTTGACCTCCATGGTATAATGCCATGGACTCACATTTGAATTATACTTTGATGAGAAAAGCAAGAATTATCGAACTATCAGCTGTTAGATCAGAAAGATCAGAGAATGAACAACTAATGGTGGGATTTCATCTGCTCAAGGATGCCGTGTATAGAACGCCTGTATCCTGAGGTATAGCACTTCTGGCAGTAATTTCTTATAGACTGCTTTCTGGAGGGAGTGGATTCCTGTTAGTCTGGTATGGTTTAGGTGTAGCTGCATTATGGTAGGTGAGATACCAAGTGCTTTTTTCAATAGTTAGTGAATCCTATAATTCCCATATGTTGGCTTCAGTGTTTTTCCTAATTCCCTTGTTCACCATCATTTTTTTCCATTTTGCCCCTGGTTTCAAACTCTCCCCAGGATCATCTGTATGTATGAAGGCACAGGTGCTCAGTGTTCTGGAGTAGAGGAGGGTTGGTGGGGCAGGGGCACAGAACTTACTCTGAAGCCAGATGATTCCTTGGAGAATGTTTAGAAAATTCCCTGGTGTTGTTTTTGGCATGTCTTTACACTCCTCCTATGCCACACCCGTAGAGTGATGGCACAGGGTATGGACAGTTCAGAACCATTACTCTAGGGGACTTCAGACTTCTTTCATTGTTTACTTCCAAAGTTTACAAGGGAAACTCCAGATGATGGCACACAGACTCTATAATCTGACATGAACTTCAGCGTTAGGAATTCCTCCAGCGCTAGGAAACGACACCTACTTAGTTATTTAACTCCTGGTTGTCGTTTCATCTTTAACTGCTCATCAGATTTCTAGTTTCTTTTCAAAATATGATTTTCCCATAAACTGTTACTTTAACAAGTTTGATATAATTAATTTAAAATTAATTTAGGGCTAAGAAATAGCTGATATGGTATGAAACAATCATGATTGAGAGCAGATTTCTTTTAGAAATTGATATTGAATGTACCAAAAGCAACGTTGAAGAGAAAAACACTTCACAGCTGCAGATTTGGTTAGAACATTATGTTTAGGCCATTTGGGCCTTTGACTCTGGGTTACACACTGAATAATGGTGTTTTCTAAAATAGCCTTCAATCTCTTGCATGTGCTTTCAGCATACAATAAGACAGACTAGTGAAAAAATATAAGTATAGCTTTCTGGAGAGATAGGAATGATTACTCCCAGCTGAGCAGGTAAAACATTGCTACATGAAGAATGTGTTCTTTGTCGATTCTCAAGGTTTTATTTATTTTTATTTTTAATACAAAATGTCAGCATATAGAAGCAAAAGAATCTCCACTTGAAAATCTCAGAAAATTAAAGAAGCACAGCAAATTGTATTGCAGGTAGAAATCCATTTTTAGCCAGCAAACAAATAAGCATGGGCTGAGAAGCTTGCTGATGGCTCCCTTTGTTTCTCTTTGATTTAAAGCCTCATGCCTGTAATCTAATTAACATCGAACTGAGTTGCAAGTACAGTGGCCTGTTTGGTTCAATAATAATACATTTATATGAAAGGTTAATGAAATGAATTTTCCCTCCATCCAATTCATTAAAAATTGTTCCACAATCAACGATTGCTAATGGAATAGAGATTAAATATTCATGTTCATAAATTTTCTGTGTCATTTCTGATTTTCCCTCATTTCTGCCTCCATAGGTTGAATTTTGCCAGTATAAGAATTCCCAAACAAAAAGCTTGATTTAGAGGTTAATTGCACACTATTAATTCTTTTATCAAAGAGGTAGTGTGGAATAGTAGAAAGAGTTTTTGGCAGCAGGGTGAGTTTCATAACCACCTCTTTTGTGCAGTAGTTGTTGTAAGAACTTCTTGCAGAATATTGTGAGTGTGAGTGAAGAGCTATGGAAAACAATCAGCACTGTGTGGGGCACAGAATAGTGGTTCAATAAATGATAACGAGAAGGGATTTTGGGAAATAAAGCATCTCTGCACCAACAGTTATGGTTTTATAGTGGCGAGACTGATACGGTAAGGCTGGGTGCTTGTTAATTCTAAGGTAGGTGTTCAGGCTTGGACCTCAGAACATCTTGTTGTAATTCTCATCATCAGTATATCAGGATAGAGTCTCTGATAGAAAAGACTTTTTCATATTTCTACAGATAGATTTTTGTGTGTCATCTATTTTTTTGCCACCTCTTTCTTCTTTTCCACCTAGGCTAAGGGACTTGATTTAAACTGCATATGATGTTTTTCCCAGGTAACAAATTTACTAGATAATTGAAGCCTACCCAATCAAGTGCCAAAAGTGTAAAGATTTTTAAAAGCAGTTTTGATTTAAAAATTTCCGTTAAACAGTATACCTATTTATAGGCTTCTGAAGTGGAAGATGCCAAACATAAATTAACTATTTTGTTAATGACCAAAGGTGATCATTGAGATCATCAGTTTTTGTTTTGTGCTTGCTTTTTGGCTGTTCCTCACCCACTTTACCACAAGTAATTTCTATTCTGTGACCTGGTAAAGCAGATGAGCCACCTGATTAAATAGCAAATGCCAAGTTGAGACTCAGTAGTGAGAAATTCACTCCTCTTCAGTTTTTAAAAATGTACCCACTCTTTGTTTCATATACCATATGTGATATCAATTAGCATTCTTTGTTGAGGTCATCATTATCATCCTCTCTGTAAGTGGACGGAGAAGGCGATGGCACTCCACTCCAGTACTGTTGCCTGGAAAATCCCATGGACAGAGGAGCCTGGTAGGCTGTGGTCCATGGGGTTGTGAAGAGTCAGACACGACTGAGCGACTTCCCTTTCACTTTTCACTTTTATGCATTGGAGAAGGAAATGGCAACCCAGTCCAGTGTTCTTGCCTGGAGAATCCCAGGGACGGGGGAGCCTGCTGGGCTGCCATCTATGGGGTCACACAGAGTCGGACACGACTGAAGTGACTTAGCAGCTGTAAGTGGAAATGGAACATGAAGTTGGGAGAAGTGCCTTGGCTAAAGGCACACAGCTGAAAAGCAACTGGGATAGGATTCTAGTGTCAGCCTAATGAGTTTTTTCTGCAGCAGCTGCCCTGGAAGTAAATCATGTAGCTTCAGTTCCCAGCTTTTGTAGTAGTTATTTTTATTTGTTGAGTGTATACCCTTTCACTTTGTGTTTGGAGGTTTGTTGTTAAAGGAAGACCCAAACTCTAGAGCTGTACTGTCTTAATACAGTAGCTACTAGCCAGTTGTGACTGTTTAAACTTTTTTTTTTAAAATTTTACTTTACAATTCTGTATTGGTTTTGCCATACATTAAAGTAATTAAAATGAAAGGAGATTTAACATTTAGTTTCTTAGTCACATGGTCCACATTTCACATGGTCAGTGGCCACAGGTGGCTGGCCAGAGGGTACTGTTATTAGACAGTATAGAGAACAGTTTCATCATTGTAGAAAGTTCTGTTAATTTCTCCCTTGTCCTAAATGAGCATACATAACAAAATATGTTACAAAAATACTTTGTGCTTATGTATCCATCCGGGTCCCTATTTGATGAGAGACTGTGGAAACTTGTTGAGGACATGGGACCTACCCCTTCATTTTTATGTGTCATATTTTAATGTGACATATAATTTATAATGCGTAATAAATTTTATAGTGGGCATTATGTATATATTTACATTTTTCTTGTATGATGGATATGTTTTAAGGAGTACAGTCTTTTATTTTCTCATATAATGCCTTCCTTAAAAAGTATATGAAAGTCAAATATGTGAGATGTCAAATACACAAATATTAATCAAGAGATTGACAAATTCAGTGAGTAAGGAGTGTTAATTCCTAGAGAACTGAAAAATAAAATCTCAAATCATGGCTTTCCTTTTAAGATTCATTAAAAAATATATATTCTCTAATTTTATCCTTTTCCATCAAGACTGAGCATAGTTCTGTGTGATGTTAAAACTTTTCTGCTTTTCGCACCTTGTAATCATTTTCACTTTTGACCCAATCATGGTTAAATTATAGTTTAATGCTGGTGCTTTTAAAAACTAGAATCAGTATTTCTAGTTTTGCAGTCTCTCCTCATTTTTAAATGAAATAGCAAGGGAAGTCAGTGAAATAGTTCTGTGATTTACCAGTATTGTTGACAAGATGGTGATGTTATGGTAGCAGGTGGTATGATGGGCTAGCAAGTGTACTACCATGTTATAGAGATATTTATTCTTCAGAAGATGTTTTAAAAAAAATTCAAATTCAAACAGTGAAAAACAGGTTAGGAACATTAAAGTACACCATTTAAAAGTATGCATTAAATTGAAGGCAGAGTGTTGGGGAGCACTTGTACTAAGTAATAGATTATATTGTACATGTAAGCAAACACTTAATTTTGTGTATCATTACAATTATATACATTTATTTTTTTGTTGTGAATATACATATGTACCTATGAGCATGATTTATCTTAGTACTCATTGGAGCCATGGAAGAGGAGGAAGTTTAGGTTATTATTGAGTTCAGTGATGTTTTAGAATTGTGAATAGAATGTTGAAAGAAAAGATTTAAAGGTCCTTCATTGCTTCCAGGGGTACTTGAAGGGTGAATAGCTTACTGTTTCACATGTTTAGTCTTTGAGTGTTTTTAGTTTAACCCTATCTTAGTCTGTTTGGATTGAAATAACAAAATACTGTAGACTGGGTGGCTTAACTCACATTTACTTTTCACAGTTCTGGAGGCTGGAAAGTCCAGGATCAAGGTAATGGCATATTTGGTATCTGGTAAGGGCTGATTTCCTGGCTGTCTTCTTGCTGTGCCTGGTCTCACGTGGTAGAAGGGAAGAGTGAGCACTCTGGAGTCACTTTTATAAGGACACTAATCCCACCCTTGAGTGGTGCACTCTCATTGCCTAATCACCTCCCTAAAGCCCCACCTCCAAATACCATCCCACTGGTGATTAGGTTTCAGCTTATTAATTTTGGAGTGACACACACATTCAGTCTAACAAACTCTCTGAGATGAGAAGAATGTATACTCACTAAGGACAAAATACTAACAATTTTAACCAAAGGATGTAAGCACTTTGGTCCTTAGTTACATGTTTATTACTGCTAAAATGTTACAAACCCTTCCTATTATAAACAGTTATTGTAGGTAGCCATGATTTTTGTTTTCTGAATGTTGAGCTTTAAGCCAGCTTTTCACTCTCCTCTTTCACTTTCATCAAGAGGCTTTTTAGTTCCTCTTCACTTTCTGCCATAAGGGTGGTGTCATCTGCATATCTGAGGTTATTGATATTTCTCCCGGCAATCTGGATTCCAGCTTGTGCTTCTTCCAGCCCAGCGTTTCTCATGAGGTACTCTGCATAGAAGTTAAATAAGCAGGGTGACAATATACAGCCTTGACGTACTCTTTTTCCTATTTGGAACCAGTCTGTTGTTCCATGTCCAGTTCTAACTGTTGCTTCTTGACCTGAATATAGGTTTCTCAAGAGGCAGGTCAGGTGGTCTGCTATTCCCATCTCTTTCAGAAGTTTCCACAGTTTATTGTGGTCCACACAGTCAAAGGCTTTGGCATAGTCAATAAAGCAGAAATAGATGTTTCTCTGGAACTCTTGCTTTTTCCATGATCCGGCAGATGTTGGCAGTTTGATCTCTGGTTCCTCTGCCTTTTCTAAAACCAGCTTGAACATCTGGAAGTTCACGGTTCACGTATTGCTGAAGTCTGGCTTGGAGAATTTTGAGCATTACTTTACTAGCATGTGAGATGAGTACAATTGTGCAGTAGTCTGAGCATTCTTTGGCATTGCCTTTCTTAGGGATTGGAATGAAAACTGACCTTTTCCAGTCCTGTGGCCACTGCTGAGTTTTCCAAATTTGCTTGCATATTGAGTGCAACACTTTCACAGCATCATCTTCCAGGATTTGAAATAGCTCAGCAGGAATTCCATGACCTCCACTAGCTTTGTTCATAGTGATGCTTTCTAAGGCCCACATGACTTCACATTCCAGGATGTCTGGCTCTAGGTGAGTGATCACACCATCGTGATTATCTAGGTCGTGAAGATCTTTTTTGTACAGTTATTCTGTGTATTCTTGCCACCTCTTCTTGGGAAATAGATGGGGAAACAGTGAAAACAGTGTCAGACTTTATATTTTGGGGCTCCAAAATGACTGCAGATGGTGATTGCAGCCATGAAATTAAAAGACGCTTACTCCTTGGAAGAAAAGTTATGACCAACCTAGACAGCATATTCAAAAGCAGAGACATTACTTTGCCAACAAAGGTCCGTTTAGTCAAGGCTATGGTTTTTCCTGGGGTCATGTATGGATGCAAGAGTTGGACTGTGAAGAAAGCTGAGCACCGAGAATTGATGCTTTTGAATTGTGGTGTTGGAGAAGACTCTTGAGAGTCCCTTGGACTGCAAGGACATCCAACCAGTCCAGCCTAAAGGAGATCAGCCCTGGGTGTTCTTTGGAAGGAATGATGCTAAAGCTGAAACTCCAATACTTTGGCCACCTCATGCAAAGAGTTGACTCATTGGAAAAGACTCTGATGCTGGGAGGGATTGGGGGCAGGAGGAAAAGGGGATGACAGAGGATGAGATGGCTGGATGGCACCACCGACTCGATGGATGTGAGTTTGAGTGAACTCCGGGAGATGGTGATAGACAGGGAGGCCTGGCGTGCTGCAATTCACAGGGTCACAAAGAGTTGGACGCAACTGAACTGAACTGATTATAGGTAGCAGTCAAGAAATTTTATATTCTTTCCTTCTAAACCATGAGCACCTTGAGTCCAAGTCCTATCTTTATTTCTTTTTATTTGTGATACACATCACAGTACCTGGTTCTGTGGATTTTTAGAGAATGTTAATTGAAGTAGTATGGAAGGAATGAAAACATACTTGTAACCTACTTGTATTTCTATTATTTGTGAGATTACTTGTAGCATGTGTGGAATAATCACTGAAGATTCTTTGTGGTAAACAACAACAAATATATAAACAACTCTACAACACTTTAAAATCTAGCTATTCCCCTTGTAGTCCAGTGTATTAACTAGCTCCTTGCAAGTCTTTCTTCTTGGCTAAAGCTTCATGTTCTCAGGGCATAGGGGCTCTCAAAGTCAGTCCATATTGCCTTTCCTTCTCTGTTGCATAACAGTGACCAGAATGTGGATATATACATGAGAAGTGCAGAAACAGGGAGTATATTATCCGAGGTTGGCTGGGCTCAATCCTAAGTGACCCAGATTTGTTCCTTTCCCAGATGCTGCTGCTTCCTATGAAGCCTATGATAGTAAGAGAAAAATTAGGTCACATCAGTTTTCTTTAAGCTTAGTAAACAGCAGTAAAACTCAGCACTTCTTGATCTTTCCTTGGGAGAGACTGACAGAAAATCCTATGGGGGGCCCAGGGAATGTCGGTTGCTACATCTCCCAAGACCTGTTAGTACTAATTTCTTTTAGTCGGTGGTTCAGATTTTGTCTGGGAGCCTTAGACCAGTGAGTTTCCCAGTTGCTAATAGTCTTACATGGAGCAAGAGGGAGGAGTGAATAAAGCAGTGACAGGAATTGAATGCTTTATATTGAATAATGAAATGTTTGAAATATTTATTGGGCTCTCCTTATGTTCTGTTAGTCTGTAATTATGTGTTCTTGTTTTCCTCATTAATTAATAACCAAAATAGCTTACTTTATTAAGTATTTAGTCTGTGTGAGGCACTGTGCTGACAACTCTAAGCTTTTAATAGAAATATTGTGACATTGGGTTGAGGATTCTGGAAGGACATTAGGAAGGATCAAGGGAGATCTTTGAGCCTTCTCAAAATCTTTGAAGGAAGGGAAGCCGAGACTCTGGGCAGCATGATCCAGTGAAACCTTTCCTCATCTAATTTCTGAGTGTCCTAAGAAAGCAAAACATGTATGTGCTGTGCTGTGCTTAGCGGCCTGGTCGTGTCCGACTCTTTGCGACCCAACCCCATGGACTGTGGCCCACCAGGCTCCTCTGTCCATGGGAATTCTCCAGGCAAGAATACTGGGGTGGATTGCAATGTATTCCTCCAGAGGATCTTCCCAACCCAGGGATCCAACCCAGGTCTCCTGCATTGCAGGAGTTCTTTACCGTCTGAGCCACCAGGGAAGCCCAAGAGAACTGGAGTGGGTAGCCTATCCGTTCTCCGGGGGCCTTCCAGAGCCAGGAATTGAATCAGGGTCTGTTGCGTTGCAGGTGGATTCTTTACCAGCTGAGCTCCCAGGGAAACAACTTCTTTGTTTATTTGATGTCATAACTTTCCATTAACATTGAACCCACTACGGAGTATATACATCATACTTTTCTGAGACTTCATTTGGGAGATAGGAAAATCAGTTATTTTCTCAGTGAAATAATGAATGATATGCTTTGATTTAAACAGATAAATTATCAGAATTCATTGAGACTAATTAAATTTTTAATGTCTTTTCTCCAGTTTTATTGAGATTTAATTGACTTATAGCAGTCTGTTAATAGTTTAAGGTATATAGCGTAATGACTTGACTTACATATATTGTGAAATGATTATCACAATAGATTTTTGTATTTCTTAAAATATATACCTGAAATCATTAACCACAGACTTATTTGGTCTCTCTTCATAAATAATAGTTTATAAATATTTCATGTATATATTTATATATACATGTGTGCTGTGCTGTGCTAAGTTGCTTCAGTTCTGTGTGACCTCATGGACTGTAGCCTGCCAGGCTCCTCTGTCCATGGGATTCTCCAGGCAAGCACACGGGAGTGGGTTGTGGTGCCCTCCTCCAGGGGATCTTCCTGACCTAGGGATCGAATCCCTATCTCTTTCATCTCCTGCATTGGCAGGCAGGTTCTTTACCACTAGCGCTGCCTAGGAAGCCCATATATATATATATATATATACACATATATAAATTTTTAAATTTAGCTTTAATGTAGCATTTCTAAAATTATATAAACTATAGTTATTTTTAGTTGGAATGTGGTACATGTTGCCTCTTGGATTACAGAAATTACCTAAAATGTTAGATGAAAAAGGTAGTAAAAAATGTGTATCAACACATTAAAGATTAAAAAATGACTGAGTCCCCTGAAAGGAAGTGATCTTATGAATTAGTGATGAAAGTGCATTTGCAGGTTATTGTCTTACTGGAGTCTTGAGTTTTAACAGCTGCTGGTAGTTTAAACTAATAGTAGTCTGAATAGACCATAATAATTTGAGTATTCATTCTGTTTATGGATTGTCTCTTAATAGAAACACTGAATGGTATTGCTTATCTTAAATTACCTCAAAGCATAGTTGTAAAAATGAAATAAGGTAAGTAATTATGTTTTGTAAACATGAAAGGTGCTCTCTCATAGTGTATGTACATAATATAAAATTATAAAATTATGTATTACACTTAAATACTAGTTTTAGAAGTTGTTTCAAACTTCATTTAGAGCCCATAAATACAATTTGTTGCAATTGAAAAAGATACTGGATGAAAAAGTTACATTTGTGTTACAAGCGTAGAGTATTGTAAAAGCATTTAAATAGGCCAAGTCTTTTAGAAGCAGATGTCATATAAGCAATGAATGCATTAATAATGTGTCAGTTTTATGTGCTATTTAATCAGGTTCAAAGTCCTTTGCTGGTTATATACTTGTAACACTTTGATCATTTACTTGATTTTACTCTGTGTTCGAAATAAACTTATAAGTTCTTACGATCATTATGAAGTTTAAATATTTTATTGATTTTCTGGCCCTTTCTGTAATTAGCTGGAAGGAGGAATGTTTTCTTTTATTTATAGTTGATAAGGCCAGTTTTTAAACTAATCCAATTAAACGATGCAAACAACAGCAATCTTATTTTGTTTCTAAGCAAAGCACATGTATTTTAAATAATGGTTTTAAAATACTATGCATGAAACACCACATTAAATGTAGCCATGTTGTGTTACTCATCATTACAGTTATCTTAATACTAATCATATGCTGATATATTCCTTTAATTAATGAGGAGAAAACAAAATAAGTGAAATTGGAGTGTCTCTCATTTGTCTTGCACTGTACCAGATACTTTGGTGAGATGTAAAGAAATCTCCAAGCCCCTGTTCTTGAGGAGCTTATGCTATTAAATTGGGGTAAAAGATTTTCAAAATCATCAAAAAATGGTAAAATATTACATACTATGTGAATAAGTACCAAAGAATGTGATAAAATTAATATGTTCTAGAAGTGAAAAGAATGAAAGTTTTAAATATAATTTTTCTGAAAGAAGTATGCTTACATTTTATGATGTTCAGAGAAGTGAAATTTGATTACAAACTCTTCACTAGGTTTCTGAACTGAGATCACGTCAATCTTAGTTCTGCCGACCTGTTGTTCTAGTTAAGAATCCTCCTCAGCCTGGTGGAGTCTAGTGTATAAGTAATACATGCATTATCTTTTGTTTATTTCCAGGCATACTTCCGACAGGGTGTTGCCCTCCAGTACCTCGGACGTCATGCCGATGCCCTGGCAGCCTTTGCATCTGGGTTGGCTCAGGACCCCAAGAGTCTCCAGCTTCTGGTGGGGATGGTAGAAGCAGCCATGAAATCTCCCATGAGAGGTAAATATGATAAAAGTATTTGTTCCAACACTAATTTAAGTCAGAACATTTCTAATCTTTGAAGATTTTTGACTCAGGCATTGAGAATTGATAGGTTATCATATTAGCTAAGGTTGGATATTTTAGACAGAGGAAAATTGGAAATCACTATCAATAGCTGACATTAATGAGGCACAGTGGGATGGTGGTAAGGCCACTTGTCCAGAACTTTGTGGACCTAGATTATATTTTGAATTTTTCATTAACTAACTACACAACTTCTCTGGATTTTAGGGTTATGTAAAGAATCCTTATGTTTTTTGTAGTTGTCAGATTCTGTACCTCTAAAACAAAACACCTCTAGTAGTAAATTGATCTGCTCAGCTGGACCAGTACGCCATCTAGAAATAAACAAATGAGAGAAGACATTAGACATTTCTTAAGAGGAAATATGGATCTAACTGTAGGCTATGTCTAACATTTTTCAGAAGAAGATTAAAAGATTATGTTGAATTAAAAAGACAGAGAAAAATAAGTAGATATGTGGTTTTTACCTGTATTACTTCTGTGTTATACCAATTGGTGTTCTGGAACAATAGATTGAAAATAGTACTGTGAAGGCTGGAGGTGTTCTAAGGCTCAGATCAGATTGACTTCTGTTTGAGGAACATAGATTTTTGTGGAAAGAATTCTTGGGAGGATTGGGCTAAAAGGGTATACCAGTGTATATCTTTGTGGAATGATGGAGACACTAAGGCAGGTTGATGCTGATGATGTCCCATACTAACTACATGATGTCAAGCAGAGCTCTGTTTTCGTCTCTGACATGGTGTGTTTTTGAGTGAACCTAAAAACATGGATGGCAGTATCGTTAGGTAATTTATTTAGTTTTGAAAATATTTGCAGCATTAGATAATTTTAATATACTGGCTAGTTTGATACTTGGCTCAAAATATTTATGTGCTAAGTAAAAGTTTGATGAACTAAATGGTACTCATATGGTTTCTGAGCAATTCATAGCTATAAAAAATACTTTCCTGAAAGCGAAGATTTCATGTTTTAGAAAAAAAGTGGTAAGGAAACCTCTCTTCTTGCGATTTTATAACCCCATACAAAGCTGAGTCTTTGCTGCAGGAACCTAATGGCTTCTCCCACTGGGGGACCTGCTGTTAATAAACTCTGACTTAGAGCAGACGCACTTTGGAGTGCCAGGAGTGGGAAGGAAGGGAGGGGAGATGGACAGCAACAACAAAAATCAATCTCTCTTTCCTTTCTGTTTTTCTAGTATTTTCTCATTCTCTCCCTGTATCCCTCTGCAAGTAATTTACATAGATCATTTTTTATTTAGTTCATGATATCCCTTTATTCTGAAGTATTTCTGGGGATGCCTTTAGAACACTGGAGTGAATGTGTTGAGGTCAGCAGAATCATACTTACCAGTTTGCCTTTGAAGCAACTTATTTAGATAAATGTAAACAAATCTCTGCACTGCAAGAAATAGCTCAGTGCTGCTGTCCCCCTTAGGGTTTTCTGTGCCATGTTCTTTCCCATCTTACAGAGTGACTAAGGGCGACCCTGGAGAAAGCTGCATCTTACAGGTGCCTGGAGCACTTTAGTATTTTCTTCTTTATCTTTAAAATGACTTACGTCATTTATTTTTGGCATTGCCTTTACCACTGTATCTATTCCAGGTGGGCTTTTCTTATCAACATTGTATAGAAAGACTTGCTTTACACAGTATTGTTCTGTTTATCATTGTACATCTTAATGACCTCTCTTTTTGTCATACGATTACAATTCACAAATCTGTCATTATTTGCTGCCCATTTTTTGCCCACTGTTTATTTTAATCTCCTTCAGTGTTCTCAGTTTCTGCCATTGTTGAGTAGCTGTGTGGTCCAGGATGCTTTATGTGTAGGTCTGATCTGTGTGTCCATTGTTTTTATTTTGAAATGCAAAATGAATCTGAAATGCAACATGGAGACTCCCTTGTCCAAGTGCTTCTGTAAGCAAACAAAGCTCCCCCTTTGTGCATAGCATTCTTGTCATTTGGCCTTTGGGGGAAGTTTCAAGTTTGTTGTTGTTTTTAAGGATAGGGATGATATACCCTTGTTCCCAAATAACTACGTTCTATTAATCCACATTGAAACTTCCTTGATTTTTTAAAATGTTGTTCCCTATTTTGATAATTGCACTGTCTTTTTTACTTTATTTTTATGGTTTCATTCATGCTCACCAACCAGATATCAGATTATCTATTTTTCTTGTAAATATATTTACATCACTGTGTACGTAATGTATTTCCCTTAAATCATTTATGAAAATACACAAATATAAGTATTAATATAAAGTGAGACTTTTTCATGACTCTCAGATTGTCCTTTTACTATTTTCCATTTTTCTTTTTTAGATCGTCTTGCAGCAATTTCAGTTCATTATATCTTATAAATGTTTGTGCAGATTTGGATGGTGTCGCATAGTCCTGCTGCCAACCACAGATTTAATAATACAATTACAAAGGGAGATGGAGTTTACCTTTATTTGTTCCTCTAAAGACGGCAGGGCTGCTTCTTGCTGAGGGTTCTCTTGTGTATATTTTCTCCCCTCTTGTTAATTCGGTAATCTAAAGACTATTACATTTATGGGCTATCACCAGTTGTGGTGTTTCTTTCAGCTTCAGAGGATCCAGGAAGCTGATTTTTATGATGTACTGGTGGAAAATGGCTTGAATGTGTATAAGCTTTTCTCTCATAGTCAAATTTGGGCTCACCTTTTATTTACCTGATTGTCCACCCTTGATAACTCTTTTTGTCTGATTTTCTTTTATAAGGCAGTCACTTTTCACAGATGCCCTGTTTCTGAAATGTTGAAAACAAAGCAGAACTGACTTTTCCTGAAAAGACTGGGACTCTGATCCCAGCACTGCCATCTGTTCTCCTATTGACTGGGCAAGGTTCTTCCTTTCTCTGCCCCTTGGTTCGTATCTGTAAAAGGGGCATGAGAACAAGTAGCTTTGTACTGTTGTTTTGAGAATCAAGCCCTGGCACTTAAGGCAGGCCCCTTTAGGACACCTACCCTCCAGTGTGGTGCGTCTCCTCCTGGAGAGAGAAGTTGCGGTGGCAAGAATCTTGCTCTTGTCTTTGCGCTGTGGCTGTGGAACAAACACTGCACAGCACACACGATCCTCTTGCTAAGCACTCGGTTCCTGGAAAAACTGCCTTTTGCCTCAGTGTTAGTGTATTTTTATCTAAAAGGTCTGGGAAAGCCTAAAGTGATCCTTGATTCTTCTGCTTTGTCCTCTGTGAAGCAGTAGAACCCAGTGTCCTGGCTACGTTAAAGAAGTGTGCCAGGACTTAACAGTCTTTAAGATGAATTTTCCTTACTCCACTTTCCACTCACTCTGACTATCATGTCTTCTGCCTTATTTCTTTAGAAGGTCTTTGAATCCTTTTGGAATGAAGTAGGATATAAATAAATTCATAAATGAACCCAGAAAAATATGAAGTGACTTAGAGAGCTAAACGTGTCAGTTTTTCTTTTTCTTTTTTTGAACAGGGTTAAGTTTTCTTTTTAGTATGAACCAAAGCTCTCTCTCTTTTTTTTTCAATTGTGGTAAAATGTGCATAACATCAAATTGACCATTTTTAGTTGTGCAGTTGTGTGGTGTTAAGTATACTCACAAGGTTGTGCAGCCAGCCCTTCATCTGTCTCCAGATTTTCATCCTCTCAGATTGACACTTTGTACCTGTTTAAACAATAACTCCTCCTCCCTCCTCACCCTACCCCAGCTCCTGGTGACTCCCAAGGTGCCTCCCGTAAGTGGAATCCACAGTATTTGTCCTTTTTGTGACATGCCCGGTGATCTTTAACTTAGTTTCCTCTATAAGGAATTTGCTTAAGAAAAGGTAGAAATTAAAATTAAGTTAATATTATGAACCTTACCTCTAAACTTTGTTTACAGGCAGTACTTCACTCTCATTACACCCTGCTTGCCTTATGTTTTAGCAGTTGCTGTTCTCTCTGGATCCCTGTTCTGGAGATTCATTCCAAGATTGTTCTTCCTGGTCTTTTGAATTTGCAGTTCAGTGTTATATTGTATCCAATAGTAACTGGTAGTGATATCACCAGGTTTTTAGGAAAGTTGAAGCCTTCTTAGTCATTTATGGTAATGAAATGTTATAAAGATAAAATGGAAGGCTCCAGAATGTCTTCTTAGTACCTGGGATAGATTGAAGTCTGCACAATTTCAGTTACCTTAAGAATGATTCATAGGAGACAGTCAGTAGAATATCATCACTTTGGAATAAGGCATTGTACCTGTTAACACATTTATTCCTCAATTCTGTAGACTTTTAAAATTCTAAATATGTCTTAAATTTATCTCTTATTTTCCATCTGCTTTGTCATTGCAAATATAGGACTCTTCCTCCAACTGACTTTCCAGGCTTCTTTCCAGTCCCTGCTTTTACTTTCCTTCCAGAATGAATTTTCTACAATGTAAATGTGATCTGTCATTCTCTTATTCATAATTCTACATTTTCCCTTTTGCCTGTAGGATAAAGGCTAACTGCTTTAGTATAAAAGATCTTATCTCTTTTAGTCTCATCACTAAGATACTCCCAGCTAAAACTACCTGCAATTCCTGGGAAACACTGGTTTCTCATAGCTCCAGTTTCTGTTCAGATATCACTACCTCCAGAAAGCATTCTCAGACCTACCTGGGACCTGCCTACCTTCTCCTCAGGGGTCCCATAGCATATCCTACCAGTTCTGAGAAATCTGGATTGAAAGTTGTATCATTATTTTACATATTATTAAGAAAATCAACTCCAGATGGCTCAGACAGTAAAGTATCCACTTTCAGTGTGGGAGACCTGGGTTCGATCCCTTCGTCAGGAAGATCCCCTGGAGAAGGGCATGGCAACCCACTCCAGTATTATTGCCTGGAGAATCCCGTGAACAGAGGAGCCTGGTGGACTGTAGTCCATGTGATCGCAGAGTCAGACACGGCTGAGCGACTAACACTTCACTTTTAGACATAGAATTGGACTTCCCTGGTGGCTCAAATAGTAAAGAATCTGCCTGCAATGCAGGAGACCTGGGTTCGATCCCTGGGTTGGGAAGATCCCCTGGAGGCAGGCATGGCAACCCACTCTATTATTCTTGCCTGGAGAATCCCCATGGACAGAGGAACCTGGTGGGCTACAGTTCATGGGGTCACAAAGAGTCGAACAGACTGACCAACTAAGCACAGCACAGATATAGAAATAACCAACCGTTGTAAGGTGCCATTGAGTTCATGGATTGTTGCTGTTGTGTGCTCGTTTCAATCGTGTCTGACTCTTCGTGACCCTGTGAACTGTAGCCTGCCAGGCTCCTCTGTCCATGGGATTTCCCAGGCGAGAATATTGGAGTAGATTACTATTTCCTTCTCCAGGGGATCTTCTCTACCCAGGGACTGAACCCACATCTCCTGCATTGGCAGGCAGATTCTATACCGTTGAGCCACTAAGGAAGTGCGAGTTCATGGATAATAAACCTCAAATTCACAGATGTTAATAGGTGAATAAATATGCAGTACTGATGAAATAAATATAGCATATCTTTTAACTGAGTATGATTATTTGCCTGTTACTAGCTTCTATTGAACACTACATTCCTTCAAGTTTTTCAAGTGTGAGGAAATAAGACTTTGTTTATCTTAAATTCTTAAAGCCTTTACATTTTGAAAGCACATAACTAGTGTTCAGTGATTGTTGCAAAGTATTTTTACATTCTTATGAAGTTGTTTTGACATTGGATATTTTATGTATTATGCATAATTTCTGTAAAGAAAAATATCTTTACAGGCTGCCAAATCTCTGTTCCATCTAGCCTGAGAAAATCACAAATTAGTCCTTTTGCTAACAGCCTAAGTTTATTGTAGGATACGAATTAGAATTGTAGAATAGTAGAGTTGGGATGAAACCTTATAAATCACCTAATCCAGCCTATACAGTTTTTTTTTTTTAATCTTTATTGAATTTGTTATATCATTACTTTTGTTTTATGTTTGGTTTTTTTGGCTGCAAGGCATCTGGACTCTTAGCTCCCTGACCAGGGATTGAACCCACATCCCCTTCCCAGTAGCCTCTCAGTACCTTTCTTCTCCACTTAAAATCAGCTCTAATTGATTTCTTGTATGGACAACTAATAATGTTGTGTGGTATGGTATCCGAGAGCCTGAAGTTAAAATCCTGCAGTGGGTTCTTGTCTTGGCTCTGTCCCAAGCTGTCTGCCCTTGCATGAGTTACTTAAATACTCAGATTCTTCGTTTCTAAATTAAAGGGTGGTTTCAAGTTCTTTTCAGCTCTAAAATTGTTATTTTCGCTCCGGCTGATTGGCCAGTGGTGTGCTAATATGCTCGTCACTGGCTGCCGAGTCCGGCGGGCACCACCAAAGTTCTGCTCCCAGTTTTTTGAGTATGGCATTGTTCTTTTCCTGTTCCAGCAATTCCTGGATTCTTTGCCTGTGTTTAACCCTATTGGTTAGCAAGGGTTTACTGGTTTTGTGCATTGCTTGCATCTTGACAGGTGTAAAAATGTTCTTTGTTCTCTGTTTAGTGATCTGATTGAAGGGAAGAAAATGCTCTAGGCACCAGTAGGTTTCGAGGTTTCCGTGGTAATGTTGATTCAGACGAGAGCTCCATAGTGAGTGGAGATTTGAAGTCATAAATTGTAAAAATTACATTTTAATGCAGTACTGTTGGCTGAGAGATTCACAATTTAAAGAGACCAACCTTTTAATAGTTTTTTTTTCCTTTTAACATAGGCACAGTGGAACAACTAATGTGAAACAGTTTTTCAGGGAAGCTAACAACAAAAGTGTTTTAAGTGCTGCCTCACTGGAGGGTTATAGTCTTTAGCTCTGCGATTGTCTTTGGAAAAAAGAGAAGAGGAAGAAGGAGCTTAAAGGTCATCCACCTTAAAACCTAGCTTCAGATGGAAAGAATCTCCTTGTGGCTTCCTGACCCCTAATCTATGTCCTTTCCACCACATGAAAATAAAACAAGCTAAACATTAATTTTGTTTTTCATCTTACCTTAGTAAACTCAGATGATTTCTTTATGGTTTCATTTGTCACCACAATAGAAATTGATAGTACTTTTTTATGTGGTCATGCTAGTCTCAGGAACAGCAGGGTACACTGGGTTGCCCGTGAGGATGATGGCTATTTGTTGAGAGAGCTGCTTTTATATCTTCTAGGGGAAAAGGTGGACAGAGTTTATTAATCAGTCATTCAGATTCAGGTTTAACAAACATTTCATTCATTGAATGCCAGATATGTTAGGAGCTTTCACCTATATAGAAATGGTTTATAATAAAGTATTAAACAGTCCTATAGTGGTCTTCAGATTTAGCTTGGAAAATATTTTAAAAATTAATACATGTGAAACATCTCTCAAAAGATTAAGGGCCAAACTGCAATACTAACTATAAAAATAAAATCAGAAGTTTAGATACAAAGATTAATGTGGGCTGGAGGACCTGGGGATGATACAGGCATACCTCATATTAATGCATTTCACTTTACTGTGCTGCACAGATATTGTTTCTTTTCTTTCTTTTTTTAACAAATGGAAGGTCTGCGTCAACCCGGCCTTGAGTGAGTCTATTGGTGCCATTTTTCTAACAGCATTTGCTCACTTCATGTCTCTGTGTCACACTTTGACAATTCTTGCAATATTTCAAACTTTTTCATTATTTTTCTATTTGTTCTGGTGGTCTGTGATCTGTTAATTTTGATGTTGCTGTTGCATCACTGAAGGCTCAAATGATGGTTAGCATTTTTTAGCAATAAAGTATTTTTAATTAATGGGATTTTTTAGACATAATGCCATTGCGCATCTAATAGACTACAGTATAGTGTAGACATAACTTTGATATGCGTGGAAGCCAAACATTGCATGCGATTTGCTTTATTGTGACATTCGCTCTATCGCAGTGGTCTGGAGGCAGACACAGCATCTCTGAGGTCTGCTTGGATATGGTAGCGGTGGGACTTGAGTGATGTACCCGTGGTACTTTGAGAGGTCAGAAGGTTAGAGAAGAGAGAACTATTCAGGGAAAGTGATGGGTCCTAATCAAAGAAAGACCAGAAGAGAGGAAGAGTGTGGCGTACGCCTGTGAGATTGAAGTAAGGAAATTGCTGGACTGACGTTGTTGTCCAGTCATGTGAATCAGTGGACAGTGAGGCTGTAGCTGAATGAAAAGCTTGAAGAGTTTGTACCTGAAATGGACCATAGAAAGTTTGAGAAACCGTTGTTTCTAGAGCGTATTAGAAAGGGTTGTTTTGTGTATTCTCCTACATTCTCTGTTTTCTTTTGTTTTTCTTCAGACTCCCTCGAGCCCACTTACCAGCAGCTTCAGAAAATGAAACTGGACAAGAGCCCCTTTGTGGTTGTCTCTGTGGTTGGACAGGAGCTCCTGACAGCTGGCCATCACGGGGCCTCTGTGGTTGTCTTAGAAGCCGCTCTGAAGATTGGCACCTGCAGCCTCAAGCTGAGAGGCTCTGTTTTCTCCGCACTGAGCAGTGCCTACTGGTCTCTCGGGAACACAGAGAAGAGCACTGGATACATGCAGCAGGACTTGGATGTAGCCAAGACCTTAGGTAGAGTATGTTTTTCTCCTTTATTTGAGTGCAGAAAGGAAATGAAGAAAACGGATTAACCTGACGTGAATGGGATTGAAATGTGCAGTGAAAGCATGTGCAGTGAAAAGTGATTCTACCTCTAGAACATTCCGCGTTTTAGAGTACTCAAGTCTTTAGGACTTTTCGTTTAACAAGGTATCAGGGTTCCAAAAGGACAAAAGATATGGATGAACATACACATTGCCTTCTCAGAGATATGGGCTCACTGATTTAATATCTCAAATGGTAGTATTTGTGGGATCTTTCACTTAAATTTACATATTTGCCTACAAGAATGTGCCATCATTTTGTTGGAGTAGACAGTGCAGAGCAGTGGTTTAGAGTGTGGACTGAGGAACCAGACTGATGAGTTTAGAATCTTGACTCTGCTACTTACTGGCTTGTGTGACTTTTGGCAAGTTGCCCAACCTCTCTGTGCTGCCATTTCCTCATTAAAAAAAAAAAAAAGATTGTTTATGATAATCATCACATTGATTATTTAAGGACTTGGAAGATTGCAGTAAGAGAAGAGATGTGGTGAGTCTTCCATTGGCATACTTGTAAAGAAGCAACATATAATAGGTTTGGAGTCAACCAGCGAGATGATGGTTGTTCAGAACCAAAGCAATGACCTCTCATTTCCAGGAAACTTATGTCCCTGACTGCAGTTATATGTTATAACATCAGTAACGATTGTCCAGAGGTTTAACTTCTAGGACCATAACTTCCCACATGGAGTCTTTTAGAGGAAGAATAAAAAGGCAGATGAAATTTTAACTAGTAAACCTGTGGCTCTCAAGTTAAGATGGCCTTTATATATTATAAATAATGCTGTAACTTAGAGAATATTCTCTCTTTTTTTTTAAACCCAATTCAGGTGACCAGACAGGAGAATGCCGAGCTCATGGGAACCTGGGCTCTGCATTCTTCTCCAAAGGAAATTACCGGGAGGCTCTCACTAACCACAGGCATCAGTTGGTGCTTGCCATGAAACTCAAGGATCGAGAGGTAGGAAGTTTACCTGCAGACCAAAACCAGTTTGTTTGAAACATGGGATATTTTTCTTTTTTGATGCTCAAAATGTTTTAATCATCTTAATATATTACTTTCAGAAGCTGATAATCATTGCTTCTAGCTTTCATCAACAAAGAGGTGTTGGACATCTGCCACATACAGGGCTTGGGGATATAAAGATAAATGAGGCTTGGCTTCTGACCTCAGGATCTCATAGCTTGTCAGATGCAGTGTTCTTACGCTCTTCACATGCGCTGTGGATATGGGTAAAACTAGCCAAAAGCTGTATCAGTATGGTATGTCCATTAAATTAAGGAAGCACTCATGAGGCTTTGTCAGAGATGGAGTATTATTGCTGAGAATCCTTCACACCGTTTCTTTGGTGGATTTTAACTCTGGTGATAGAGACATATTCAGTCTCATCAAGAGAGCTGAATTATAATGACAGAGAAATACCACCTTAGTCTTTTCTAGATAAATGAAATGTAAAATTCTTAGAGACTTGTTGTCTAGTAGATGCTCATGATGGTTCCTGTGGAGTGGAAAGAGGGTGGGGTTTGGCGGGAAACAGACCCAGATTTGAATGCCTGCTCCAATTCATCCTGGCTTGGGGGTTTTGGGGAAGTTATTGTTTAACTTCTCTTTGCCTCTTATTTCTTATTCAGAAAACGCTGATTCCATTCATTCTGTACACAGTTGTGACAGGATTATAAATAATATATGTAAAGTACCTAACATGGTACCTGGAATTCCATAAATGGTAATAGTAATATAATATTATAAATGAGAAAGAGAAGGTTAATAGCTGAGGCAACAGTAAATTTATGAATTAATTTATATGGTGGGAGATAAGTTTAGTTACATTTGTATCTTAGAATTTCACTGTAGGACATTATGGAGATTAATTATATTATTTAAATGACCCAGGATCTTCATTTCTCTAGAACACAGTGAGGTATTAGCAAGGAATGGTAAAGGAAAAAAGCCTTTACTTCAGTGGCATGCTGGAATCTCCCCTTGGGAATGCTGGACTTCTACAAAGTCTCTCTCATCCATGAGTGTCAGATAAAAGCCTTGGAAAGCTACCAAGGGCCGTGACATTTTGGCAGTTTTATTCTCAAGAGAGTTGCCTACACACTTTTCTCTTTGCCTATTTACTCTTGGTTTACAAGCGATCCTTATAAAGCCAGATGATCTGATTTCTTGATGTTAAAAGGATGAAAAACAGGGCTCAGCTTTCTAGAGACAAATATACTGATAGCATTAAGAAGTTAAGGCAGGTTTAAAAACTAAAATAGTATAGGTATTTAGATAGGGCCATTTAGTGTAGGGACAGATAGCTGTAAGTATGTCAAGAGCTGGGTTTATACCCTATTTTCCTAACCTTTGAGATGTATATATTAGCCCAATTATTGGATAGATTAGAAAGACTTTTAATTAGGGGCAGAGGGTTGTGATAGGTATTTAAAAAGGAAAGCATCCTAATTCACTACCAAGATTCTGTCCTTCCAGAGGAGGCAGAAAGTTATATAGACTTGAGGAAGCTCTGTGAAACAGGCAGAACTCAAGCTGGCCTCTGAGAGAGATGTAGAAATTGGCATATGAGGTCTAAAACAGATATTTTCAACCATTCTATTATATATATATCATGCATATAGTCACAGATTCTTGGTTTTTAAAAAATATGATATATATTAGTTGTATCTAATTACATAAATATTATACATGAAAATATTTTCCTCTTAATTTTAAACATTTCTTCATTTTTTTAAATGAAGGTCTTTTATCATCATGTATTTAATCTATCTCCCTAGTGTTATACAGGCTTCCAGGTGGCACTAGTGGTAAAGAACCCACCTGCCAATGCAGGAGACATAAAAGACACGGGTTCAAGCCCTGGGTCAGGAAGATTCCCTGGAGGGCATGGCACCCCGCTCCCGTATGCTCCCATGGACCGAGGAGCCTGGTGGGCTCCAGTACAGTCATCGGATTGCAAAGAGTCAGACATGACTGAAGTGACAGCACACTCGCGCTGTTACACGTTTAGTTTGTTTCAGATTGTTTGGTTGTAAAATCCAGAAAAACATGTTTGTAGATCAATCTTTGAACATATCTTTCGTTATTTCCTTTGCTTAAATGGGCTTACTTAGAACATTAAGACTTCTGATATGTATTGCTAAATTGCTCTCAGAAGGGCTGTATCTATTTCAGTTCTACAAACAGTGGATAAAAGCTAACAGTAGGCATTATTGTTAAAACTAAAAGGTCAGCTTCGTATTTAAAAGTGGTATGTTATTTTTTGATTTACATTTCTCTGCTTGCTATTGGGTTGACTATTTAAAAATTTTTCTTTTATAAAGATTTTTAATTTTCAAACTATTTTCTATTGCAATATTGGTTATTTTATATTGATGTGATATTCGACATTGCTGTATCATTCTGCTGAGCTATTGGGCAATTTGTGTTCTAGTTTTATTTACTGTTGCTCTATATTTTTCATATACTACAAATCCCATATCATCATTATTATTCTTAATGTCTAGGATATTCTTGTCTCTCCCTCTCCCACCAAATGAATTTTAAAATCATTTTGTCAAATTTTGGAGACTCTCCTATTGTAGTATTTACTGAAAGTATTAAATTTACATGTTAGTTATGGATAAATTGATGTAGTTTTAATAGTTGATCTTCTATTTAAGAGCCTGGTCTATTCTTTCATTTACTCTTTTATACCCCTCACTGATCTACATTTTTGGGGAGTGTAGATATTTAATATATACTGTTGGAAATGGGATATTTTTTCATTGTGTCTTTCCTAAAAATTAGTTACTAATGGTGTATAGAAAAGCTGTTTACTTTGCAGATTTTATAATTGACCATGCAAAAATTCTCTCATCATAGCTCATGGTTTTTTTGTTGATTTCCTTAGATTTTCTTGTAATGCAGACTTTTTGCAAATAATGATAGTTTTGTGCATTTCTATCCTTATGTTATACCCCTACTTTTTCTTTTCTTTTAATTATTGCACTGGTTAGAACTTTGAGAACTCTTGCCCCCAAAGCAATCATACCCTTTTGAGTATAAAAAGTTTGGAGGATGTACTTTTTAATGATTATCCTCCTCTTACATTGTGTCTGTGACCTCGAATTATATCCTGGGTTTCCTTTTGCATTGTTTTGATATTGAAATAAAGTACAGGAAGCTGCCTTTTGAAGCAGAGATTAACCATTTAAATACTGTGACTGGTGAGAAAACCAAGCTGCATCTTTCTGTCTCTTACATCTTTGCTATAATACATTTTAAGGTTTTACCAAGTAACAAGAAGCAGCCTGAAACCACTGTCCACTTACTTTAAAGAGCAGTATGTTTTTCTTTTGTACAACTATTCTCAGATATTCAATAGGAGAGAGCAGGCACTTTCATTCTAACTAGCCTTCTATCTGTGTTAGCAGTTGCAAAATAAATTTCAGGTAGCCACAGAGACCTTCCTGTGAGCTAATATTAATTGTCAAAAGAGTGCATGAGTTACATTGTTTTAGAAATGTTATTCTTTATTCAGGAAATCTGATATACACATATGCTGATGCCTTGGAAGTTTTTGTTTTATTTTTTATCAGTCTGATTTCTCTCCTGGGCTTCATATTTCTTTATCCAAATACATCCTGGACACCCGTCTTCAGTTTAATATGCCTGACTTAGCCCTCGATCAGTGCTGACTTCTGCTGTCACCATTTGTCCTCTTGCTCAAGCCACCTCTCTCGCATGTTTGATTTGTTACTGGGTTCTCTTCTTTCTGTAAAGAACACGTGTACACCCGTGGCGGATTCATGTTGATATATGGCAAAACCAATATAGTATTATAAAGTAAAATAAAGTAAAATTAAAAAAGAAAAGAAATCTCTTTTCTGGTGCCTTCCTTCTGCCATATCATCTTGTCTGGACTGTTGCAGTAGCCTCCTCTCAGAACTTTCTGTACTTTTTAACAGGTGCTCTCCTCCAAGCAAAGAAGAGAGGGTGTCTACTACCTGAATCTGTGATTGTAGCCTGAAGCTACTGCCATAAGAATTTAACTTTTTTCAGAGTGTGAACTTAGTTATTAGACAGACTTGGGACTGAATGTTGGCTTGGCCACTTATTAGTATGTCCCTGAAACTTACATAACTCTTCTAAGTGTGACGGACATGTGAGTTGTTTCCAATTTTTGGCTATTCTGGAAAAATTACTATAAACATGTATCTTTAGGTAAACATCAGCGCTTAACATCTGTTAAATGTTTGGTCATGCATATGTTCAGATTTATTATGATTTTTACCAGTTTTCCAAAGTAGTTGTACCAAGTTTTATCATCAGCAATGTAAGGGATTGTTGTGTTAGTCACTCAGTCGTGTCCAACTCTTTGTGATCCCATAGACTGTAGCCTGTCATGCTCCTCTGTCCATGAAATCCATGCAAGTATACTGGAGTGGGTTGCCATTTCCTTACTGAGCCATAGTAAGGATTCAAAAAAAGTATTATTATGGGCATTATCATTGTCATGATCATTTAAATGATTCATATGAATGTTGCATATCCTGTATAAGATCAGTTTTTATTGTAGTGTAAAATTGTTTTCCCCCAGATAGTCAGGTAAACTGGACACTCTTAGAAAAAGTACTGTTAGGAGCTCTGCACACCTCTTGTCGCACTGGACCATCTAAGTACTCTAATTTGTGAAATCTGTTTTAGCTCTGCCCTGATACTAGTTTCATCTTTTTCTGAACCATCATTGACTGAGCTCTTTGAGTTACCCTTCTAAAATTCATTTCAGATCATGTAATTTTCCTGCTTAAAAAGCCTTTGACAACTTTTTGTTGCCTTTAAGATAAAGTCCAAATTCCTCCATAATCTTCTATAACTTTTCTTCAACTGCTCTGTGTGTCAGACACCTTGTAATCTGTTCATATAAGTCCATTTGCCACACTTTGTTAAAAGTGCCTTGTACTTTAGCCTCTGTGTCTTTACTTATTATGGTCCCTCTGCATAGAAGATCTTTTCCTTGACTCCTCAGCAATGTTTTCTGTCATCCAGGTTTGTTTGAATTGTCTCTGCTCACTAAAGCTCTTTCTCAGTTTCTGTTCTTTTCTATCCAATATTATACAAATAGTGGTGAAAGCCAGTTTACCAATCCTTTTTTTTTTTTTTTTAATGGTTAGTGCCTTTTGTGTCCTGTTTAAGAAAATGTTTGTGTATCCCAAGGTCGTGAGGCTTTATTGTCTTACCTTTACATTTTGCTCTGCTGCCACCTGGAGTTTACTTTTGTGTTTGGGTTGGTGCAGGTATCAAACTTCAGTTCCCCCCATGTGAACACCCAGTTGACCCAGCACCGTGTATTCACAGGATTGCTCTGTGTGCCACTTTTGTCAGAGATAAGGTGCTGTGTGCTGTTGGTCTGTTTGTCTATCTTTATGACAGTAGCATATTACTTAATTGCTGTAGCTTGTTATTAACTCTAGAAATTCTTATAGCTTTGTTCTTCAAAATTATTTTGGCCATTCCAGGTTCTTTACATTCATATATATGTCAGGTGGTTCAAGGGTAAAGAATCTGCCTGCAAGTATAGGAGACACAGGAGATGCAGGTTCAATCCCTGGGTCAGGAAGATCCCCTGGAGGAGGAAATGGCAACCCACTCCAGTATTTTTTTCTGGAAAATTTCATGGACAGAGGAGCCTGGTGGGCTACAGTCTATGGGGTCTCAAAGAGTCCAACATGACTGCGTGACTGAGCATACAGCACATAAATATATAAAACATATTATGTCTTAGAATCAGCTTATAGTCCCCCCTCCCTTCACTCAAACATCCTGCTGAAATTTTGATTGGGGTAGCATTGAATCTATAAATATATTTGAATTTCATAGTCCATGAACATGGTATGTTTCTTCATTTATTAGGTCTTATAAAATCTCTTCCAGCAATGTTTTATAGTTTTCAATATAGAACTATTGTATATCTTTGTTTAGTTTTATCCTTAGGTTTTTTTTTTGTGTGTGTACATGTATGCATGCACATACCTGGGTGTGTTATTATAAATGATATTGTTACCTTTTATTTTTCCCTGGTCCCCCCTTTTCTAGCTGGATGTTCATTAACCCTTGGAATAGGTATGTTGGTTCAGCCGCCCATATCCCCATACTGCTTGGTTTTTTGCTCTTGTGTTTTTACCATTACATAAGTAATATATGAGTTAGTTATTGATGTAAAAGATTAAAACACAGTCCATTCCAGAAGTGATCACTGTTGCCAGTTTGAAGTGTATCATTTAGACCTATGCCATCTGCTTTGGTAGCCACTGATACATGTTGCTGTTGAGCATTTAAAATATGTGTGCTTCTAACTGAGATGTGCCATAAGTGCAAAATACGCACTGGACTTTGAAGACAGAATGAAAAAAGAATGTTGAGTATTTCATTACTAAGTTTGCATATTGATGGCAATATAGTGATAATATTTTAGATACATTGAGTTAAATAAAATATGTTATTGAAGTTAATTTTCTTTTTCTTTTATCTTTTTCTGTGGTTGCTAGAAAGTTTAAATCATTATGTTTGTATTATACACCATGGCTCTAGCTACTTTCTATTACGGCTTCGTTTTTCTGGATGGGAATATGATACTGTTTTCCAAATGATTTTTTCACTTAATAGTCTTGAACCTCTTTTCATGTGAGAACATACAGATCAACCGTGTTCTTTTGAACTTCTTTGTAGTATATGTATTATGAATGTGCCATTCATCTGCTGGTGGAATGTTCAGGGAGGTTTGTTTTCCTTTTACAAACATGGCTACAGGAGAAAAGACCTTTTACAAGTCTTTTTATATACATTTAGGATGAGAGAAGTGTGTGACAAGTGGGATTGCTGGATCAACAGGTATTAATACATACTTTAAGTTAAAAGAGTTTCCCCAGTGATCACTGCAGGGGATATTTTAAACCCATTAGCATGTCACATTAATTTTTAGATTTTTTTCAAATTGTTTGGCAGACGGTAGCCCTTAGTGATACCTCAGTTATGGTGCTTATTGATTATTTGTTTGTAATACGGTCTTGTGACATTATTAACTGGCAGCTTCTGGGGAGAAAGGATAACTTACTTATATTGATTATCTCATTAATTAATTAATTCATTCAAAGCATGCTTACCAGGTGATTACTGGGTGCCCAGTGCTATAATGCCTTTGGGTGTAAAGCTGAATCTGCTATGACTCCTGCCCTTAAGGAGTGCAAGTCTGGCAGACCTCCTCCAGTGTTCCAGCCCTGTACTGGTGAATGCTTGTCACCTGGAGGAAGAGCACTGAGGCTGTGCAGTGGGTACAGTGTGTTCTCTCCTTGGCTCTTGTAAATGCTGGTCTTTGTTCACTCAGATCTGGAGAGGGAACTTTATGAAGCCCAGGAGATTACTGGGTTTAGGGATATTGATACCTAATATTGATACCTTTACTCATTTTTTTTCTTTGCTGTCAGTAACTAAAATCTAAAATACACATTTAATGAGGATGCTTTTTATATTTTCATAATGCCTCCCACATTAAAGATCTTTTAGAATGAAATTTCACTGTTTGTGATTTTGAAGATTAAAGGTAAATCGTAATCTTTATCAGTTTATGACACCTGTGGGTTCACAGGAACAGTTAGTGTCTCCCCAAAGAGACCACTTGACTTTGTGAGAAGATTGAGCCTTCTGGATTTCTTTCAGGATGTAACTACAGGAAATTAATTAGATGATTTTTTATGACATCATCCTGAACAGCGCTTTCTCTGAAAACAATGCTGTTTTTCTTGGACCTTTTTGCAGACATTTTCTACACTGTGTATATTAGTATATTAGTAGCCCTAGTGTGAGATCCATGCAAAGGTTTGTGGGGCGGGGGGTGGCATGTGTTTGAGAGAGAGAGACAAAGAAGGAATGCAGAGAGGTAATAATTTTACTTTCAGTAGTACAGGAGAGTGGGTTAAAAGGTGAAAAGCATTCCATTTTAGCAGAGAGCCATATCCTCAGAGGGAATATTAAGTTCAGGAGGTGAATGCTTGGCAACCTTGCCAGTGGTGTGTGTATCTTACAGGCTTTTGAGAAACAAATAAAGAGCGTTAAGCTGTAACTCAGCAAATCACTGAAGACTGTAGGACTTGGAAAGTAGACTTTTGGTGGAGAATGGAGATAAGACATCAATTTCTTGATTGTGCTCTTTGTGTAAATTGGCTAAGTCAGACCTTTTGGGCCTGTAATGAGTTATTAAAAGCTCTTTTCCTCCTCCTGGCAAAATAGTTATTATATCAAAAGAAATGGGCACACCCAGTGAATATGTGTGAATGTATATGTAACGTATGATGTGTTTGCAAATCTTTGTGCCCTCAGCTTTTCCATTTTTTCTGGCTATAATTTTTTCAAGTTTGATTTATCATCACTCATCCATTATATTTTTGGTTGTCCTCTTCCAGCTATAGCATTTTGCATTCTCTTTCTCTTCAGGGTAGCAGGAGTTTCAGACTAGAATTGGGAGATCTCAGTTTGAGTCCTGGTTTTGCCACCAGCAGCTATGTATCATGGACAGACCTCTTCTGGAAACTCTTGGTTGCTGGTTCACCGTCTGTAAACAGATGACTTTTTAGAGTCATATTGCCCAAGGCAGTAGCCATTAGCCACATATGGTTATTTTAAATTAAGTAGAACTAAATAAAGTAGAAGGATCTTTGGTCTGAGTGGAAGGAGGGAGTGGTGGTATCATCTCTGCATCAGTGAGGTTGGGCATGCTTACCTTAACTACATGGCCAGTGGCCTCTTCTTGCAGCACTGTTTATGGGGAGCCACCTCTTCCTCTATCGCAAAAGGAGATAAAATAGGGCAGGGACTAAGATATAGGCCCCATGAAAAAAGTACTTTATATCATTTACTAAAAATCACCAGATCTAGTCCTCTCTTTTATCTTAAGGAATAGGAAGCCTATAGAAATGAAGTGACTTGGCCTAAGATCAACGGTAAATTGCTTAAAGCTGTTATATTTAGGAATAGTTTTTTTTTTGGTCATTGTGTGGCAGTTTACTTCTAGAGATCCTAAATTTGTCAAGTATCTTCTGTATAATGATACAATTTGTAGAATGTTAACTGAGTCCTAGTTATTTGAAATCATGATTATCAGCGATAACTAATTATTATATATATATGTGATTAATGTTTACTATTTCCAAATACATTTCTTATTGCCTTATACAGTATTTTCTTGTCACAAAACCCCAGAGCATGTTTTTAGGTTTCCAGAATGGATTTTTGTATTGCTTGATATAGTTGAGTAAGTTCGCAGAGGGACAGGCTCCCTGGGATATACCAAAAGCTTTTTGCTTGGTTATGCATATACTGCCTATACTTCCCATGGGAGCTGAGAGATACGAGCATAAAGAGTCAAAGGACTCAGAGGCAGGTAGAGTCTGACATAGGGGAGACTGCAGTGCCGTGTGAGGGCTGAGAGGAGTGCGAGTGCTGTGGTTGCTGAAGGTGCTCTGACAGTGTGCGACGCTGCGAGTGCTGTGGTTCCTCAAGGTACTCTGACAGTGTGCGACGCTGCGAGTGCTGTGGTTGCTGAAGGTCCTCTGACAGTGTGCGACGCTGCGAGTGCTGTGGTTCCTCAAGGTCCTCTGACAGTGTGTGACGCTGCGAGTGCTGTGGTTGCTGAAGGTACTCTGACAGTGTGCGACGCTGCGAGTGCTGTGGTTCCTCAAGGTACTCTGACAGTGTGTGACGCTGCGAGTGCTGTGGTTCCTCCAGGTACTCTGACAGTGTGTGACGCTGCGAGTGCTGTGGTTCCTGAAGGTACTCTGACAGTGTGTGACGCTGCGAGTGCTGTGGTTCCTCCAGGTACTCTGACAGTGTGTGACGCTGCGAGTGCTGTGGTTCCTCCAGGTACTCTGACAGTGTGTGACACTGCGAGTGCTGTGGTTGCTGAAGGTCCTCTGACAGTGTGTGACGCTGCGAGTGCTGTGGTTCCTGAAGGCACTCTGACAGTGTGTGACGCTGAGACGCTCTCTTTCCAGGATGATGGTGAACTGGCCTGACAGGATAGCTGCCAGATTAACTTACACTCACTTGATTTTTACCTTTGGATTTATCTGTTCTAGGGACCATGGAAACTTCAGGAAGTGAAGCAAGTTACTGATCCTGTTTCTCTTTTATAGATGAGAAAATGAACACTTAAAGAGTATGAATGATTTTTCTTTAGGCCACACAGACAATTAAGTGTTAGAATCACAGCCTTGGAATACAACATGAAGTGTGTTCTGCTAGAATACCTTGGAATAGAATTTTGGTACAAATCATTCATTAATCCTGGCTGAAATGAATTTTTATCCTGTGTGTCCAGTTTTTAAAAAGGTAATTTCCAAAACAAAAACCGTAATTTCCTGCAGTCCATTTTAATTTTGTAAGGACATCACTGAGATTTGTTTGATTTTATGTTATTGTGGGTTAGAACAATTAAAATCTGATGAAAATAGATTGTAAATACAATAACCTTCCCCTCCACTGGTACAGATGATCCAAATTAGGAATTTTCTTATTTTCAACTTTAGTTCACTATTGGGAGAAAAAAACATCAGTTCTCAAAGCAGTAATCAGAATCTTTTATTCCCCATGAATAAAAGCACTTTTCTCTAATTATCATAAAACACATATGAATCTCAAAGTTCTCCTTTTCTACAGAGAAATCATGTCCCAAAGAAATCACCATTGAATTACTTGCTGCTTTTATTCCTTAGTCTACATTATCCTGCAGACTCACTAGCCAGGTGTCTGCTGGTTTCTGGAGGTATTTTACAGCATGTCTTTGGGCCTTTCCTGAAGGATAAGAGGTTGAGAGTCCTAAGAATTATCTTTTTTTTTTTTTTTTTAACCATTTTGGTCTCCTATAGCACTTCACTAATTAATCATTTAATTGAACTGATTCTATTTAGAATTGCTGGTAATTGGTTAAGCCTCAATTTTTACTTTAACTATATCTTTTAGGAGGTTTTACTAGACAAACCTGTCCTTTATTGAGCCTATCATTGCATGAGCAGAAGATATTAAGAAGAGGTGGCAAGAATACACGGAAGAACTATACAAAAAAGATCTTCATGACCCAGATAATCATGATGATGTGATCACTCATCTAGAGCCAGACATCTTGGAATGTGAAGTCGAGTGGGCCTTAGAAAGCATCACTATGAACAAAGCTAGTGGAGGTGATGGAATTTCAGTTGAGCTGTTTCAAATCCTGAAAGATGATGCTGTGAAAGTGCTGCACTCAATATGCCAGCAAATTTGGAACACTCAGCAGTGGCCACAGGACTGGAAAAGGTCAGTTTTCATTCCAATTCCAAAGAAAGGCAATGCGAAAGAATGCACAAACTACCGCACAGTTGTACTCATCTCACATGCTAGTAAAGTAATGCTCAAAATTCTCCAAGCCAGACTTCAGCAATACATGAACCGTGAACTCCCTGATGTTCAAGCTGGTTTTAGAAAAGGCAGAGGAACCAGAGATCAAATTGCCAACATCTGCTGGATCATGGAAAAACCAAGAGAGTTCCAGAAACACATCTATTTCTGCTTGATTGACTATGCCAAAGCCTTTGACTGTGTGGATCACAATAAACTGTGGAAACTTCTGAAACAGATGGGAATACCAGACCACCTGACTTGCCTCTTGAGAAATCTGTATGCAGGTCAGGAAGCAACAGTTAGAACTGGACATGGAACAACAGAGTGGTTCCAAATAGGAAAAGGAGTACGTCAAGGCTGTATATTGTCACCCTGCTTATTTAACTTCTATGCAGAGTACATCATGAGAAAAGCTGGGCTGGAAGAAGCACAAGCTGGAATCCAGATTGCCGGGAGAAATATCAATAACCTCAGATATGCAGATGACACCACCCTTATGGCAGAAAATGAAGAGGAGCTAAAAAGCCTCTTGATGAAAGTGAAAGAGGAGAGCGAAAAAGTTGGCTTAAAGCTCAACATTCAGAAAACGAAGATCATGGCATCTGGTCCCATCACTTCATGGGAAATAGATGGGGAAACAGTGGAAACAGTGTCAGACTTTATTTTTGGGGGCTCCAAAATCACTGCAGATGGTGACTGCAGCCATGAAGTTAAAAGACGCTTACTCCTTGGAAGAAAAGTTATGACCAACCTAGATAATATATTCAAAAGCAGAGACATTACTTGGCCGACTAAGGTCCGTCTAGTCAAGGCTATGGTTTTTCCTGTGGTCATGTATGGATGTGAGAGTTGGACTGTGAAGAAGGCTGAGTGCTGAAGAATTGATGCTTTTGAACTGTGGTGTTGGAGAAGACTCTTGAGGGTCCCTTGGAGTGCAAGGAGATCCAACCAGTCCATTCTGAAGGAGATCAGCCCTGGGATTTCTTTGGAAGAAATGATGCTAAAGCTGAAGCTCCAGTACTTTGGCCACCTCATGCGAAGAGTTGACTCATTGGAAAAGACTCTGATGCTGGGAGAAATTGGGGGCAGGAGGAGAAGAGGACAACAGAGGATGAGATGGCTGGATGGCATCACAGACTCGATGGACGTGAGTCTGAGTGAACTCTGGGAGCTGGTGATGGACAGGGAGGCCTGGCATGCTGCGATTCATGGGGTTGCAAAGAGTCGGACACGACTGAGCCACTGAACTGAACTAGACAAACCTGGAGAAGGAACCGGCAGCCCACTCCAGCACTCTTGCCTGGATAATCCCATGGACAGAGGAGCCTGGCGGGCTACAGTCCACGGGATTGCAATGAATTGGACACGACTGAGCGCCTTCACTTTTACTAGACAAACCGTGGGTAATAATGATTACAGGATGAATAAATCCTCAAGACAATAAGCATTCCCAAATTCTCCAGAAATGTTCAGCATAGAAGGAATTGACTATGCTGATCAAAATTATGAGCAGAATGTGATTAAGATCGAATGTCTGTTCAATTGGGTTCTCACTCTGACATTTACCTGGTTATATGATGTTGAGTACATTACTTACATTTCTTTAAGCTTCAGTCTCCCAATGCCTAAAATAGGGATAATACACAGTAAAATGTTTATCACAGTTTTTAGCATACAGCATGTGGTCAGCTGGTAAGCTGCAGGAGTTGCCACCACCGTCCTCATCATCTTCATCCTCTTCCTCTAGCCACAAAAGCTGTTAGAGAAGTTCTGGTTACTGTGTATACTTGATGGTATCCTCGCTTTGCCTATTTATCCAGTCAAATCTTACTACCAGTTCAGATCCCTCTCTTTTCTGAATCCAAATCAGTGAATTACTTATTTTTCCTTTGATACTTTATAGCTTGATCCCAGTGGCTTAGGCTAACCAAGATTTGCGTGCTGATACATTTGAAGTGTTCCTGTAATAAAAGCACTCTGTATTTTGTTGATTTCTTAGCCATCAATGAAACCCTCCTCTGAAACCTGTTACTTTCTGAGTCTCAGCTGCTTTGCTCTGCTGTAGTCCAGTGCTGCTTCATCTAGAGGATCTGAAGCACATGGCCAGCCCTTCCAGACCAAATTTTCTGGCTCCCACCTTATACCCCGTCTATTTAATGTTTTTATCATCTCAGTATTATAAGAGAGTAGAGTGTAGACAGCCTAATTTGAAAAAAAAAATTTATTTTTAAGTTTCCTGTTTGCCCACAATAGATTAGAAACCTGTTACCTTTTGCTCTAGTGCAGAATACCTCTGTGCATGCTGTACTCAGTCGCTTCAGTCGTGTCTTACTCTTGGTGACTGTAGCCTGCTAGGCCCCTCTGTCCGTGGGATTCTCCAGGCAGGAATACTGGAGTGAGTTGCCATTTCCTCCTTCAGGGGATCTTTCTGACCCAGGGACTGAACCTGCATCTCTTATGTCTCCTGCATTGGTGGGTTCTTTAACCACTAGGCCACCTGGGACATACCTTTACTGTCTCTAAAAAGCAGCTGGAGTGCTTTCTTTCATAAAGGAGAAGAAGAAAAGGGCATTTTCATATAATAACAATTATAAGGTCAAGTATGAGTATTTCTAGCAGTGACTCTTTCCCAAAGCTTAGCAGAGTCTGATAAGGGTTTCCTTTACTAAATTATTGGAATGGAAGAATATTCAGTACCTGTAAAGCCTGTACTGGGTTTCTGGTTTCTAACATTGTTCAGTTATAAAGCCACTTTTACTGCATTTGAGGTCTTGTAAGAAAATGATTAAGAAAAAAGAACTGCCAAATCAGTAAGATTGCTTTATTAACAGTCTGTATCACAAACCACGTACTGATTTTATTGCTTTAGGCAAACTTACAGTGGTGGTGGGAATTTATTAATACTTTAAGGGCCCTCTCTTTGTTCCAAGTGAAATATAACATGAGGTGCAGAAGGCCTTTGCCAAAGCTTTTACACCAGATTGATGGATTCTCTGTAAGTTCGTCTAGAAATGTAGAATTTCTTATACAAATACATAATGTATCCTAAATAGTCTACCCTGTTTTACAGTTCTTGTTCTCCTAGTGATTGATAAGTGTTCACATGTATCACAGATGAATCCCTTACTGTGAAGTTTAAGTTACTGTATTTTCTTGAACTGTTGTAGCCACATGTTCCGGGAAACAAACTCACTCAGAAGGACAATGCAGATAGTGGAGTGCAGTTTATTACACCAGCAGGCCCAAGGCAGTCTCCTCTTAGCCAAGGACCCCGACCAGTTTTTGTGAAAACTTTATATACCCAAAGTGTACTTGCTCAAACCCACCTCCCCAGATTCCTTGAAACTAGTCTGGACAAGGTAAAAAAGAGATTCAATCAAAGTTAGCCCATGATTCATGTGTCACAAGACTAGATAAACAGTGGACATTTATCAATAGGACTGGAGTCATATCCCGATAAACATAATGGAATTTATGACTTTGTTCTGTTACAGAGATAATTAGCATATTCTTTTAGGCAACGGAGAGTCCAAGTACAAGTCCTGAGGCTCTTTTATCGGGGGGTCTGGTTTTCCATTGGTATGCCATTTCTATAGACACCAGGCACAAAGTTCAGAGTCCATTGGGAGGGTGACCATGCGTGTAGCCTAATGTTTGCAGCCTGGCCTAAGATGGAGTCCAGCCCCGTCTGTTTCTTCCTTCAGAACCATCTTATCAAGTTGCTCATTTCCTAATGCTCCTTACTAGCCTTTTCTGCACTCCATTCTCTCTCTCTCATTACTCTTAATAAGCAATTCTTTCCCTCTTTAAATACTTTTTGTTTTGCTTATGTTTAAAATTGATTCCTTATCAAAGCAGATTTTTTTTTGCGATCAAATTCCCAGCCTGGCTGTGAATACCTTAGTTACTTCATAAACTATCAGTTCAGTTCAGTCACTCAGTCATGTCCAACTCTTTGCGACCCAATGAACCACAGCACACCAGGCCTCCAACTCCTGGAGTCTACCCAAACCCATGTCCATTGAGTTGGTGATGCCATCCAACCATCTCATCCTCTGTTGTCCCCTTCTCTTCCTGCCCTCAATCTTTCCCAGCATCAAGGTCTTTTCAAATGAGTCAGCTCTTCGCATCAGGTGGCCAGAGTATTGGAGTTTCAGCTTCAACATCAGTCCTTCCAGTGAACACCGAGGATTGATCTCCTTTAGAATGGACTGGTTGGATCTCCTTGCAGTCCAAGGGACTCTCTATAAACTAAAGCTTCTATTTTTAAGACTGTGTCATTCTTGAGAGTCTTTGAACCCCCCAAATGGGGTAATTTGAAGATATATTAAACAGTGAGTAAAAAGGAGGACCCTGGAGGAAGAAATAGCAACCCACTGCAGTACTCTTGCCTGGAAAATTCCATGGACAGAGGAGTCTGGCGGGCTGCCGTCCATGGAGTTGCCAAGAGTTGGACACGACTGAGCACACGTGCATTCATCTCACACGCTAGTAAAGTAATGCTCAAAATTCTCCAAGCCAGGCTTCAGCAATACGTGAACCGTGAACTTCCTGATGTTCAAGCTGGTTTTAGGAAAGGCAGAGGAACCAGAGATCAAATTGTCAACATCCGCTGGATCATGGAAAAAGCAAGAGAGTTCCAGAAAAAACATCTATTTCTGCTTTATTGACTATGCCAAACCCTTTGACTGTGTGGATCACAATAAATTGTGGAAAATTCTGAAAGAGATGGAAATAGCAGACCACCTGACCTGCCTCTTGAGAAATCTGTATGCAGGTCAGGAAGCAACAGTTAAAAGTGGACATGGAACAACAGACTGGTTCCAAATAGGAAAAGGAGTACATCAAGGCTGTATATTGTCACCCTGCTTATTTAACTTCTGTGCAGAGTACATCATGAGAAACGCTGGACTGGAAGAAGCACAAGCTGGAATCCAGATTGCTGGGAGAGATATCAATAACCTCAGATATGCAGATGACACCACCCTTATGGCAGAAAGTGAAGAGGAACTCAAAAGCCTCTTGATGAAAGTGAAAGAGGAGAGTGAAAAAGTTGGCTTAAAGCTCAACATTCAGAAAACGAAGATCATGGCATCTGGTCCCATCACTTCATGGGAAATAGATGGGGAAACAGTGGAAACAGTGTCAGACTTTATTTTTGGGGGCTCCAAAATCACAGCAGATGGTGACTGCAGCCATGAAATTAAAAGACGCTTACTCCTTGGAAGAAAAGTTATGACCAACCTAGATAGTATATTCAAAAGCAGAGACATTACTTTGCCGACTAAGGTCCGTCTAGTCAAGGCTATGGTTTTTCCTGTGGTCATGTATGGATGTGAGAGTTGGACTGTGAAGAAGGCTGAGTGCTGAAGAATTGATGCTTTTGAACTGTGGTGTTGGAGAAGACGCTTGAGGGTCCCTTGGAGTGCAAGGAGATCCAACCAGTCCATTCTGAAGGAGATCAACCCTGGGATTTCTTTGGAAGGAATGATGCTAAAGCTGAAGCTCCAGTACTTTGGCCACTTCATGCGAAGAGTTGACTCATTGGAAAAGACTCTGATGCTGGGAGGGATTGGGGGCAGGAGGAGAAGGGACGACAGAGGATGCGATGGCTGGATGGCATCACTGATGGATGGACGTGAGTCTGAGTGAACTCTGGGAGATGGTGATGGACAGGGAGGCCTGGCGTGCTGCGATTCATGGGGTCGCAAAGAGTCAGACACGACTGAGCGACTGAACTGAACTGAGCACACATGCAAAAAAATAAAAGGGAAAAAAGTTGTATATGAAATCATTGTGAAATGAACTTGCAGTTTAAAGACTGCTGTTATCCATTCATGTGTTACTTAATAAACTTTTATTGAAATATAGCATGCACACAGAAAAGTTCACAAATCATTTTTAAAATGAATTTTCACAAAGTAAACATATCTAACCTCTACCCAAATGAGAAACTAAAATGTTATCAACAACCCAGTCTCATCTCCTTCCAGTATTAACCACCTCCAAAGGATAACCACTATCCTGACTTAATAGTATAGGTTAAGTCGCATAATAGTGTAGGTTAGTTTTTCTTGTTTTTGAACTTTATAAAATGGATTCACAAAATATATTCTTTGTGCTTAGCTTCTTTTGCTGAATATGGCATTTCTTAGATTCATTATTGTTGATACCTATAGCAGTAATATATATTCTCATTTCTACATAGTATTCTATTATGTGAATATATGCACTGTTCATCTTGTTTACTTCCGTTCTTTCTATTGAAAAGTCTATCTCATTGTTACTGTTGATCCTTTGAAGATGTCTTTTTTCCTCCCTCTTCTTGCTTTTTCTTTTTGTCTTTGACTTTTAGCACTTTTACTATGACATTGCCTAGATGTGATTTGCTTTGTATTTATCCTGTATGAAGTTTCTAGGGCTGCTTAAATTTGTGGCTTGATGCTTTCATCAGTGTTGGAATAGTCTCAGCTATCATCCCTTCAAATATTTCTTCCACTCCATTTTTTTCTGTCTTCCTGCTAGGAGTTCAGTTGTATGTAACTTATACCTTTTCATAATGTTCCATTTGTCTCTAATTCTTTATACTCCATTTTCCCTCTTTGGGAAATTTTTATCTCTGTGTGTTTCATCCTAGATATTTTTTACTATGCTCTATTCATGATCACAAATATTTTCTCTTTAGCTCTGACTTGCTGTTAAGCCTACATATTACATTTGTAATTTCAGTTATTTTTTTAATGCCTTTAAATGTTTTTTTTTTAATCCATTTTTTCCTAGTTGTTCTTGACAAGTGAACACTTTAGCTTGTAGGTAAAGACCAGTTTGTAACTGGTCTGTCATGACTGGAAGTAGTTTATTATGTACTCTTTACTACTGAATATTTAGATTCCTGATGTTTGTTTATTTAGAATCACAACTTTTGGATCAAACAAAAATGTTAAAGAGTAACTCGTCTTCATTTTATAGCTGAAATGGTGAGGGCCCTGAGACAGACCTATCAAAGGACACACAGCCCATATAAGAAGCCCTGTTCTTATATCAGGGACTCCCAACTTACAGTCCATTGAATTTTACACTGCATCACTGGTAGGTAATACAGTATTTGTGTCTTTTACTCACTTACTGAGGTCATAAACCATGTCTAACAAGCATTCTATAAAATCAACTCAACCTTGGCTTGGTTGAGTGATGATTGTGCTTCATATTATGAGAAAAGAGCTTACATTTTGAAGTTGTAATAATATTGTCTAATTGCAGGCACATCCATGAAGCCCTATCTGGGCTACTCAAACCACCCACATTTAAGCTTCTAAAGTTCTTTTATCCCTTTTGTTAGACTCTACATGTAAAATGAATTTTTTTCCCAATCTAGAGTAGATAATTCATAAAGAACATTACCAGATCATGCCCATCTATCATGCTGTAGAGGAATATTTATTAACTATAATAGCTCAGAGGTTATGCCAGAGAAGAATAAGGTATATATGACTGTGGAATCACAATCAGCGGGTGGTAAACCAAAGAGTATTGTTTTGGACTTTTGCAGTTTGCTTTTAGAACATTCTAAAAGATTTGAATAATCTTAATCTTATTTATCAGTCAAGTTAATAACTACTCTTACAGAGGATAAACTTACTTGTAAGTTCAGAGGATCCACTGTAGAATGGATGGATCTGACCGGCTAAAGTTTGATCTAGTTTATGGGTCCAACAGTGGAGCTGTTGACAGTGGCTTTACGATAACAAAGCTTGATCACCTGCTCTACAAGGATGTGTAAAGTAGCATCTGGGTTACATATCTGTTTGCCTTTTTAGTTTTTGTGTTAGGAAATGAAACACAGGTGATGGAAATAGGTAAATAGAAAAGGACATTAATGGGAAATAAATTCTGCTTAGTGTTTGACCTCTGTACAAGTGAAAGCTACTTTAGAGTCTTTTGTTTTTAATGACAAAGTGTAGTCTGTAATTGATGACAGTCTGAGACAGAATTCTAGTGTCACTTTGAGCTTTCACCTTCTTCATTGTTGTTGAGTCTCCCAGTCGTATCTGACTCTTTGAAAGCCCATGGACTGCAGCATGCCAGGCCTCCCTGTCCCTTACCATCTCTTGGAGTTTGCCCAAGTTCATGTTCATTGCATCTGTGATGCCATCCAGCCCTCTCATCCTCTGACGCCCTCTTCTCCTTCTGCCCTTGATCTTTCCCAGCATCAGGGACTTTTCTAGTGAGTCGTCTGTTCACATCAGATGACCAAAATACTGGAGCTTCAGGTTCAGTGTCAGTCCTTCCAGTGAATATTCAGGGTTGATTTCCTTTAGGATTGACTGGTTTGATTTCCTTGCTGTCCAAGGGACTTTCAGAAGTCTTCTCTAGCACCGCAGTTCGAAGGCATCAATTCTTTGGTATTCTGCCTTCTTTATGGTCCAGCTCTCATGGCCCTGGGAAGGCCATAGCCTTGACTATACGAGCCTTTGTTGGCAGAGTAATGTCTCTGCTTTTCAACACACTGTCTAGGTTTGTCATAGCTTTCCTGCCAAGAAGCAATCATCTTCTGATTTCCTGACTGCAGTCACCATCCATAGTGACTTTAGAGCCCAAGAAGAGGAAATCTGTCACTGCTTCCACCTTTCCCCCTTCTATTTGCCATGCAATAATGGGGCTGGATGCCGTGATCTTAGGTTTTTAAATATTTAGTCTTAAGCCGGTTCTTTCACTCTCTCCTTCAGCCTCATCAAGAGGTTCTTTAGTTCCTCTTCACTTTCTGCCATTAGAGTATTATCGTCCACATATATAAGGTTGATGATGTTTTTCCTGACTGTTGTGATTCCAGCTTGTAACTCATCCAGCCTGGCATTTCTCATCATGTACTCAGTGTATAGGTTAAACAAACAGGGTGACAACAGATAGCCCTGTCGTACTCCTTTCTCGATCTTGAACCAATCAGTTGTTCCATACAAGGTTCTAACTGTTGCTTCTTGACCCACATACAGGTTTCTCAAGAGACAGGTAAGATGGTTTGGTATTCCCATCTCTCTAAGAGCTTTCCACAATTGGTCATGATCTACATGATCTATGCTTTAGTGTAGTCAGTGAAACAGAGTTAGACGTTTTCTTGAAGTTCTCTTGCTTTTTCTATAATCCAGTGAATGTTGGCAATTTGATCTCTAGTTCCTCTTTTCTAAATCTAGCTTGGACATCTGGAAGTTCTTGATTCACATAATGCTGAAGCTTGGCATGAAAGATTTTAAACATGATCGTATTAGCATGCAAGATGAGTGCAATTGTGTGATGGTTAGCACATTCTTTGGTATTACCCTTCTTGGGAATTGGGATGAGGATTGATGTTTTCCAGTTTGTGGCCACTGCTGGGTCTTCCAGATTTGCTGACATAATGAATGCAAAGCCTGATGGCATCCTCCTTTAGGGATTTGACTAGTTCTGCTGAAATTTTGTCACATCCACTAGCTTTATTAACAGCAGTGCTTCTTAAGGCCCACTTGACTTCACACTCTAGAATGTCTGGCTCTGGGTGTAGTAATCTGGTTCATTAAGATCTTTTTTAATACAGTTCTTCCATGTATTCTTTCCATCTCTTCTTGATTTCTTCAGCATCTGCTAGGTCTCTACCATTTTTCTGCTTTATTGTGCCCATCTTTGGGTGGAATGCTCCCTTGATATTTCCAATTTTCCTCAAGAGATCGCTAATATTTCCCCTTTCGTTGTTTTCCTCCATTATGGAACACTGTTCATTGAAGAAGTCCTTCTTATCTCTTCTAGGTATTCTTTGAAACTCTGCGTTTAATTGGATGTACCTTTCCCTCTCTCTCTTGCTTTTCACTTCTCTTCATTCTTCCACTGTTCGTAAAGCCTCCTCAGATAACCACTTTGCCTTCTTTCTTTTCTTTTTCTTTGGGATGGTTTTGTTCATCACCTCCTGTACAATATTATGGATCTCTGTCCGAGGAATTACAGTGTCACTTTGGGCTTTCACCTTCTCCATACAAAGTGTATTTGTTAGGCAGTGTCCGCTCCAGAGATTCATACTATTTAATAGTATTGCTAGAACCATACTTCTATGTGCTTATGACTTTTCTCATCTCTCTCTATTTTATTTTGAAGTAAATGTAACCCTGGGTTGTCTCTGGGGCAGATTAGAAGTAGATTTGAACTAGTCTGCAAGCCCTCTGACTCACAACTCACTGTTCTTGTCATTGATTGGTCCCTACTCTTCCACCTGTGTTTTTTTCTAGCTTAAAGTCATGGTGCTTTGGTATTTATAAATGTGCAACTTGGGCTGTATCTTGAACTTTTCCTCCTTATTTTTGATAATGGTGCAGTTTGGGCCTAGGGCATTTAATTATCACTTTCCTGTGTGAGAGCTCTGCTTATCTGAGTTATTAAAAGTATGTTTCTAAGAAAAACACATGGTTTTCCTCCTACCATTTCATAAATGTCTTTCTTTTTCCCAATAAACCATCCTTGAAATCCATTCTACTTCTTCAAATTTTTTTCTAATTAGCATAAATTCAGAGCCAGGCTTTCTGAATGCTTGCATCCCAAAGTTACATGTAGACAGACAAGTAAATTTGGTATTTCTTCATGCAAGGTCTTGCATACATCATTTGCTGTTTTATTGGGTTACAGAAATCACTACTGGTACATTACTGCAAAATGTAAAAAACTCATCCCCTAAGACAGGGTTGTCAAATGTAGCTAAATAGGTCTGGCTAGAATGAGCAACGTGCAAAAATAACTTTAAAGAGCAAAACCAGGGAGAGTGTTGAGAGACCACAAGGACTTGAAAGCAGAAATTAAAAGGAAAATTCAGTGAGCGAAGCAATGTGTTTCTTGTTGGGCAGAGTTCCTGTGAGGGACCCTGTGTTCAAATACTCTTTGACATTGCATTTGAGTCCTTAGCTTCCAAAGGCCACTGATACCACAGAGGCCCAACAGTGTGTAATGGTTCCTTCATCTCCTGAGCCTCTGGCTGCCTCCTGTTACAGCCCCATGTTTAAAAATAGCAGGGAAATAAGGGAAAATCATAAACTAGCTATAATAAAATTAGTGCTTGCGTGAAAGACTATTGCCAGAGAACAGCTTTTAGAAGGCCCCGTGCTGCCAGAAGGCCGCTGGGTGTTGGCAGTATTCAGGCATTCACTGGCCAGCATGTTGAGACCTGAATTAGGCGTTTTATTAAGGATAGAATGTCTCTTCTTCATGATCGTAAGTGTTAACCTTTTTTTTTTTTAAGTAATAGAAAATGGATCAGAAAAATAAATTGTCATAATAAATGTGTTACTTTTTTATCAAAATAGAGATGAAATTAAATAACTCTGAAGAAGAAATATTATTGCTTTTCTCAAAGAAACTGATTAAATGAAGAAGAGTATCTAAGAGCTAACATCTAAGAAACTAGATGGTCTAGGAACACACCACCACCAACAGAAAGCTAATTCTTCATTAATTTGTAAAGGAGAAAAAAGTAATCCATAAAGGGGAATTAGACATGAAAGGTATAGTGAGGATCATTGCATTTCCCATTAAATGCATATTTGTAGAAGATCTGGAATTCTCATTACAACTTGAAAGGAAAACTGATTCTTTCTTAGAATCAGGTATTTTCAAACTAGTATGTCACAGAGCCTGCTCTGGTTCACTGGTTCTTGCTACTAAATATGCATTACCGTGGCGATTGGCTTTCGTTCCCACATATATCATTAACATAGATGAGTCTTGAAGTCAGTCTGCCTTCAAAGATGCATTTCAGTGACCTGGATGAAAAGATTTTCCCAGCCTCATGAATCAGTGTTTTAAAAGGACTTCTATTGGCATATGCCCCTGCTCCCTGACCTGCTCTGCTGTTGAACTTGCAGAACTCTTTTCCTGTACCCATTGCAGGCAGTAACCTGGATCAGGTTTTTCTGCAATATTCTTGTTTCTAGCAGCCTTGGAAAGAATGAGCTGGAGGATTTCAGTACTAATACTGTTATGGGGCCATTTAAGTGAGAATCTTGGTCATATCCAAAAACTCGCTTCTGTACCCAAAGCTTTCATCTTAAGTAAACTCTGCACTAGGACCTCAGGGACCAGACCATTAATCTGGTTCATAAATTCCATTTGCTTTTAATCTCCTGAGTGTACCAGCGTATGCATCTCCAGTGTAAATGACCAAAAAAGAAGCTGTTAGCTCGTTCTTGATGGCACAGTAGGCTTCAACATGCCCTTTAGGTTTAAATACAATGTCTGATATTAAACTTTGAAAATGTCAGTAAAAGGATTTCACTGCAGCTGACCAGCTCTAGTCTCACAGGACTTGATCTCTGTCCCATACTGTTACTTAGAAATGTGGGAAATGAATCATTTCAAAAAGATTCTGAAAACATTGACTGAAATCTTGAGCAAAGACATTGGAATTTAGGAAAACTCTAATTCATGTTATTGACTATTATGTTTAGAGAATTTTCACTTTTAAAATTTATTTTTAATTGAAGGATAATTGCTTTACAATGTTGTGTTCGTTTCTGCCGCACAATGTGAATTAGTCCCTTGGACTGCAAGGAGATCCAACCAGTCCATTCTGAAGGAGATCAGCCCTGGGATTTCTTTGGAAGGAATGATGCTAAAGCTGAAACTCCAGTACTTTGGCTACCTCACGCGAAGAGCTGACTCTTTGGAAAAGACTTTGATGCTGGGACGGATTGGGGGCAGGAGGAGAAGGGGACGACCGAGGATGAGATGGCTGGATGGCATCACTGACTCGATGGACTTGAGTCTGAGTGAACTCCGGGAGTTGGTGATGGACAGGGAGGCCTGGTGTGCTGCAATTCATGGGGTCACAAAGAGTCGGACACGACTGAGCAACTGAACTGAACTGAACTGATACATATATCCCCTCCATCTTGAACTTCACTCCCACCCATACTTATCCCGCCCCTACTTAATCCCACCTCTCTAGGTCATCACAGAGCTCAAGCAGAGCTCTCTGTGTTATACAGCAGCGCCCTCCAACTCTCTGCCTTACACAGTGCTGCTCGCTCAGTTCGTCCCACTCTCTTTCTCTTAACTGTGCCCTCAGGTCTGTTTTCTATGTCTGTGTGTCTATTCCTGCCCTGCAAATAGGCTCATTGGTTCCATTTTTCTAGATTCCATATTTGTGCATTAATATGTTTTTTTTTTTTTTTTTAGAGAATGTCCTTTTCTGATTAGGTTCTGCAGGTTTAATTCCTGTTGTTAGCTGATTGGACAATAGGATTAGTAGTACTAGGTTAATTACTATGATAAGCTTCCTCTGAAAAACTCAAAATATTTTGTCTTAGCACATTCATTATTATGACTCTCAGACTTTTATGTTTTCTTCTTGTTCTGCTTTATTTCTCTTGATTACGGAAGGAATTGGACTTAGGTAAAGGATCACAAGAAAGCAGTGACTTGGGCCCTTCTCCCACTGAAGTTTAGAAACAGATCTTTTGGCTTGCCTTATTCCTGTTTGCTAAGTTTCATTTGCCCTGGCACCTGGCTGTTTCATTGCCCCATGTGGCTATTAAAAGCAGTGGATTTCCCGGCTTATAGAGTTTCTTCTAGATTGATATGCAAAGATTAGACTCTCAAATACTGGAGAAGACTTTCCAGGCAATAGAAATAGAAATCCAGCTGCTTTTTCTTCTCACCGGAAACTAATATTTCTGTACAGTTAGGAAACAGGATTCTCTATCAAGGTATCGAATGAGAAATCACAGAAATTGGAAATAGGAAAGATACTGTAGGCATTTAGCCCAGGGTTTAGTATAGTATCGTACTACTCCCCTGCATGCACCTAGGAAGTCGGCCATTATACAAAATAATTTTTTCAAATGAGGAACTAAATGGATATGACCTAGGCAGCTCAGTTTCCTTGATGTCTTCTGCTTTTGAGCTTAAAACTAGTATAATAGGAAAGGTCCCATGCTTAATGCATCTCTTTATTAAAATCTGTTTAGAAACACCCAAAGAAAAGTGATTACCCAAACCCTGTTCAAATGCACACAACTCGGTCATTGTTGAGATACTGTCATATAGTCATTCTGGTGGAGTCTGGGCTTTATAGTGAGTAAACAATTTTCACGTGCTTAATAATCATATATATCAGCATTCTGTTGCTACAATAATGCCTTATGACAAACCAGCCACAAAACCTCAGTGGTTTAAAACAATACACATTTATTTTTGCGTACATATCTCCGATCAGAGCTGGGCTCAGCAAGGCTAATGTGTGCCTGCCATCAGCTGAAGTCAGCTGGACGCTGGTGAAGCAGCTTCCCTGACCTTGCCTTGCCTCCCTCATGTGTCTGAGAAATCCCTTGGGACAGCTGTGCAGAGCAGGCTCTGTTCTGTGTGTCTCATTCTCCAGCGGGTCACCCTGGGCATGCTCTTATGATGAAAGCCGAGCAGCAAGTTCTTGTCAAGCTTCTTCTTGAATCACACTTGCACATTTTATTGGCCTAATAAGCAAGTGAACTTGACTGAGCCTCGAGCCGTTCCTGCATCCTCAGTGAGAGGGGTGAAAAATTGGAACTATCAGTGCAATCACTCTACCTCAGTGTGGTGGCATAATTATCTGAAAATGATATACCCAGGTTACAAATTACTTAGCATGAATTATTTTCGGTATGATTTCTGTTAACTTACTGTCCATGTCTTAAGGAAGAACAAGACAAATGGTGAATCAGTTTATCCAGCCCTTTCATATTTTTTCCCATTTTATCTGTACAAAAGCCTACAAGAAGGACCCTTTTAATAACTCTAATAATTTTTGCTATCCTTGAATAATTTGGGCTTTCTGACTCCTATCTGGATGCTGTCGAAGGAACATCAATAACTTTCAAAGGACATTTTCTACCATAAGATATTTATGATTCAATGTTCATTGCTTGGTTTTTCTGAGTTTGTCTCATTTCCTGTTATTGGGCAAATGACTGACTTTTTGTTTTAACATCACTCTCTCTAATATTTGTCTTGTCCCCAAAATTTTAAGTGTGTAAGTAGTTAGCATGGGTCACCCAGAAGCAGCCTAACACAGGGGATGATTTTTGAGTAGAACTGCTAACGTGTGTGGATCACAACAAACTGTGGAAAATTCTTAAAGAGATGGGAATACCAGACCGCCTTACTTGCCTCCTGAGAAATCTGTATGCAAGTCAAGAAGCAACAGTTAGAACAGGAGATGGAACAATGGACTGGTTCCAGATTGGGAAAGGCATATGTCAAGGCTGTATATTGTCACCTTGCTAATTTAACTCATATGCAGAGTAAGTCATGCGAAATGCTGGGCTAGATGAAGCACCAGCTGGAATCAGGATTGCTGGGAGAAATATCAATAACCTCAGATACGCAAATGACACCACCTTTATGGCAAAAAGGGAAGAGGAACTAAAGAGGCTCTTGATGAAAGTGAAAGAGGGGAGTGAAAAAGCTGGCTTAAAACTCAACATTCAAAAAATGAAGATCATGGCATCCAGTCCCATCACTTCATGGCAAATAATATGGGGAAACAATGGAAACAGTGGGAGACTTATTTGGGGGGCTCCAAAATCACTGCAGATGGTGACTGCAGCCATGAAATTAAAAAGATGCTTGCTCCTTGGAGGAAAAGTTATGACAAACCTAGACAGCATATTAAAAAGCAGAGACATTACTTTGGCGACTAAGGTCCATCTAGTCAAAGCTATGGTTTTTCCAGTAGTCATGTATGGATATGAGAGTTGGACCATAAAGAAAGTTGAGCACTGAAAAATTGATACTTTTGAACTGTGGTGTTAGAGAAGACTCTTGAGAGCCCCCTGGACTCAAGGAGATCAGTCCTGACTATTCGTTGGAAGGACGGATGCTGAAGCTGAAATCCCAATACTTTGGCCACCTGATGCGAAGAACTGACTCACTGGAAAAGACCCTGAGGCTGGGAAAGACTGAAGGCATCACTGACCCGATGGACATGAGTTTGAGCAAGCTCTGGGAGTCTGTGATGACAGGGAAGCCTGGCGTGCTGCAGTCCATGGGGTCACAAAGTCGGACACACGGAGCGACTGAACTGAACTGAGTGACTCAGACAGTAAAGAATCTGCCTGCAGTGCAGGACACCCAGGTTCGATCCCTGGGTTGGGAGGATTCCCTGAAGAAGGGAATGCCTACCCACTCCAGTATTCTTGCCTGGAGAATTCCTTGGGATATGTCATTTAGCAAACCAGTAATACTATAACAACAGCTACCATTTGCTGATTATTTCTTGTGTCTCACAGGGTACAGGCAGTGTCTCCTCTAATCCTTAAAATAAGCCACACAATTACAGAGTATCATCTTTGTTCTACATATGTGTAAACTGAGGTACCTTCCTTGAGAAAGTATTTCAGCAGGTGAGCTGATACACACCTCTTCTCATTTCTTCTCTCTGTAAAGACTGGCTGGGAGGGAGTAAGTGAGCACCGATAAACCATTTGAACACTATACACAGCACTGAGACTTCCCTGGTGGTCTGGTGGTTTAGAGTCTGCCTTCTAATTCAGGAGACAAGGTTTGATCCCTGGTCCGGGAACCAATACCCCACATGCCACGTGGCAACTAAGCCCATGAACCACAACTAGAGAGAAGCCTGCGCGCCACAACTAAGACCTGATGCAGTCATAAATAAGAGATAAATAAATGAAGAATTTAAAAAGAATACACAGCATTACATTCTTTTGTCTGCATTGCTTCACATGTATATCAGAATTGACACAAGAGAATAGTGTAGATATAGGAAAGTAGAATGATTATAGGAAATGAAAGGCAGATTGCATGTTGTGAAGTTGTCCCAGTTCAGAATTGAATGTTTATTATTAAAGAAAAAATAATTTACACATTGCTAGTTTTGGGGGTTGCTATTCATTTTTGTGTCACTAGGCATGAGGTGCTTATTTTAGACTACTGTATGTAATGTAATATGGAAAGGACAAATGTAGTAGAGTTTTATAATTTAAAAATTTATTGAGGTACAGTTGACATATTAGTTTCAGGTGTACAACATAATGATTTGATATTTCTGTACATTGAGAAATCACCGCAGTAACTCTGGAGACTGTTCTTCATTGCAGTGCGTGGGCTGCTGCTTATGGTGGTTTCTCTTGTTGTGAAGCACAGGCTCTAGGTACGTGGGCTCAGTAGTTGTGGTGCATGGCCTTAGTTGCTCTGTGGCATGTGGGGCCGTCCTAGGTCAGCGATCAAATTCATGTCCCCTGCATTGGCAGGCAGATTCTTAACCGCTGGACCACTAGGGAAGTCCCTGATGATAACTTCTAAAACTTATTCTGTCAACAATTTTCAAATATGCAATACAGTATTATCAACTCTAATTGCCATGCTATACATTATATCCCCGTGACTTACTTCTTGTATAACTGGCAGTTTGAACCATTTGCCCATCCCCCTGCCACTGTTCTCTGATTCTGTGAGCTCAGATTCTGTTCTCTGAATCTGTGAGCTCAGGTGTTTGTTTGTTTTGGTTTAGCTTTTTTCTTTTTTTCAAGATTCCACATAAAAGTGAGATAATACGGTATTTGCTTTTCTTTTTCTGAGTTACTTCACTTAGCTTAATGCCCTTAAGGTGTATTCATGTTTTTGCAGGTAACAAGATTTCATTCTTTTTTAATGGCAGAGAATATTCTATTGTGTGTGTGTATGTGGGTTGGGAAGATCCCCTGGAGAAGGAAATGGCAACCCACTCCAGTATTCTTGCCTGGGAAATCTCATGAACAGAGGAGCCTGGCGGGCTATAGTCCATGGAGTTGCAAAAGAGCCAGACACAACTTAGTGACGAAACAGCAACAGATAATGTATACATGCCACACATTCTTTATCCATTCGTCCATTGATGACATTTAGGTTGCTTCTGTGTCTTGGCTATTGCAAGTAATGCTGCAGTGAACAGGCTCGTGTGTGTCTGTTTTGGTAAGTGTTTTCGCTTTCTTTGGTAAATACCCAGAAGTGGGATTGCTGGATCCTGAGGGCTGTTTTGGGTCTTTTGAGGAACCTCCATGCTCTTTCCCACAATAGCTGTGCCCACTTGCATTCCCACCAGCGGTGCTCAAGGGTTCCCTTTTATCCATATCCTCCCAGCATTTGTTATTTCTTGACTTTTTGATAATAGCTATTCTAGTAAGTGTGAAGTGATGTATCGTTGAGGTTTTGACTTATATTTCCCTGATGATTAGAGATGTTGAGCAACTTTTCATGTACCTATTGGGCATCTGTATATCTTCTTTGGGAAAATGTCTATCTGAATAGACATTTCTGCCCAGTTTTGAATTAGATCGTGTAGCTTTCTTTGCTATTGAGTTGTATGAGTAGAGTCGTATTATTTTTTAAAAACACTCAAGTTAGCTGTTCAACCTCTCTCAACATTTGTTTACTCATCTGTAGAATGAGGGTAAAAACAGAAAATATTCATGGGGCTGTTAAAGAGATTAAAAATGCACATAACACACTAACATCATGCATAGTGAAAGCACACAGTAAAGATGTAATAGAAGTTAGCCATTATTGTTATTTTTGTTTATCTCTTGATGCCAGAAACTGTCTCATTTATCTCTCATTCAACATCCAACATAAAGCTTCACCATGAAAACCCATCCTGTGGCTTCCTTAGAAACCACTTTGTGTATCTTAACCTTTATTCTGGAACTCTTCCAGACCACCTTCTCTGCTTGTCTGCCCTTGTCTTCCTTGTCTTTGCCAGGCCTAATTCCTGACCTACCTTTGCCTCTTACCCCTTATTAAGATTCTGTAGCTTGGCTCCCACCCTGCATCTAATATGCTTACTTGTCAACCATACTGCACCTCTTGTGGTCTCATGTGGAGCTGACTTCTGGTAGTCATTGTCTGGTCTTATGAGCTACCCTTCCCCATGAGGAAAGCCATGATATCTTCTTTATTGCCACTTGGGGCTTGTGGGATAACATATTTCTCATCTTTGCTTGCCCTTGGGAGAGAAAAGTTAGACCTCTTGGGCTAATATTTGGCCAGTCCCTGCCTTAGACCTTAACTGAGTTATCTGTGTGTAATACAGCATATAATAATACTCTCTTATAGAGATGGGATTCCTTGCTGGCTCAGATGGTAAAGCGTGTGCCTGCAATGCAGGAGACCCGGGTTCAATCCCTGGATTGGGAAGATCCCCTGGAGAAGGAAATGGCAACCCACTCCAGTACTCTTGCCTGAAAAATTCCACAGACTGAGGAGCCTGGTTGGCTCCAGTCCATGGGGTCACAAAGAGTCGGACATGACTGAGTGACTTCACTTCACTTCATAGAGATGGGAATACCAGAATATCTTACCTATCTCCTGAGAAACCTGTATGTGGGTCAAGAAGCAATAGTTAGAACCCTGTATGGAACAACTGATTGGTTCAAGATTGAGAAAGGAGTATGACAGGGCTGTCTGTTGTCACGCTGCTTGTTTAACTTATATACTGAGCATATCATGAGAAATGCCAGGCTGGATGAGTTACAAGCTGCAATCAAGATAGGCAGGAGAAACATGGAACTTCAGATAGGCAGATGATACCACTCTTAATGGCAGAAAGCAAAGAGGAACTAAAGAACCTCTTGATGAGGGTGAAGGAGGAGAGTGAAAAACCCAGCTTAAGATTAAATAGTAAAAAAAAACTAAGATCATGGCATCCAGCCCTTTTACTTCATGGCAAATAGTAGGGGAAAAGGTGGAAGTAGTAACAGATTTCCTCTTCATGGGCTCCAAAATCACTGAGGATGGTGACTGCAGTCATGAAATCAGAAGACGATTGCTTCTTGGCAGGACAGCTATGACAAACATAGACAGTGTGTTGAAAAGCAGAGACATTGCTGTGCCGACAAAGGTCCATATAGTCAAGGCTGTCGTCTTCCAGTGGTCATGTGGTACGGTTGTGAGAGCTGGACCATAAAGAAGGTAGGACGCCAAAGAACTGATGCCTTTGAACTGTAGTGCTAGAGAAGACGCTTGAGAGTTCCTTGGACAGCCAGGGGATCAAACCAGTGAATCTTAAAGGAAATCAACCCTACATACTCATTGGAAGGACTGCTGCTGAAGCTGAAGCTCCAGTATTTTGGTCACCTGATGTGAGCAGCCGACTTATTGGAAGAGTCCCTGATGCTGGGAAAGATCAAGGGCAGAAGGAGAAGAGGGTGTCGGAGGATGAGATGGCTGGACGGCATTACTGATGCAATGGACATGATCTTGGGCAAACTCCAGGAGATGGTGAGGGACAGGGAGGCCTGTGTGCTACAGTCCATGGGGTTGCAAAGAGTTGGACAGGACTGGGTGACTGTACAACAATACAGTTTAACTGAGTTATCTGTGTATAATAAGGAATCATGTGTATAGTGCATGACTTCTTGGGATCCTTATAAATAGAAATCTGTAGACCTGTCATTTATATATACAGCTCATAGTTAATTGTATCAGAGATGAAGCTATAGAAATAGCTTGTTCATTTATATTAGATTTTAGTGACTGAGTGATATTGTGGTTGCACAAAACATTTGAGATACTTTGATGTAAGAGATGATTAAAGAAAGAAATTGTGTAATGAATATATTGCTTTGAAAAATGTAACTTTAATTTAGCCATGCTGCGGTGTGGAAAACTCTCTTTTTCTAGTTTAGTGGCTCAGAACTATTGTTTGCATAAAGTCTAATTTACAAAGTCGGTAGCTGAGATAAACATTTGTGTCAGATATAAATGGCTGCAGGGTTGTGTTAGTTGGAATAGTTCAAGCTGTAAAGCTACTCTTATGTGACAGACAAGAGCCACTGAGGGGTCTCTGCTTGAACTGATGACTTCAACTTTGATTTTGCTTAGTATCACAGTGTGTCAAAGCGATTTTAGCACTAATTTTGCTTCCAAGTATTCACGATTCCCTTCTTTTTGTTATTATTTCCCTGCAGCAAGAGAGAGGAAGAGCACTGACATCTAAAGCCTGAAGTTATTTCATCTGTTTTTCATGAGCAATTTTGTTGATGTTATGTAATATCAGTTAAGTTAGGCTTGTATTAAAATGTTTCTGATTAGAAAATCTTAGATTATTATATCTCAAAGGACCTTAAAAATTGTCTAGTTCAGTGTTTCCTAAACTGGGTTCTGAACTGTATTTTGTAAGATGTTTGATAATCAAAGGATTCTATGGGCCTAATAGGTGTGTGATATCAAAGGTTAAAAAATAACCTTAGTAGAAGTCTTTCTGCATGAACTCTCAAAGCTTTAAATGTGTTAAGATACTGTGTTAATCATAAAGCAACTAATTAGAGAGGGCTAATTAATTAGGGAACCTGACTTGAATTTTTTAATTTCTTTTTATGTGGGACACCTACTAATTTCCATCAGAAATATCCAGTTAAAAAATAGTAAGACAAAGTATGCATCTCTGGTACTGAAAACCAATGACATAAGTTCCTATCTAACATTGAATAAAAGCCAAGATTCTTCGAGTGGCCTCCCGAACTCTGACCGCCTGTTCCTCTCTAACTTCATCTCTTGATTCTCCCTGCCCTCTCCAGGCACACCAAACCTCCCAATGAGGCTCCCTTAAACCATCCTGTCCAATGCAGGTATTCCCTACTCACTCCCCTTCCTGCTCTATTTTTTCTCCATAGCACATAATGTCTTCTACTTTACTAACTACGTCATTGCCTTGTATAATTTTGTTATCTGTTTCCTTCTTGTTGTTATTCAGTTGCTAAGTCATGTCTGACTCTTTGCAATTCTGTGGACTACAGCATACCAGGCTTCCTGTCCTTCACTATCTCCTGGTGCTTGCTCAAATTCACATCCATTGAGTTGGTCATGCTATCTAACCATCTCACCCTCTGCTACCCCCTTTTCCTTTTGACTTCAAACTTTTCCAGCATCTGGGTCTTTTCCAGTGAGTTGGCTCTTTGCATCAGGTGGCCAAAGTATTGGAGCTTCAGCTTCAGTATCAGTCCTTGCAACGAGTATTCAGGGTTGATATTCTTTAGGATTGACTGCTTTGACTTCCTTGCAGTCCAAGGGACTCTCAAGAGTCTTCTCCAGTACCGCAGTTTGAAAGCATCAATTCTTTGGCACTCAGCCGCCTTTATGGTCCAACTCTCACATCCGTACATGACTGCTGGAAAAACCATAGCTTTGACTATACAGACCTTTGTCAGCAAAGTGATGTCTCTGCTTTTTAATATGCTGTCTAGGTTTGTCATAGCTTTCCTTCCAAGGAGCAAGTGTCTTTTAATTTCATGGCTGCAGTCATTGTCTGCAGTGATTTTAGAGCCCAAGAAAGTAAAATCTGTCACTGTTTGCACTTTTTCCCCATCTATTTGCCATGAAGTGATGGGACCAGATGCCATGATCTTCGTTTTTTGAATGTTGAGTTTTAAGCCAGCTTTTTCACTCTCCTCTCTTTTTAGTTCCTGTTTGCTTTCTGCCATTAGAGTGGTATCATCTGCATGTGTGAGGTTGTTGATATTTTCCCCAGAAATCTTGATTCCAGCTTGTGCTTCATCCAGCCCAACATTTCTCATGATATACTTTGCATATAAGATAAATAAGCAGATTGACAGTATATAGCTTTGTCATACTCCTTTCCCAATTTTGAACCAGTCAGTTGTTCCATGTCCAATTCTAATTGTTGCTTTTTGACCAACATACAGTTTTTTTCAGGAGACAGGTAAAGTGGTCTGGTATTCTCTTCTCTTTCACAGTTTGTTAATGATCTACACAGTCAAAGGCTTTAGTGTAGTCAGTGAAGCATAAGTAGGTGTTTTTCTGGAATTCCCTTGCTTTCTCCATGATCCAGTGATTGTTGGCAATTTGATCTCTGGTTCTTCTAAATCTAGCTTGTATACCTGAAAGTTCTCAGTTCAGGTACTGCTGAAGACTCGCTTCAAGGATTTTGAGTATAACCTTTGGTAGCATGTGAAATGAGCATAATTTTATAGTATTTTGAACATTCATTGGCATTGTCCTTCTTTGAGATTGGAATGAAAACTCATCTTTTCCAGTCCTGTGGTCACTGCTGAGTTTTCCAAATTTGCTGATATATTGAGTGCCTTACTTTAACAGCAGCATCTTTTAGGATTTAAATAACTCTGTGCATATAATAGTAATGCTTTGTAGGGCCCACTTGACTTAATACTATAGGATTTCCAGCTTTAGGTGAGTGATCACACCATCATGGTTATCCAGGTCATTAAGACTTTTCTTATATAGTTCTTCTGTGTATTCTTGTTACCTTTTCTTAATCTCCTCTGCTTCTGTTAGGTCCTTACTGTTTCTGTCCTTTATCATGCCCATCCTTGCATGAAATGTTTCCTTGATATCTCCAGTTTTCTTCAAGAGGTCTCTAGTCTTTCCCATTCTATTGTTTTCCTCTGTTTCTTTGCATTGTTCATTTAAGAAGGCTGTTTTATCTCTCCTTGCTATTCTCTGGATTTCTGTTCATTTGGGTATATCTTTCCCTTTCTTCCTTGCCTTTCACTTCATTCCTTTTCTTAGCTATTTGTAAAACCTCCTCAGACTACCACTTTGCCTTCTTGCATTTCTTTTTCTTTGGGATGGTTTTGGTCACTGCCTCCTGGACAGTATTACAAACTTCTGTCCATAGTTATTTAGGCACTCTGTCTACCAGATCTAATCCCTTGAATCTATTCATCACCTCCACTGTGTAATCATAAGGAATTTGATTTAGGTCATATCTGAATGGCCTAGTGGTTTTCCCTACTTTTTTCAATTTAAGCCTGAATTTTGCATAAGGAGCTCACTGTCTGAGCCATAGTCAGCTTCAGATCTTGTTTGCACTGATTGTAAACTGCAAGGAATATAATCAGTCTGATTTTGGTATTGATCATCTGGTGATGTCCATGTGTGGAGTCGGCCCTTGTGTTGTTGGAAGAGGGTGTTTGCTATGACCACTGTGTTCTCTTGACAAAATTCTATTAGCCTTTGTCCTGCTTCATTTTTTACTCCAAGGCCAAACTTATATGTTACTCCAGGTTATCTCTTGAATTCCTACTTTTATATTCCTATCCACTATGATGAAAAGGGCATCTTTTTTGGTGTTAATTCTAGAAGGTTTTGTAGGTCTTCATAGAAAGCAGTTAACTTCAGCTTCTTTGGCATTAGTGGCTGGAGCATTAACTTAGATTACTGTTATGTTGAATGATTTACCTTGGAAATGATCCGAGATCATTCTGTCGTTTTTGATATTGCACCCAGGTACTGCATTTTGGATTGTTTTATAGATTATAATGGCTGCTTCATTTTCTCTAAGGGATTCTTGCCCCCAGTAGTAGATATAATGGTCACCTGAATTAAATTTGCCCATTCCTGTCCATTTTGTGGCTTCCCAGGTAGCTCAGTTGTAAAGAAACTGCCTGCCCGTGCAGAAGACTCATGAGACGCAGGTTCAATACCTGGGTTGGGAAGATCCCATAGAGTAGGAAGTAGCAACCCTCTCCAGTATTCTTGCCTGGAAAATTCCATGGACAGAAGAGCCTGGTGGGCTACAGTCCACAGGGTCACAAAGAGGCAGACATGACTGAGCACACACGCACTTTTAATTCCTCCAGTTTAATTCACTGATTCCTGAGACACATGTGTTTACTGTTGCCATCTCCTGCTTCACCATATCCAATTTACCTTGATTCATGGACCTAACATTCCAGCGTTCTGTGCAGTATTATTCTTTACAGCATCAGACTTTACCATCATCACCAGACACATCCACAACTGAACATCATTTCTGCTTTGGCCAAGCTTCTTCATTCTTTCTGGTTCAGTTCAGTCGCTCAGTCGAGTCCAACTCTTTGCGACCCCATGGACTGCAGCACGCCAGGCCTCCCTGTCTGTCCCCAGCTCCCGGAGCCCACTCATACTCATGTCCATTGAATTGGTGATGCCATCCAACCATCTCATCCTCTGTTGTCCCCTTCTCTTCCCGCCTTCAATCTTTCCCAGCATCAGGGTCTTTTCAAAAGAGTCAGTTCTTAGCATCAGGTGGCCAAAGTACTGGAATTTCAGCTTCAGCATCAGTCCTTCCAGTGAATATTCAGGACTGATTTCCTTTAGGATGGACTGGTTGGATCTCCTTGGAGTCCAAGGGACTCTCAGGAGTCTTCTCCAACACCATAGTTCAAAAGTATCAATTTTTTGGCACTCAGCTTTCTTCACAGTCCAACTGTCACATCCATACATGACTACTGGAAAAACCATAGCTTTAATTAGATGGACCTTTGTTGGCAAAGTAATGTCTCTGCTTTTTAATATGCTGTCTAGGTTGGTTGCTCTTTCTGGAGCTATTAGTAATTGCCCTCTGTTCTTCCCCAGTAGCATATCGGATACCTACTGATCTGGGGTGGGGCTCATCTTTTGGTGTCATATGTTTTTGCTTTTTCATACTGTTTATGGAGTTCTCATAGTAAGAATTCGGAAGTAGTTCTCCAGTGGGCCACATTTTGTCAGAACTCTCCATTATGACCCATCCGTCTTGGGTGGCCTTGCAAGGCATGATTTATAGCTTCATTGAGTTACGCAAGCCCCTTTGCCGTAAAAAGCCTATTATCCATGAAGTGGATTTCCTCCTACTAGAATGTTGTTCCATGATGACAGTATTTTTGTGTGTGTTTTTTCCTCTTTTGTACCCCAGAGGTGCAACAATTTTAGATGCTATACCCTAGCATCTAAAATACTGCTTCATATGTAGTACTCAATAATTATTTGTTGAGTGAGCTAATTGTCCTCGGGAGAAATCAAGGATCTAGATGAGGACAGTATTCCTGAGGCTTGGAAGAAATGTACAGATTTTTACCACTTGCATCCCAAACAATCCAGGCAAAGGAGCAGAGGCATAAGCAGAGCAGAAGGACCGCCTCACAGAGTCCTTGTATAAGGAAGTGAAGTCACATGTGAGTCATATTATGATGCTGGACCATGAATGCGGTCACAGCATCCTTTTCAGCACCAAGGATGAGAAGGGGAATCAGCGGAAACAGGAGTGATGCTCCTGAGACAGGAGGAGGGGATGGTGGTCACCGTCGTGTGCTCGTTCTCCTGTAATTACAGCCAGTCACTTGGAAGAACGGGAAGCCCTCTGGCACAGCTCGACAGCGAGTCCTGAGTCCAGCCTGCTTCTGACCGATTCTGAGTCTGGGAAACACCGGCCTGTCATTCTTTACGCACATATTTGCAGCATGTGAAATCATGCCAAACAGGTTATGAAAAGAACAGGTTCATTTGGGGGATATTTTTTTTCCAAAGACAGATTTTGTTGCTGTGTTGTTTTTACAAAGCTTGTTCATTTGGTTTCTGGATTTTGATAATTTCACCTTTTACTTCTCAAATTCATTATGTTAAAAATGAATTCCTTTTTTTCTTTCAAAAAAATAATAAGAAGCTAAGTTTCAGATTTAGGGCTATAATGATAATTCTAGTTCTTGCTCCCAAGAAATAAAGAGATTTTGTTTTTTAGCTGTTGAGATTCCCTTTTGCTTTCATATATTTTTCAAAAAGATATAAAAGAAGAACTTTAAACCTCATTCTTCTCCAGATGGGTGGAATATACCACTTCTGTTTAATTAGCTAAAAGGAATGAATATAGTACTGTCCTTGTGAGTTAGTCTAAAATTTGTCCCCTTTAATGTTGTAGTGCAGAATCACAACTACTAGTTTTCTACTTCTTCTGCTTCATAAGAAGAGAATTGTTTATAAGTACGTTTATGTCCCATGAGTTTTTGCCTTGGAACATGTAATTGCCCTAAACAAAGCGCAAGCTCTGCTAATTCCTAATAAATTATTACGTCTTCCACATCTGTTCCTGTCTTTTCTCTGAAGCATTCATCCAAGAGAACACAGCGTTACCTGAATATACCAGTTTTGTGGGAAGACATTTTTCTGATAAATGCACTGATGGTTGATTTGTTGTCCTTGGGAGAAACCTCAGCTGTAGAGGGTCTGGGACTGAAAACTGACTTTCTGCCTCTGCTGCCAGATGGCGGTCTCCTTCTGCCCTCTTCCTCTTTCTCTGTGCTTTCCTCTGAGAGAAATCATGTGACCTTGTCACCACAGTTTTTGATGCCAAATATCTAAGTGTCTTTAAAATGCAGCACTTTTAAAGGCAAATAGTGAAGCAGTTTCGTTTGACATTTCCATTATAGCTGCTCTTAGTGGATTCTAGACATCATACATAAAGGTGGCTAGCTGATTGGTTTTTTTTAAATATGATGCAAACCCATTGAGCTGTCTTTTCATATTTGATGCTCCATCCATTGAACAAGCAGCACGTTTTTCTTAGAAATGTGATTTGATCTGAGGATATCTACAACAGTCTGAATTAGAGTTTTCCTAGCATTTGTCTTATATCCTAGAACCATTTCTCATGGTTTTGTGACATACCTAAGTATTTCTGAACTAACATCAATGACTTTGTTATCTGTGGTACTCTGAGTCCAAACTGGAAAAAAAAGAAAAAGAAACCCAAAATGTTAAATTACCACCATTATTGCAGCTGCTGTCAAGTTGTTTTTTTATGTAGAAATAAAAATTGTATTCTCAGACATTATATATACTGTTTTTGCACCTTAGAGGTTTTATTAAATCCATTTTTATTCACTCATTAAATCTTTAATGAACACCTATTATATGCCAGGAACAGTGTGTGATGACTTCAGTACAGAGATGAATGAGATTCAGTCCCTGCCTTTGAAGAGCTCACAGTTCAGAGGAAAAGACAGATAGGTAAACAGAAAAATGAGAACAATGACAGCAGTAGTAAGTGGCTGCTAAAGAGCGATTGCCTCTCTGACGTGTGTGCATCCGTCGCCTTTACCCACTGAGCCCCCAGGAATGGACTTCAGCTTCCCACCACCACAGCAGTGCTTCGAAGATCACCTGCAGGTTCATTCCCTTCTGGGCGTGGTGAGAATGTCTTTGGAATATATACTCAGCTGGAAGTGTGAGGCCATAGATTATACATGTACTAGATTTAACCAGAAGCTGCCAGATTCTTCCCTGGAGTGGCTGTATCAGTCTTTATTTCCACAGATATATTCCTGTGTCAGCACTTGGCCTTCTTTAGGATTCTAGTTTTTGTTGGTCTAAAAAGTATACCATGCTTCCTCATTGCTCTAATTGCATTTCTTTCATTACTAACAAATTGGAGCATTTGCTTATGTTGTTTGCCCTTAAGTTCCTCTTCTATAAATCGTTAGACATCATGATGATGATGTTGGGGTTGTTGTTTTTATTGGAGTTGCTGTCCTGTTGACTTGCAGGCATTCCTCCTGTGCTCCACAGTTTAGGTCACTTGCCAGTTTTAGACATTACACATGTCTTCTCCTATTGCCATCTTTGGCAAACTCATTGTGAGTGAGTTTGTATAATTATTTGTATGTTTTATTGCATATTGCCCTTATTTTATAAAAATGAATGGAAATTTAAATATAAAAGTGTTAATATTAACAAAAAGATATGTGGGTCTCATAAATTAATACATTTGAGATTAAGATGTAAAATTATTGGCCCTGCCCCAAATAATATATCTTTATCCTCAATTTGACTTCCTTTGATATCTCCTAGTAAATTAAGGAAAAGATTAAAGGTTGAGACATATATAAAATGCTGAAAATATATCTTTGAAGCTCCTGTCTAGTAGGTTAGATGTAATTGTAGAGTCAGAACTTCCATTATAACGTGAAATTTCATTGTTTGACTAGGGCACAGTGAGCTTTTGTTCATATTTTCAGCCTTTGTTCACATTTGGTGCAAATTATGCACCGAAAGTTGAGCATTCTGTCTTAAAAGACAAGGGCATTGATAAGTAACATCCACCACTTAAGAGCACCGACTAATCCAACTATAGTGTGTTAATTTATAGTATGTTGGCTTCTGCTAAGGAAGGTAGAAAATGGGAGGACTAAAATAAGAGTATAGAGGACAGTTACCAACTCAGTGGACATGAATCTGAGCAATCTCCTGGAGATGGTGAAGGACAGAGGAGCCTGGCCAGCTGCATCCATGGGATCGCAAAGAGCTGGACACAACTTAGTGCCTGAACAACAACAACAGAGGCCAATTATTTTATTTTACGGGGAAAATTTGGGGGCTATCTTTTTCACAGGTTTTTAATTATTGTAAAGAAAGGAAACAGGATTTCTGTGAGGACAGTGGTGGTAAAAATCAGCTAAGACTTCTTATCTGATTTGTTAGCGAGCTTAGATGAAGTGATAAACAATATGTAGTTCTTTCTGTCTGTCTTTAACCCTATGTTAACCTCTTTCTCTTTATCATTAATCTTATGAATATCTTCAGGTCTCTCCTACTTTAGAAAAAGTAGTTCCCTTGCTCTATGTTCCTTTTTTTTAGCTACTATGCTATTTCTTTACCACCAAAGCAAGACACATTTCTCAAAAACATAACCTACACTTGTTAGTCACAGTTCCTGACTTTTTAGTCACTCTTCCATTAAAAAAAATGTTTGATCATGCTAAAAATGTATTTTATTAGTTTTTCTAAATTATTTTCATTTCGGACAGTACAGGCTAGGTTATCCTACAATAACCAACCAAAAAATCTCAGTGGTTTAGAACAACTAAGGTGCACATTTTGTTTATTCTGTATGTTCTTTGCAGGTTATTAGAGAGTCTCTGATCATTAGAGCTACTCAGAGACCCAGACCGAGAGGTGAACCACCATGTTGAACATTGCTTGTTGTCACTTCAGAGTGGTGACAGGAGGGTCTCACACTGGAAGTGACACGTGCTGCTTACCTACAAGTCGGCCACAAGGTGCAGGCTTACATTCCCTGGAGGCAAAGGGTTGGAAATTTTTGGCGCTAGCACTAACGACAACTGCAGTTATGTCACTTTTTAGGGGTGCTAATTCTCAGTTGATTGTGTCTTGTGACCCCCTCTTGGTAAATGGGTTTTTTGTGTGGTCCGTGCTGTTCTCAAATGGCAAGATCGTCTTAATGATTGTAGAAGAGTTCCTACAGATGGCTTTGCATTTGCTTCTGCTGAAGAAACTCAGGGGTTTCCGTGGTCTAGGACTTGTTCTCAATTTTGGTTTCTTATTTTGAGATTCTACACAACTTGTGAGATTTAAATTCAAGACTCCACAGCTCTGTCTTGCACAGGCCTGGGGTTTTAATTTCTTAGTGGATACAGTGTTTCTGTATAGAAGACAGATGACTAGGTTCCTGTGTCTTCCAAGGGTGTTTTTTTTAGTCCCTGTTTCATTGAAGGGAGAAGGCCTTTTCAGACTCTTTGCTTTGTGCAAGAGTGTCAGTTCTGGTTCTCTGCCTTCTGTGAACCTGATACCAGGTATCCTCATCAGATGGACTCTGTGCCACAGCTGTATTTGTTCCTGTACTTGTTTGGTTTTGTGTTTTTTCTGTTTCTAGCACCCGGAGGACTTTAGCATGTTATCATATCTGACATTTCTATGTGTTCTAATGGGAGAGGGTCCCTACCAGGCTTCAGTCTTTTCTTCAGCCATTGTAGTATATCTTCTTTCTCTCTTACACACTCAACCTTTTTTCAGTGGTTTCTGATTGACTTCCATTTTATGAAATCTCAGGATACTTTTCAGCCTCTTGTCTTATAGACTTTCTCTTCACATTTAGTATTCCTGAATAAGCACTCTTTTTGAAATGTTCTTCTTAGACTTTTCTGAGTCTTTTGGTACTTGCTGGTATTTCTTCACTGTCTCAGTCTCTTCCCACTCACCAGATTTTGATGTTCAAGTTTATTTTCCACTGTGTTCCTCTCTATCCTCTTTTTGTATGATCCTATATATTTTCATGATTATATATGTTTCTAACCTTACCCTTTCCTTTCCTTTCCTTGTATGTTCAGTGGCTCACTGAACATACGCATTTAAGTGACCACAGACTAAGCTTATCTAAGTGTTAGTCACTCAGTTGTGTTTGACTCTTTGTGACCCCGTGGACTGTTGGCACACCAGGCTCCTCTGTTCATGGAATTCTGCAGACAAGAGTACTGGAGTGGGTTGCCATTCTTTTCCAGGGGATCTGCCCCACCCAGGGACTGAGCCCAGCTCTCCCACGTTGTAGGCTGCCTCTTTACTGGCTGAGCCAGGGAGGTGAGCATATCTAAACCTAGACTCAATACTTTGCTCTCCAAACTAATTTTCTCCATGAATTCCTCATGCCACTTAATGACACCCCCTTTTCCCTGGTCATTCAAACAGGAAGTCAGGCCTCCTCTCCTTCAACTGCTATCTAGTTAAATACCAGGAATTGCTCTTTGAGCTCCTAAATGTTTTAAAAATTAGTATTCTCTCTATCCCTACTACCATACATGGGTAAGGTCCTTATTATTCATCCATTTGTTCATAAAATAAGTATTTATTGTATACCAGGTACTGTGTGCCAGGTACTGTGTGCTAGGTACTGAAATCACAGTGGTGACTAAGATAGCAGAGTCCCTGCCCCAAAGAGCTTTTCTTCACATGTGAGAGATAGTGAACAAGTAAGCATATGACATGTAGCATGATGTTAGACAGCAGAAAGTCATTGCACTGCAGTGACAGTCTTTTGTTACTTAGTGGTGATTTAGGTAATTTGCAGGTTTAGTTTTTTGGAATGTGAATAAAAATCTCTCTTGAAGATTCAATCTACAACGAAAATAAGTGCCAGAAAATGCCATATTATAGCTATTTCTCTGAATTTTAAGTATGTGAAACATAAATTTACTTAAAATTGTTTGGAAGTCCAACCAATTATTTCCTTTATGTTTTTCAAATATCTTCTTTTAAATAATCATTTGATTATACGATATGTTATTTTTATGTGGTGGCTTTTTCTTTAAACTATATTTAGAAAATTTCCTAGAACTGGAAATATATACTCCCTCTCAAGAGTACTCATAATTTTCTTTCAGGATTTGGTTTTTTAGTCCCCTCTCTGAAATAGCAATGTAAATTTTTTATAGGGATCTTTAAAGTGTTCTGACATTTCAAGGAAAAAACAAGAGCAAGTGAACACTGGAGTACTCAAATCCTGTCTCAGCATTTAACAGGAAGGGTGTATATTTGAGTATCTTTATGTCCATATTGATTGCGGAAGGAAATGGCAATCCACTCCAGTACTCTGGCCTGGAAAATCCCATGGACAGAGGAGCGTGGTGGGCTACAGTCCACAGGGTCACAAAGAGTCAGACACGACTGAGTGACTTTACTTTTTCACTTTTTTTTTTTCATGTCCATATTACACTGTTTTTCTGCTTGCTACAGCTGATGAATCAGTCAATGTGTTTCTAAAATCAGTAGCCACACCATGTTCACTGATAACTCCAGTTTGGGTAAGGGCAGAGGGGCAGAACATTGATCTTGGCTTGCTGGCTGAGTTAACTACCCACACACCTGTCCCCATAGTCAGGTTCTGCCAGAGGATGGTGCCAGGTCTTTTGCGGCCCTTGAACACCAACCTGAGTCTTTCCCCTAGTGTCCACATCTTAAAGAATTTCAGCAGTGCTAATGAAGATGAACCTGGCAGTGTGAAATGAGAAAAGATCCAACACCCTACATATTGCAAATAAATAGCTTCTCTCTGGTTTCAGTTGTTTCACTTAGGTAAATGCTGATAGGAATATGAGACAGCACCATTTGCATATATGGGTTTAGTCATGACAGTTACAGCTTAACTGTCTGGCTTCAGTTTTGTCAAAATTTATACCATCATCCACCTCCGCCCCTCTCTTGCTCTTGCAGCCATTCTCAGGTCAGTACGTTTCAGTCGTTGAACCACAGAATAGCAGGTGGGGCAGTTTAAAAATGATGATGGGATACTTCATCGTCTCATTTTTTACAGTGAATACTGGAGCTCTGTTTTGGTAGGGAGTTGTTGCTGGTGTTAGCCAATGACTGTCGCTACTCCTCGATGATGGGACAGGAGTTCTTGAAAATCTGTTGAAACTGCCCTATCAAATGAGTTGGAGCAAAATATAGAATCAAAATGACTCCATATTAGCCCAAGGCTGTTCTGGAAAGAGAGAGGAAACATGTTACCATGTAACTGTCTCTTGTGTTATGATACTGTATTGTTTTGTAGCTTTTTCTGAATTGTGTCCTTGCTGAATATAATGTAATTTAATTTCCTCTTCTGAAAAAAAAAATTAGTCACCGAGTGAAGAACAGCTAGCTGGCATCACTCATAAGCAGTGGTGTTGGGGATCTCGGATGAATGCTTGTGGTCTTGGTGTGTGTTTTGCTTTTAATAACGTGGAAGATGGATTTGGATCCAGGGGACCTTTTTTTAATGGAGAGTGGAATGGGACTACCCTATTGCAAAGCCCTTCTAACATTTCAAAGTCTGTATTTTCTCATGTTTTTTATCATTGGTTAGGATAAATACCACTGTTGCTTACATTAGGCTATGAAACATAGCTAAAGATAGGTTAAATAAAGTAGTTAAGATTGCTCAGTTAATTGCTAATCATATGCCACCATATATTTGTGAGTCACTTACATTTTATTAGTAATTCATACATACTGTATTTTTGTTTCTCTACAAAGTAGGAGTTAGGTATGGGGTCCAACTCTCTCATTTCCAGTTCTGTGGCTATTCTAAACCTGATGTTGGCAAACTTTTTTGGTAAAGGGCCAAATGGTAAATACTTCAGAGTTTTTTTTGCCAGATCATTGCAACACATTGTGGCTTGAAACTAGCTATAGAGAGTAACTGAATCGGTATGGCTGTGTTCCGATAAAACTTTATTTAGAAAAATATGTGGTGCGTGGAATTTTGCCAGTCTTTTTTCTAAACTGGTAGCTTCCAAACTTCTCGTTACTAAAGGGTCTTACATGTTCCCCATATGTGATTCCTCCTGGTCCCCCATATTTTAAAAGGTAGACTTTTAAACAAACCCAATATTACACAATAATGAGTTCACTCTCTCATTTTAAAATTACTGCCAAATAAAACCTGCATTGGCATGTTTCTTAAAAGCTGTGACCCTTGAGTCAAATATTGTCTTGTGATACCCAGAGTCTGTTTTTCTGTCAAGGGCACAGCCTTCTAGATGAGGATTTGAAAATTAGATAATGATATAACTCAAGCCTTGGGCCCGGAGTACGTGACTGTCTCCCTTTTTAGCTTCTGTAACCTGTTACATGCCAGCTGCAAAAAGGGGCCCACCTTCCCATTGGGTTATGAGAATAATTCCCTGATACCTGTGTCTGTAAACTTGTAGCCCAGCCAATCTCTCAGTGGCTGTGCAGCTAACTTAACCCCCAGATTGCTTCCCAGAATAGCTCTCAGTCTTATTGCAGATGGCATAATCATTTCCTTAGTGTGTAAGCATCTTTTCAGAATTATATGTTGAAATATAGAGATGATTCAAACCCCAGGGTTAGTATTTTTGTTTTTAGCAATATGTACTTTTAAGTTTAAGAGAATTTGGACTATTAGATCAATGGATCAGCCTTGTGTTCTTAATATTTTTAATTGAATAATTGATTAGACTTATGATTTTGAGTTAGAAATCTAAGTTTATAAATCATACTGAAATATTTTAGACAGCCCAAGAATTTTCATATTTGAACATTTGTGTATAAGAATTACCTATACTCCTTGAAAGCGCTTGTTGGTCAGGTAACTAGAGAACTTAGAACTGAATATATTAAATTTGTAAATGTAATTTAATGCACTGAGGTGAGTTTAAGTTAATATTAGTCTGTCTTTAAAAGTGATGGTACAGAAAGCAAAGAAAAACAAAAAAGAATTCTTAAAAAGTGTTGTTATAGAGTAAATAAAATTAAACTTGAAATCTTAAGAGTGACATAGAGTTTAAAATTTTGAAATACAGCAAAAGGATAGATAAACCAAAGAATGCCTGAATAGATAGTCTTTTCTGTTTATGTCCTCTGGGACATTGAAAGGGAAAACCTCACACTGAAGTGATCACTGTGAGTCACACTGTGACTGTGCTGATGGTGTGCTAGGCACAGCAAGGAAACATGACATTTCAGATTACAGTTTACAGTTTCCTAGAGGCTTTTGAAATACTGAAAATGCTTGATGCATCTGCACAACTGTCTTCCAAGACCTTGATTTGTCAGTTACTTGCATTAGACACCTCTCTTCTGTGTAGAATTAGCTTCTTAGTTGAGTGGTGATTGAAATGTTTTATTTAAGTGGTTGAGAGTCCTCATTTTAATCACAGCAAGAGTGAAACTTCAGAGATGCTGCTTGGAGGTACAGTGAATTGGTCTCAACATGAAATAGCAAGTGAGTGGCTGGTCTTCAGGCCTGACCTCTGAGGTAATGTCTCAGAACTGAGTTTTCAATAAAATAGATAAAGAATTTTTATTAAGTTTCCTGAGCTGGAAACACATCCATCCTCTCATTTTGCTGGACAATGTGTTTACCATTAAGGGCCTGCCCATCTCAGTGAAAGGCGGCCATGAGGGCACACAGCCCTGCCACAGGGGACGTGAAGCTTGGCTGAGTCCCTGTCGTATTACAAGTCCTGGTGGAGGTGCTGCCCTTTTGCCCTTGTCCTTGGGAAATTCATCAGTTCCTAGAGCTACTAGAGATTGCAAGACATTATCTCATCCAGCCCTCTGACTCCAAGTAGGAATTCGCTTAAATTATCTCTGGCAAAGGAGAATGTGTTCATGTACTTCTTATATAATTCAAAATTAATTTTAAAGCTGTGTTTAAAAAAATAAAAGTTACCTGTGGGAGGTTTTATTCTACCTGCTCTGAAGATCTGCAGGGATTCTGAGTCACTTTGCTACCCTTTGAGAAGTAACAATGATAAAGATAATTAGACCTTACATATACTGAGCATTTTCTGTGTGCCAGATACTGAAGTAAAAATGTTCTATACATTCACTTATTTAATCCTCACAGCTGCCCACTGGGGCAGATACTGTTCTTGTCCTCATTTTACAAATGAGAACACGCAGGGTTAGAGTTCCCAAGTGGAGGACTTGGGATTTGAAACCTGGGTTTGTCTCAGTTCAGAGACTGTATTCTCAACCTCTGTGTTATTCTGCCTTTACCAGTTATGGTGTTTAGTTTGTCTTCTTATTTTTTTTCCTCTGGAAATAAATTATCAGGCTCTATGAAGAATTATATAACAATGCAAATTGACAAATTTGGGGAATTAAAGAATTAATGTTATTTCTATGAGTTCTACCCATTAATTAACATGTATATTATTTATATTGGACATATTTTCTCACATGGTAAAGCTGGTATAAAAGCAAACTGTTTTTGAAGTTTTGCATTTTCTCCCTTTGCTGAATACCCCATACTGCTGTAAGTTTTAGTTTGTCTTATTATGGAGAAAAGTTAGCGAAGCTAGACTAGTGACTTATTAAACCCTCATGGAAACAGAAAGCAAACCTGCAAGAAAATTTTGATTTGAAGTCAGAGTATGTACCTTTATTCTTGGCAGCATGGGTTAGAAGCCCCTATAGGCTTATAGGATACTTCAGGTAGGATCCCTTCTCTTTGCACAAGTAGACATCAGTGGAGGACAAACTCTAGTGTGGCTTCGGTGGGTGTGTGCTACGAAGGATGGAGCTGCAGCCAGAAAAGTGGGATCGCATTCCAAGTCTTTCCTCCTTTTACTAATGTTGAACTAAAAACAACCCTCTGTATTTGGGTAGTGCATGCAGTAAGGTATGTTTTGGTTATTTTCACAGTATTTTGATGGTTGAGTGTTGAGAACTATATTCTGCTTTAAATTTTAATGCTCTCCTTAATTAAAGAGCACCTCTGAAATTAACTCTTCATTTTCCCATGGCAAATAAGCCTGGGAAAGTTGTGGAGATTAGAGTAAATCAACCCCCCAGCCTGGCCCCTGTTTTCCAGGCTGGCTACAGTGAGAACTGTCAGGGAGATAGATGGGGGCTTCAAGGTTTCCTGGAGTTTTCAGCCATGTGTGGGCACCACATGTGGTGTGTTCAGTGAATACAAATACAAGAACACATGCTGTTTCCATTAGGGACACTCCAGACCCTTCTCTGTCCCCAGCCTTGCTGCAGAGGAGAATGGGTCATTTATCATAGGCCACTTACTGATACTGACTGGCACTCAGGCCCTGCTACAAGTAAGCAGCAAACAATATGACTTAGTTCTTTTAGAAGATTTATCATATAAGGGTATTATGAGAAATTCATCTATAAAGAAGCATTTTACTGGCTGTTTCTAGAGGAGATGATATTTAAGACGCAGATCTGATCATGTGTCTACCTTGCTTAAATCTTCAGTGACTCATAGTCAGAATTGTTCAAAACTGGATTTTGCCTTCTCCACAGCCTCATCCCCTTCCATTGCCTATAGAAGGCGGAACTGCTGTTAGCTCTCCACATATACTGTACAATTTTTGGTCCTCCCTTGACCTCTGCTTCTTTTTTCCCCTGTTGAGAAGGTCTTTCTCTGCCTTCTTCATCAAGGTGAAGCCCTCTCTATAAGACTTGAGTCACTTATCAGCTCCCCTAGCAAGCCCTCCCTACTTTCCTTGACACAGTCTGGGTTTGCACCCGTTCTATGTGCTCGAGAATGGTGAGATGCCGTCTGTCATGGGTATTTCTTACCTTGTGGTGTTGACATAATGTTTTTCTCTCTGTCTCATGGTGTGGGCAGCCTGGAGGCTGGCTGGTACTTGTTCTCTCATCCACCATCAGGTGCCCGTCCCGTGCCTTAAGAAATGTAAAGGCAGCCACTAGTGATTCGTGAACTGACTTGAACTGCCTTATGAGCAACTCTGAGCTTCACTCAGGCACAGTCACATATGATTTTCATTATCCTCCTTATCCAGTGCCTTACACACCCACACGATGAGAAGGTTCACATTGAAGAACTGGCCGGCAGTGTGACTCTCTCAATTTTCCATGACTGAGGAGCCCAGATATGCAAACTGTACAATCTGTTTTCCTTCGTGAGTGTTGTCATTAGAGACACTATTTGTTGAGTGTTGTCTCTGGCGGGCCTAGCAGGCACCTAGCAGTCACCTTGTTTACACTTAGGAGGAAAGTAGTATCTTAGAAAGAGTGCCTGCTATCCTGACGCTCTTAACTGTTTTCCCACCTTTTATTCCACCTTATATTTTTACTACTTTGCTATATTTGGTCTTCCTTCTACTTGTCAGTTTTGCAAGAGGCCACAAGCACGATGGAAATAACAGGAGTTTCGAAGTCCAGGCCTTGGGGTGAAAGCAGCATTCCGCCACTTAGTAGAGTGTGATTGGCCTGTGACTTCTGTGAGCCTTAGTTTTTGCATTTGAAAATGGGGGTAGTTTCTGTGCGAGGTTAGTGTGAGGATTCAGCAAGATAATGTGTGCATATAGAACACTGAGCACACGGTCACGGTGATCATTCCTCTGTGAGGCTGGCCAGGGTCCATGAAGGATAGAAACACTGTCACACAGAGCAAGTTCAGTATAAAGTGTTATACGTGAATATAAACTTAGCTCCTCAAAGAATCACAGAATGTTAAAGACTGGAAAAGAGTCTTAGGGACTGTCTAGTCTAATTCCCCCCCTAAAAACCAGAGGTTAAGTTTTGACTTTTTTGCATGTATTAACTGTCACCTCAGATTCAGCTTCCTTATCTATAAAACAGGGAAAATCATTAATTGTGCCCTTTAACTTTGAAAAAGTAAACTAAGGATGAAATGGAGTCATTACTGGGTACTAGCAAAACATGGTATTGATATTGCTGTTCATAATAGAAGCTACATAATCTTTCTACTGCATTTTGGTTTTGTATTAACTGTAGCTGGAAGTCTGTGATTTTTTCCCGTCATGAAGCTGGGAAAGCTGTTAAAATATTCAGTTCTCATGCTTCTGTTAAAGAAAATTTCTGCTTCTAAATGTTATTAAAACCCCAAAGGGAAGCTACTGTTCCTTGCCATTTGTGAATATAAGCATGACTTCTGAAAAACAACTTTTCACAGTGTGAAAATGAAAGGTCTGGCTTGCTTTCTCTCTCTGCATTCTGTTCCAGTGAGCTCTAAGGGCATCTGAATGATAAGTGCTTTCTCTCTTAATACATAATGTCTCCACTTGAACTTATCTTGCTTGTAGGCATGACACAAGCAACATCAAGGCTGGGCGCTCTCAGCAGACCTCCTCCTAGGTGTATGTGGATGGCCAGCTAGATCACTTTCACTTCACTGAGCTGTGAAATTGACACCAAATTGTGCCATTAGCTTATTTCTGAAGGGTATGTTGTGCTGGATGTTCTCTTCTTGCTTGCACGGTCCATGAAAAAAGATGACAAGATAAAAATGTCCCATAAATGAACATGAGCGAGGAAATTTAGATGTAATTTGTCGTGAATTAAAAACATTGAATAATGTATCAAGAGCCCCTGGAAGCAGAGGTGTTGAGAATTCAGAGCATGTATTTAGTACTTGGGGAAAAGAAAACGTGGTGCTTTGGGTTTCTCTTTTGAAGCTCTTTCAGATTTTTCTCTTGCCTTCTTTATACCCTACTAGCGAGAGGACAAGAGGACAGTCTGGTAGTCAGTTAGGTCATTCAGTAACATTCACTCGCTCACTGACTTAGGTGTAGTAGTGTGTTTACACAAGTTTTTTCCTCTCCATTGCTAAATCATTCTTTGCCTACTCTTTGGTTAGAAAACCAAGATAAGCTATTTCTCAGTTAAATCTCTCCCCTATAGTTGAACAGAGGTGAAAAGTAACTGTGGACAAGGTGGCTGGAAGAGATTTCTCTGAGTGGAAACCCCGTGGTGCTTGCGATAGCTCTCCACCTGGTGAAGCAGGGGCTGGTCTCCGTCTCACTTCTGTGCTTTCCCTTTGCTTTTCTCCCGGGTCTCCACTTAGCTCACTCTTTCAACTTCCTCCAAGTTTTCATTCAGACCTACTCCAATCCTGCCTGTCCACCTGCCCTGCTTTATTTTTCCCTCAGAACTTGGCACTGTCTAACTTACTGCCATATTTGCTGCTTATGTATTATATTCCACATTTTAACATCTCTGAAATCTTGCCCCTAGAATATAAGCTCCATGAAGGTAAAGATGCCTGTTTCTGTTTATGTCGTCTGTTCTATATTTCCAGCACCTCTAGCAGTGCCTGTTACATAATGCTGCTGCTGCTGCTAAGTTGCTTCAGTCGTATCTGATTCCGTGCGACCCCATAGACGGCAGCCCACCAGGCTCCCCTGTCCCTGGGATTCTGTTACATAATAGGTGCTCAATAAATATTTGTTGAATGAATTGAATGAACTCCCTGGGTTCAAGGGATTTGGGGGAAAGGTATTCTACATTTACACCCCTATCCTTGTCTCACTTCCCTATTCCTCTTTACCTTTATCTTCACTTGCTTGTCTTTGCTAGTGCGTGTGGGCTAAGTTGCTTTACTTATGTCTGGCTATTTGTGACCCTATGGACTGTAGCCCGCCAGGCTCCTCTGTCCATGGGATTCTCCAGGCAGGAATACTGGAGTGGGGTGCCATGCCCTCCTCCAGGGGATCCTCCCGACCCGGGGATGGAACCCACGTCTCCTGCAGCTCCTGCCTTGCAGGCAGATTCTTTACTGCTGAGCCACCAGGGAAGCTCTGGTGCCAGAGGACACTCTCATTTCATCTGGCTTCCCTCTCACCCCACATAGCCTGTGAGGTTACTAAAGCAGTGAACTGCATGTTCAGTGGGTATCTGTTCCCCATTCCCTATAGCTCAAGCCTACAACTCTAAGAATGTTCTTGCTGGCTCAGATCTTTCTTTATCTAGCTCTGTAGTCTTGACAGGCGCCAGAAGCTCATGCTGTATTAGGGCAGTACTTTTCAAACTCTGTGGGTAAGGATCAGTCTTAAATTTCTAACCCATCACAAATTGACATATTTGGAGACTACTTCCCCCCTCAAAAAACCCAGAAAAAATGAAATAAAATTTAAAAAATGATGTAAGCCCCAATTTTTAAGTTATTAGATTAAATAGACTTAAAATTACTCTGTCAAATTGATAACCATTTCTAAATACTACCCTCAGTTTCTGTACATGTGTCCTTCGAAACCAGTAACAGTTTGCAGATCAGGACTGATGTATAGACCACAGTTTGAGAAGCACTGTGTTAGGACATGGTTCAACTTTAGCATGTTTTCTAAAATGAATCTGCTTATCATTACTTCTGCCTTTTATAGGCTGTCTGTTGTAGATGATAAAGTTGAAACTTACCGAACCCAGTTAGGGCCAGTAATTGGTTGATTAATGTAAAAAGCCATATAGGATAGAACTCATAACAAGGATACATGTATATCCAGACATACTATTTCAATTAACAAACTAAGAAGTCTCAAAATAAACTGATCTGCAAATAAGTGATGCAAATGATAGAATTAACAGACAAGTACTTTAACACTGGTGTTATAAATATGTTCAAGGATTTAAAAGAAAATATTTGGTATAATGGAGAGAGAAGTGGAAACAATCAGAAAGAACCAAATGAAACTTCTATTAATAAGTTGGAAAAAATATAATACTGAGAATGAAAAATTACTGATGGGCTTAATAACAGATTAGACAGAGCTGAAGAAAAGATTAAAAAAAAAAAAAAAACACCTTAAAGATGAAACAATAGAATCCATCCACACTGAAGAAAAGGAAAAATGACCAGGGAAAACGAATAGCACTTTCAGTGGTCCATTGGACATGTTAAGTGGTCTATCATATGTGTAACTGAATTCCCAAAATAGGATGTACAAATATGGAAGAAATAATGACCAAGAAATTTCCTAATAGTGTCAAAATTATACAAAGAGGCTCAATAAACCCCATGCATACAGAATAAACATAAAGTAAACTGCACCAAGGTACACCATAATCAGACTCTTGAAAACAAATGGTAAAGAGAATGTCTGAAGAGCAGCCAGAGAAAAAAGACATTACATACAGAGGAACAGAGATAAGAGTGCTTGCTGACTTCCCATCAGAAAGACTACAAGCCAAAAAAGCAATACAATGACATCTTTAAAGTCTTAAAAGAACAGTCATCCTAGAATTCTATATGTAGCAATAACACACTTCAAAAACGAAGATGAAATAAAGACATCTTCAGACAAAAGCTGAGAAAAATTGTTGCCAGCAGACTTGTACTAGAGAAGTGTTAAAGGAAGCTTTTCAGGTGGAAGGAAAATGATACCAGAGAGAAACTCAGATTTACACAAAGGAAAGAAGAGAGCGTACATGCAAATATGCAGATAAATAGAAATGACTCTTCCCCTCCTTTTTTCATTTACTTAAAAGATAATTGACTGTGTAAAGCAGAAATAATAGCAGTTATTGTGGGGCTTATGGCATGCTGAAGTAAAATGTATTATAATAGCTCAAAGGACAAGAGTGAGAAATGAAGGTATACTGTTACAAAATTCTCACATTTTACATGAAGTGTAATATTTAAAGGTAGACTGTGATAAGTTAAAGATGTGTATGTGTACTGTAAACCCTAGCATCCTTTCTCAACTGGAGTCCCCTGTTTCAACCTCAGAATACAGAAAATTATTTGAGTGACTATTGTCCCAGTTCTCCTAAGGATGAGATGTAAATACTACCATCCTAAGGTGGATAGAAGAGTAAAATGATTACGTACAGTGGATGCCTTGGGGCATCTGGACTTAAATCTGCTGTAGAATTCCAGTCAAAGAGGGCCCTGAAAGCAGCCACTGAGAGAGGAGTTGGGGAAGAAAGAGACTAGTTATTGGCCTAGAACAGTTGTTGTCAACTGGAGGCAGTTTTGCCCCCAAGGGGACATTTGACCTTGTCTGAAGACATTTTTGATTGTCACAACTTGGGGTGTGGGCTGGTGGAATTCAGTGAATAGAAACCAGGCATGCTGCTAAGCATAGAACATTACTCTCCAACAAATGTCCGTAGTCCCATGACTGACAAACCCTAGTCTAGAAACAGTGAGATCTGATGGAGTTGGGGTCTGGTCTCAAGAAGATTAGCATCTTCTGCAGGGCTTCACTTGCTTCAGGAGAAGTTGTTCATTTTAGGTTATCAGGGAAGGAAAGACTAACCCTTGGAATTTGAGGTCCTCAGTTTCATCAGAATATGCCTATATGTCTTCATTCTTTTTTTTTTCAAGGTCCTATTCCTTCTAAGTCTATGTCATAATTTATTTTTAGAAATCTTAAACCTGACTTTAGAAAATTAGGACTTCTTTCAGGGCAGTCATGGAAGCTTTTTTACCCTGACCTTGGGCTGGATGTTTATAGTGCTGAGCTCATAATTTTGTTCCTTCAAGCTCTCTACAATCCTCAGAAGCAACCAAACCTACAGTCTTTAGACTCTGTTTCTACCAGTGTCTACCATGGCAGCAGCTTCTTGGTCACCCAGAGTTTTGCCCTTTGTTGGCGCTTATCTTCAGGCAACTTCAGGTAACACCTTTATAATCTGTTTTGCCTCTGTGTGCTGTATACTCAGTATCCCATTTAAAACTAGCGAAAAGGTTTTGAGTACTAATGCCTTTGAGTATAGTTAGATCAGAGAACTATTTCTAGATTCCCTTTCATTCTGTTATCTTGGAATTCCACTTCTAAGACTGATAGTTATAATAGTAATACATCAGTCATATAAGCAAATCCATGATGAGTGTTAGGGAATTAGACCTACACAAATGTGGGAGTAGCTAAGGAAATGAAGGTCAAGAAGGGAGCTGGAGGATGAGAAGAAAAAGGTCACTCCACTCCAGAAGCACTGGCACAGGTGGGCCGGTTGGAGCTTGTGGAGGAGTTTAAGAAGTGAGTGTGCCCACCTACAGACGTTGAATTGTGGAGGGGGTAGTTGATGGTTGCCTCTGTCTTCTGCCAAGCCTCTGGGGGTGGAACTGCAGATGGTCAACATGACCAGCATTTAGGAAGACAGCCTGGGTGTGGAGCAGAGGAATAAGTCAGGCTGAAACACACCAGGCGCCTCTCTGTCTGTTCACCGTCAATGTTAGACCATGACGTCTCTCAGACAGTAGTAGCTGTGGCTCGCTTCCACCTTCCAGATTTCTCACGAGCTCCTCTTTCGGCCTTCTTTGCCCTGAAGCCACAGAAGGAGCAGCAATCTAGGAAACTTAGTGCTGGACGCAGAATAGAACAGTCACATGGTTTCAGTTTTCACATTGTTTTTACCTGTGATCCATTTTGAGTTTATTCTTGTCTATGGTCTGAGGTATCAGTTCAGTTCAGTCGCTCAGTCGTGTCCGACTGTTTGCGACCCCATGGACTGCAGCACGCCAGGCTTCCCTGTCCATCACCAACTCCCGGACTTTACTCAAACTCATGATGCCATCCAACCATCTCATCCTCTGTCGTCCCCTTCTCCACCCGCCTTCAGTCTTTCCCAGCATCAGGGTCTTTTCCAGTGAGTCAGTTCTTTGCATCAGGTAGCCAAAGTATTGGAGTTTCAGCTTCAGCATCAGTCCTTTCGTTGAATATTCAGGACTGATTTCCTTTAGGATGTATGGATTTCAGTTTATCATTTCCCAAGATTATTCAGTTTTCCCCATCAACATTTGTTGAAAAGTCTATCTCTGCTTTGCTGTCGTGAGATGCTACCGTTTTCATACTCTGCTTCCTTATGCACTTGCATTTGTTCTGGACTTTGCTCTGCAGTTCATTTTGTCTGTTCAGATAACCACGTTGTTTTTTTCCTGGAGACTTGTAGTATGTTTTCATATCTGCTAGGGCTAGTCTTCCATTGTAAGTTTGAAAGTCTGTATTTAAATACCACTCTTTCTTTAGGTAGACTCTCACTTAGATCTGTGTTTCACCTTTAATATTTGGATTGGTTAATGGAAAGGACAGATTTGAGATTTAGAGTCCAATCAGCTTTGCCAGTGGTTACTGTGGAATTTCAGCTGGGGTGAAGCTTCTTTCATATTTAGAGCCGAGTGAAAACCAGATACCAAATGCTAGGACAAATGTCAGTTCCTTCCCTGATCTCTTGGTCTTGTCTATTTTAGAAAGGGGGAAGAAAACCCCAAACAGTAAAAAGCAGACAAACAATGAGTATATTATGAGAATGACTGGAGGAGCAGTAAAGTCTGGATGAAGAGAAAGTAATATGGAGGTTGGTAGTAGCTCTGACTCTGGGAAAGTTGTTTCATCTCTTTGGGCTTTGATTTCCCATCTGCCATATGAGTGGGCTAGATTTAACACTTCAAACAGTCTTTCCTTTTCTAACATTGTATGACTAAACCTTATAATACTGTGTATCAGAAAAGCCTCAGAGAAGAGGCACTTGTGATATAAGAGCCCCTTCCTTGGAAATATGTAGGAGAGATCATGACTCAAGTTGGAGATAAACATTGGCACATTGTCTGTCAGTGAGTATATTTTAAGGGCTTATTACATGTAAGTTCACAACCCCACAGGAACAATTCACCATTGTAATTCTAATTCAGAAGTTAATTACATATTTTTAGTGTTTTCTTAGCATGTCTCTTAGAGTTTAATGGTTTTATTCACCCTGTTGTTTCACTATATATGAATAAACACTTTAAGGGGTCTCAGCCTCTAATTCTGTATAGTCTTTAGATCAGAAGATGAGGCTAACGTAATAGAAATGGAGTTTGAGATCCTAGTGAATTCCCTTTTCCCTAACAGTTTTAGCAAATTCTTCTATTGTCGTTTGGTCAGTGATGTATTATGTTGTAGAATGCACATTGGTTATGGTGCCTTGTGCTCTTGTAACAAATGACACACATGACTTTGAGTGGTGTGATGTATTGCTGGTGAATTTTTAATGTCTGAATGATACTTGGAATATATATGTTCAACAAGGGAATTAACCCCTGGGTTTTTTATTTTATTTTCCACTATTTTACTAGTTATATAATGGACAAATAGTCTTGTATTGAATAATATGGCAATATTTTAGAAGAGTGTATAAATAAGATATTAATAAAAATGTGTGCATTTTGTGAGGTGTAGAGAAATCTTTTAATGAGGGAAAAGTAAATTAATTGAAATGAGCATAATTATGTGATATATATTGTAATTTAAAAGTAGTAAAGTATGAGAAAAATGGTGTGAAATTCAAATATAAATTGATGAGGAGCACTTTCAACTGTTCTTTCTACCAGTGTACTTTATTTTCTCCAAAAACTATCACTGAAAAAATCCAGAATTCTCAATATCTTCTCATAGGTTTATATGATTAGCGTTTTATTTTCTAAGGTCAGCTACTTTGAGTCCTTTTCTATTGAGGTTTTATTTGTGTTTCATGAACCTTCAAATTATGAATTTAAAATATATATATTAAATAAATTAGTCCTTTTTCAACTATAAAAAAATTTATAATAAATATAAAGCAATAAAGGAAATACAAATCAAAATTAAAATGAAAAATTTAAAAAGCTAAATAAATGATGTAATGTCATTAAAGGAACCTTAAGTAAAAGAAAAAAAGCCATAAGTTTGCAAAAGATATCAGTCACATTATTTTATCTGTTTATACTACTTTGCTCTCTTGAGCTACTTACAGGAATCCGTCCTAGCTCTACCACGCAACCAATAATTTAATTTATTAACTCTCAGTTTCTTCATTTGTAAAGTGAAGATTGTACTTGATTCTTTTGGTTTCAAGAAGCAGAAATTTGTGAAAAATACATTAAATGAGAGGAAATTTATTATAAGGATACATTTTACCCTGGAATGGAAATGCAAGTTAGGACCACCAGCTTTCTGTCTGTTGGATCGATTAATGTCTGTCTGTGTGTCTCTCTCTAGATCTTTACTGCTCTCTGAGAATCTGCCATCATTTGGCCGTGCCAGGAGCACCCATTCCCCCAAGCTGCCTCATATGGCTTCTTTTTATGCGTTGCCTCAATTTTAGTTTCACTTTTAACTGCCTAATTCTCTTAATATTTATCAGTTTGATTTCCTGAAAGTGAACTGATCCAATTGGTTGATGCTCTCTTTCATTCCAGACCACAAAACAGGTCACTGGTTATCCAGCTGATTGGCTGTCTTTCAGTGAAAATTTCCACACCTGATTCAGTCAGTTATGACAGGGTGGTTGAGATACTGTGGTGCTCACCCTGGCCAGCTGTGGCACTCAGCCAGGGCTGGGATGAAGAAGCAGTTTTAAGGGGCTTATGGGCTTGCATTCCCTATCATTGTCTTGTGTGATATAAGAAGACCAATGCCTGACCTACATGGTTATCAGTTAATATTACTTTAAAAAAGAATCCATGGCCACTGATTGTCTACTGGATACTTTCTCAGACATTACAAACTGCCATGGCTCCTAGATGTGTAAGTCTGGGAGAAGTATTTAAGCCTTGTATTCAATCAGAGAGAAAACATCCTTAAGTTTTCAAGGCATTGATTGATACTTTAAGTTTCATGAAATCATTTTCCATTGTTACCTAGCCATTATCAATGCTGGAATTAATTTATGATTATAGCAGTAAATGACCTGATGGTTGACTTCTTTGAATCTTTGAAACAACAAATATCTTCTTTCCAGACATTTATTTTCACAGACTTTCCTTATGGCCCGGCCTGGTCTGTTCGAGCTGAGCTCCTGGTGGCTCTTGCACAGCCTCTCCCCATCAGCCATGTGTAAACTGCTAAACATTCCATGACCCCCCGATAGGACTTATAAAACAAACAGAACCCGGAGCTGTTCCCAGCTGTGATCTGCAGATACCAGCCTCTCTTGTAGTGGGTTTATCTTGTGATTCTAGGACGGTTAGAAGAGTTAGATACAAATTGTGTGTTTTGGAATTAAAATTTAGAAATGGGACTCAAGGCCCATTGTCCTGTCTCATACTAAAAACCCAGACTCAGATTTATGATCTTCTCTTTGAGTTTCCTTAGCTTCTGTATTAAAGCACTTATAGAGCCGTTTGTTTTATATATCTATCTCCTTCAATAAACCGCTGGTTCCTCAAGTGCAGATACCAGGTTTAACTCATCTGCTCACTCTCCTCTTCACCCCTCACCCTTCGGCCTCTGTCTCTAGTGCAGTAATATATGTGCTAGGTCTGTAGACAGCATTTGTGACATGAACAGGTTGTTGAAAGAAAAGCTAGAGATCTTAACTTTAGAATATACCTAAATATGTATAAGGATCACCAATGTTAATGTTTATTATAATTCACACCTTTAAAATACTTAATGCATTTTTACCAGTACACACTTCCCATGCAGGCTCACATGTCTCTCTTACTTAAGCATTTTTGTCTAAAACTCACACAAAGAATTGCATAATGCAGTTAGATTTCCCATTAGGTCACTCCTCTTGGCTAAGGAGGAGTGGAATCCTGGGACTGGAATGAATGAGAGGTCAGTAGTTTGCAGTTATGAAAAGCTTCTCCTGACCATAAAGAAAAAATTTTGGTTCAACTCACACTTGACTTAATGTTCAGATCATTCCCAGCTGGCACAGTATAGGGTATACTTCCAAGGGAAAATATCCTGTTTTTGCTAGACCCCTTCTTGCCTCTCCCTGTAATACAATAAAAACTCGTGCATGAAACTGTCATGTGCATGTGAAGGAAAGGCTGTGGAAGAATCTCCTTGGAAGAATCTCCTGTGGTATCCAGGTATCACTTGAGAATAAGAGGGTTATTTTCTGGCAATGCAGAGACAAACAGCATCCCCCTGATGTGAAGGTGCAGTCTTATGTTGCAGTCACCTGTGAATGGATTGTAATAAGTCTTGTCTGGATCTCTTGAGTTAGATTTAATAACCTGCAGAATGCTTCAGCAGGATCAATAAGCCTTTTACAGCCAACAGAGCTCTACTCGTACTGCTGCCTATCCACATGAAACTTTGTCTCAGTTTAGCTGGAAGGGGCCTTTCCATGACTGGATATTTGCTTTCATTCTTTGACTCTTGTGCATCATACTGTCAACATGGGTTGATGTGACCATTGCAAGTAGAAAATGAGCCTGCATTTTTCTCTTTCAAGTTCTTTTACCTTTCACAGTAGAAGTGAGGCCAGTTTGCTGTTGCCGGATACAGGCTACTACCACAGTGGCTTTTTCCATTTTTTCTTTTCAATTGGTGTTTGTCAGCTGGTGACCAGACTAGAGAGCGGTTCCTGGTAGTTGAGTATTTCGTCTGGAGCCCAGACACATTGCATGTGTCATCCTTTTTATTACCACACCAGGAGACCGCCATTAGGAATAGAATTTTTTATTTATATATTTAAAAAAATTTAAGCATTTCAAAATGTTTTATGGAACTGTAATTTTCAAAATCTTCTCATTGAGAAGGGAAAACACTGCTGTCTGCATGTGTTAGAAGAGGACATTTCTGAGACATTAGACTGTGTCTAATCCAGAGAACTCAGAATGAGTCTTCAGTTATTGCTGTCCACCCTGGATGATCAGTCTTAACCCCTGATTTATATGGTTGTGGATTGAAGGGATTGGTAGAGAATAAACTTTTATGACTAGCATCTTTTGGGAACCTGCTTATTGCCTAACCACCCTGCTAACCTATAGCGTTATTCTGAGGACTGCTTTACTTTTAATTATACAATCATGAATAAATGGTTAGGAGAAAATTAAAATAGTAAAATTAGTTGAATCTGGAGTATTTAAATAAGGTAATAAGTTCCATATCTTATATGTCTATCTTACAATAGGGCCACCAGGTTGAATTTAATATTTTTGAAGTTGGTCTTTGCTGTTTACAGTTGATAGTAGTTCATTATGATAGCCGTTAAAAGTTAATTATCTTCTTGATCCACTTAGTCCCTCTCTTGTTTTAATTAGCTTGACTTAAGTTTTCTGTTTGTATTTTAAAGCCAAATGGAGAACTTATTTGTTCTTTGTGTAATTTTCAAAGGCAGTTGATATTCTGTTCAAAAGATACAAGATTGGCTATCTTTTCATTTGAAACTAACTTTTTTATCTTATTGAGGGGGTTGTTTTTATTTTTAAACAATCTGGAAAATATCTATACTTCATTTATTAACTTCATTTATTGATTTAAATAAGAGTTTTAAAATGATTTCTACCAATAAAGGGGATCTTCACTATCTTGGGTGACTCTCCTTAGATCTGGAGTGTAATCTGAGCATGTGTACTTTTTAATTTTTATTTTATATTGTGGTAAAACATAAAACTTACTAATTTAACTGTTTTTAATTTAAATTTATTTATTTTAATTGGAGGCTAATTACTTTACAATATTGTATTGGTTTTGCCATACATCAACATGAATCCGCCACAGGTGTACACGTGTTCCCAATCCTGAACCCCTCTCCCACCTCCCTCCCCAGATCCCCTGGAGAAGGGAAAGGCTACCCATTCCAGTGTTCTGGCCTGGAGATTTCATGGGCTTTGTAGTCCATGGGGTCACAAGGAGTCAGAAACCACTGAGTGACTTTCACTTTTCACTTTCAGTGGTGTTAAGTTTATTCTCATTGTTGTGCAGCCATCACTGCTATCCATCTCCAGAACTTTTAAATCTTCCTCATTTAAAGTCTACCCTTAAAACTCTAACTCCCCATTGCCTTCTCCACCACATCTCCAGCACCTGGTGACCACTATTATACTTTCTTTCTCTATGAATTTGACTGTTCTCAATATCTCTTATAAGGGAATCATATAATAATTGTACTTTTGTGTCCAGCTTGTTTCACATAGTATACTCTCATCAGGATTAATCTACATAGTAGTATGTATCAGAATTTCCATCCTTAAGTCTGAATAACTTTTCATTGTATGTGTATACCATATTTTGTTTATCTGTTCATCTGTGATGAACGCTTGTTCATCTTTTGGCTGTTGTAAACAATGTTGCTGTGAACATGACTATACAAATACCTGTTCAAGTCCTTGCTTTCAATTCTTTTGGCTGTATGCCTAGAAGTGGAATTGCTAGATAATATGGTAATTTTTTGAAGAACTGCCAGGCTGGTTTCCACAGCAACTGTTTACATTCCCACCAGCATACACAAGGGTTCTAATTTCATCACATCTTCACCAACACTTCTTTCCTTCTTCCTTCCTTCCTCCTTTTTTCCCTCCTGCCTTTCCTTTCTTAGATGTTCAGTTCAGTTACTCAGTAGTGTCCGACTCTTTTCAACCCCGTGGACTGCAGCACGCCAGGCTTCCCTGTCCATCACCAACTCCTGCAGCTTGCTCAAACTCATGTCCATCGAGTTGGTGATGCCATCCAAACATCTCATCCTCTGTCATCCCATCCGTGTTATAATATCCTAACGAAACTGAAGTGGTATCTCACCATGATTTTCATTTGTGCTTCCCTAATGGCTAGTGTTGTTGAGCATCTTTTCATGTTCTAGTTGACCATTTGTCTATTCAAATCCTTTAGGTATTTTTGAATTGGGTTCTTTATTTTTTGTTGTTGACTTAGTTACAGGAATTCTTTATATCTTCTGATATCAAGTTCTCATCAGGTATATGACTTGCAAATATCTTCTCTCATTCTGGGCATTGTCTTTTCACTCTGTTGATAGTGTTCTCTGCACAAGGGTTTTAAACTTTGATGAAGTTCAGTTTCTCTATTTTTTTCTGTTATTGCTTATGCTTTTGGTGTTATACTTAAAAAACTACTGCCAAATCTAGGGTTTGGCAGATTTCCAAACCCTGAAGATTTTCCCATGTGTTTTCTTCTAAGAGTTTTATAGTTTTAGCTCTTACATTTAGGTCTTTGATCCATTTTGACTGAATTTTTATATATAGTGTAATGTAAGGGTCCAGATCATTCTTTTACATGTAGATATCCAGTTTCCCAGCGATATTTGTTGAAAAGACTGTCATTTCTCCCATTGAATGGTTTTGGCACTCTGATGGAAAATCAAGTCACCATTTATATGATAATTCATCTGGGGGCTCTCTGTCTTTAGGCCAGTACTACAGTATTTTTGATTATTGTATCTTTCTAGGAGGTTTCTAAATTAGAAAATGTGTATCCTCTAACTTGATTTTTCTTTTTCAAGATTATTTTGGCTATTTAGGTCCCCTGAGATTCGTTAAGAATTCTAGGAAGAATTTTTCTCCTTTTTGCAAAAAAGTGCCATTAAGGTTTTGATAGGAATTACATTGGACCTGCAGATCACTTTGGGTAGTACTGGCATGTTAACAATATGTCTTCTAACCTATGAACATAGCTGTCATTCCATTTATTTATTTATGTCTTCTTTAATTTCCTTCAATAATATCTTAAAGTTTTCAATGTATAATATCTTTTGTCCCTTGGTTAAATTAATGTATTTATTCAATTTATATTTGCTATTTTAAAAGTTATTTTTATTCATTTTGATGTTATTGTAAGTGGAATTATTTTCTTGATTTCCTTTTTGGTTTGTTCATTATTAATTTCTATAAATGCAGCTGGTTTGAACATGTATATTTTTGAAAAGCTTTAGGGAGCTCTGATGCCTGTCTTTAGTTAGGCACTCTGCTCCTAGGCCTTCCCAAACTTCCCAGTAGTATTTGGGGCTAGAAAATAGCTTAAATCTCAACTTTACCACTTATTCACTTTCCAGTTTTTGACCTTGGATATTTCTTCAGAATTGAGATTGGAAATACACTATTGATCATTACAGAGTTGCTGTAAGGTCTAAATATGTGTGTTATCTGGAATTTAGTACCTCTCAACAAATCTTAACATTCATTCTGTTCAGTTTTAAAATTTTTATTTCACTGTTATTTCTAGATAAGTAGTGATTGAAATGATTTTGAAAGCCAAGTGAAAGGCAAAGGAAGAGTGTTACGGCAGAAATAGTCTGGAAGCACGAAAAGGGTTGCCCTTTTGGGTAACTACATCGTGATTAAGAACTTGTGCTCTGGAATTTGGTAGATTTGGATTCAAATTCTAGCTGCTCTGCTGCTTTGCTTCATGTCCCTGGGGTCAGTCATTTATCCTGTCTGACATATGAGCCAAAAAAAAAAAGAAGATTTCAAAATGGAAATTATTAAGTACTTTGAACTGAATGAAAACACAACATGTCAAAGTTTGTAGGATGCTGCTAAAGCAGCACTTTCAGGGGACATTCATGGAATTAGTGGCTATATTATCAAAAGGAAAAGGGTCTCAAATCAATGACTCTAGCTTTTAACTGAAGAAACTAGAAAAAGAAGAGCAAATTAACTGAAAGTAAGCAGAAGAAAGGAAATAATAAAGATCAGAAATCAATGAAATAGGGGGAAAAAAAAAGAAAAAATACAGAAAATCAATAAACCTCAAAGCTGGTGCTTTGAGAAAATCAATAAGATTGATACTCAAGCCAGACTAATTAGGGAAAAAAGACACAAATTACAAGTATCAGAGATGAAAGAGCATGTATCACTACAAATATTAAAAAGTTAAGGGGATTTTATGATTATACAAATTTATCTCAATAACTCTGACAACTTAGATGGAATGGACAAATTTCTTGAAAGATAAAAACTAAAAGAACACTTTATAAATAGATGACCTGGATAGCCCTGTATTTTCTAAAGAAATAGAATTGATAAATTGAACTTTATAACATAACTGCTCTTTGAAAGACTTTGTTGAGAGAATAAAAAGAAACAAAAAATTGGCAAGAATTGAACAGACACTTGATCAAATAGTGACATTGAATAGCAAAAACAGCATAAAAAGATGTTCAACATGAATAGTTTTTAATGTACATTAACACATTAGAATGGCTACAATTAAAAAGACTGACTATGCCAAGTTTTGGTGAGGATGTGGAAGAACTGAAACTCATATATGCTGCTGCTGAGAATTTTAAATTGTACTACCGCTTGGAGAAGACTCTTGAGAGTCCCTTGGACTGCAAGGAGATCCAACCAGTCCATTCTAAAGGAGATCAGTCCTGGGTGTTCTTTGGAAGGAATGATGCTAAAGCTGAAACTCCAGTACTTTGGCCACCTCGTGTGAAGAGTTAACTCATTAGAAAAGACTCTGATGCTGGGAGAGATTGGGGGCAGGAGGAGAAGGGGACGACAGAGGATGAGATGGCTGGATGCATCACCGACTCGATGGATGTGAGTTTGAGTGAACTCCGGGAGTTGGTGATGGATAGAGAGGGCTGGCGTGCTGCAATTCATGGGGCTGAGCGACTGAACTGAACTGAACCACTTTCAAAAACAGTTTGGCAGTTCTAAAAAGTTAAACACATACCTACTGTATGACCCAGCAATTTAACTCTGAGGTATTCCTTCTGGAGGCTTCTCTGATAGCTCAGTTGGTAAAGAAACTGCCTGCATTGCAGGAGACCTCAGTTCGATACCTGGGTCGGGAAGAGCCGCTAAAGAAGGGATAGGTTATTCACTCCAGTATTGTGGCCTGGAGAATTCCATGGACTGCATAGAGAAAAGAAAGGCAGCATATTCACACAGTGTCTTACACATGACTGTTCACAGCAGCTTTTATCTGTAATAGCCAAAGAAACCTGGAAGCAACCCAGATGCCCGTTATCACGTGAATGGATCAACAAATTGTGGTTGTGTTGAAACAATGGAATGCTTCTCACTAATGAAAAGGAACAAACTGTTCATACATAAAACAACATGGATGGGTCTCAATAATTACGGTGAATGAAAGAACCTCCCTCTATGGTTTCACTTATATAAAACTCTAGAAAATACAAACTAATCTTTAGCTGTAGAAAGCAAATCAGTTGACTGCCTGGGAGTGGGGGCCAGTGGAGAGGGGCAAAAGAGCAGGGATTACCAAGGGGCAAGAGGAAGCTTTGGGGATGATGGGGTATGTTCACCATGTTGTCTATGTTGATGGTTTCACAGGTGTTGATGTCAGAGCTTAGCAAGTTCTACTTCAAATATATGCTGTTTATTTTATGTCAATTACCTAAGTAAACAGATTGCATTTTATTTTGAATTATCTGTGCAGTTTTTATATCTGTGCAACTCTTAGATTTGCCTCTCTTCAGGCATTCCCTCCCGCCCACCCTCCTTCTTCCTCTCCTTCTTTCCTTCCCTCATTCAGAACCTTCTGTGTCTCTGTGCACATGGACCAGACACATACCTATCCTGAAACCTCACTCTGGCTTAGTGTCTGGTTCCCAGAATTGATTGCTAGCTCATAGTTTTCAGCAGAAACTCTCCAGAGCCCCTGAGACCTGACAACAAATTCTTAGGTCATCTGACAGGCTCAGCTGGTTTCTAGGGTCTGTTGAAGTACAGGAACCATTGCTGGGAGGGTAGAGTCATGAAGACCACTCACTATGGGCTTTGGGAACAGGTTCTTGAGAAGGGCTGCACAAGATAGGCACGTTGAACACTGCATGTGACCTGCAGACCCTTTGGTACTCCATGGACCAGCCACGTCCACATCACCTGGAGCAGAGAGAAGTGCCAAACCTCACACCCTGCCCTGGACACTGCATTTTGACCTGACCTCACGTGAGGCACATTCACTCTACAGCTCAAGACACACTGCCTAGAGCAGGATGTCTCCATCTCCACCTTGACGTGGGGGCTGGGTCATTCTTTGTGGTGGGGGGGCCTTCCTGTGCCTGGTAGGATGTTTAGCAGCACCCTTAACCTCTGCCCATCCCTTTTCCAGTTGTGACAACCAAACATGTTTCCACACATTGCTAGATGTGCCCCAGGGGTCGGGGGGGACATTGCCCTGGTCGAGAACCATTACTTTAGAGTATTAAAAGAAATAAAGTATTTTATAAACTATAAATATTTATATAAACATTAGTCAGTCTGATGGGATTTTCCCTCCAAAAGCCAAAGGCCATGAAAAGAGTAGATTTAATATCAGGATTTTAGTGAATTTTTATTTCTTCATAGTGTTAAGTTTTGTCACTTTCTTATACACTTTGCTGCATTGATTTGGAAAGCCATTTCTTTTCATTTTCCATTTTTTCTGATATGGTGGTAAAATGTTTACTCACATAGTTATCATGTACACATTAAATCCTGAATTTAGCACTTGTTTAATTGTATTTGTTTTCTATAAAATACCTCTTGTCATTTAACAGAGTCCTTTTCAAAGAAATCTCTTTGGGAAGTTCAAGCTCTAATCATTCAGGAAGTTCCACTGCTGTGACCAACTGTGGAGATGTAAAAACAGATCAAATCCAGTTCAAATAATTAAGTTCTAATGCCCAGATGTTTGAAGCTCATGGAAATGGATTATAATAGCCAGAATCATTTTAATAGTTTTCCTTAAACTTTTAACAATGAACAGTGGAAGTAAATATTTTTGCAATTTCAATTTCTTTTTTTGGAGAAGTAAGCCAAGTATGCTTTCCAAAGGGACTTTGTTGGCTTCACCTAATGTGGTTTAAAACTTCCTTTTTTTTACATCTTTAATTTCTTACTAATGCTACTATATAAATTCTACTCTTGAAGGAGTCTACTGTAATAACATTGAGTAAGCTCAGCTGGTAGAGAATCTGCCTGCAATGCGGGAGACCTGGGTTCGATCCCTGGGTTGGGAAGATCCCCTGGAGAAGGGAAAGGCAACACACTCCAGTATTCTGGCCTGGAGAATTCCATGGACAGTCCATGGGGTTGCAAAGAGTCGGACACGACTGAGTGACTTTCACTTCAAGCTGTCAGCGAGCATTTGTGTTACGGAAAGAAAAGGACTGACGAGCACTCAGAGGAGTCAGGATGGTACATGAGACACTGGCGCAGCTGACGCTCTGTGTGGGACTCACCTGCTGCGTTCAGTGCTGTGTTCAGCATCTTGACAGAAGGGCCATCCAGTTCCTGGACACATTCTCTCCACAAGGCCAACTCTAAGGACATATTAAGCAAATCCGTTCTTTTTTTTTCTCAGCATATCTTATGCTTGTCCCTCATTATGAATGGAATTTTTTATTGTCACGGGCCAAAGGGCCATTTTAAAACATGGATCTATGCATATTTTAAAATAAAATGATAATATGTGTGCATAATTTGTCCCCATTTCCAGGGTTTAATGTCTATATTAAGAGGCCTAAAAGGGATCATGCAAATTAGCTGAGCTTGTTTCCAGCCACTCCCTGTTGGGGTCATCTTGAGCATTAACAATCAGACTTTAAAGATTCATTTCAACTTAAAATCTTTCACCATAGGAAAGAATTGACTAATACTGTTGTGCACGTCTGATGATGATGAGTAACCATTTTCTCTGTTGCCCAGTAGAAGATAGACAGTGTTTGAATATCATTCAGTGGTGAATGTGAGCGCTGGCCGTAGAAGTAGCCATGGCTGCACCTGTGGTCCAGCTTTGTGCTTGTGCATTAGATTTAATCATCAAAGTCTCACATGCAAGGGCAGAAGGAAGCCATTCTCACATGCAGAATGAATTTTGAAGAGGAAATACTTTTACTGTAGCTTCAGACACTAAAGATACCAAGTGCCAAGACTTGTTTTTCTTGTCAGCAGAGGGAGAGGGACTTCAAATCACCTTCGGGTCATGTGGACTTTCAGGGTTACCCACAGTGGCAGCCGTGAACTGCACTTGGGATTTACTCTCTTTTGAAAACATGTGGGTGTTTTGTTCTGCTTTACCTCTCACATCTGGTGATCAGAGCCCAGGGCCAACAAGGGAAATGTCTGACTGTGCACACAGATTTGCAGTTTGTCCATAAAAGATTTAGTACTGTTTTTTCAGCCCTCTATGTCAAGCTTCAACTGCATTAATGCTCGTTAAAGAGCAGTGGTTATGTGAACCCAGACATACACACAGAGCTCCCATCAATATTGCAAGAAGTAGGTGTGTAGCAAGGGGATGGGTGGGGGGTGTCAGTGAGAGGGGGAAACAAAATTAGGCTCCTAAGGCAAGATCAATAGAGCGTGATTTAATTGCTTCCTGGATTTGTTGTTTCAGCAATTTTTATCGAGTAACAGTGAGATCCCCACCACTCTTCCAGGTGGGAAGGATACAAAGTTGAGTGGTTAGATGAGAAGCCATGTCCCTCTCATACCCATAGCCTTATAGGGCAGACTTGCCTGGTAAAGAATCCAACTCGCTAAGTGCTGTGAGGGTGGCCTGGACAGTGGGCACGTTTTATGGAGAAAGTAACATTTGAACTGGGCTTCCTTGGGGCTCAGCTGGTAAAGAATCTGCCTGCAGTGCGGGAGACCTGGTTTCGATCCCTGGGTTGGGAAGATCCCCTGGAGAAGGGAAAGGCTACCCACTCCAGTATTCTGGGCTGGTGAATCCCATGCATTGGGGTTGCAAAGAGTCAGACATGATTGAGCGACTTTCATTTTCACATCTGAACTAGGTCCTGAAAGGAAAGTAGGAATCTCCAGATGGAGATGAAGGGGACAGGGCCCTCTAGGCATGGTGAACAGAGAAGGAGTCTCAGAGGCACGCAAGTTCTTGCCAGGTTCACAGCATGGTAGGCCGGTCCACTAGTTTCAGTCTAAGGAGTGTCAACATAGGTGGGCAGACTGAGGATAGATTATGAGGGCATTCATACTATACCATGGATTCAGACCCCTGCCAGTGTTGTAAGTCATGAGTGTGTGCATGCTCAGTTGCTTCAGCCCTGTCCGACTCTTTGTGACCCCATGGACCATAGCCCACCAGGCTTCTCTGTCCATGGAATTTGCCTGGCAATAATACTGGAGTGGGTTGCCATGCCCTCCTCCAAGGCGTCTTCCCGACCCAGGAATCAAACCCCCATCTCCTGCGTCTCTCTTGCATTACAGGTGGATTCTTTACCACTGAGCCACTGAGGAATCCCATCCTAAGGGAGGGGGTAACCTTCAAAGCAAGTTCCTGTCTTCTCTCGCTAAGCTCCCAACACTATACCTTAAATTTCATCCTCCCTAGTCAATCCTCAAGTCAGTCTCTGGAGCTAAGATAGCTTTGGGTTGCTAGACAGTAGGGTTAGAATTAGTCTTGCTGCCCTAAACTGTGCTATGCCCTGGTGCTCCCTGAGCTCTGTGACTGGGCCTTTGCTGTGTTCTTGTTCACTTGGTCCTTGTGACTGTGCTTTTGCTTGGTTTCTTACTAAGCTCTCCAGTTCCCAGAGCTAGAGCTTGCTTCATGCATCTGCCTCCTCAGCTAGAGCCAAGACTGAATCTGTCTTGTCAGTCATCCTTCTCAATCCTAGATTCTTTCTGTATTCCACTTGCTCACTGGGATCCTGCTCCAACTGACACTTTCCCAGAGCCACACCATTGTCACCTGCTGATTGTGAGTGCCTGTCACACTTACAGTGGTATCCAACTCACCAGCGTAGACCTTGTGTATTAGGATCATCTCATCTTTTGTCTGGATTTGTTGCATGTTGATAATCCATCCTAAAGGAGATCGGTCCTGGGTGTTCATTGGAAGGACTGATGTTGAAGCTGAAACTCCCAATACTTTGGCCACCTGATGCAAAGAACTGACTCATTTGAAAAGACCCTGATGCTGGGAAAGATTGAGGGCAGGAGGGGAAGGGGACGACAGAGGATGAGATGGTTGGATGGCATCACCAACTCAAAGGACATGGGTTTGGGTAGACTCCAGGAGCTGGTGTTGGACAGGGAGCCCTGGCGTGCTGCGGTTCATGGGGTCGCAAAGAGTCGGACATGACTGAACGACTGAACTGATGTATATAAATTTATATTGGTAATAAGCTTGTACTCCTCCTCTTCCATAACTGTCAAATTCATTAAACTCATTAGTTCTTCTCACGCTAATCTTGGCTCTTCCCCACATATTCTTATTCCTCACTAGCCACGTTGTATGCTTCAACATGTCTATGGAGAACATACTCTTAAGATGGTCCCCATGATCTATTTCCTAATAAACATGCTCTTGTAAGGTCCCTTCCCCTTGAGTGTGGGCAGAACCTGTGACTTGCTTCTAACCAATAGAATATGGCAGTGGTGCCAGAATATACATGATCATGTGTCCGTGGTTATGTTATATAAGATTGTAGCACCTGTCTTGCTGGAGTCTCTTCATCGCTGGCCATGTTGGGGGACTCCGTGTGGCAGAGAACTGCAGGTAGCTTGGGTCTCTGCTCCATACAGTCACATGAGGGGAGAGGGAGCAGATTCTTTCCTACCTGACCTTGTAAGGAGAACCCAGGCCTGGTTGACTCCCTGTTTACAGCCCTGTGGAAGACCTAACTAGGCAATGTCTGGGACTCCTGACTCAAAGAACTGTGAAATAAGAAATGTGTGTTATTTTTAAGCTACTAAATCTGTGGTAATTTTGTTACACAGCAATAGATAACTAATACAGTGTCTCAGTGGAGCAAAACAAGATACAGCAATTAGAATATCTGTTCTAGTTAAATACTTGACATCTGGTAATTAGATGTGTAATTGTGCTTTATTAAGCATTTTTCTCTCTCCTACTAACATTCCTAAGGAAATGGGAAATTTTTATTTTCTACAAGGAAATGGTTCATCACCTTAATTGTCTCATTCCTGAAACAGGTGTCCTAGATAAAGAACACCAGATGGGATCCAGCAGCTGGGGTAGGAAAACTACAAAGTCATAGAGATTATATTGAGCGTAACCTTGTGTGTAGCAGAGAACAAAGGAAAAAAATGAGTCCCTCAAAGATTTTCTGGAAAGTTGGGGGAGGTGTCTATAGTGTCTGGAGCAGTGACGAGTGGTGCAGGGTGAGTACCATCGCTTGAAATTAGGGCAGTTCACCAGTGCTTACAAATAAAGTCAGCATTCGTCCACGGCATTTAAAAATCTCAGTTTCATAAAAATATTAGATTGATCTGTTATTTATGCATCATTCTCATAGTAACTTTTCTATTTATTTTAGTTCTTCTGATCTTCAGTCATTTAACAACTTCTCTTCGCTTTTGCATATATTTGAAAATAGGCTAATCTCCATTTCATGTAGGGGAAAGAGAGTTAAAAAGAACATTTTGTAAACACCTACTGAGTAGTTTGCTACTTGTTTCACATCTCATATGATCTTCACTGCAGGTCTATAAAATGAGGTGTTTTTTTTTTCCTTTCAATCTTCATTTTGTTAAGTGAGCAAACCGAGGCCAGATAAGTTGCGTGCACAAGAGCACAAAACTAGTAAGTCTGAGACGGAACTCTAATGCGCATGCCTTCTGAACTGTCTTTCCTACACCCCAGCGGTTTTCAGGATTTGGTACATGGACCTCCTGGGGCCCCTGAAATCTTTTTAGGGACCCCACGAGGTCAAAATGATTTTCATATTAATACTAAGATGTTGCTTTTGGGTGTCTTTTTTTTTTTTTAATCATGTTGATTTTTTTTATACCAGTAGCATGGCTGATTCTTGTTGATGTTTGACAGAAAACCACAAAATTCTGTAAAGCAACTAACCTTCAATTAAAAAAATAAAGTGGCAAAAAAAAAAAAAAGCCATGTGGAAAAACTGCTGGCATCTTAGCATGAATCTGGGCAGTAGCACCAAACTACTAGAAGCCATTATATTCTTCATGCCATAAACTTGCAGTTAAAGGGAAAAAGCCAGTTTCACTTGAGTATCCCCAGTGAAGCAATAAAAAAACATTAATTTTGTTGCATCTCAACCCTTGAGTCTATGTCTTTTTAATGTTTTGTATGACCAGATCGGTGATATGTTTACATCAGCTCTGCTGCCTACCAGCCAAAGTACTGTGGCTGGCCCAGAGAAAAGCACTTGTGTTGTTTGATTTGTGGACCCAGTGGCTGATTTTTTCATGGAACACACTTTTTACTTACATAGCTGACAAAAAATTGTGGTCATCTATATATAGATGAATATATAGAGAGGTTTGAATATATAGAGAGGTTTAATCAAAAATGAATGAGTGGGGAAAAAACCTGAATGAGCCTATTGCTAGAAGGAAAACAATATTTGTTGCCAATTCAAGGCTTCAAGGAAAAGTTAGAATCATGGAAAACTTGTGTTTGCTACTGTAATTGCAAGCTTGACAACTTCCTGAAGATTTTTCTGATGAGGTTGGTAGTGAGTGTTTGATGTTGTATAATGAAATGTGTCAACGTTTGGAAGATCTGAGAACCAAGTGAACAATATTTTCAAATAACCAATGCATGACAGTACAAAGTCATAAGTAGGTAAAAGATCCATTCAAAGTACAAGGTAGACCAATGTGTTTTAACAGAACGAGTACAAAAAGTTTGTTAATATAGCCTCAGATTCCACATTGTAGCTAACCTTTAAAAAATATGACTTGTCAAGTTTCAGTATAAAAGAATAATATCTGCAATTATCCCTTTTCCCATTACCTATCTGTATAAGGCTGGGTTTATTCATATACTTCAGTCCAAACAACATATTGCAACAGAATAAATACTGAAATGGATACGAAAATCCAGCTGTCTTCTATTAAGCATCCATTAACGATCTTAAGAACTACATAACAGTGCCATACTTTTCATTAATTTCTTTGTTTTAAAAGATCTAGTTGGTTTTCATAAAAAATGTGTTATTTATATTAAACCTATAATGGGTTTATACTTTCTTATGGTTAATATTTAATTTTTTCCATAATTTTAATTTCTCATATAATAAATATTGAAATGTAAAATACACACACAAAAAACCTTTACTGTTGTAGTTGTTAAGAGTACAAAGGATTCCTGAGACCAAAAAGTGCTTTTTGAAATGATGTTTTCTACTCTGTTTCTTGTACCTACATGTCTATTCTGAAAATAAAGGGAAATGTTATAAACATTTTAAAGATGCATAATCCTGTCACTAATGATGTTGAGCCTACTTCACCTTTATTCAAACTATTTGCTTTGATTTTGCTGTTGAGAAAGAAATCTCTTGATAATATTGAGAGATTATATACAATTACCACCTTCCTCTATCACCACAATTCCTTTTTATTGAATGGAATTCATAAATTAGACATGACTTGGCTGAACTGATATAAACAGGTATGTGGTAGAACTCATTTTATATTCATTTCTGAATTTATTGTTAGGTCATTTGTAGGTTTTTTTCTGGCAAGTCACACTCAGTTTTAATGGTGCAAAACTGTAGACTGTTTTACTGACCGGTTTATGTAGGTTGCAATCAAACTTGCCATTGAGATAATTCCTTAGCCTTGCAGTCTGAAAGCAATATAAATTGGGCTGTTAATTACTCCCTTCTGTCTTTCCTGTATTGTAGAGTGATTCTTGGGACCACAGCTTTAGGATGATGTATATCTGAGTAGTCATTAACACTCAGCTATTAGGAGCAATGAGTTCTCCAACCTGGACCGTTTAATGACATCTAATGAATATGCTTGGGCTTCCCCAGTGGCTCAGTGGGTAAAGAATCCACTTGAGGTGCAGGAGACACAGGAGACACAGGAGATGTGGGTTCGATCCCTGGGTGGGTAAGATCCCCTGGAGGAGGGCATGGCAGCCTACTCCAGTATTCTCGTCTGAAGAATCCCATGGACAGAGGAGCCTGCTGGGCTGCACAGGGTCACAAAAGATACATGACTGAAGCGACTGAGCATGCAGGCACTCAGAATGCTAGAACTGACTACAGCAAGTCTCTTGCCTGTGTCTGAGGGTATTTAGTATTTTCTCCAAACCTGAGTTTTCATCACATAAGTTATCCTTAAAAATAACATTTGCTGTCCTTAACATCTTTAGTAGGCCTCAGGATCAGTAGCAACTGTCGTATTGCTTGCTGGTCCTTAGTGGGAGCTGCTAATATTCTTTCTTCCTCAGTGACTGCTTCTTGCTTTGTTTTTGTTGTTTTAACTTTGTAAACAAGGCCATGTAAGGCATATAAATTCAGCTCAGTAGGACTGCACATAGCAAAGATGATAGAAACACCATCTATTCCTTACTGCACCCCACTTCACAACACACAACTCACGTCTCCCTCCAAACACCTGTGGCTCAAGGAAAGTTAAGCTGGTGAGTGAGTTGTATGCAGACGGCTCAGTCCAAGCTCACCTCTTCTGCTGAGGCTTTTCTGACTTTCTCTCCAGTTCACCCCTGCTCAGTAAACCTAGTCCATCCTGACTGATCACTCCCTCCTTCATGCGTAGACCACGTGGACTTCTTTCCATCAGCTATGGTAATCACTAGGCTTGTTATGTGCCAGGTCTCCGGACTGCACTCTCGGCTCCTCGGTGACTCCTTCCCTCTGCAAACGTCGAGGGCCTCTCTGTCTTAACTGCTGTGCAGGTAGTGAGGATACAGTAGCGACGCAGGCATGTGGTTCTCAGCCCCCAGGGTCTGCTGCATAGTGAGCACTAAACAGAAAATGCCTATTGAATAGTGTGATACTTTTCATTCACCGTCTTTCCTGGTATTTAAGTTTTTAGCTGGTTAAATTTTAGTGAGCCTGCACTCTGCAAGGCTGGCTTTTTCTCTCTGATTTCTAGGTACTTGTATATAAGAGTAAGGAAAGTTAATAAAAACACACCTCTTGTTTGCACTATCCCTAATAAATCTTTTCCCATACTTGTTTTATTTGACTCTTACAGTATTCCTAAGATAAGTAGAGAAGATGGTTTTATTCCCATTTTGCTTACTGTCACTAGGACCATAGACTTCTGATCCAACCCCCAACATCCCTCTGCTCACAAACGCTGTACACGCTTTAAGATCACTTCAGAGATTTGTCACCTTGAGATGGCCTTGCTTTTATTTCCTTAAGAGATAAACTCCATAGTGAGGCCACTGTTGTGGGGAAGAAAATTAACTGCCAAATTAGGACCAAGAAACAAAGAGGGCAGGGAAGGCATTATTTTTTACAGTAAACAAACCCCAATTACTGTGATCCATCACTGGAAACGCTACCTTCCTGTGCAGTGTGGGAAATGGTAGCACAGCAGTGGCTGTCAGGAGTGAGCGAGGTGCTGGGTTGCAGTGTTAGAAGGTACCACATGGACCATCTGATCTGATCTCCTTTTCTGTAGCTAAGCAGACAGCAGTACAGAGAAGTCTCTCAGCCAGTTAGTGGTAGCCAATCTCTAGACCCCTTGGTGTGAAAATAAGAAACTATGAGCGCCATGATCTCTTGGTGTGTGCTAAGTCTGTTTGAACAAGGCTGTGTGTCTGAGAAACCTTTTAACTCAACTGAGTTAAAGGTTTGATTCAGTGGGTACAAAGCACGTAATTTTCCTTGGCAGGTCCTAGATGATTTTAATGAGCAATTGCTCTTCTGAATGATTGGCGATTGACCCTCTGGTATGTAGAGGATAAGTATCTTCAATCTCAAATCCGAGCACACAATTTTCTGACAGACCTTTTCTCAGGGGCTGAAATTGGTTTCAGGTCTATCAAGTCTTCAAGTCAGTTCCAGGTATTGACTGCAGCCTTTTTGCATCTTTGAAGTGTGTGTGTGTGTTTTAGTGGTTAAAATATCATAGTTTAGAAGACTATGGAATTCATAGGGTATTAGTTTATGTAGAAAAAGATAAGTTACCTTTGTGTAAGTGTGAACTATAGTCATGCCTGGGGGATATCATGAAGGTCCTATGTGGGTGTGTGGCTGTTTTTATTCCCAGGTTTCCAGAATCTTTGAACTTCATTGTTTTCTGGCTATGGCATAAAAGTGTTAGAAACTGTTCTGATTAAGTTAGAGCTAAGACTTGAACCTAGTTCTTCTGATTCCTCTAGTGTGATGCCCTTTTCACCAAACCACCTTGGCAATTCTAGCATTTCTCCCATTTCTTTGTTTTAGTCACATTACTATGTGGATGAAGAACCAAATGTAGTATGGAGTTTTGTGGCCAGAGCTGGTGAAGGAAAATATATTCCCTAGTGGCTTAGAGGTAAATAATCTGCCTGCAATGCAGTAGACCTGGATTTGATTCCTGGGTCAGGAGTATACCCTGGAGAAGGAAATGGCAACCAGCTCCAGTATTCTTGCCTGGAGAATCCCATGGACAGAGGAGCTTGGTAGGCTGCAATCCATGGGGTGGCAAGAGTCGGACAAGACTTAGCAACTAAACTACCACCAGAGAAAAGCACCTTTAGGCTTGGCTAATGCCAAGTTACATTGTCTTTAGTTATTAAGAAGTTGGAATTCCTGGATATCAGTGAGTGCTTCTTGGGAAGTCCATGTGCCCTTCATTTATTTAAGCAACACTTTAGGCAGATTACAGAATGGAGGGAAGAGATTCCTTTCCACATCTGTCTGATTCAGAAGGTGGCATTTTGCCCTTTTCCGTGTACCATGCAGCCAAGGATAGTGTTTTGGGGTCACTGTTTTTGTGTTCCTCTAATGGAATGCTACAGTGATTTTTAGGGTGAATTAACCCAAAATGATTATACTGTGTCACAGCATTAAAGATTTAGCTGCTCAGCCTCCACAAAATCAAGTGGCATCCTCTTCAAAGGGCTTAGTTACTTGTTGTATTTGCACTCAGAATTTTCCCCTTAAGGATACTGTATTAAACTAGTAGATAACTTCCAGTAATAGATAATCCCAACCTAGACAGTCTAAACATTTACATTTGGAGGAGTGTCCCATGTTTACTTTCCTAACAGCATTTTATATTACTCCAGTGTTGAAATGTTAGAGTGAATTAGTCCTTGTCCTTCACATTTTATTGCCTTTGCCCCTCCCCCTCCTCTGCCCAGAGTAGAGACTTTTCCTCATTATCTGTAACAATGAGAGTCAGTTGCACTTAAATTATCTTTGAGTGGCTGTTTCTTGGGATAGTGCTGAGTAAAGTACTAATGAGGCTGGTAACTCCAATGTAGTGTGTCTCCCAGGGTAAATAGAGTTGTGTCAATTTTCTTGTTTCTGGCATTCAGTGACTTTTCAAACCCCTGATGAGAGGACCCATGTCTTTTGTTTATGAAGCCCTAGTGCTATTTAAGGCAAAATGCAACTCTCAGGTCTTAAATGATTTAACAGAGAAAGTACTAATCAGAGCTCATCTACTGCAAGGGATGTGTTAACTAGATTTATGCTTCAGCAGAGTCGGCTAAATTTTCCTTTGTGGCCTAATGTCTGAGCAGTATGATAGACTAGGTTCTCTTCACTAGCTCAGACACTTTAACTGCTGCTTGGGCTAGCACAAACATTGTAATTAGCGTCTGATGGTATTAATGTTGAAAGATGATTGGAAAATGGACATACTTTGTTACTTCTCCAAATAATTAAACAACAAAAGATCTGGAGTTGCTATGTGGCCATAACTTGAGTCAGAGCCTCGGGTGAGCCAGTATTTAATGCAAAGAAATCCAAGGGGGTTAGGTTTCTCCTGTCTTCTGTAAATGCATGTTTATTTGTCATCACTTACCTGTCTGTGATGATGGGCCTTTGTATTTTAATTAACAATTACTGTAGAGTATCTCAAAGCTGACCCAATGCATAATTAGAAAAATTGGGAGTAGATTTTGCAAGCTGGCTTTCAAAGGACATAGGTGGGAGTTTAAGTGTTTTGCTTCAGATTTTTATGTTTCCTCTTTTTTTTGACATCTCATGGCTAGTTAGAGATTTGTGCAGACACTCTATAGTAACCCTCTTCTACTCTTCAGATACTTAAACCTTAGCATAAATCAGTGTGTTGTGGGATGGGGGGGTGGAGGTGGAAATAAATCAATGTTATTTCATGAAAATCAATGTGCTACTTCTTCCAAGGGGTTATTTCTGTTTAAGCCTGATCTCTAATGGTGAAATAAATGATTTTGTGGCTTGTTAAAGGAATTCATGCATGAGGAAAGGAAGAGGATTTGGGCTTACGTGGGCTTCTTCCCTGATAGAGGAAATCATACTTTTATTTCAGTTCTCAGGTGTTTAATTTGAATATACTTATCCCATCAAATGTTTTATTCTGTTATTCATTTAACGTCTTCATCACTAAAAATTCTCATTTAATTGATACCCACCAAATAGGTGAATCATTCACTTGTCTGACATTTTCCTATGTTAATTTCAGTTACCTCAGTCCCTAGGAAACCACTAGATAGAAGTGTCATTTCATTAAAAATTTAATGTCACCTTGACCTTGGAGTGGGGGGCAACTGGGCAGAATTACCGTCAGGTATAAATTCTAGTCTGAGCTTCAAGATGCACAGGATCTTTTCTGGTCTTGTGACATATATTAATTACTGTGTTCTGTCACCTTGAACAGAGGTTCTGAGAAAAAAAATGAGTCTTTGAAATTTGAGGACATTTATAAGGAAAGAATTTCAGATCTTCTCTGGAAAAATAGATGAGGTTGAATATAGTCATTTTTTTCTCTCTCTCTCTGTGCAATTCTAGCATTAAAATAAAAGTGCATCCTTTCATCCTCACTGTATTTGTATAAAAGGTGTAAGCCCCTTTTATTCCCTGTTTCAGTTTAAGAAGGCGCAAAGAAACATGAAAGCACGATCGGTAAATATATCACAAGGACCCTTATGATAGAGATAAGGCTCATGGTGAGTTGATGGTATGCTTTCCAGTAAGATCATATTTTACTGGAACATGTATTAGTTTTTGGCCTATTGTCTGAAATCCAAGAGAATAAATAATATACAATTTTAAGAGAAGGGTGGGGGAAACGCAAGTAATAAAGTAATGTTTACTGCTACTGGGAGTCATCATTTAGACACTTAATTTTCTTTGAATAAGAGAAGATACATAGCAGTGTTTTTCTAGTGTTCCCCATAGTGTCTAGCATTTATGAGTGTTTAATAAATTTTTATCATAATTAATATCCTGAATGGATTGGGATTTTCTCCACGGGATGGAAGGACCAGAGGCTTAGGAATCTTGGGAAAGATTAAGTATTTTTTATGAGTTACTGTTCAGCTGTGTCCGAGGGCATCCTGACTGACTTATTCGTTGTGTTCCTTGCCTCAAGCCCATTTGCGTGTGGCAGGGTAGCTGCATTGTAGAGCCATAAGATTCATCCTGGTGTTTATTATATTGGACATTCAAAGTGGGAAGAACATGGACTTCAGAGTTAGACAGACCTGGATTTCAATGATGGTTCTGCTGCAGCCTGAAAAATGGGTACAGCTCCACTTCTCTTGCAGGATTAATATGAGGATAGAATTAATGCATGTCAGGACCAGGCATGGCAGAGACTCTTAATTTTTAGCTATTACTAATAACCTTTAGGCGGAGATTGAGTCCATGTTGACATCAGAATCAGCAGGTTGGTCGGCACTCAGTGGTGGTAATGGTTGGCATATGGGCTGGTGTTCCATCATCACAGTGTGCCAAGTCCTAATAGTTACTGAGTTCCAGTCAGTTCCTTCTTAATCAGCTCTCTGACTCCTGTGAGAGAAGTGGGTTGGAGTCTTTCTCTGGGAAGCTTGCAGTTTAATTAGGGTAGTGTAGGGCTAACTACATGCTGATCTTTGTGCAACAGGTTGCAGGCTCTGGATTCAGAAGAGCAAGGGGGCGGGGGAGAGAGAGATTACCCCTTTGGGGCAGGGGGCAGTCAGGATGGCTTTTATGAAGGAGTTGGTAGTTGGGAGGAATCTCGAAGAATGGGTGAAGTTTTGACCAGCAGAGGTAGGTATGACAAGTTGGATTGAGGTATTAAAAATAAGACAATGAATAAACATATTTTTCTTTTTTTAAATGGAGCAATAACATAATCAGAGCTTTTGAAGGCATAATATCAATCTTGTGACAAGTGAAGCTGAGATGATATAAACAGCAGTGTTTCTGCTGATGTCAGTCCTGAGTCCGTGTTTAGCATCTTTATTGAAAACAGAGATGAATGCTCATTAAATTTATGAATAACCCAGAATTGTAGTGGGATGAATTTGTCCATGGGAGACATAAAAGGTCTGGGGCTGGTGGACAGGAATAGACTTTAAAAGACTTCTGCAAGTTGTATTCCTGATCTCAATCATATAGAATGGCGTTCAGTAGAGAGCAAAGAATGAGGAGTTTAATTCTGCCATTAAAGTAAACAAGCCAAGCCCAGCCGCATGGAGGCTACATAAAAACTCATGGAGACTTGACCTGGAAATTCTCGCACCTCCTGTTACCAAGCACAGTCAGACACTGGGGACCTCGGGGCCATTCAAGGCTTTGGATTCCCGAAGATATAAAGAACTTTTACAGTTTACAATAAAAACAGCTCCTGTTTATTGAGGGTATACTATTTTATTGTGGCAAATAATGGTTAACATTTATTGAACATTTGCTTGGTGCCAGGCTTAAAGATAGTTATTATCTTATACCTCCCTGTAGCCTTGGAAGGTAGCTCTTTATCATCATTTCACATATCAGGAACCTGGAGCTCAGGAAAGTTCAGTAACTCGCCTGAGAGCCTGCGTGAAAAAGCCATAAGTGCCTCCCTGGCTCTCCCAGAGTCCAGATTTGCCTCACTTTTCCATGCTGTCTTCTACCAGAAAATACAAATAATACAAATACATGTAGATGGTAAAACCTATGGAATGATATGCCTGATATGTTACCATTTCTATAACATTTGAAAACATACAAAATGCTAACACCTGTTATGGATTCCTGTAGTATCAAGTGTGCATACAGCAGTGAACTTCAGACTCAGGAGAGTGGATGCTCTGGAAAGGGAGGGAGAGGTAAACTGTATCTGTAGTATTTATTTTCCATGAAAAAGAGAAGAAAAACCCAAGGCAAATACAGGAAACTGTTAAGATTTGTTAAAGTTGAGTCACAGGCACTCATTATATTCAAAATTTCAAAAAATCAGAGACAGAAGGAAAACTGGCCCTAAATTATGACACAGAAAGCTTTTGGTGGCACTAGTGGAAGGCGGGAAGCGCTGGACAATGCAGGCGCCTCGGAAGCCCCTCGAGGACAGCTGCAAACCTCTGTGGGCCTCTGATGGCCAAGGTCTCTGCTAGTTTGACATCTTTATAGCTGTAGAAACCTAATAGAGAATGATTATGCAAAGAAAATTCTTCTTCCTATCCCTGTTTCTCTTGTCTTTATTGAATAAAAGCAGGATTTTGAAGTTTCTGAATCTATTTAGATGCAGTGTGGTATTTGAAAAGAGCTGGGGTTCCATGGGGTTTCCCAGGTGGTGCAGTGGTAAGGAATCTGCCTGCCATTGCAGGAGACTGGAGTTCAATCCCTGGGAGATTCTATGGACAGAGGAGCCTAGTGGGGTTCCATGAAGTCAGACTGACTAAGATCTGAATCGCAGCCCTGCCAGTTGACAACCATGAGACTGAGGGCAAGTTATGAAACCTCTCTGAGCCTCTGCCTCTTCTGTGAAGTGAGGAAACCACTACCTCATAGGATTGTCATGGGCTAGAGAGGATATGTGTAAAGAGTTGAGCACGCAATAGGCGCTGAGTAGGTTATCTCATTTGGTCTCCGAAGTCTATACAAATACTTTTTTGTTGTTGTTCAGTCGCTAAGTTGTGACCGACTCTTTGCGACCCCTGGACTGTAGCACGCCAGGCTCTTCTGTCCTTCACTATCTCCTAGAGTTTGTTCAGATTCATGTCCATTGAGTTGGTGATACTATCTAACCAGCTTATCCTCTGGTGCCTTCTTTCTCCTTTTGCTTTCAATCCTTCCCATCATCAGGGTTTCCCCTCCACCCCCCACAGTGAGTTGTCTCTTCACATCAGGTGGCCAAGGTATTAGAGCTTTAGCTTCAGCATCAGTCCTTCCAATGAATATTCAAAGGTGATTTCCTTTAGGATTAACTGGTTGGATCTCCTTGTAGTCCAAGGGATTCTCCGGAGTCTTCTCCAGCACCACAATTCAAAAGCAACAATTTTTTGGTACTCAGACTTCTTTATGGTCCAACTCTCACATCCATACATGACTCCTGAAAAGACCATAGCTTTGACTATATGGGCCTTTGTTGGCAAAGTGATATCTCTCCTTTTTAAAACACTATTTAGATATGTTATGGAGAAGGCAATGGCAACTGACTCCAGTACTCTTGCCTGGAAAATCCCATGGACAGAGGAGCCTGGTGGGCTGCAGTCCACGGGGTCGCGAGGAGTCAGACATGACTGAGTGACTTAACTTTCGCTTTTCACTTTCATGCATTGGAGAAGCAAGTGGCAACCCACTCCAGAGTTCTTGCCTGGAGAATCCCAGGGATGGCGGAGTCTGGTGGGCTTCCATCTATGGGGTCGCACAGAGTCGGACACGACTGAAGCGACTTAGCAGCAGCAGCAGTAGATATGTTATAGCTCTCCTTCAAGGAAGAAGCGTCTTTTAATTTCATGGCTACAGTCACTGGTGGCAGTGATTTTGGAGCCTAAGGAAAAAAAAATCTGTCACTGTTTCTACTTTTTCCTCTTCTATTTGCTATGAAGTGATGGGACCAGATGCCACGATCTTAGTTCTTTGAATGATGAGTTTTAAGCCAGTGTTTTCATTCTCCTTTTTCACTCTCATCGAGAGGCTTTCTTCCACTAGAGTGGTATCATTTGCATATTTGAAGTTGTTGCTATTTCTCCTGGCAATCTTGATTCCAACTTGTAATTCATCCAGCCTGACATTTCACATGATGTAGTCTGAACTCCGGGAGTTGGTGATGGACAGGGAGGCCTGGCATGCTGCAATTCATGGGGTCACAAAGAGTGGGACATGACTGAGCGACTGAACTGAACTGAGTCTGCATATAATGGGCTTCCCGGGAGCTCAGTGGTAAAGAATCTGCCTACCAATGCAGGAGGCCCAGGTTCGATCCATGGGTCAGGAAAATCTCCTGGAGGAGGAAATGGAAACCCACTCCAGTATTCTTGCCAGGAAAATCCCGTGGATAGAGGAGCCTGGCAGGCTATATTCCATCGGGTTGCGAAGAGTCGGACATGACTGAGTGACTGAGCACACTGCATATGAGTTAAATAAGCAGCGTGACAGTATGCACCTTGTTGTACTCCTTTCCCAATTTTGAACCAGTCAGTTGTTCTATGTCTGGTTCTAACTGTTGCTTTTTGACCCACATACAGGTTTCTCAGGAGTCAGTAAGGTGGTACTCCCATTTCTTTCAGAATTTTCCTCAGTGTGTTGTGATCCACACAATCAAAAGCTGTAGTATAGTCAGTGAAGTAGATGTTTTTCTGAAACTCCCTTGCTTTCTCCATGAGTCAACGAATTTTGGTAGTTTGATCTCTGGTTCCTCTGCCTCTTCAAAACTTAGCTTGTACATCTGGAAGTTCTCTCTTCATGTAATGCAGAAGCCTACCTTGAAGAATTTTGAGCATAACCTTGGTAGAATGTGAAATGAGCACAATTGTATTGTAGTTTGAACATTCTTTGGCATTGCCCTTCTTTGGGATTGAAACGGAAGCTGACCTTTTCTAGTCCTGTGGCCACTGCTGAGTTTTCCAGATTTGCTGACATATTGAGTGCAGCACTCATATCCAACCAATTCTGTGTTTCCAGTATTCCTCGTGTCTGCTCACTTCTCTCTAATCCCAAGGCCACCAGCCCTCATCTCTCATCCAGACTTGATGAACAGCCACTTAACTGATAATCCTGTGTCCATGCCAGCTTCGATCCAAGTTCTTTGCTTCCTTAGAGACCCAAGTCAGACCACAGGCCTGCCTTGCTCCTTTCAGCCTGTTGGGTGCTCCTGGCTGTCCCTGCTGTTCTCACATCTTTCTCACTGAATCGGCCACAGTGCAAGACTCACCCAATCTGAATTTTTTCAGGAACTTGAAAGTTTCATTTTCATGCTTTCTTTTGCCTCTTGTTTTTTGTCCTCCCTCTGCAACTTGCCCCACCTCACCTTTTTAATTCTCACACATCTTTCAGGCTTTTTTTCTCCCCCTTTAAAAAGTGAGGTCTAATTGACATATAACAATTATATGAGTTTTGGTGTACAATAGGATTTGATATTTGTGTACAATGTGAATAATCGTCACAGTAAGTCTAGTTGAGCTCTGTCACCATACATAGAAAAATATTTTTCTTGTGATGCAAACTTTTAAGATCACTCAGCAAACTTTCAAATATACAATACAGTATTAACTAATAGTTACTGTGTTGTATTCATTACATCCCTATGATATAACTCATATTATAACTGGAAATTTATGCCTTTTGAACCCCCTTCACTTTTTTTGTCCCTGTCCCTGCACCTGCCCAGGCTTCTGGCAACTGCCAGTCTGTTCTCTGTATCTGTGAACTTGGTTTTGTTGTTTTGGTTTTAGATTCCATATATAAGTGAGCTCATGCAATATTTGCCTTTCTGTGTCTGACTTATTTTATTTTAATGCCCCCCGAAGTCCATCCATGTTGCTCCAGATGGCAAGAATACATATATGAATATTTGTATCTGTCCTCTTTACCCAGTCATCCACTGATGGACACTTAGGTTGCTTCCATATCTTGGCTATGTGCTGCAGTGAACATGGGAGTGCGTGTATCTTTTCGAGTTAGTGTTCTCATTTGCTTCACATAAATACTCAGAACTGCTGGATCACATTGTAGTTCTATTTTTAATTTTTTGAGACGTCTCTACGCTGTTTTCCTTAGTGACTGCACCAAATTACACTTCCACCAACAGTGCACAGGTTTCTCTTTTCTCCACATCCTCGACGACACTTGTTTCTTGTCATTTTGATAAAAGCCATTCTAGCAGGTGTGGGTAGTGTCTCATTGCAGTTTTGAATTGTGTTTCCCTGGTAGTTGGTGGTGTTGCACGTCTTTTCATACACTCATTGGCTCAGGCTTCATTTTAAACCTGTTTCTCTGGGAGGCCGCCAGTCATCTCCAGCTGAGGCTGAGTTCTGCTGTTTCACCTCATCTTCCACACTTCCGCAGCCTTCATCAAACCCTGTTTTGTGATTTCTTCTGTGAAGTCTGGCTCTACAGTAGCCCCGCACTCTTCATGAAAGCAAAGGTTGTCACGGCCATTGCTATGTCCCCAGATGAAGATTATAGGTGCCCCAAAATATTGCTTTAAAGGTTTGAATGAATTGATTTTGAGATTGATCAAGTGCTGCTCCTGTACTTTACTCACCGTGTGCTCTTGGTTAAATGGCCTGTCTGACCCTCAGTTTTCCAACCTTTGAAGTGAGATAACAGCTTCCAACCCTAGAGTGTTTTGAGTTGCAAGTAAGCCAGCCTGTGTCAACTGCCTGGCACATAGCAGATGCCAAGTGAATACCATTTTTTTTTCCTTCATCAATAGTTAAGGGAGAAGATAGAGATTTTCCAGGCGATATAATGGTGCTTTTTCAAAATAAAAACCAAAATTTATTTACGTAGTAACACACAATATGACTTTCTACTTGTAAATCAAGTAGAGCAAGTCTCTGAGAATCTGTTATCAGCTGCTCATCTTAGCAGAGTTTGTAATCTTCCTCCTACTAGGCCATTTCCAGCCTTAACCAGTGGCTGTTTGTATTGCTCCCTAATTGCTAGTTGGAGATGGTGTGTCTTTGAGACTGCATCACACGCACTTGTTTCTTCCCCATTCTGGGCCCTAGCTGCCTTCCTGTGGTTCCTAAGCCCTCAGAGGGGCTGTGTTCCTTATCTTGCAATTCTAAGTGAAGTCGCTCAGTCGTGTCCGACTCTTTTCGACCCCATGGACTGTAGCCTACCAGGCTCCTCCGTCCATGTAATTTTCCAGGCAAGAGTCCTGGAGTGGGTTGCCATTTCCTCCTCCAGGGGATCTTCCCGACCCAGGGATAGAACCCGGGTCTCCCACATTGCAGGCAGACGCTTTACCGTCTGAGCCACCAGGGAAGCTAAAGCAATTCTAAAGCAAGTTCTAAACAGTTCTTTCCTGACCCTGGTGTCCAATCTTGAAGGCTAGGTGTTTGAACTGCCTTTTAAAGAGGAGCCAGATACCAACACTATCTCTGACCTCATTGGGTTCTAATTTATTCTTTGGAACTATTCTTTTCAACTCAGAGTTAATAAGACTAGGATTTTCAAAAAGCAAAACTTTTTTGAATTGTAAATTAGTGTGTGCTGCTGTAGCAAATTTAGAAAGCAATGATCAAAAAGGCAAACAAAAATGACACGTCACCTCATTTCCCAGGTGAAAGCACTATTAACATTTTTATATCTTTTCAGTCTTTGTTCTTTTCTTCAAAAATAAGGTTACTTTTATTTAAAAATTTAAATCATATTTAAGATAAATGATACAACAAATGTCATCCAGTTTTATGACTGTAAGATAATTACTGTTAATATGTTTGTAAATTTTATTTCTGAAATTAAAAAATAAAAGTACATGAATATACACAGACTATCCTGGTAGATTTTAACAATATTACAGATAAAATGAATGTACCTTTTATTCCCCCCTCTATCCTCCTAAAGTAACACTCTTGTCCGTTTGGTGTGTGCCCTTCCTAAAGGGTGGAGTGGGAGAGAGTTGTCACTGGCACCGAGGGGGTAGAGTCCGGATGCTGCTAAACCCCCTACAATGCACAGGAAAGCCCCCTCCCCCCACCCCCATCCTCACAGAAGGAGTTACCCAGCCCGAATATCAACAGTGCTGCAGTTTACAAGTCTTGGTCCTGAGTCTAGAAGAAAAATTATTGTGTCAAAGAACATTTTGGGGTTTTCAATTTGTTCTATCAGGTTGTTTTTCAGAGTGGCTTCACCAGTGTTCCCACCAACAGTGCCCTAAAGTCCCCCTCACTCCATTTTCACCAACACGATGAGTTTTTTTAAATTAAGTTTTTATTCTTTGCTGTTTGAAAGTGGAAGTTGAATCTTTTCTTTTGTGTTCCTTTACTAATGAAAATGAATTTTTCATGGATTTTTTAATATTGATAAATTGTATCTTTTTTCATCCCTTATTTGTGACATACATTTTCAGGAATTTTTTTGCCATTTAATTTTTTTATGATGTTTCTGGCATCCATTTAAATTGTTTATACAGTCAAATCTTTTGATTTTATGATTTTGGATTTCTATTGCTTATGCCTTCCCATTCAGAGATTAATCACCTATATCATCTTCATTTTTTTTGTTTTTTATTTCTTATGTTTAACCTTTTAATCAATCTGATGTTTATTTTTGAAAGAACTATATATTTTAAACTAATTGTTCCATCTCCATTTATGTAATAATCCTTTATTTCTCCATCGTTCTCATAAGCCAGGATTTTTAAAGAAGCCTCTAGCATAATTTGAAAAAATAAACTTGCATTTAAATACTTCTTATGATTAAAAATTTAACACAAATATGGGCCATGGCCTGGAAGCAGGAAATGAATTGGTTGTTTAGAGAACAACAAATATGCCAGGAGGTCTGGGTTGTAAGGAGGGTGATAATAGTAAAAAAAGAAGGTTGGAACCACAATTGTGAAAAACTGTTACTTGCCAAGCCTGGAGTTGGATTAGGATGCACTGGGAAGTCATCAAAGGTTTTTTAAGCAAAGGGATGGCATAGTCAGAGCTATGCTTTAGCAGAAATTAATGGAGTAGATGGAGGGGGTAGAGGCTGCATGACCTGTTAAGAGGCTGTTAAAACAACACAGGTGAGAGATAAAGAGGCCCAGAGTGGGAAAGATCTGGCCAAAGAACAGGTCTCAAAAGTCAGATGCCCGTAGGAGCCAGGCAGTACTGCAAAAGAACACGGAGTTTGATGTGGGGAGCAGTGGGGTCTGTGGAGAACTTGAAAACGCAGATATGCAGTATCTGATAGAGACAGACACTATTCAGTTAGGTGGTTGAGAGAAACTATGGGTTGGTATTATCAGATTATCAGGGTTTTTCCCCCTAGGGAAATTGAAAACCTGGATTTTTATGTGAGATTTCCTAATTAAAACAAAAAAACACTGTGTGAACCAAATAAAGCATGTTTGCTAGCCACCATGTGCTATGTTTGACATGCATATCTCAGTAGGATTTGCCCATTATTGGATTTAGGGAAAGAAGGAGATTCAGAGGAATCAAGATAACTGCAGAGAAGGTGATCTGGTCCAGTGGTGCATGAGGCAGCACCCTATAGCACAGCTCATTCTTAAGCTGGAATGACTAGGCTTGAATCCTCAGTTCAGTTCAGTCACTCAGTCATGTCCGACTCTTTGCAACCCCATGGACTGCAGCACGCCAGGCTTCCCTGTCCATCCCCAACTCCAAGTTTACTCAAACTCAGGTCCATTGAGTCAGTGATGCCATCCAACCATCTTATCCTCTGTTGTCCCCTTCTCCTCCTGCCCTCAATCTTTCCCATCATCAGGGTCTTTTCAAATGAGTCAGCTTTTCGCATCAGGTGGCCAAAGTATTGGAGTTTCAGCTTCAACATCAGTCCATCCAATGAATATTCAGGACTGCTTTCCTTTAGGATGGACTGGTTGGATCTCCTTGCTGTCCAGTGGACTCTCAAGAGTCTTCTCCAGCACCACAATTCAAAAGCGTCAGTTCTTCAGTGCTCAACTTTCTTTATAGTCCAAGTCTCACATCCATACATGACTACTGGAAAGACCAAAGCTTTGACTAGACAGACCTTTGTTGTCAAAGTAATGTCTCTGCTTTTTAATATGCTGTCTAGGTTGGTCATAACTTTTCTTCCAAGGAGCAAGCGCTTGAATCCTGCTGCTGCTAAGTCGTTGAAGTTGTGTCCAACTCTGTGTGACCCCATAGATGGCAGCCCACTAGGCTCTCCCGTCCCTGGGATTCTCCAGGCAAGAACACTGGAGTGGGTTGCCATTTCCTTCTCCAGTGCATGAAAGTGAAAAGTCAAAGTGAATTTGCTCAGTCATGTCTGACTCTTATTGACCCCATGGACTGTAGTCCACCAGGCTCCTCCATCCATGGGATTTTCCAGGCAAGAGTACTGGAGTGGGGTGCCACTGCCTTCTCCCTGAATCCTAGCAGTTACTAATTAGGTATCCTTGGGCAATTCACTTTATCTCTCACCTGTGAAATGGGGATGATACTAGTATCTATCTCATCGGATTGTTCTGAAGATTAAATGTTTTAACACATGTAAAATATTTAGCCCAGTGCTGACACAGAGTACTCAGATAGGAAGTGATAATTATTATTTCAGTAGTTATTAGAATGAAGCCCACAGTTAAGGGACTAGGTTATGGGGACAGCTGGCTTTGGTTTGACTCCTTTGACACTTCCCAGCTGTGTGACCATGGGTGTATTAACTTCTTCTCTCCATGCCTCACAGTGAAATGAGGGAACAGCAAGACCTTCCTAATCCTGTCGTTGAAAAGGGCCAGCATGGTGGTCTAGTAGTACTAGAATTGTTGAATCCCCTTGAAACTACTTAGGCATCTTAATGAGAAAAGCAATGCTTATTGCTCCACCCAGTTAATTGATTATAATGACGCTCTTTTTTTTTTCCTTTAAAAATTCTTTTTGCCTTAATTCTTCTTCAGCAAGACTGTAGTTAAGGATACAGATTGAGTTTATATCAGAAATTATACTCCCAGCTCTCCATTCCTTTAAATTGGCCTCATCTTGATCCCCACTGCTGTTGCTCTGGTTCAGGCCCTATAACTTCTTCCAGACTTTGTCACTCAACTCCTAACCTATCCTCCTTGCCTCCAGTCCTACCCCTGCCACAATCCATTCTTCACATTGCCCCAGTGATCTTTCTGTATTGTAAAATCAGAATTAATTACTACTATAGTTTTTGTTGTTGCTTTGGTTTTGCTTGCTTTTCTGTGTACCAGTCACTACCATAAGGCTTTTCAACTGAACGAGAGAACTCCTTTCTAGATTTCCAAACATATCAAATACTCTATACGTTTTCTTTTTTCCTGGAGAAATTCTTCTTGAAGGCCTTTCTGTACTGCTCCAAACTTAACTCGTTGTTCTATAGGCCCCTGACAGCCCTCCCCTGTGACTCTTGAGAATTCACTTTGCCTCTTTCCTGTCTTGTAGCCATTTTTTCCTAGATTGCATCTTTTTTTGGGGAGTGGAGGTGGTTTATACTTACATGTTACTAGAGCACACCTTCAGAAAAGTTGGATGATAGGTAAAGTTTTTGAGACTTTAAACATCTCAAAATTCTTTAATTCTGCTGTCAACCTTCACTGATAGTTTGTCTAGGAATAGAATTCTAGACTGAAATGATATTCTCCCAGAATTTTGACAGTACTCATTGACTCATTGGAAAAGACTCTGATGCTGAGAGGGATTGGGGGCAGGAGGAGAAGGGGATGACAGAGGATGAGATGGCTGGATGGCATCACTGACTCGATGGACGTGAGTTTGAGTGAACTCTGGGAGTTGGTGATGGACAGGGAGGCCTGGCGTGCTGCGATTCATGGGGTCGCAAAGAGTCGGACACAACTGAGCGACTGAACTGAAATGAACTGAACTGAATGTCTTTTAGCTTTCAGTTGCTGTTGAGAGGCCCATTGTTACTCTGATTCTTAATTATTTATTAGCAGATTTTTTTCCTCTGGAATATTTTGGAATCTTTTCTTTATCCTTGTTTATAGTGGGCTTTCCCCCCCTTCTTTTTCATTGTCTGGGTTTCTAGTGTAAAATTTCTGGGAAAGTTTCTTTGAAAAAATTTTGACAGTTTATTCCTATAATTTTTCCTCGTTCTCCACAGCTGGAGCTTTGTTAGTCAGATGTTAGGCTTCTTGGGTTGTTCCTCTGATTGGATTATCTGTCCTTCACCCTCTTTTCTATTTCTTTGTTATTGTTTCAGATCCTACTTCTTGTGATGTAATATTCTTCTTCAGTTTATTTTACTTCACAAGATATTTTTGTGCTGTCATTTGAAAATTTGAAGGCTTCTCTCTGAATGTTCCTTTGGGGTGGCACCTTGTATTAATGGCTGCAGTATGTTATTTTATGTCCCAGCAGACTTTCTGTGAAAGTTGGTTTTCATCCTCTCATTGCATCTCTTCCCTATTAAGTTCTGTTGTTTGTTTCAGTCACTTTTTCATGTCAGAGATTTCCTCAGGTGTCTGATCATCTTTGGCAACTCTCATGTGAGGAGTGAGGCGCTAGAACTGATGAGAGTCTGTGTCTGGTTGGGTGGGTCTTATGAGCGAGAGATTTCAATGCAGGTTAAAAAGACAGAGAACTTTTTTTTCAGTTTGGGGAATCCCTTCATATTAATATGTGCACATCTTTTCTTTGGACCAGTTTCCTCAGAAACTTCCAGTCTGCTGCCAGAAGATACCCATGAAGCTGCCAGCTTAGTAGGACCTGAGCAGAGCAGAGGGACTTGTAATGTGAAGAAGGGTGTGGGGTGAGGAGAATCATTCAGAATGCAGATTTTTACTGAGCTTCCTGGGTTTTTTGTTTTTTTTTTTTTCAGTGTAGCATTTCATTTCTGTCATCTCTAAGCATCTATAGAAAGTAGGCTTCCATCTTTGCCAGATTTGGGGAGCAGATCTAGGCTCTCATTGCTTCTTACATTGTTTATATCCCATATATGTTTATATCAACATAAGTTTATATATCTTACATATCAGTCTGAGTTTCTATGCCCTTCTCTGTTTCAACCCTAGTGTCCCTTCCCCTGAACTTCGGCAGCCCTTGCGCCTCAGCTCCTGTTTCTTTCCAGCGTTCTGCAGCTGGACTTGGCGCTCCTCCTTGCAGGCAGTTTAGTTTTCGTTTCCCTGTCTTACCAAATCAGTTACCATCCATCCATCTGCTTTCCCTCTTTCAAAATTTGGTGGATATCTCTCATCTGCTGGTGTCTTTCTCAGTCTTCTTATTTATTTGAGCTTACAGCTTTTAAAAAAATTCTTTCACCGTTGTTTTTCTGAGCTATCTGACAGAAGTTGAGAAACTTGGGGTTTCCATTTGTTCCAGTCACCCAGGGTTCTGTTGCATCCACGTGTCCTGCTCTGTCTCCCAAGCTGTGAGGGACTTTGCAGCAGATACCTTGTCTCATTTGTCTTTATCTTCCCAGGGCCTGGGACATAGTGGCCTCTCTAATGTTTGTTGAATTAATGAGTAAATAAATTTTAATACAGTTTTAATAAACAAATTTGTTTAGTTTTGCAAAATACTAATTTTCTTGAAGTGTGCGTAAGTAAAGTGCTTCCAGTGCCATTCTAGATTCTGCCATTGTGATGAGGCCAGTCTCCTTTGAATGCAGCTGGTATTCACAGTATGCTCGAGTTACTTAGAATTCCCAGTGGACATTGTTAATGCGGAGGATTTTATTAAGTATCCAATGATGAATATATCTCCCAGACTCTTATTACCAACCCCCTGAAGCACATCCTTGATGCCCCCAGCTGACTTAATCACCACATTGCTCTCAAGTACCCAGCACATGTTTAATGCACTGCTCTGGTTTTGCCTCTGATGGCACCCATGAGAAGTGTGAGAACCACTATTTATCTTGTTAGAGAGAAGATGTTGGAAGAAACATCCCAGGGGGCAATGTAGCTCACTTGGGCACGTCTGGATGCTGCTGCGGAAGACTGGCAGATCCTTGACTGCAGCTTGGAGTGGTTGTGGATAGTGGCCTCTGCCTTTTATCCCTGCTGCAGCAGGTTTAATTTTGTTCCACTGAAAATTAGGTTAAAAAAATCAAATTTCTGTCTTTGTGACAGCTCACTGAATGCAAATCAAGGCTTTGTGTTTCTTTTAAATTAAGTTCAAGTTGTCCCACTTTCACATTTATGCAAAACTATTTTTGGTAGATGAATGTTTTAGTACTGGCATTTCCCCACTTCTTTCCGTTCTTAATTTTGCGTCTCTTATATAAAACAGGTTAATCTTTGCCCTTACTCTACTTAATGACTCCCTCTCTTCAGCATTTCTATCTAGTTATCTTAGATTCTGGGCACTAACTAAGCACAGAATAAAGTCGCTACCAATAGAGTAACTGTAGAACTTGGAAAGTGAAACTTTATTTATCCTTCTGTTTTCTCCCTCATTTCCTCTGTCTTTCTTCTTCTAAACTACAAAAAATTAGGTACAGTAAGTTTTAGGTATAATCAGGTATGCTGCAACATGTGCTTTATTGTGGGGAAAATGTGCTGCTACTTTCTTGGGCAGAAGCCAGAGCAGGAAAAGCCTGTGTTCCACCCCCATCTGGAAGGGGGCATCAACAGAAGTGTCATCACTCACCACTTCATCTTCTCCCTCCCACTACTTTTTCTCTTTAACAGTGACCGAATCATCACCTCCCCTTTCACTGTTCACTATGAGCAAGGTAAACCAATCCATTCCTAATCCCAGATTTTTTCAGAAAAAAGCTTCTGAGGTTTCCATAAAACTACACAACTTACAGCAGTCTGTATTTAATACCATAAACTTTGAATGGAACCTTCTGGAAATAGACCCTGCCATTCAAAAAGTTGGGCTAACTTTTTTCTTGATGAGCTCCCAGCACACATGCATTACTAAGGCACAGTCCTTGGACAGTCCTGCCTTAACTCCTAGCCCAGTACCACTATTGAAAACCATCTCTGTCACTAGATGGAATAAGCTTAAACCTGATGCATAACACATCTCCTAAGTGAAAGTGAAAGTCACTCAGTTGTGTCCAACTCTGTGACCCCCATGGACTCCATGGACTGTCCATGGAGTTTTCCAGGCCAGAATACTGGAGTGGGTAGCCTTCCCTTCTCCAGAGGATTTTCCCAACCCAGGGATTGAATCCAGGTCTCCCACATTGCAGGTGGATTCTTTACCAGCTGAGCCACAAGGGAAGCCCAAGAACACTGGAGTGGGTAGCCTATCCCGTCTCCAGGGGATCTTCCTGACCCAGGAATCGAACCGGGGTCTCCTGCATTGCAGGCGGATTCTTTACCAACTGAGCTATGAATGTCTGTAATTACAGGCAGCTGGGAGCAGCTTTCTGGGATTTTTCAGGCATGCCAAACACATTAACCAGTCCTAGACTTGGCACATTCCTAAACTTTTCACATTGTATTTCAGCATTTATATATCATCCCAAGGATAATATTAATCAAATAAAATGCATCTCTTTTGAAACTCAAAGGTAGGTTGGCAAATTTGAAGACACCCAGAAGTAATTTTTATATATAGGGGTTAGAGAGTAAAACATTATTTTACTCAGAAAACAACAAGGTAGGTTAATTATTGCAGATTTCTTTTTCACATCCTACTAAAATTCTGAGCCTGTATCTAGTTTGTGATACAGCTTGACAATAGCCATTTTTTGTTAAATATTGCAGATTAGAAACACCTGCCTGCTAAGCTGTTCTAAGCACCTGATTGTGAACAGCAATAGTAAGTAGGCCCTTTCAGAGCAAGTGCTTGTTCTGTTTTCCTCATTTTCTACCTGAGATTTCTGGAGGTGGAAGTCCCATATGAATGAAATAGTCAGATATGCAGTCAGGTGGACCTAGCTTTAAACTCCAGTCTTAATCATTTATTAGCTATTTTGACTTCAGGCCAGTTGCTTAATGTCTTTTTCGTCATCTGTAAAGTAAAAGTAAAAATTTCTTACCTCCGAGAGGTCTGGTGTGGATTTGGGACAATGTAAATAAGACACCTAATGTATCATTTATCAACTCTAAAATGCACACTTATTTTCTTATTTTAGTGTCTCTCAAATCAGGATGTTTTAAAATAATTCTAAGAAATTTATTGAGGTATAGTTGATTTACATTGTTGCATTAATTTCTTATATAGCAAAGTGACTCACTTATACTTACATATAAATATAATCTTTTTCATATTTTTTTCCATTATGGTTTATCACAAGATATTGATTATAGTTTTCTATGCTATACAGTATGTATGTGTTAGTCACTCAGTCGTGTCTGACTCTTTGCAGCCCCGTGGACTGTAGTCCACCAGGATCCTCTGTCTATGGAATGTTCTAGGCAAGAATGCTGGAGTGAGTTGTCATTCCCTTCTCCAGGGGATCTTCCCGACCCAGGGACTGAACCCGAGTCTCCTGCATTGCTGGCAGACACTTTACCACGTGAGCCACCAGGGAAGCTATACAGTAGGACTTTGTTGTTTATTCATGCTATATATAATATTAGTAATTTGCATCTGCTAATCCCAAATCCCAATCTTTCCCCCACCCCGGCAACCACAGTGTTTTCTGTGTATCTGTGAGTGTGTTTCTGTTTCATAGCATTTGTGTCCTATCCACATATAAGTGGATATCGTATGGTATTTGTCTTTCTCTTTCTTAGTTTGCTTAGTACAATAATCTCTAGGATGATTCCCCACCCCCGCCACTTGGCTCATGTTTTCTTTCCTTGATACACGGAATATGTTTTTGTTTCTTTTTGTTTCTTTTTTTTTTAATAAAAAAATGTATTTAATAAGTTTGACAAATTTTATTTCCTTTCCCTCTTTAGTGGCCTAGTCTAGTTTCTAATCTATAAGACCATGATCCTTTTACTCATCTTACAGAAATTTTTACTAATGTCCCTCATAACTCAGTTGGTAAAGAATCTGCCTGCAATGCAGGAAACCTGGATTAGATTCCTGGGTTGGGAAGATCCTCTGGAGAAGGAAATGGCAGCCCACTCCAGTATTCTTGCCTGGAGAATCCCATGCACAGAGGAGCCTGGTGGGCTGTAGTCCACGGGATCGCAAGAATTGGACACGACTTAGCGACTAAAACCGTGGGAATTTAGTTTTCCTTAACTTAAGGAGAAAAGGTTTGCTACTTTAGCTCTCGCAGCCTCACAACACTAGAGCTCTCTGTTTTGTTGCTTTTTTGAAATTTCAATATATGTGTATTTCATATATGTATTTATATGTTTGTATTATATATACACTATATATAAATACGTACATATATAGTATCACCTCATGCTTTTTGAGATCTGTCTCTATTTTCTTCTCTTTCTTACCTGAATTTCCCATTTCCTATGCTCTTACCTGAATTTCTCATTTCCTAAGCAATTTTTACATCTACAGTGGCATTAAAATTAATATGCAGACAGAAGAGACAGTTTCAGGTACAATATTCATTGCAAATATTATTTGAGAAACTTGTCTTATTTTTTGTTTTTTTTCCACAAGAAAGTTACAGGAATAAATAATTAAGTAAGGTTCAGAACATAAGCAGGCGGAAACACAGCACACTGAAGTTACATCAGTGCCCAGGGAGTAATGCAGACGCCTGGGAAACAAACGTGATTTTTTAAAAAATTTATTTATTTTCAGTTGGAGGATAATTGTTTTATAATATTGTGTTGGTTTCTGCCATACATCAACATGATTCAGCCATACATAGGTATACGTTGTCCCCTCCTTCCTAAACCTCCCTCCCACCACATCCCACCTCTCTAGGTTGTCACAGAACGCTGGGTTTGAGCTCCTTGCATCATACAGCAAATTCCCACTGGCGGTCTATTTTACATACGGTAACGTGTATGTTTCAGTGCTACTCTCTCCGTTCCCGACTATGTCCGCAAGTCCGTTCTGTACAGCTACATCTCCATTACTGCCCTGCAGATTGGTTCACCAGTACCATCTTTCTAGAGTCCATATATATGCATTAATATATATCTGTTTTTCTCTTCCTCAGGTACTTCACTCTGTATAATAGGCTCTGGGTTCATGTACCTCATTGCAACTGACTCAAATGCACTCCTTTGTGTGGCTAATATTCCATGTACCACATATATGTATATGGTATATATGTACCAAAACTTCTTTATCCATTCATCAGTTGATAGACATCTAGGTTGCTTCCATGTAGGATGATTTTATAGGCAATAAGAAAGCATGCTCTTATTTTTAAATTGTAATATTTTGGTCCCTTTATTTGTGATACGTATTGTAAAGTGCTTCTTAAATTGGTGGCAACTTTGATTTGAAGAAACATGGTTTGCCTGGTTCTCAGTGGATAGTAGTCATACTTATTATATGGTATATTTTTTCTAAGGAAGATTTTCATGGTTCCCAGATTAAATTTCCTAGACTTTATTTGGGGGGTACCGTTATAATCATTCTCAGGAAAAATAATACTATAATAAAAATAAGGATGGCTCCTGTGTAATCATTTCATGTCATATGTGAACAATGTAAAAGGAAGAAGATTTCATCAGACTTAGAAAGAATGACTAAATGAGGAGCAGCAGGTAGAACAAGGACAGATATGGGGACCATGAGTTCTGGGCATACAGACACCAAAGTGCAACTGAGAAACCCCTGTGTGTCTCTGGATCCCCTATTAGAGCTGTAGAAAAGTCTTAGTGCATTTGAATTGTGCTTAAACAAAACTAGAGCTGAGGTATTGGTACTGCATATTGATTTTGGTATTCTTACTTTAGATGGTTGGATTTTCTTCTTCTATGCAGTCTGAAATTTGCATTGTTCTTCAAGTGTTTGCTGAGTGCCTGCTATGTGCCAGTTGTTACACTGGACTCTGAAGTTTCAGAGATGAGGACAACTCTTGGCTTCAAGAAAGCCTAGTCTGACCTTTCACATGCTGTGTTCCTCATCCTTCCACCCATATCCTATAGCTTATTGCTTTAAATAGAAACTATATGAATCACGTCTTTTTGTTTTAGAACATATTTCCTTTGACACTTTAGTACATTTTCTGATATTCACTTTTATCCAAAGGAAGCATACCACTGAAAACAAATTTAATAACTAACAAGATGAAGAATTTGGTCACATTTGTAATTAGAAATTTTATCTATCAGTGTAACCTGTATTTAATGTCAGTTTGGATATTTTTATAATAAGTTAACATTTTAAAAAGTAGTTTAGGATCTTAATTAAAATTTTAGTTTTTCTTCAGTGAACTTCGGTTCAGTTCAGTCGCTTTAGTTGTGTCCAACTCTTTGCGATCCCATGGACTGCAGCATGCCAGGCCTCCCTGTCCATCACCAACTCCTGGGGCTTACCCAAACTCATGTCCATTGAGTCAGTGATGCCATCCAACCTCTGTCGTCCCCTTCTCCTCCTGCCCTGAATCTTTCCCAGCATCATGGTCTTTTCAAATAAGTCAGCTCTTCGCATCACGTGGCCAAAGTATTGGAGTTTCAGCTTCAACATCAGTCCTTCCAATGAATATTCAGGACTGATTTCCTTTAGGATGGACTGGCTATATCTCCTTGCAGTCCAAGGGACTCTCAAGAGTCTTCTCCAACACCATAGTTCAAAAGCATCAGTTCTTCGGCACTCAGCTTTCTTTATAGTCCAAGTCTCACATCCGAACATGACTACTGGAAAAACCGTAGCCTTGACTAGACGGACCTTTCTTGGCAAAGTAATGTCTCTGCTTTTGAATATGCTGTCTAGGTTGGTCATAACTTTTCTTCCAAGGAGTAAGCATCTTTTTATTTCACGGCTGCAGTCACCATCTACAGTGATTTTGGAGCCCAAAAACTAAAGTCTGCCACTGTTTCCACTCTTTCTCCATCTTTTTGCCATGAAGTGATGGGACTGGATGCCATGATCTTTGTTTTCTGAATGTTGAGCTTTAAGCCAATGTTTTTGCTTTCCTCTTTCACTTTCATCAAGAGGCTTTTGAGTTCCTCTTTACTTTCTGCCATAAGGGTGGTGTCATCTGCATATCTGAGGTTATTGATATTTCTCCCAGCAATCTTGATTCCAGCTTGTGCTTCCTCCAGCCCAGCGTTTCTCATGATATACTCTGCGTATAATTTAAATAAGCAGGGTGACAATATACAGCCTTGACGTACTCCTTTTCCTGTTTGGAATCAGTCTGTTGTTCCATGTCCAGTTCTAACTGTTGCTTCCTGACCTGCATACAGATTTCTCAAGAAGCAGGTCAGGTGGTCTGCTATTCCCATCTCTTTCAGAACTATCCACAGTTTATTGTGATCCACACAGTCAAAGGCTTTGGCATAGTCAATCAAGCAGAAATAGATGTTTTTCTGGAACTCTCTTGCTTTTTCCATGATCCAGCGGATGTTGGCCATTTGATCTCTGGTTCCTCTGCCTGTGAACTTACTGTGTTCCTTTTTTAGATCTTGGTGTGATGTCCTCTTTCTCTGGATATCCCCAGAAAGGAATGTTTATGTGCTTGTATACCCAAGTAATTTCTGCGTGAAAGGAATAGTGACACAGGGGATGCCAAATGCCACACAAGGGAAGTGAGATTTTCAGGGTTTAAAATTAATATAATGAGAAAGAGAAAGAGAGGCACTAATTTAGTACATTTAAATTTTGAATAAATATACAAAACAGAGTAAATGAATATATGACTTTAAGATTACTTAATTTACTTGAGTTTATTGGTGTTGAGCATCTGTAATAAACTCTAGCAGTAATTGAATACTTGTGATGTGCTGGATGCAGCTCTAAGTTCTTAAAGTGTATGCTTGTAACAATCCCGTGAGATAGATATCGTTACCCCTACTTTGTAGATAAGGAGACAAGGACAGAGAGTCAGGAAGGTGGCCAGCAGAGACAGGATTTCAACCTAGATGGTTCTAATCGCTGTATTGCCAGGCATTGCTGAGTGCATTATTATTCAGGAGACAGCATCAGTAGTTGTTAGAAAAATTGCTAAAGTTTGACTGAAGTTTTAAAGTTTGCCACTGAATTTGTCACTAAATAGCTGGCTTAGATTTTAGAGAGAGGACTACTATGTATTTAAAATATATTACAAACCTCATCTGTTAACATTGTCATATAACTTTAAACATAATATTTAGTATTTAAAATAAAATGGTCAGAAATTAATTCTGAATGGATATTTTGCATAAATAATTGGCATTAAAGTGAAGATTATTAAATAAAAGATGGTATAATTATAACTTTACAAGTATGATAAATCTGGTCTGCTGTAGGTGCTGACTATGAGGACCAAAAGACAGGGAAAAGTCCATGATAACACTGAGCTTTTAACTAGCTGTTGAAAGAAATTGAGATAATATTCACTTCTTTCATTAAGGCTTTGGAAAGGTGATGAGGCTTGAGTTTGAGGTGACTGTTAGATGTTGTGATGGAATGTGGGCAAAGCAGACTGGGGAGCTTACCAGTTGGGGGCCTAAAGATTTGGGCTCTAGTCCTGCTGTTGCTGGTCATTAGCAGGTTGACCTGCTGCCAAGGTACTTGACATGTCTTGGTCTTAGTTTCTCTATCTAAAGACATTGAGAAGTACTATTGCTAAGTGGTTTTTAAACCTTCAGGGTGCCATAGATTCTCTTAAGGGTGCTGGGGAGAAAAGTGCACTCTAGTCTAAGTAACCTAAACAACTATACTTTTAATCACATTTATCACACATATTTTTAATTTGATTTTTTTAAAGTTTGAAAACTGATGGATCAGGCGATCTCTAAGGCCTCTTCCAGCTCTAAAATCCCCTGTCTCTTATTCTGCAATCTGAGTTTATAATCATCCAAAAGGGATAGAATTTGAATCTGCTAGAATGAGTGAAAGTACTGAGAGCTGAGATGGTGGGCCATTTATTCCTGAGCAGTTAGAAGTTGTGAATTTAAGAAGGTCTCAGCCTGCACTAGGGCCTGTTCTTCATAGTGGGAGGGCCATAACAATATTCCTTCATGGATGGTAGCAGAAGTCCTCAGTTGTTTCTTAATTTCCTAACATCTTTCCAGGATCGTGGCAGACTCCTTTCCAGCTAATGAAAAGATTCCTTGTTTAAACTGTTAATTGGCCTATCCTTTTAAATAAGCTGTCCTTTTCTTGGGTTTTCTTCCTTCCAAGAAATGTCTCTTCTGCATCTTGTATGTACATTTGAACACATATGTGTTTTCCATCTTTTTTCCTCTCCACATTTCTCAATTACATCCTGCTCAGCCAAAGACAGCTTTTATGATTCAGTCTTCAAAGGGTGATTGACTCCATTCCAGCTCCCTACGGAACAATGTTTTATAGTCCACTAAAATTCAGGTTGGCTGGCAAGTGTGGAATGGAGTAGTTTTGATTGGACTAAACCAGTATTGATGCATAAGAAACTTGAGTGAATTATGTCTTAAAAAAACTAATTTGAGACTAAGTTATCTGCCTATCACTCCCTCAAATAAAACTGAAGATATAGGTGAAACTGAGAATGGGAAAGAAGTTTCCAAAAGTCATCTTAACTGATTATTTTGAGTGAGTGAGAAAATCTGTGCCTGGTGAAACTCACTTCCCTGTAGGACTACCAGGACTGTAGGACTTTTCCCTTGGTCATCATCTTGTGGTCAAAGAGCTATGTAGAATGGAATTATTTATAAACATCTTTCTGGAGGGATAGCATGTGGCTGCCATGGCAAGTGTTAAGATGTGAAGGAGGGAGGAGAATCCATAGGTAACCTGGAAGAGATGTTAAGAAGGAACATTGCTTCTGTCTGACATTCAGCATCAACCTCACCATTTGCAGTCCTTCACGAGGAAGCAGCACACACTCTTGCATTGGCTGCAACTTGGCAGTTATAGCACATAGCACAGATGCCTGATGTATTGAATCAAGTTTACGTGGAGCATCAAGTTTAAAAAAAAATGAATTCATTATAAATTCTGGCAGTTTTTATAGTATAATTAAAATGTCTAACAGGATACCTCTGGGAAACTAAATGCAGTTTTACTATTTATAGAGCCAGCAGAGGTAGTGTTTCTTGCCAACTTTCATATCTTATGACCTATAAATTGCTCTTAATAGCTAATCTGTCATCCAGTTTCTCAAACAAGAAAGCTTGTTTCCTTATTAATCTGTTAATTTGCATCTGCAAAGGACATTTACAAATTCTTGGTTTGAAAACATTGCTGTATTAATGCTGGGCATTATAAATAATTTATCACCTGTGATAGAAACTCTTAGGTCTAGGTAATAGATCTTTCTGACACTGTATTATTCTTCCAGCCCTAATATAATTTTGATAAAAATAATTATTGTGAAAGCTCCTCTGGCCCCGTAACATTAGAAAAGGCTGACAGGTTACTCTGGAGAAGTTATAACCATCACTAATGGCTCTCTAAGCTCATAGTGGTGGAGTCAAACCAGCTATTCCAGCTATGGCATTCAGTTCAGCTGCTCAGTCGTGTCCAGTTCTTTGCAACCCTATGGACTGCAGCACCCCAGGCCTCCCTGTCTATCACCAGCTCTCAGAGCTTGCTCAAACTCATGTCCATTGAATCTTTGATGCCATCCAATCATCTTATCCTCTGTCGTCACCTTCTCCTCCTGCCCTCAATCTTTCCCAGCATCAGGGCCTTTTCAAATGAGTCAGCTCTTCGCATCAGGTGGCCAAAGTATTGGAGTTTCAGCTTCAACATCAGTCCTTCCAATGAACTCAGGACTGATTTCCTTTAGGATGGACTGGTTGGATCTCCTTGCAGTCCAAGGGACTCTCAAGAATCTTCTCCAACACCATAGTTCAAAAGCATCGATTCTTCGACGCTCAGCTTTCTTTATGGTCCAACTCTCACATCCATACATGACTACTGGAAAAACCATAGCTTTGACTAGACAGACCTTTGTTGGCAAAGTAATGTCTCTGCTTTTTAATATGCTGTCTAGAAGACTGCTAAAGATCGTCTAATTAAAATTTTCCCTATTTATGCGGTGTTTAAGTCTCTTCTTTAGGCTGTGACTGTGAGTTCACAATTCTTAGTGATCCCATTTTAGGAAGCTTTCTCCCTTCCAAGAGCCTTAATATTTAACTGTTTTTTGTTTGTGTTTTGCTGATTTGTTTTTTCTTTGTTGCAATCCAAGCAGGATTTGTGGAAGCAGGAAACAAAACATGAAAGGGAAGAAATCAGAGTAATGAGAGGATTAGGATCCTATCACATGCTGAAGCCAGGGCAGACTTGGTACCTATTATGGAATTCTATCTGGCTGTTAAAGGAAGGCTCTGTATTAAATCATAAGCTTCTTGGTGACTGAAACAAAGAGGTAAACATGACCACTTATAAGAATCACATTTTTCTTAAGATAAAACTGTAGCAGCTGCTTTGAAGAAGCATTGACTCTGAAGGAGACTTTTCCATTGATTCTTATGAAGATGACATCAGGTGGTGTCATGGACAGTGTCCTCAACAACATAGATTATACACTTTTTTATTATTTTGTCTGGTTGGTTTTGTGTGACTATTGAGTAAGCAACTCTGGACATGAGTGATTATTGTAACTTTTTGTACAGAATTACTTCATCAGCTCAATTGCTGACCAAGGGTAGATTTTTCAGGCTATGGTACATTCATTATATGGAGAGTGGATGTCATATAAGATTGTAGGGAGTGTATAGACCCTGCAGAACATGACTCAGTCTTTGCTTTCTACAGGTTTGTATTTGGTTGGCTATTAATTCCTCCTAAATTGATCTGCAGTGTGGGTAAATTACTACCAAGTAGACCCTTGTTTTTGGGTCTACAGATTAATACAGATTTTTAAAGATTAACTAAGTTTCTGTATTTAGTACCCAGTTCTCCTCAAATTTAGTTTTTCTAGAAAAATGACTAAAATTCCATCATGTAAAAACCTATGGTAATTCAAATAATTGAACCACTAGATAGATAGTGACTGGAGCATGAAAATGATTAATTTATGCTCAGTATTGTGGTCAGGGTAGACGAGGTCATGCGGCAATAATAGTCACTTCCCAAATCTTAGTGCCTGATTTCTTGTGCCCACTGTGTGTGTGTTATAAGTCTGCCAGGGCTCTGTTCCGCAATGCTGTGATTGTCACTTGAAGTTCAGTTCCGAAGGAGCAGTATGTAGCAAGGAGAAGAGGAAATGTTGTGAAGCCTGCCCTGGTTCTTAAAGCTTTCCATGGATGTGAGCACCTTTATTGGCCAAAGAAAGTCATATTGCCACTCATACCTGACTTCTTGCATGCAGGGATGTGCAGTCTTACCTGCTTTGATGCAGAGATGCTAGCAAACTTGTGAATATCCCTAAAGCCTACCCTAATATCGTGGAGGGGTTTAGTCGCTAAGTTGTGTCCGACCCTTGCAACCTCATAGACTGCGGCCCATCAGGCTCCTCTGTCTGTGAGATTTTTCCAGGCTAGAATACTGGAGTGGGTTGGCATTTCCTTCTCCACCCTTATATCATTAGTGCCTAACATAGATCTTATTGTATTCTAATTAGTCATTATTTTAGCTAAACACGTTGTTGTTATTACCAGTCTCCCTCCTTTTCAGCTACTTCGTGGAAATATGTGAAAATATGAATCTAATCCTGTCAGTCTCCTGCTTAAATGTGTGGTGGTTATTGCCCCGTGGGTGGATCATAAATTCTTCAGTAGAGGATAAGCTGTGTTTATGAGCAAAAAAGCTGGAGTCTGATGTCTGTGGATGTGAACCTTGGCTTTGCTATTAGTTGTGTATTTTCAGGCATGTCATTTTATCTGAGTCTAGCGTTATCTCACAAATGGATTTAATAATAACACACTTAAGAGGGTTTTTATAATGATTAAATGAAATAACATACATGGAATATATTTTAGATTTTACAAACTGATAGACAGACAGAATTTATCCAAACTTGCCTTTCACAGACTTCTCTCCAGTGCCATCCCCTCTCCCAGGTCTAACTGGTTTTTTGGTCTCTAGTCGCTATACTCTCTGTCATACTTCATGCCTTTGCTGGTGCTGTTTCCATTTCCTAGAATTGCCCACTCCCCCAGTGAGGAAAACTCCCATTTATTTATTAATTTTTTAACTAATAGACTTCATTTTTAGAGCAATTGTAGATTTACAGAGAATTGAGCAGATAGTACAGGGAATTCTCACATTCTGTCTCTTTTCCCACTCAGTTGCCCCTCTTAGTAACATCTTACACTAATGTGGTACATTTGTTACAACTGACAAACCGATAGTTAATATATTATTATTAACTGAAGTTCATAGTTTACGCTAGGGTTCACTATTGATGTTATACAACCTGTGAGTTTTAACCAGCATGTGATGCACTGTGTACATAATTATAATGTCATGCAGAATAGTCTCACGGCCCTAAACCCCCTGTGCTGTATCCTCTCCCCCCACTGAAACCACCGAGCCTTTTGCTTTCTCTGTAGTTTTGCCTTTTCCAGAGGATCATATAGGTGAGATTACATAGTGTGTAGTTTGTGAAGATTGGACTCTTTCATCAAGCAATATACACTGAAGGTTTCCTTCATGTCTCTTTGTGGCTTGATAGATCATTTATTTTCAGTGCTGAATAATATTCCATTCTAAAGATATACCAAGTTTTATTTGTCTGTTCACCTATTGAAAGACATCTTGGTTGCTTCCAGCTTTTAACCATTATGAACGAAGGTGTTGCAAACATACATGTGCATGTTTTTGGGTGGACATAAGTATTCATTTCCTTAAGGTAAATACTTGGGAGCATGATTACTGGATCATATGCGATGAGTATGTTTGTAGGAAATGACCCAAATATTTTCCAAGGTGGCTATCCCATTTTGCATTCCCATTAGCAGTCAGTGAGAGTTCCTATTGCTCACATCCTCACCAGGATTTGATGCTGTCAGTTGTGATGGATTTTCACTGTTCTGATTGGTGTGTAGTGGTATCTCGTTGTTTTAACTTGCAGTTCTCTGATGATACATGATGCGGGCATCTTTTCATATGCTTTTTTGCCATCTATATATAGTCAGCTCTCCATATCCACAGGTTCTGCATCTATAGATTCAACAAACCACAGGTTAAAAATATTTGGGAAAAAAATCCAGAAGCTTCCAAAAAGCAAAATTTGAACTTATCGTTCACTGGTTCTTTGGAAGGAATGATGCTAAAGCTGAAACTCCAGTACTTTGGCTACCTCATGCAAAGAGTCGACTCATTGGAAAAGACTCTGATGCTGGGAGGGATTGGGGGCAGGAGGAGAAGGGGACGACCGAGGATGAGATGGCTGGATGGCATCACGGACTCGATGGACGTGAGTTTAAGTGAACTCCAGGAGTTGGTGATGGACAGGGAGGCCTGGTGTGCTGCAATTCATGGGGTTGCAGAGAGTCGGACACGGCTGAGTGACTGAACTGAACTGAACTGAGTGACTGTTTACCTTGTATTTACATTATGTATGCTGTGCTTAGTTTCTAAGTCATGTACAACTCTTTGCAAACCAATGGACTATAGCCTGCCAAGCTCCTCTGTTCATGGGGATTCTCCAGGCAAGAATAGTGGAGTGGGTTGCCATGCCCTCCTCCAGGAGATATTCCCAACCCAGGGATTGAACCCAGGTCTCCTGCATTGCAGGTATATTCTTTACTAACTGTGCCACCAGGGAAGCCGAATTTACATTATATTAGGCATTATAAGTCATCTACTTAGTCATTAATTTAAAGAATATGGGAAGATGTGCATAGGTTATATGTACATGCCACACCATTTTACATGAGGGACTTGAGCATCCACAGGTGTTGGTACCTGCTAGAGTCCTGGATCCAATGCCTTGCAGATACTGAAGATAACTGTATCTTCTTTGGTGAGGTGTATTTTCAGGGTTTTTGTCCATTTTAAAGTTGGATTGTTTTCTTGTTGTGTTTTAAGGGTTTTTGTTTGTTTGTTTGAATGTTTGATATATTTTGGATACAGATACAAGTCCTTTGTCAGATAAATATTTTACAAATATCTTCTCCCAGCCTGTAGCTTGTCTTCTCAGTCTCCTAGCCATATTTTTCACTGAGCACAGTTGTTAATTTTAATGAAATCCAACTTAGTAATTTTTTCTTTCATGGGTCATGCCTTTGGTGTTTTATCTATAAATTCATTGCCAAACTCCAGGTCCCCTAGAATTTCTCTTATCTTAAAACGAGTTTTATAGTTCTACATTTTACATGTACTGTGATCTGTTTTGAGTGAGTTTGTATGCAAGGTGTAAAGTCTGTGTCTAGATTTGCTTTCTTTGCATCTGGATGTCCAGTTGTTTCAGCACCATTTTTTGAAAAGACTGTCCTTTCACCTTTGAATTACCTTTGCTCATTTGTCAAAATTAGTTGATTCTGTTTGTGTAAGTCTAGAGAATTTTCTTGAGTATATGAGTGACTAAGGAAATGAACCACCCAACAGACCCCAGACACTCTAATCTTTGTCAGTTTTGACCACTTAAAGTGCTTTTACCAACATTTTGTATTGCATATACCAATGATTCTAAAATGCCCTGGAGTAAAGGGTGAATTTTCTTATGCCTACCTTAGCAGAAGAGTATTATGAGTAATATGCTTTAGCATATGAAGATAATAACCGTTCCCATCATCAGTGGGGCAAGCTTCTTGTGTTGTCTTTTTAGTTTTGGTAACATAACGTCATGTTCTATTTTCTGGTCATCTGTCTTCTACCACATCTTTGAAATGAGACCCCTGGGTTGGGAAGATCCGCAGGAGAAGGGAATGGCAACCCACTCCAATATTCTTGCCTGGAGAAACCCATGGACAGAGGAGCCTGGAGGGCTACAGTCCATGGGGTCGCAAAGAGTCAGATATGACTGAGTGATTGACACTGAGTGAGTGTTGTCTTGGTTAGGGTAGGTAAACAAATGAAAATTAAACATTTTGAGCATCTTCTGTGAGCCCTAAAAAGGGCTCTTTACAATTTCTATCTTACATTGTACTCATCAGAGCACTGCAAAATATTAATATTCCCATTTACATATAGAAACTGAGGTTCAGAGATGTGGCATAACTTGTGCAATATTATGTAGTTTTTCCTTTGAACCCATACATGCCTGATTCCAGAGTCTGTCCCTGTTCTTCTCCATCCCTCTGCCTCTTGGGTTGCAGATGGTTAACCCAATGCCTTGGGTTCATGGGCCTGGAACTGGCAGGGGATACAAGGTGTGTGTGGATTGGGACAATAAAGATGAAAAAGTGTATTTCTGGTACTAGTTGTGGGAATATTTCCCCTATTCTTAAAACTATATGCAATTAATCAGCAATTATGTCAAATATTCTCTATCTGTGTGTTTAATCATCCCACAAAATATAACCCTTATGAAAATACATACAATAAGGGGAAAAACATTCTAGCTGTGAAGGAAAGCATGTTTAATTCTTCAAAATAATGTTTAATAGTAGTATCATCAATGTGGTTATAGTTGGGGTGGTTTTGTTGTTGTTCAGTTGCTAAGTCGTGTCCAGTTTTTGCAACCTGGGTAGTTTTAGACTGTGTATATTTTATGTCCCAAACTGGAAGTCCTTAAAGATAGTTTGAAAAAATATGAGCCAGTTTCCTTCTCTAGCTTCATGTCCCATGAAAGGACTCATCAGGTGCAGTTCTTCTGCAAATACTCAGGTCACAGAGCAAGGGGTAATGACTCCTGTGTGTGAAGTCTGCAGCTGGAAATCATGCTTTGGCAAGAACATGAGTAATTTATCTTTTGTAAAAAGAGAAAAGTGTTGTCTTATTCCAACCAGATAGTTTGTTAGCATAACTATTTGTGTGCATTTTGATATTCAAATACAGATGTTCCAAAATGTTTCCACTGTGGGAAGCAGCTGCTGCTATTCTAGCACAGAAATCTCAGTGAGATTAATATACAAAGGCAGTGTGAACCTTAGTGGCAAGTATAGCATCTGCTTGAGGTGGGGCTTTTGAGTCCCCTAGATAGTGGGTCTTCATATTCTTGTTAACAGCCTGAAACTATTGTTTCAGATCTAAGCTTGTTCTGAAGGAACAGGAACAAAGACAAGTGATTAATTTGTAGTTCACTTAGCTGATAAATATCATCACATGTTATTTGCCCAGCGGCTGTAAAACACTGACCTTCATTTCCAGTGGCAACTGATGGGAATATAGATGTTCGGTCACAATGACTGATGTTTTCAGTGCTGTTACTAGCTTCTGCTCTGGTAGCAGAGCTCAGCCCTGCCAGCTTGCAGTCATAAAACATCCATCCACACCTTGGTGATGCGTTTACAGAGAACTTCACAGTTTACTCAGGACACTCTCATGTACTGTTTCATCTGATCCCATCCTAACCCTGGGAAGTACACATGCTGTCATTATCAGAACACTTTACATATAAAGAAAACACAGGTGAAGAAGTTGAATGACTTACCAGGGTGACACAGACAGGGCCTCTGACTCTAAATCCTGTTCCATTCCTATACTACGTCAAGCAGCCTTTCTCATTTCGGAGGCTGTGATGTGTGCTTCACAAACTATATTGTCCTGTCTGGAGCTGCTGATTTCCAGGACACACGCATGAGGAGTCCCAGCCTGATGGTGCTGCCTGCGACTGGCAGGTGCCAGGGAAGAGCTAACGCAGTTATTCTTCCCTCTTTCCCTCACACCCCAGAAGGGAAATGCCCCAGATCTCCCTTTCCTTATGTTCAGGAGAGCTTGAGCAAATGAGCTCCTGTGTCTCTCTGGCATTTACAGAAATGAAGAACCAGAAGCAGAAGATCCCTGGGCTGTCATTTGGAGTTTCCATAAACCAGAAGGTTCTAAGAACAGTGATGCCTGGGGTGCTGTGCCTGCCCCAGGCCTTATAAATCTATTCCCTGCAGTGTTCAAGGGCTCATTGCCTCCAACCAGACCTACTGTTTGGAATTATCTAGTGAATTATTTATGGTTTACACATTTGACAGAGGCTCATGGCTAAGTTTGAAAACACTCAGTTCCTGGCTTACTGCTGGGTCCTGGAAACATCTGTCTGGAAAACCGAGGCTCAGAAAAGTGAAGTTTCTAAAGATCCCAGAACTCGGAAACAGCAGTACAGTTTTGAACCACGTGCGTCTGATTCCAAGTTACACTAGCTCCAGAGTGAAAGAGCCATGTGTTTTACTTTGAGAGCAACAAAGATTTGCAGATGGGAGGGTTTGTGGACTGTGTTCTCTCTAGCCCCACTTGGGCACAGAAGGACCCCTGAGAGTAAGGAGGGGAGGGCCAGTTACAGAAGGAAGAGAGAGGGACTGAGCCCCTGGGCCTGCGGCAAGGAGGATAGAAGCTCATTGGGCGTGGGGTGGGGAGCTGTGAGCAGTAGAAAGGCCCATGTGCAATGTGCTGACATGAAGTCTTAACCTCTGATCCCAAAGAGGTTCCCAAAGTAGGAACCAGAGGCCAGTTCACGTCCAAGTGGCATGCTCTTGGGTGACATCATTGTTGCTTCTGCCAGAATCACGTTGCTGTAGGATTGTGATGTTCACGGAATTGTTTCTGCTCTCCACCACTCAGAAAAAAATGCAAAAAAAGTACATTTCTAAGTGTTTATTTCCTCTCTGTTTTCCTCAGTCTTTTTGTTGGACCATCTGTGAAATGATAAAAGAAGCTTAAAGCTGTATGGAACCTTTGGCAAATAGACAATTTGCAAGCATCTTGAAGATGGTCAGTCTCAAGTCTCTATTTCGGAGGCAAAGAAATAAAGTAGCAAATCACTCACAGCTATAAAATATTAGTAAACACTTTCTGAAGCACACAGACGTGGAGCACATCTGATAAAGCAGTGCCCTGCCTCCAGGTGGGATGGCCTTCCGTAGCCTGGGGGCCCTCATGAAGATTGCTTGCCCGTTTGTGACAGTTTATTTTACCATTTGTTCTGCCAGGATCACATGTTCATGGTAGAGGGAGGGAGCATCCCAAAGAAAGGGGGCTACGTGCCTCCAGCTATAGGTTTGGTGAGAAGGGAGGGGAGGGCAGGCAAGTTGCTGAATGAAAAGAAGGGCAGGAAATGTGCAGTGTAACTTTTGTCTCTGCAAAGGAATTAGAAACCAGAGGTAAGAATCTAAGACTGTCTGCACTTAGTAAGATTCTCGAACCCATGAACCCATGTAACATCTCCTTAGTTATATTTGTTTCCCTTTGGTTCACTATACCAATAAAGAGGCATTTTCATTAAAACCTTTAAGACAAAAAAGAGGCCATGTTCTTTTCTTTAGACAAGAACTGCTTGAGTGGCAAGCATTGTGAGGTGACCAGGAAGATAGCATCTTTCTGCAAAGAGGCCGAGGCCAGAAGAGGCTAGAGATAAGAACAGCAAAAGCGGTGGGGTCCCGTTCACAGCTGCAGTTGTGACTGTCGTTTTCTTCTGGCTCTCATCTCATCTAAGCCCTCCACCACAGACGGCACTGACGAAGTCACACTGAGGGGGCAAAGATAAGAGAACAGGACCCTCCAGTGGGTCCTGGGTCGCAGAATTATCCGTCATCATTGTTGATATCTTCCTTGCTGTTAGTGTATCCATTTGGCTTGGGAGAAGACAAGAATTGAGAAATGCACAGGAGTGCAAAGAGCCGTGCATGGAGTTCTCCTATGAATGTCCTGTGTTACATTACATGTAATAATTAATTTTGATTTTCTTCAACATTTTCTTGTAACTGCAGAGGTTAATAGCTATTAACAGAGATATAATATCCACAATATTAAACATGTCAAGTCTTTAAGATGAAAGTTATATGACACACAACCTGTTTCTGTGAGATTCGGTATTGGAAGTTACTGATTAAATTGCCATTGTCTTTTATTAGGAACTTGCTGAGTGGAAGTGCTGTTTTTCAGTTCTGCATAGGTCTGCAGACCTCTGATAGAGACACCGTTGGAAATTGTATTGGATGGTTATAGGCAAACTCTCAAACATTTTATTTGCTGAAACAAACCAAAGCCATTTTCTGATGTGCTTTCTTTTCTCTGCCTTATCCTTTCTCTCCAGGCAGCCTCATCAGCCCTGAGCAGTCTGGGCCACGTGTACACAGCCATTGGAGATTATCCCAATGCACTGGCCAGTCACAAACAGTGTGTTCTTCTCGCCAAGCAATCCAAAGATGAGCTTTCTGAAGCCCGAGAGCTCGGCAACATGGGAGCTGTGTATATCGCCATGGGTGACTTTGAGAATGCTGTGCAGTGCCATGAACAGCACCTGAAGATAGCCAAGGACCTGGGGAACAAGCGAGAAGAAGCCCGGGCCTACAGCAATCTGGGCAGTGCCTATCACTACAGGAGGAACTTTGACAAGGCCATGTCTTACCACAATTACGTGCTGGAGCTGGCGCAGGAGCTGATGGAGAAGGCCATAGAGATGCGGGCCTACGCTGGCCTGGGCCACGCTGCCAGGTGCATGCAGGATTTGGAGAGGGCCAAACAGTACCACGAGCAGCAGCTGGGCATTGCTGAGGATCTCAAGGACCGGGCTGCAGAGGGGCGAGCATCTTCCAATCTGGGTAAGTACAGGCTTCCTTGCGGGACCAGGGTCAGGGCCATGGATTGGAAGTTGCTGGAGTGACCCGCTATCTTTGACAGGAATCTGTGTGTTTATTTTCAGTAGTCCTCATTGCTTGTGTTATATTTTCCTTCGGATATATTTCCTTGGAGCCTGCCTGCTCAAAATGACAGGATCTTTTCTGTCATCCCAGAGCTGTGAGCATTAGAATGCTGAAATACTGGAAAAACAAAACACCCCAGCCTTTTAATCTGTCTAGAGAGAAGAGCGAGCAGATTTATCTAATTAGAGAGAAGGGGGATGAAATGCAGATATAAAGCTATGTTTGGTTTAAATGAAAGGGAAGCTGCTAGGAAGTCATCAATGGAAAGGAATTTGAGAGGATTTTTGTTTAGAGAGATTTCTTTATTTGGTGACTTTAACACAAAGGAAATGTATTTTTTCCTCTCAATGTGTGTATAGTCACAAATGATATTTATAGTATTAGTGTAAATGTATAATTATTATTATTTTTTTAAAATTTTAAGAAATTGGCAGTGTGTTTTGATACACACACTGGGTTGGGCACAAGGTTTGTTTGGGTTTTTCCATAACATCTTTTGGAAAAACCTGAATGAATTTTTTGGCCACTCCAATACTTGGTTACAGTTAAGACCTTTATATATTTGGATGAATTTATAAGGAATGGTAAGAGGTAATAAGTATTAGTGTCTGGCTACTTCTTAGAAGATATTGGTAGCTTTTCTCTGTACCCAAGCAGATGTGGGTACATAATGAACCAAGAGAACAGATGTGTTCAGAGGTATAAGCTGCAGTCATGCTTGAGCCTGGAGCCTGTGGTTTGTGCTGCAGGAACTCAGGTGGGAGAGGACAAGGAGACAGTGAACTTGCTGGTACCAGCGTATGCTTAGCAGATGGTGGCAGTGCAGTGTGAGCCTCAGTCCCCTTTGCTTATGTGCCCTACAAAACCCTACTTCTCTTCTTATAATTTTAGCACTACTTCTTCCTCCCCTCTGCCTCCACTTACTGTAACCATACGTTTTGTTAATATGGTTGTTAGAAGAAGTCTGACAAATCCCTGAAGATGACACTGAAGATGAGATCAGAATGAGAACCTGGAGAGTCTGATAAAAACCGTAGAAATAAGTTCTTGGTATTATATATTCATTCAACAGATTTCAGGTATTTATTGAATCATTACGGTGTGCTGAATCCTGGAATAATTGCCTCAAGTGATAGAGAAGTTTGAAAAAAAAAAATCCTTGCCCTCAAAGAACTTATAACTTAGTTGGTAAAATAATACTAATACCTAGGGCAACAGCGGACTCCCTACAAAGCAGAGATAATGATGTTGTGTTGCCATGAAATTCCCAGAAGGGAATCCCTGAGGAGTGGGAATAGTCTGGAAGGCTTCTTGGAGGGCATGGCACCCAGGTGAACCTTGAAAGATAGTTGAGATTTGGCCAGAAATGGGATGGCATTAATGGCAAGGGGTATATGATACAAGGAATTTGATATGATAGCTTGGCCTATCTGAGGGACGGTGGCATGATTAGCCTTCAGGAATGTGCTAGAGGATGGTAGAAGATTATAAGATTATTATGAAAAGTAGGCAAGGAACTGCTAGCGAACAGGAACTCCTGAAGATTTTGAAATGTAGGAGGGAGAACACTGACTAGATGTTTTAAGAAGACAAGTTGAGTAGTGGCATGTAGGAGAGGTTGGAGGGCTTGGAACCTGGAGTGTAGAAGGCTGGGCCTGTTGGACAGTTCATCTTGTGTCAAAAATCTATCGTTTTGATTAGCTGTATTTTCCAAAGACTTTGTTCATATAAATTGTTGGATGTATTGGCATAAAGTTGTTTGTAATACTTCTGTGTTTTCCTTTTAATGCTGGCAGGATATGCCCTGTTTCATTTCTGTTATTGGTAGTTTGTATTCTATACCTGTACAACAGCCCCCTCATCCTTTTCTAGATTATTCTAACTAGAGATTTATCCATTTTCTTGATCTTTTTAAAGAAGCAACTTTTGTAGTTAATTTTTTTTCTATTGCTCGTCTTATTTTTTAATTTCGTTTTTTTGGTTTCATTTTTAGTATTTTCTTTCTGCCACTTTCTTTGGGTCCTCTTTGTAGCCTCTCAAGGTTGTAATTTGGGTCATTGATTTTAGACCTTTCTTATTTCTAATACAAGCATTAAAAAATATAAAATTTCCTCTAATCACTGATTTAGCTGCATCCAATAATTTTTGATATGTTTTTGCTTTCATTGGGTTTAAATTATTTTCCAAAATATTTTGGGATTTCCCTTTAAACCCTGTGTTGTTTAGAAGTGCTGTTTAATTTAAAACATTTGTGATTTTCCTAGATAGTTTATTGTTATCAAATTCTAGTTTAATTCCATTGTAGTCAGAGAACATACTTTGTAGTATTGCAATGGGTGTCTCTGCAGGTGCTGTTTTGGTCAAGGTAGTTGATGGTTATATATTGTTAGCATCCACTGTCTGGCATGGCCAATGCCCTCAGGTAAACAAAGACTCTTAGACTGGGCAGTCTAGGGGCTTATAGAGTGCCTCTGAGAGCCAAGGGTAAAGGCTGGACCTCTCTGGGCAACGTTAAAGTGCATATTAAAGTTTAGATATAATAATTTTTAGCTCTAGAATTTCCATTTGGTTCATTTAATTAACATTTCAGTTTTCCTAAGATATGTTTATTCATTACAGGTATATTTTCCTTCTCATAGGCAGCCCTAGTTATTACAAAAGCTTATAAAACCTTGCTTCTAGTTCCATGTGGATCATCTCAGAGTTACACCCTTTTGATTGCCTGTCGTTGGCATTATTTTTTAATAGCTTGATTGAGGCATAATTTGCATAGCATACTATTTACCCCTTTCAGGTGTGTGATTAGTGGTTTGTAGTGTAGTCACAGAGTTGCGCATTGATTGCCTGTTGTTTCGAGTTTTTAGTCACATTTTAATGTACTTTTTGATATGGAATTATATCCAACATTGTCAGTGATACTTTAGAAGGACTCTGGATTCTGATATAGTTTTCTTAACAGTATTGACTTTTGTTGTTGTTTTACCAGTTAACTTAATTCAAACATCAGATTCTGTCTTCCCTGTGATTTCAGGCAGCTGAAATGTCTGTTCAATCTTTCAGCTTTCATGGAGTTGCTTAGATCCCAGGTGCTCAGACAGTAAAGAATCTACCTGCAACACAGGAGACCCGGGTTTGATCCCTGGGCCGGAAAGATCCCCTGAGAAGGGGATGGCAACACTCTAGTATTCTTGCCTGGAGAATTCCATGGACAGAGAAGTCTGGCGGGCTCAGTCCATACAGGTCACAGAGTCGGACATGACTGAGTGACTAACACACACACACATGCATATTTCATGAGTTAAACAGAGATTTGTGTAGAATTTATACTCAGAATTCAAGGCTCCCCATTCACTGTGACTCTCTCTGGGATTTTGCCTTTATGTTTTCAAACCAGAAAGATGGTGCATATGTACTTGAGTTTTAGCCTTACCACATAGCTCTAATGGGGTTTGCCCTCTGGTCCCTGCCACCACAAAATGCCCTCTGGCATTTCAAAAGTGGGAAACTGACCTAATGCCATTCCCTTCTGCAAAGAGTCAACTCCAACCTTGCTAACAATTTCTCATTGCTTTTGGTTGCACACCAATGTTTTTAGGTAAGTTCCTTCCCCTTCCCTCTCCATACTAGCCCCCTGCCCCCTCCACACCAACCCTCCTGCCCCCTGTCAGACTCTTAACTGTTATCTGTAGGTGGGTGTGTCTGAGAGGAGCTGCTCCTCCATTACTGGAAGCGGAACTCCTCCTGTTTTGTTATTGTTCAGTGGCTCAGTCACGTCGGACTCTTTGCGACCCCATGGACTGCAGCACACTAGGCTTCCGTGTCCTTCACTATCTCCCAGAGTTTGCTGAAACTTAAATCCATTGAGTCAGTGATGCCATCTAACCATCTTTTCCTCTGTCATCCCCTTCTCCTGCCCTCAGTTTTTCCCAGTGTCAGGGTCTTTTCCAATGAGTTGGCTCTTCCCATCAGGTGGCCAAATTATTGGAGCTTCAGCTTCAGCATCAGTCCTTCCAGTGAATATTCAGGGTTGATTTCCTTTAGGATGGACTCATTTTTGGTGGTGGTTTAGTTGCTTAAGTCATGTCTGACTCCTGTGACTCCATGGACTGTCGCCTGCCAGACTCCTAACCCACTACAATTTGATATGTACCTTGTGTACCCTGAAAAAGATCAATGGTGATTTCCTGATGGCTCAGTTGAAAGATCTCTTGATCTCACCTCTAAATTTCCCTAATCAGTACACAACATTTGGCAGGCTTTACTCTTTCATAAAATTCTCTCCTCCTCCAGTTTCTGGGAAGCACCACTGTCCTGATTTTCTTCTTGGCTGCTCTTTCTGTACCATCTTCATTGGCTTTTTTTTTAAGAGGGGGAAAAAAAACAATTGGAAAAGTTACAAAAGTGGTACTTACTTTTGTAAAAAATTCTTACACTATGAAAGGGTATAAAGTAGAAAAAGGAGGTGCACCCCCTTACATTCTTTCTTCTGTCGAGCTCTTCAGAGTTAACTACTGTTAGCAATTTCATTAGACTCTTTCCAGACCTTTTTATTATGCACATAAACACACAGTAGTACAATCATATATGTAAATATACACATGTGTGTACAGGTTGTTCCTTTTTTAAAAACTTGGATCATAATGTATATCCTTTTCAGCCACCTGCTTTTTTTTAGCCCACTTTCCCTCTTGGGCTTCCCTCTGTGTCATTATTCAGATTCCCTACTTTATTTTTAATGGCCCTTTTCCATTGTATTGCCACGTGTTAAATGTGGGAGTTCTTGTATTTTGTTCCTGATTCTTTCCCCTTCTTTCTTTGTATCTCGTTCTTTATCATTTGTACCACCACACCTTCAGCTGCTGCTTCAGCACACATCATTTCTAAACTTGTTTTCACCAGGTCTGACCTGCTGCCTGAGATTTTTTTCACATCTTCAGCTGCCTAGTGGATGCTTCGTCTGATTTTCATGCTGATCTGACTAAGTTTGTGAGTCCAAATGGGAAATATCTTTTTCCTAAATTAGCTGCTTCTCCTAGCCTTTTTATTCTGTTGATTACAGCCCCATTCTTCTAGTCATCTCTATTAATTTTCTATTGCTGTTGTAACACGTTGCCACAAGCTTAGTGGTTTCAGACAACACAAATGGTTTCTCTTACAGTTCTGGAGATTAGGAGACTGAAATTAATTTCACCAGGCTGAGGTCAGCGTTCGCAAGCCTGGTTTCTTGGCTCTAGGGAAGAATCAGCTTCTGGTGGCTGCCTGTGTTTGCTGGCTGGTGGCGTCTTCCTCCAGTTCCAGGGTGTGCCACTCCAGTCTCTGCCTCTGAGTCATCATATTACCTTCTCTTCCCACCCAACTCCTCTTGTATCCCTCTTTAAAAAAGGCTATTGTGTTTAGATCAAGCTCACTTGAGTAATCCAGAATATTCTTTTCAAGATCCACAGTTTAATCATACCTCCCAAATCCCCTTTGTCATATAAAGTAATATCCACAGCTTCCTGGGATTAGAATGCAGACATTAGGGAGGGAGGGGTTTGTCATTCAGCTTGGTCATACCATCCTGACTTAGAAATCTAAAGTCATCATTGATTTCTTACCCCACCCCACCCCCTTTTTTTTCAGTTGACACTCAGTCTAGCAGTTGTCAAATAAATAAATGTTCTCACTGAAGATTTTTCTTTTTCTTGCTCCTTTCCTAGTTGCCCAGTCTGATGCAATAACCAACTAGTTGGGTTTTCCTCACTACCATCCCCTCCCTCCCATGTGTCCTCCATCCCACAAGTCAAGAGTAGACCAACCTTCCTAAACTGTACCTCAAAATGGGGCCTATCATGGTTTCCATTTTTAAATTCTGCTGCTCCTCTGTCCATATGCTTTACCTAAAACTGCTTTTCCATCTTCTCTAATCAAGCCCGCCTGGCTGTCCTTTCTTGCTTTAATGTATTTTCTCAAGCTATTTCTTCCAGTTAGAAGAACTTCTGTTCCTCTATTTTGCTTGTCTAAAGTTTGCCCATCATTTTAGTATTATCCCAGACACCATTCATTTCTTGAAACCCTCTTTTGATAACAAGAAAAGTTATTTACCTTGTCTGAGTCCTGAGTCTACTTTAAAAATTTCTCTTATTCTATTTCTATTCAATCATAAAATATGGTTATTTGTATACTTGTATAGTTACCTCCACTGGATTAAAACACGATAGATGTGTGAACGAACAGCATTCAACTCCATGGTCCCTGTATCTCTGAGTATAACTGCTTAGACATAATGAGAACCCAGTAAGTGTTTATATGATTAGATTGAATGAGTCAAAGCTCATGCCAAGATGTTGTGCCTTGGTGATTGGAAGAACAGTGGTGCCTTTGGAAAGAAACAGGAAAGCTGAGAGGAAAAACTTGCCAAAACCTGTTCCTTATCAAACGTGGTATGTTTGTTTTGGACATGCCCAGTATGTGTTTCTCTCGATGTAACATGAACAAATAGAACTAGAAACAAGTATTAAGATGGCATCATCCTAATGACACCTATAAGGTAAGAGAAGAAAGGCAATCAGGGAGCCTGAGTCAGGATCACAGAGGGTGGAGGTGACCCAGGTAGAGTTCAGGGAAAGGAGAACGACAGCACGTGGAAGGCATATCACTTGTATTAGAGAAGGCAAGGAGAATGAGATTTGAGTCACTAAGAAGGTTTTTTGACCTTAGAGGCTTTCTGTGCATGTCTGAGGGAAAAGCCAATAGAACTTACGGAGATGGCGAAAAAGAGAAGGTGGAGATGACAAGAAATCTTTGCCCTTGGTGGTCAGTTCAGTTCCGTTCAGTTCAGTCGCTCAGTCGTGTCTGACTCTGCGACCCCGTGAATCACAGCATGCCAGGCCTCCCTGTCCATCACCAACTCCCAGAGTTTACTCAGACTCACGTCCATCGAGTCAGTGATGCCATCCAGCCATCTCCTCCTCTGTCGTCCCCTTCTCCTCCTGCCCCCAATCCCTCCCAGCATCAAAGTCTTTTCCAATGAGTCAACTCTTTGCATGAGGTAGCCAAAGTACTGGAGTTTCACCTTTAGCATCATTCCTTCCAAAGAAATCCCAGGACTGATCTCCTTTAGAATGGACTGGTTGGATCTCCTTGCAGTCCAAGGGACCCTCAAGAGTCTTCTCCAACACCACAGTTCAAAAGCATCAATTCTTCAGCACTCAGCCTTCTTCACAGTCCAACTCTCACATCCATACATGACCACAGGAAAAACCATAGCCTTGACTAGATGGACCTTAGTCGGCAAAGTAATATCTCTGCTTTTGAATATGCTGTCTAGGTTGGTCATAACTTTTCTTCCAAGGACTAAGCGTCAGCATGTACCAATATTTACCATCCACCTTGTAGTTGATTTAAAATAAAGCAAATAGAAATGATTTAGACTCTTTAGGTTTCTTATGAACAACAAACAATTTCTTAGGTGTTTTCTAAGTATGTTTTAATTGTGAAAATAATGCTAATGTAAATTTTGCCTGAAAAAATGTTCATCTTGTCTTTTTTATGCTCAAAACAACGGTAGTTGCGTGACCTTATTTCTGTAGCGTCTGGTTTTTTGGTAACTTTATGGCTCTTATTTTGGTAGTGTGGAGTCAAATCTGTTAGGCTGCAAAGCATGTCACTTTAGTCAAGACTCAGTTCAAGTCTCTTTCTCTGATCATCCCGGATCTTCGCACTCATGTGCAGGCAGGCAGCAATGCTTCTCATTTTACTTTGAGATAAGCTGCAGTTAGGGAAGTGAGAAGGGAGCGCATTAGAAAGATGGCTCCTCCTTCCCTTCCTTCCTTTTTTCTTTTTCTTCCTTTCTCTTTCTGGATGAAGGCGACCACTTCGCTTGCCACTCTGGCCCTGAAATACATACAAGAGTGAACATATTTCAGAAACCACTTCCCATGTGCAACAGTGTCAGAGCTGGTTCTGTTTGTGGTATTGGGTCAGACATGAGAAATGAAAAGTATTTTTCAACAGGGCGTAGGGTGAAATATCTAATTATCTGTGGAAAATAATTTAAAAATTTAAAATATCTGTGCCTTTTGAGTCAAAAAGATGTTTGATATCTGGAAAGTAGCTTATTTGGGAAAGAAAGGGAAATGGGACTTGTGGGGTTTTTAAATTACTTTATTTCATATTGGAGTATAGTTGGTTACCAGTGTGTTGGTTTCACGTATGCAGCAGAGTGATTCAGTTACATGAGTACATGCATCTATTCTTTTTCAAGGTCTTTTCCCATTTAGGTTTTTATAAAATATCGAGCAGAGTTCCTTGTGCTATACAGTAGGACCTTGTTGGTTATCTACTTTAAATATAGCAGTGTGGGACTAACGTTCGTTAATTCATTTGCTCAATCATTTATTCTTTCGCACAACAAATATTTATTGAATATTAGTTATGTGACAGGCACTGTGGTATCTTTTATGAATAAAGCTGGCATAGTTCCTGTCCCCATAGAGCTTATGGTTTTTCATTTACCAAGCTTATATTGAGATCTGCTCTGTGTCACATATTTATATTCATCTTCATATTTAATCATCTCCACAAACCTATGAGGTCAAGAGTATTAATTAATTTTACATATGAGAAAATCACAGCCCAAGTAGATTTAAAAATATTTTTATCTATTTGGTTTCAAGAGACCTGTAGCATAAAAGATTTAGTAAGATCTCATAGAATGATGTGGCTTCTTTTTTCCCCATGTTTGCAAACCAATGTGGGAGTCATGTGTTTTGGTAAAAGTTTGGTAGCTATCCTGGTGGGTATACGCACGGTACAGCAAAATAATAGTCACCAGAAGCGGGACTCACAGCTGTTCTAATTCTAGGATTTAAGAAATATCATCTGAATAACTTTTATAAAAATTATGTTTACAAACTCTGACAATTTGAATCAAAAAATTCTAAATTCCCATAGAAAGATAGACCAGTATTACATGTTGTATACATAACAAACAGACATTGTACCTTAATTATATCGTATTCCCTGATTACATTTTATGAATTAAATAATTACTGTAAACACATGTAAAACACAATATCCTGAAAAATCTTGTAATACGTCTTTTGTAAGAGAAAAAAATTCTGTCATATGGCAGTCACTCTCTTTTACCTATTTTTCACATTTCAGTTTTTATATGTTGGGTTTTCTTTAGGCAGAGAGAGGTCTAGCTTTATAAGTAAAATGTTAGTAATTGTAGATAATTAATTTACACTCATTGGGTATTTATCTTTGAAAATCCACAGTATGATTTATGAGACTGCATTCAAAATAGCCACTGAAGTGTCTATTTCAAAATAGATACTGAAGTGTCCATAAGACCTCACAAAGAAGTTCTTGCTACAGCAATGTAAGTCCATAACACTTGTGTTTTATGAGGTAGACTGGTATTTATGAGGTATACTATGAGGTGAACTGTTATTACTCCTTTTCACTGGTGAGGTTCCAGAGATTAACGAATGTCTGTAATTCACCAAAGGTTGTGGAGTAAGAGGCAGAGTTGAGTCTAGACTTCCAGTCTCTGATTCCAGGGTCCACTCACTGATCCTTCTATGAGGGAGCATTCCCCCTGGAAGGGTGGGTGGATTCCAGAGGGCGCCATGCTGAGGTTACTTAGCCTAGGGCGAAAACCGCACCCACCCTCCATCCAGAGGAAGATGAGAGAAGCACCACTGGAGGGCTCTTGGCCACCGTGAGTGGTGGTCCCAGCCTGTGCTCCCTGAGAAGGACAGGCACCGTCATTGGGGAGCAGGCCTCTTTCCTCTTTCCCTGGAGGGTCTATTTTCTATTGATTACTTGCACTGAACTAGATACTTTGCGTATGTTATTTCATGTCATCTTTACTACAGAGCCTTGTGGTAGGCATAGAAGTAAAGGTACTGGCCCAGGATCGTACGGTTTATAAGCAGCAGAGGCAAGATCCAAACCCAGGTTTACCTGCTGTCTTCTGCAACAGCTCACAGCCTCCTCTGAACCCCATGCACTTAATTGAACCATTAGTTCTTACTTGAGACTCATGGACGAGACTACACAGATTGTCAAAGTCTAGTAAGATCCATGCTGTAGGAAGCCAAACCACACACCTCTGCTTTCCTTTCAGAGCAGTTCCTGTTCAGGTCATGAAAAGAGGAAAAATGTGTCCCAGAGCCTGAAGCAGATTTTTCTAGACATCTAAAAAAAAGTAACAAGAAAGTGCTTTCCCTGTTTGAAAGGAGAAATGAAAAATAGAGAGCGTCAACCAGAGCAGGAGATTTTTCTGATCAAGCACCGGAGGACTCACAGAAAATGATTCAGGCCCTCATTACGGTGGTGACACGCACATCTTGTGCTGCACCCCACACCTATCAGTACCTAATAAATATTAATAATATTTATCCTCTCCTTTAGGTCAAGATTTGTCACCCTGCTTGTCTAGACATTGCCATTTAAAGGGAGCTGTGATTTGCTTACAGATACAGCGCGTCTGTAAACATGTGAGCGGCGACGGATGGGGCAGTAAATCTTGGTCAGCGCTGCACTTTGGAGGGTTGCAGCAGAGGCTGCAAAACTGTTGTTGGAATAATGAAGTGGATGCTTGCTGCCAGGTTCCAGGGTTCTGTCTCCAGCAGGCAGAGTCTAGCAGTAAATTAGCTTATGTTTCAGCTTGGCAGTTGGCACTTGGTTCATTTGTAGATGCTAATTGTAATCTGATGTTATCAGCAGCAGGTAATTGAAATGGTCTTGATGAATTACTTAATTTCTTTTAATAGCTGAGTCTTCAAGAACTGAATAAAGAAGATAAGGTGATCAGGAGGAAAATACAACAGCTCCATCTTTCTAATTAGTGCTTGGAGGTTTTTTCTTCTTTACACAAATGATTATGAACATGTGAGGCTGAATAGGTTTATGTGTCAAAAGCCCCCATGGGGGCATTTCCCATTAGGCAGCCTAGTCCTGAGCATTGATAACACTTCTGTTAGGACTTCAGAAGGGAACACTTGAGTGATCACTTTGGAGAACATTGATTTCTGAATACAATTTTATTTTCCCAGACTTAGGTGGGCACTGCCTTCTGGGGGTATTGCCACTTTGGCATTCACTGAGTGTTCAGCCCTTCTTGCGTGGCTGTTTTGGGTGAGCAGTGCTGCCTGGCACTGTGCTGTGAGCAGGGGAGCCTCACCATGAGGTTTAGTTGCCGGCTCCTGCCACCCACACCTGGCGCTGGCGCACCTGCCTGTCCCTGAGTCTTTCCATCTGCAGCAGATCCTGCGTAGCCATTTGCTTTGCCAGCAGTGGTGGGTGCAGATGTGACCCCAGGTCCTGCCATCTGTGTTGGACACTGCCTGTTGGACCTGTGCCACATGACTGCAGTGGGCTTTGCAGGGTATTTCTTGTAGAAACATTTGGCTCTGTTTTAGTCTCGTGTTCATTCCTTAAGGAATCCATCTGTTTTGAGGTCAGTCTGGAGGAATTTACTTTTTGATTAATTTTTTGAGAAAATCAAAATAACAGTGGAAAAAGTTGAACATTTGAACTGGGTCTCTTAGCTAGACATTCAGATCACGTCTGTGGTTCTTCTTCATGGTGAATTCTATTTAAAGAGAGCTTATTGTCGCAGGTGAAGATTCCAGGTCTCTAAGTCACCAATACGGTATTGACAGTAAATGCCTTTGATGGTTTATGCATTGCAGAGATACTGATACTGTTCTGCTTCTTGATCTGGGGTGGTAGTTACATGGCTGTACTCACTTTTGAAAATTTGTCCAAATGTATGCTTAAAATTTCATACCTTTCTGACTGTATATTATACTTTAATTAAAGGTTTACTTTTAAAAACACATTGCTCTCTGCAGGCAGAGTAGAATTGGAATGTTATGCCCTTCTTGATCCTAATCCATGACCATGGCCTTCACCACCATACACCAAATCCCCAAACCCAGACCTCACTTCCATCTGAGACATCTGTCTATTCCTGCTCCTTTGACAGCTCCATCTGCCCCAAACACCCTTCCGTCTGTCTGTGACTTCATGAGGTGACTCTGGGTGGGCTCCTGGATGGGAGCAGAAGGACCAGCCCATGATTAGAAGCTTGAAATTTGCAGCCCTGACCTCCCCATCCTCCAGAGCTAGGGGAGGAACTAGAAATGGAGTTGTTAATAATAGTTGATCATGCCTGTATGAGAAAGCCTATAAAATCCTAATAATAATCTGATATACATCATGAGAAACGTTGGGCTGGAAGAAGCACAAGCTGGAATCAAGATTGCTGGGAGAAATATCAATAACCTCAGATATGCAGATGACACCACCCTTATGGCAGAAAGTGAAGAGGAACTCAAAAGCCTCTTGATGAAAGTGAAAGAGGAGAGTGAAAATGTTGGCTTAAAGCTCAACATTCAGAAAACTAAGATCATGGCATCTGGTCCCATCACTTCATGGGAAATAGATGGGGAAACAGTGGCAGACTGTATTTTTTTGGGCTCCAAAATCACTGCAGATGGTGATTGCAGCCATGAAATTAAAAGACGCTTACTCCTTGGAAGGAAAGTTATGACCAGCCTAGATAGCATATTAAAAAGCAGAGACATTACTTTGCCAACAAAGGTCCGTCTAGTCAAGGCTATGGTTTTTCCAGTGGTCATGTATGGATGTGAGAGTTGGACTGTGAAGAAAGCTGAGCACTGAAGAATTGATGCTTTTGAACTGTGGTGCTGGAGAAGACTCTTGAGAGTCCCTTGGACTGCAAGGTGGTCCAACCAGTCCATCCTAAAGATCAGTCCTTGGGTGTTCATTGGAAGGACTGATGCTAAAGCTGAAACTCCAGTACTTTGGCCCCCTCATGCGAAGAGTTGACTCGTTGGAAAAGACCCTGATGCTGGGAGGGATTGCGGGCAGGAGGAGAAGGGGAAGACAGAGGATGAGATGGCTGGATGGCATCACCAACTCAATGGACATGAATTTGAGTAAACTCGGGAGCTGGTGATGGACAGGGAGGCCTAGTGTGCTGTGATTCATGGGGTCACAAAGAATTGGACACGACTGAGCCACTGAACTGAACTGAATCTGATATGGGGGGTTCAAAGAGCTTTCATGTTGGGGAACACACCCACACCAGAAGGGTGATGCACTCCGACTCCACGGAGACTCCTCTGGAAAAGCTCCTGCACTCAGGACCCTCCCAAGCTTGGCCCTGTGTATCTCATCTGTCTGTTCAGCTGTATCCTTTATCATGCCCTTTAATAAACTGGTGTTTGTGTTTCCCTGAGTTCTGTGAACTTCTCTAGCCAATAGTCAGCCCTGAGGAGGAAGCTGTAGGAACCTCCTGTGTATAGCCTGTTGGTCAGAAGCACAGAGGTTGAGACTGGTATCTGAAGTGGGAGTGGGGTGGTCTTGTGAGACTGAGCCCCTACCTGTGGGATCTGATGCCAGCTCCGGGTAGACAGGATCAGAATTGAGTTGAGTCCTAGGACACTCAGCTGGTGTCTAAGACTCACTTGTTACCTGGGGACATCCCCTAACACCACGCTTGATGACCAGCAGTGTTGGAATGCAGTGTTCTGTGCAAGTGTACAGGAGACTCAGGGGAGAGAGAGACAGTGGGAAGAACTGTTTTTTTCCCAGACGGGAAGGAAAACACTGAGATTTTTTTCATTTACACCTAGCATATATATTTTTCAATAACCCTAAACATTCAAAAAGTATTTCTTGAGCACCTACTATGTGCCAGAAACTATTGGCAGTGGCTGTGTGGTAGATAAAACAGGCATTTTAAGTGCTTAAAGGAGGAGTACTGAGTGACTTCAGAAATTATATGGGGTGCAATTTTAATTAAGGTAGGGGGTGCCAGAGAACTCTACCCTAAAGAACTGGCCCCAGCTGGTGTTTCTAATGCTGTTTTCTGCCACCCTGCCCCTCGCTCATTCCTCCTCCAAACCTCTGTACGTGGTATTTCCTTCACGGTTTTCCTCACGTGATTTCTTCTGCCCTGAGTAGTCCTTCTCCTTCTGTCAAGCCTTTGAAGTCTTGCTTATTCATTCAGACTTCAGTCAAAGGCCATATTACCTTAAGCCTCTCAGACTCTTCCAGGAAATTTAGTGTTCATTTGTGATCTCACATTATATGGCCCTTGTTAAGCATAATTATTTACCAACCAAATCATAAATGCCAAGAATGGATAGGATATGTTTCTTAGCTTTTATTGTGGTCTTATTCCCTATTAGCTAGTAAGTGGCCACACCAGATATGTATCTTAAATAGATACGAATGACAAGAGCCAAGCACTATGGGAAATTCCAGGACCTAATTACTGAAGTCTGAGGGTCAAGTGCTTACTTACCTCTTTCACAGCGACTGTGTTCATCCATTGTGCCTTGCTGCTTTAAGTCAGGGTATAATTCCTGCTGCTTCTGACTCCGTAGCGCAGGTGGACTAGTCCTGGAAGAGTGGCAGTTTCCATGCATTGTAGACTGGATCTTCAAATTCCCGTTGGTGTAAATGATCTCTGAAACTCTGCTACTTTAAAAAACAGAAATTCTTTTATTTTTTCCATGGAAAGACAAATGTATATGGAAGCTGGAACTTGATCCTAAGGGCTTTTAAATGAACCAAAACTATAATCAGCTTGAGAAATAGTTAAACCAGCAGGTGGTGATTAGGTTTTATGATACTATTTTAATTTTACTCGTTATAGTCAGTAGGAATACTGAATTGAGCAGATATTTCTTTCTTTTACATAGTCTTTTGCCCTATGATAACCGAGACAGTCTGAGAAGCAGGCAAACTAATAGATTAACCTTTTTGGACTTTTATCCAGGTAGTTTACAAAGCATGGTTAAAATGAGGCCTTTTGTGCAGGTTTCAAGAGCCCTAATATTTATTACTTCTGAACAAGGAAATCACTAAGATATCACACTCTCTTTCTTTTCAGTGTATAACTTTGCAGTTTATTCTCCTCTGCACTTATCATCTAGTCTTAGGAAACTAATACTAGTTTCACTTTTTAGGTATTCAAATAACAGGTTCCATAGAGAATATATGAAAGGCCTTTGTGATCTTTTCAACACAACTGTGAAGTGGCTTAAAAGTCATGATAATAATAAGTCATTTCACTTTTGGAATGCCTCCAGTGTTGCTAACACGTTTCTTGGGGTAGCTTTCTCTGCAGATTCATTGTTTCATTTTAAAATTCAGAAAGAAAGTGCTTATAATTCTCATTTAGAAGTAAAACACCTGAAGAACAGAGAGGTTAATTTGTTAAAGGCCCCACAGCGAGTGTGTTAGAGTTGAGCCCAGAGCTCTCTGGTCTAAAGTCCATGGTCTCTATAATACAGTGTCACGCGGCCTGCCTCTAAAGAGAGTGGCGACAATTACTTGGGGAGAGGGAGAGCTCTTGCATTTTTAAGTGGCGAGGACGAGTTGACATTTTAACTGGAAGAAAACTGGAAATGAGCATTTTTTTACAAAACCACAGCTTCTTTTCATTCTCATTCACTTATCCCCACTTCATGCCAGGCACACACAGGCACACCTTCAGACTGACACCAGGCGTACATGCGGCTACTCATAGACCACAACCTGAACTCACTTCTGTTTCCCAGCATGAAATCCACAAGAGGCTCAAGTGTTTAAGACTCTCTTTAGCATAATTAGTAATTTCACAGTGCCTTCAAAAAAGTAGCTTTCATCGAGAACCATTTTCAGCATGTTATTCCAGAAATTCTTCTTAAGGCTCTCTCTGACACAGCAGAAAATGCATTTGTTGAATTGGATTAAAGCCGAAATGCGACTTTTAGTTGGTATTGCTGACTCAGCCTGTCCCCATTTGACTTTCAAACAGCTTTGTTAGCTCCTGAATACAGGCTCTCAGTTTTCAAAGGATTTCAAAAAGTAGTATTTTCTGCCCTCCTTTGAAGAGTTAAGTTACTCTGGGAAGCGAACACTTTCATTTTCAAGTAAAAATTGCATTCGTGCCATTTAGAATGTTTCCAAGAGCAATTAAAAAGTGAAGTAAATGCTTTGTTGTTATCTGTCCAATGTGCTTGTAAAGCAAGCCCTCATCAGAACAGCCCCAGTGGCAAAAAAAAAGTAACAGATTTGTGTTCCTGAGCCAGAATGTCAGAATTGGCCACTTATTTGAAACAACAGCAGTTTTCTGAGTTTCCCTGATTCAAAAGGAAGGTCCCATCAAATCCATTATTTAATACTGAATAAGACAGAGACAGCTTATACCATGGCCCAGCTGTTGGAGTGCTCTGAAGGGAGGGATAATATGCTCCGTGACTCAGTAAGCAGAAGGTAATGGACTCAAAGTTGTCAAGCCCTGCACAACAAGGGGAGATCTGGAGTTTAACCAGAAATTTCAGACTGTCAACCTTAACAAAACAGATGGTGTTCTTCAGTTCGTGGCACCATCCGGCGAGCTGGCATGTCTGCCTTGACAACTCCTGGTACTTCTTAAATGCCTGATGGAGAAAGACATTCTCTTTGTCATCAGTGAGGAACTCATACTACTTTGTGTGTGACCGAGGGAATAAGAAGCACCTGTATGCTGAATCTTTCAGTGAACACTTTTATGGTCTTTCTCCCCTGCTCCCATTCTGACCTCCAGGGCTGTGGCACTCTGCATAGGAATCTTTTGGGACTGTTCTTTTGCTTTCTCCTGGTGATGTAGAAACCACTCAGCTCATATGCTGGTTTCTCTCCATTTTAATCACTAAGAAGCCCCACTCACAAGTGGCTCCCCTTCTCTGCCAAAGTGATGGCTTTTACAGTGTTGTAAAGCTAGGGTGACTATAGAATTTCTCACTGAGCCAGTCTAGGATGTAGGGTATCAAGTCACCCTACGTCTGGCATGCATGTAAAGAACCTGACTGCTGAAATCATACGTCCTGGCATGGGATCCCAACTGTGCCACTTAATGACTTTGTGACCTTGGACAAGATGTTTAGTTTTTCCTCTGCCTCAGTTTCTTCATCTGTGAAATGGGCATAATTTTAGCACCCATCTCCCAAGATGGCTATGAGGACTGAGTGAGTTAATATGTGTAAAACCTTTGGAACAGTGCCTAACACATAATATTCAAAATTGTTTTCATCATTGTCTTCATCATAACTTTATATCACGTGTGGGAAGATGCTAAAAGAAAGATGAAAATGCTACTGAAATACATAGTATTTCTTACCCTTCAGAATATTCTGATCTACTGAAAGTTGAAGGTGGTTATCAGGGGCCAGCAATACATGTTGTTCTTTGATCTCTTCATCTCTTTTTTTTCCCCCAACTTTTTGGAGATATAACTGATATTTAACATTGTATAGGTTTAAGGTGGATAGTGTGATTATTTGATACATATATACATTGCAAAATATTTCACCACAGTAAGGTTAGTTAACACACCCTCCACCACACATAATTACCATTTTGTTGTTGTTGTGAGGTCATTAAAGCCCTACTCTCATAGCAAGTTTCAAGTATACAATACAGTATTGTTAACTTTAGTCATCAAGCTGTACATTAGATTCCCTGAACTTACTCATCGTATAACTTAAAGCTTGTACCCTTGGACCTACATCTCTTCAGCCCCCCTTCAGCCACTGGTAACCATCAGTGTACTGTTTCTAGAGTCTCATTGAAACCAGAACATTGACTGAGGAGAACTGGCCCCAGATTCTAACTCTGCTGCACTGTTTACTCATTTTTGGAGTTAAGTCATTCAGTTTTGGACACCAAGAAAGGAAACACACAAACCAGCCTGATAAGCTCATGTTCTGTGGCTCAGAGATTGGCTGGACTGAGAGGGCCCCAAACTGAGCTCCAGGCCTCAACTTTGTTTGGCAAGTTGCTTTCCCTTCCTGAGCCTTAATTTTCTCACATGCAAAAAGAAGAAAGCACCATATAATATCTTTGGTCTTTACAAGATGGTTTCTAGGCTCAGAATGTGAATGTGAAAATGCTTTGATGAGTGTTAGCTCAGGTGGCTCAGTGGTAAAGAATCTGCCTGCAATGCAAGAGATACGAGTTCAGTCCCTGAATTGGGAAGATCCCCCTGGAGAAGGAAATGGCAACCCACTCCAGTATTCTTGCCTGGAGAATCCCATGGACAGAGGAGCCTGGCAGGCTACAGTCCACGGGGTCGCAAAGAGTTGAATACGACTGAGGGACTGAGCACACAGTCACAGGTACTAAATAGGAGTCCCATCACGTGACTCACCTGAGACCCTAGGCGTTAGTGTGGGGGTTTTGTCTAGTGTTACCCTGTAAGAAAAAGACCATCCTGTGGCAGGAGCTTTAAGGAACGTATTTTCTTGTGAGGCCACAGCCAGAGGTGGACGGAGCATGGCTCTGAAGTGAGGCGAACCTGAGCTCAGCCCACCTCAAAGCTGTGCCCTTTTACATTACTTAAACTTTCTGACCCTCCGGTTCCATCCTGAGGTGTTGTGAGGTGACCACACTTGCCAGGTGGCTTCCAGGAGCCACACAGGTGCTCTGTGGCACCCTCGTGATGCCCTGTGCCCGACAGGCAGGGACTGCTCTGCGTGTTGGCTTCCTGCAGGCTGTGGGCCGCCCTCTGATGTATTTGTATTCCCAGGGCTTAGTGCTAGCTTGTTAATCTTTGATGCTGCATGAATTAATGAGTAGTGCTTAGCACATAGCAAGCACTCAGTAAATGGTACTGCTGTTAGTATGCTCCGAAGAGATTTGTTTCTTTTAAAAATCAGCTTACAGATGTCTCCACTCATCTCAATTAGCTGGATGTTAAAATGCAGACTTGGGTAAGGAATGACCATAGCACAGCAAATTTTGGCTTTCCAGAAGGTTTTTACCAAAGAAAGACAACTGCCAGTTGTTTTGTAATAGTAAACCCAGATTTTCGAAACTCTGACCAGCACTCTCAGCTCATAGTCTTGAAAGAACTTGAAGGTATACCTGGTAGATTTCCAAACCATCTATTAAGCCTGGTAAAGCCATGGCTTTCTGGGATTCTCAGTGGGGAGGGAGGCTGGCAGCCAGGAGACAGAAAAACCTGAGCCTTCGTGTCAGACCAGACTGGGTTTGAATCGTAGCTCTGCCATTTATGAACTGTGTGGCTTTGGGAAAGTTATATAACCTCTTCAGACTTCAATTTCTTCATCTGAAATAAGGAGTTAAGAGTAGAGCCTGCAGGGTGGGGCCAGGGGTAGAGGCCTGCGAGGATTCAGGGAGCCAATGTGTGCGAAACGCTGTGCACCGTGCCTGGCGCCCGGCGCAGGCTCAGATCGTGGCTGGTGTTGCACTGAGGGCACCTGCACCTTGGGGCCCTGCTTGCGCCACTGGCTGTGTTTCCCTTCTTTCTTCCCTACTCCTTTTCCCTCCTCCTCGAAGCGATGTCAAGGCTCTGGGGACATTTAAAGCAGCTCTTCTCTGTAGAAGACTTGAAGATTCCTCACCTAGACAGATGATTGGAGCTAGTTTCTGTTGTGCTCTGGGATTTGCTAGAAGAAAAGTTTCCTCCTATCCTGGTGAAAAAATAGCTTTCTTCCCTTATATGGCTTTAAACTTGTGCTGAGCCCCTTTTTCCTGTTTTCACATTTTAGGCCTTCTATGTGATCTTGAAAAGCATTTTGTTTTCTTCTGACTGTGTTTGTGATAATTGCAGAAGCAGTGCTGTGCTCAGAAAGCTCACGCCTGCCTTTCAGGCCGCCTCTGTGCTGGGACTCCCGCCCCCCACTCTGTTCTCCTTCATCCACGTGCACCTTGATGAAGGAGTCGCACTGAATGCTGCCAAGCAAGAGCGGTCCTGCCTAAGAAACGTTTGCCTGTGTTTGCTCTCATGCTCATCGCTCCTTTTGGGGTATACGCACATATACCTACATGTGTACACATACATACGTGTGCCAGTGCTCTCAAGTTACCCTTGAGAAGAGAGACTTCTTAGAATCACACTGGGAATGGTTGCTAAGCATGATCCAGCTGACTTTCCAGTTCTTTATTTCTAAAGTATTTCAGTGCTATGTTCTTTTTGGCTTTTTCTCATTATGAACATTGACCCACAGAAGACGGTTTTTTATTTCGTTCATTTATCCGTTTACCTATCTATTCACCCATTCTGTCATCCATCTGTCCATGAAATAATTTTTAAGCACCTCCCTGCCTAAGTCACCATTCTGCAAGATGAAACCCAGTGGCTTGGGAGTGAAGAGATAGCGTTTTAGTTCTGGCTCTGCCATTAACTCAGTTTCCACAGAAAGAAGTAACATGGTAATTCAGAGAGCTCTTTCCCCCTGACATTTTCTAATATATCTCAAAAGAAAAGTCGACCACTGCCTGGGTGCTGTGATTGAAGGACATTTCACACCTCTTGAGAATCATGAAAAATGTACAGATGGCTCTGTTGTGCATTTAGGCACTTTAATTTATGTCAATATTCAAGCTTTCTCCACAAAGCTCACTTTATTCTGGGGAGTCTCATGGTGGTCATGGTGTTTATAAACGACAGTATGCCCATCATATCATTTTTGGCTTGTCTGATGGTTTCCCGCATGTTGATTTTGTAAAACCATTAACAATGGCGGACAAGGAATGTCAGAAAAGTCCAATCCCGATTTCCCTTCTTTGCCTTTCTTTTGTTCTGTTTTTATGGCTCCAGTAACAGGAATTTTATTACAGCAGTTTGTGTCCTCAGCTCTTTTGCTGAGGCTCTGCATAATTTATGATCTAGATTCCAAAATGTTAGTGAATTGCTCCACCAGAAATAATGGAATGTGACAGCAATGGATTCCACATTCTTGGCCCAAATATTTGTGTCTGTGGTTTACAAGTCATTTCAGACCATGATTGCTACACTGCTCAAGCTGTTACTGAGAATGAATTCTGACAAAAGAAGAGAATTGAGGCAATTATAAAAACACCAAATGGGTCTGTGCAGCAGTGTTGTGCTTACAAGTATCAGGAAGAAGCGCAAATCTCCCTCCCCCCATGGTTCACCCCTCGATTCTCGGCCCCACTGCTGAATATTAGATATGTGATTTAGATCTCAGAGTATCTCTTATGTGGAAGTCATACATGATGGGTGAACCAACATTTATGGTACATTCATTCTGCCTCAGTAAAGTGGGTGTGTGCCCTAAAGATGTACCCTTGGAGGCATCTCTTCCTTTTTAAAGTTTTACCTTCCCAGGATGATGACCCCAGAGCTTCCTTTTTGTTGAAATTATTTTTATTAGGTGTATCTTCCAGCTATTTCAGAAAGATCTGTAAAGAGAGCCTGTGTTAAATGTAAAATTATTTAAATGACCAAAAATTGCAGTTACTTTGGAAGTTCTGAAGAGACTCTTTTGGTATAATAAATGAATCCCTTGCCCCCACGTTGATGTGGCTTTTGTTGGTGAGTCAGGATAAGTTTAGTGGTTGTGGAATTGACTGTAAGAAGGATCTGGGAGGTTTGTTTGGTATTAAATTGTCCTTTGTATGGAAAAATAAGATAGAAATCATGTTAGCAGATTGGTGGACTCTTGATGCGTAGTGATTCCTGTGATGAAGGACACAGGAGCGCTGGCACGGCTGTAAGGTGTCCTCTTCTCCTAGGACACAGAAGCTCTTTTCTTGTGGAGAGAGGTTGTTGAGCTGTGTCCACAGCCAACTGGAATCCTTACTCTGTGACCTTAGCACCCAGAGCATAGACAGAGCAGTGAAACTGACTGTGCACATACGGATGTATACACACGGCTGCTTTTGTACTATACCCTCCAGTGAGTTGTGACGAAAAACACGAGCATTTAGGTTAGTTTGTTCTTTGTTTAATAGTTAGTGAGCACCACATCTCAGGTACTTTCTAGGCACTGGAGACGAAACAGTGAGCACTACAACAACAACAGATCTCTGCTTAGCTTATATTCTCGTATAGGAGAAGTGGTTTTAGAAAAATAGGCACCGTGAGGGAAGTAAGCTGGGGAAGGGGTGTAGAATGACAGCAAATGGGTGGAGAGGAAGGAGGGAGTCACGTGCCAGCCGGGTTATTTTAGGTGGTGAGGTCAAAGAAGACCTCTGTGAGGGGCTGACGTTTGCAGAGAAACCTGAGTGAAGCAGAGTGAACTTCAGAGTGAGCCGAACTTGGGTTCGAATGCCAACACTGTAACTTGCTCCCTGTTAGCCCTTTCTTAAGTCAGTTCCTTCTTCTTGCTTGCATGAATGTATTTGGTGTTTATTGATTCTGTTCTCCTTTTCGTCTTCTTTTCACTTGAAAATTAAATACAGTTTTGTGTTCTCTGACCATGAGGATTAACCCAGGATTTACAGTATCTAGAGTAATCATCACTGGGCCTCCCCAGTGGATCAGCAGTAAAGAATCTGCCTGTAGACAAATGGATAAGGAGATGATGGTACATATGCACTGTGGAATATTACTCAGCCATAAAAAGGAACACGTTTGAGTCAGTTCTAATGAGGGAGATGAAGCTGGAGACTATTATACAGAGTGAAGTAAGTTAGAGAAACAAAGACTGTATATTAATATGCATATATATGGAATTTAGAAAGGTGGTAATGACAACCCTACATGCAAGGTAGCAAAAGAGACACAGATGTAAAGAACAGACTTTCGGACTCTTTGGGGGAAGGCGAGGGTGGGGTGATATGAGAGAATAGGATTGAAACATGTACATTACTATGTAAAACAGATGACCAGTGCAAGTTTGATGCATGAAGCAGGGCACTCAAAGCCGGTGCTCTGGGAAAACCCAGAGAGAAGGGGTAGGGAGGGAGGTGGAAGGGTGGTTCAGGATAGGGGGACACAGGAGCACCCATGGCTGATTCATGTCCATATATGGCAAAAGCGATCACAATATTGTAAAGTAATTATCCTCCAATTAAAAAACAAAAAAGAATCCGTCTGCAATACAGGAGGCCTGGGTTTGATCCCTGGGTTGGGAAGATCCCCTGGAGGTGGGAAAGGCTACCCACTCCAGTATTCTTGCCTGGAGAGCCCATGGACAGAGGAGCCTGGCGGGCTACAGTCCATGAGGTTGCAAAGAATTGGACACACACATGCGTGTGTAAAATTTTCCAATTAAAATTTAAGAATCTGATCTGAAAAAATGTTTTCCTAATTTATTAATTTATATGAATAAATATCCAAAGGACTTGGAAAAATTAATTATAATTAATCACACTTTTAAGTGATCTTTGCCTTTATTGAGAAGAAGGAGATTATATGAAATTGGCCATCTCTGAAAAGTCTGGACCCATGGGTACATTACACTACATGCCTGCAGTCCCATGAAACTCTTCTGGGGGAGTTTTAATAGGATAGAGATCTTAACTTCTTAGAACTCTACATGGGACAGTGGGTGGCATGAATGTTGACCTAAGTGGGAAGTGACAGAAAAGTTCTCCAGTTAAAGTTTCTAATGTGGTGTGTTCCAGAGACTGTGATCCGAGTGGGATTGATGTGGACAGCATTACTGTCAGTTCACAGCAACATTTCAGGCTTCTTTAGAGAGGGAATCCGCTGGGACCTTATTAGTTCTAGAGCCACTAGCTGCTCTGGGGAGAGATACAGAGACACATCAGCCTCTAGGCTGTGTCTGTTTTGCATCAAGTTTCCTCTCAGGGAGCAAGAAAGCACACAACTCTGTCCTGGCAAGACTTCCGGCTGGAGGAGCCCCTGAATTCAGAGCATTTGGTCATCATGGTCCATTGCTGTAATACTCTGTATTTGTACAGTGCTTTATGAATTGCTTCAGTTTGTTCCCATTAACAACCCTGCAGAGACTCAGGGCAGACCCTCTTGCCCTGGTTGGTGGAGAATTCACATGTCCAAGATCACCCAAGAAGCCAGGACTACACCCAGATTCAAGCTTATGGAAGCTTCCCCAGGGCCACCATGCAGGGGAGGACCACCCTCCTTGGCACGGCACCTGACCTATGGCAGGTCCTTCTAAGGAGTGAGTCCTCCGGGGTTATGTCTGTGTGGTGGTCGTGGGGCCGTGTGGGAGGTGAGCCAGGCGAGCAGAGAAAGGTCTGGCTCAAGGCCTGAAAGCAGAGAACCTTGCAGGGGCGATGGCACCTGAGAGCGGAGCATGCATCCCTGGAGCACGAGGACCCCAGGTTTCCGAGCTGGAGAGGGGCTGCATCATCCAGCCCCTTAATGTCTAGAGAAGCAAAGCAACACAGAACCGCAGCTCAGGGGAGTGGAGGGCTTTAAATCGCAGAGCTGGTTTGAGGCCAAGCACTGTGAGAGCCTGGTACTTCTAATGCCTGGGCGAACAGATGTCTTAGTATTTTCCTTCCTCATATCGGACTGCCTTGCCTTAATCCCTTTCTACAATGGAAAGCCCTTTAATTTTTGAGTTTCATATTTTAAGATTGTTCATCCAGTGCTCATGGTTCCTAAAAGTCCTGATGAAAATGTCTTTAATTGAAATGAGCAGTGATTAAGGTCATCCTATCCTTGTTACTGTGGGTTTATTCTCCTTACCACCATCTCCTCGATTCGTGAATGTGCCGCAGAAACAGAGCTGACTGGGGACTGGAGGCAGGTCCTCATCGCACAGAACCGTGTTTCGTTTTCTGGTGCTTCTTGTGTCTCAGGGTAGTGTTCTTACTTCTTCCCATGTCTCTCCTCCCCTCTAGGCTGTGAGCTCCTTGAAGGCCTGGTAGCCAGCCTTTGGAGTCTGAGGATACTGTGTATGTGACTCTCAGAAAGCATCACTGAGTGTGCTTGTTCTGGTAGCAGGTTAACACTGCGTCTCCCTCAGTCCCCTCAACTCCCCCCGCTCAAACTCAGGATGAAGGCAGTGGTTTTGTAATCCTGATAGTTAACAGACAGGAAACACTGCAGCCTCATGATTCGTGCTTATGTTTGTTTTCTTAAGCATTTGTATTTTCAGAAGTACTGGTCATCGTTATTCTTTGTTCATTTGAACTATCCTCTGTTTTTGTTTGTATCTTTGGGAGTTCAGTTCAACGATATTGATTTCCTCTTAATGAAATAGAAGCTACCTCAGATCTTTGTTGCATACTGAATTATGTTTTGGTGTTTAGGAGAGAGAATGCCGCCTAATGATGAAGAGTTCAGGCTGTAGAGTCAGAGGGGCACAGGGTTGCTCATATCCTGCTTGTGAGGTTATCTCTGGGCAAGTTGTTAGGCCTTGGTAAGTCTTGGGATTTTCCCAAACTGTTGAAGCCAAAGCTGTTTTGACAAAATCAGTGTCATCACAGTTGAGAAGAGCAGTGAGGCCTGGCTTGTCTCCTGTGATCACCATGCAGACACACAGCGGGGCTTCTGCCAGAGCGGGAGTCTTCGTGGGGACACTGGGCAGGAGGAGGATACAGATGAACAGACTTCCAGCTCTCTTATTTGATTGGTTATTAAAACTTCCCTCGTGCAAATACTTATAAACATTCTTTCAGTGTTTTTAAAAATTTGTGGCAGAAAGAGATTTATAGGAGCATTTGAAGGGTTTTGGATCTCATTTCCCAAGAGTCTAGCAGTACATCCCTTTACCCTTTATTTATAAAAGCAGAGCGTTCTGACAGTTTTTGTCCATATCTTGAGATTCTAGTGATTTCTTTGTCATCTATTTGTTTGATCCGGACTCTGGCTGGTTCATACTATAGTTTATTCCACAGACTGAGTTGGAAAGTGTTTATGGAGAGTGGGGGTTTAAAACGTGTCCATAGATTCACTGACACTTCTCCCTTCCAAAATAGAGCCTAAATCGCCTTCCCTGGAATGTGGACCAGACTTAATAACCCTTCTGAAGAACAGAACATGAGAGAAGTGATGCTATATGACTTCTGCGGCAAGGTTATAGAGAGAATACAGCGTCTGCTTGGCTCCTTCCTTCTTGCAGCACTCACTTGTTGGGGAAGTCAGCTGCCTCGCTGTGAGGATGCTCATACTTAGCCTCTCAGGGGACAGACATGGGTGTTCACCCTCCAGAGCAAGAAGGGGCCTGCAGGAAAACCACTCCTAGTGCTTGAGGTTCCTGCAGGCATGGGAGTCACATTCTGCAGACCCATATCTGACTAAATAGTGAACTTGCTGGTCTGCTCTCTGTACCTTCCTGAAAGGGAGAGGAGAAAGATGGAGACAGGGCCAGCAGTGGAGAGTGGCACTCCTGTGCTGGCAGCTCAGGCACGCACCAGTGTCCAGTGGCCCAGGGAGAGGAGAGGTGGATGTGAGATAGCTCTCCAGAACCACTCCCAGGAGGGCTGCCTATGATGAGCAAACCCTAGCAGCACAAGGCTCTGGAGTGTGACTGTGGAGGGAATCCAAGAAAGGGTTCCCAGATCGGGGAGCTGTGCAGTGGATAGATCTCCCCCCGGAGCTCCAGAGAACTTGTACAAAGTGAAAGTGAAGTCGCTCAGTCGTATCCAGCTCTTTGCGACCCCGTGGACTGTAGCCTACCAGGCTCCTCCCTCCATGGGATTCTCCAGGCAAGAATGCTGGAATGGGTTGCCATGTCCTTGTATAAGACCCTTACAAATGAGGGTGGCAGTTGGATGCCTATGTACAGGTAACAACAGTAGCCAGTCTTGGGCAAAAAGCCTGCAGTCATCAAGAGAATACTGGTTAAGCTTCCCTGGCGGCTCAGACAGTAAAGAATCCGCTTGCAGTGGGGAAGACACTGGTTTGATCCCTGGGTCAGGATGTTTCCCTGGAGAAGGGAATGGCAACCCACTCTAGTATTCTTGCCTGGAGAATTCCATGGATAGAGCCTGACAGGCTACCGTCCATGGGGTTGCAAAGAGTTGGACACAACTGAGCAACTAACACTTAAACTTGACACTAAGAGTCACCCATCCCTTCCCAAATCTCCTAGCTCTGTACACCAGGGAGAGAGGAAGGGAGAAGTACTTCTCCACCAGCTGGTTTCCAGCAGAACAACAGACTTTCCTCTGTGCTGCTTATGGTTAAAGTGGTGTGCTGAAGTTTCCCAGCTTCCTTGACATGGAAGTGTTACCACCTCCAGCCAATAAATTGTGACGCCATGGAAAGCGCTCATGCAGTTCTTCAGTGTCTGTTTTCCTGCTGCAGCCACTGGGGTGGTGGGTATGCAGAATGGAGCCTCCTGCTGACTCACCTTGGTATGCAGAGTGAGCAAGAAACACATGTGGTAAACCTCTGAGACCAGTGTGTGCTTTGTGACAGCATGACTTAGCCTACCCTGATTAATACAAGCAGGGGCACAGAAATGGAATGCCCTCATGTTAGACATTTCCCTGGACATCTGGAGCTCGGTTGAGATGTCAGGCTTTGAATTTGAGGTCTGTGCAGCCTGAGTCCAACTTTAGAGAGCCCTGCTGCTCTAAGCTGAGTCAGTGCCAGTCCATGAACTATCTATTCCACGTCCACAAGAAGATAAGGAAAGAAAGCAAGGGTAAGCATTTTGAAACTTTTATAGCAACTGGACATTGCTGTGATATTTCATTGTCTTATAATAGTATTAGTTTGCAGTTGATTATAAAAAGCAAAGAATACCCAAACTAGCCCTTCACCAAGATAGTTTTAGAAGTACTACTTAATAGTATATCCGATTAGTCTTAGATATAGTTAAAGGAATAGCCAATTTTGGAATTCTTTTTTGGATTTATTCCATATGTCCATTCTGTTTTAAGTCTTCTTGATCTTTTTTTGGAAATGACTTTAATACAGTAACAATTCCAGCAGTGATATCAGGATGTAAATCTCCATAGTTCCTCCCCTTCAATTTCAAATTTGGATTCATATTTTTATTCCTCTTCCTCTCAGATTCTCCTTCCTTAATTCCATTTACTTATCAACCACTCTAGATCTGCCTTCTTCCTGCTCCCCCCACTCCCCGCCTTTTAAATTTCTTTGGCTAAAGTCTCAGTGATTTTCTAAATGTCAGATCTGTCAACCTCACCTTGTTCTTCATTTATTTGAGCTCCCCTCCATGTCTGCATCACTGACACCCTTTCTTGGATTCCTCCTTCACTTGGCTTCCAAAGCTCCTCTTAGCCTTGGGCTTTTATTTATCAACAACTCTGCTTAGCAAAAACTGGGCATAAATCATTAGAGTAAAATTTTTGAAATTTAGTTCATGAATGGATTTAATAAGCAACTGTGCTTATTTTGTAAAGAATTCTTTTGTAATGTGAATAAGAGTCATCTTAGTTTTAAATTGTAAGTTTTTTTTTTTTTTTTTTTTTTTTTTTTAAATTGTAAGTTTTAAAAAATTAGTTTTTTTGTTTGGAAATCAAACACACACACACATGCACACAGAGTAACATCACCTATTTCACTCTTAATTTCTCTTCACTCCAAAGCATCAATGATACTGTGTCTTCATTTTAAAACATTTGAATTTCATTTGGTTTACTTCAGCCATCGTTTTCTGAGTGCTTTCCATTGGTTAAAAAGGCACAGGCACATTAATTGGTTAAGCACAGGCACATTAATTCCTTATTCAGTTCAGTTTAGTCGCTCAGTTGTGTACGACTCTTTGGGACCCCATGGAGTGTATAATGCCAGGCTTCCCTGTCCATCACCAACTCCCAGAGTTTACTCAAACTCATGTCCATTGAGTCAGTGATGCCATCCGACCATCTCATCCTCTGTCGTCCCTTTCTCCTCCTGCCCTCAATCTTTCCCAGCATCAGGGTCTTTTCCAATGAGTCAGTTCTTAGCATCAGGTGGTCAAAATATTGGAGTTTCAGCTTCACTTTCAGTCCTTCCAATGAATATTCAGGACTGATTTCCTTTAGGATGAACTGGTTGGATTTTCTTGCAGTCCAAGGGACTCTCAAGCGTCTTCTCCAACATCACAGTTCAAAAGCATCAATTCTTCGGCACTCAGCTTTCTTTATAGTCCAACTCTCACATCCATACATGACTACTGGAAAAACCATAGCTTTGACTAGACGGACCTTTGTTGGCAAAGTAACGTCTCTGCTTTTTAGTATGCTATCTAGGTTGGTCATAACTTTTCTTCCAAGGAGCAAGCATCTTTAAATTTCATGGCTGCAGTCACCATCTGCAGTGATTTTGGAGCCCTGCAAAGTAAAGTCTGCCTCTGTTTCCATTGTTTCCCCATCTATTTGCCGTGAAGTGATGGGACCAGATGCCATAATCTTAGTTTTCTTTTTCACTGTCTTCTTTCACTTTCATCAAGAGGCTGTTTAGTTCTTCTTTGCTTTCTGCCATAAGGGTAGTGCCATCTGCATACCTGAGGTTATTGATATTTATCCCAGCAATCTTGAGTCCAGCTTGTGCTTTATCCAGTCCAGCGTTTCTCATGATGTACTCTGCATATAAGTTAAATAAGCAGGGTGACGATATACAGGCTTGATGTACTACTTTCCCAATTTGGAACCAATCTGTTGTTCCATTTCCAGTTCTAAATGTTGCCTCCTGACCTGCATACAGATTTCTCGAGAGGCAGGTCAGGTGGTCTGGTATTCCCATCTCTTTAAGAATTTCCCACAGTTTGTTGTGATTCACACAGTCAGAGGCTTTGGCACAGTCAATAAAGCAGATGTTTTTCTAGAACTCTCTTGCTTTTTCAATGAGCCAACGGATGTCGGCAATTTGATCTCTGGTTCCTCTGCCTTTTCTAAATCCAGCTTGAATATCTGGAAGTTCATGGTTCACATACAGCTGAAGCCTGGCTTTGAGAATTTTGAGCATTATTTTGCTAGCATGTGAGATGAGTGCAATTGTGTAGTAGTCTGAGCATTCTTTGACATTGCCTTTCTTTGGGATTGGAATGAAAACTGACCTTTTCCAGTCCTGTGGCCACTGCTGAGTTTTCCAAATTTGCTGGCATATTGAGTGCAGCACTTTCACAGCATCATCTTTTAGGATTTGAAATAGCTCAACTGGAATTCTGTCAACTCCACTAGCTTTGTTCATAGTGATGCTTCCTAAGGCCCACTTGACTTCACATTCCAGGATGCCTGGCTCTAGGTGAGTGATCACACATCGGGATTATCTGGGTCATGAAGATCTTTGTATAGTTCATCTGTATATTCTTGCCACCTCTTCTTAATGTCTTCTGCTTCTGTTAGGTCCATGCCATTTCTGTCCTTAATTGTGCCCATCTTTGCATAAAATGTTCCTTTGGTATCTCTAATTTTCTTAAAGAGATCTCTTTCCCTTTCTGTTGTTTTCCTCTATGTCTTTGCATTGATCGCTGAGGAAGGCTTTCTTATCTCTTCTTGCTATTCTTTGGAACTCTGCATTCAGATGCTTATATCTTTCCTTTTCTCCTTTGCCTTTCGCTTCTCTTCTTTTCACAGCTATTTGTAAGGCCTCCTCAGACAACCATTTTGCCTTTTTGCATTTCTTTTTCTTGGGGATGGCCTTGATCACTGCCTCCTGTACAATGTCACAAACCTCTGCCCATAGTTCTTCAGGCACCCTGTCTATCAGATCTAATCCCTTGAATCTATTTGTCACTTCCACTGTATAATTGTAACGGATTTTATTTAGGTCATACCTGAATGGTCTAGTGCTTTTCCATACTTTCTTCAATTTAAGTCTGAATTTGGCAATAAGGAGCTCATGATCTGAGCCACAGTCAGCTCCCAGTCTTGTTTTTGCTGACTGTATAAAGCTTCTCCATCTTTGGCTGCAAATAATATAATCAGTCTGATTTCGGTATTGACCGTCTGGTGATGCCCATGTGTAGAGTCTTCTCTTGTGTTGTTGGAAGAGGGTGTTTGCTATGACCAGTGTGTTCTCTGGGAAAAACTCTATTAGCCTTTGCCCTGCTTCATTCTGTACTCCAAGGCCAAATTTGCCTGTTACTCCAGGTATTTCTTGACTTCATGCTTTTGCATTCCAGTCCCCTATAACGAAAAGGACATCTTTTTTGGGTGTTAGTTCTAGAAGGTCTTGTAGCTTCTTCAGCATTACTGGTCAGGGCATAGACTTGGATTACTCTCATATTAAATGGTTTGCCCTGGAAATGAACAGAGATCATTCTGTCATTTTTGAGATTGCATCCAAGTACTGCATTTCAGACTCTTCTGTTGACTGTGATGGCTATTCCATTTCTTCTAACGGATTCCTGCCCACAGTAGTAGATAGAATGGTCATCTGAGTTAAATTCATCCATTCTGGTCCATTTCAGTTAGCTGATTCCTAAAGTGTTGATGTTCACTCTTGCCATGTCCTGTTTGACCACTTCCAATTTGCCTTTATTCATGGACCTAACATTCCAGGTTCCTATGCAATATTGCTCTTTATAGCATCAGACTTGACTTCCATCACCAGTCACACCCACAACTGGGTGTTGTTTTTGCTTTGGCTCCATCTTTTCATTCTTTACACTGATCTCCAGTAGCATATTGGGCACCTACTGACATGGGGAGTTCATCTTTCAGTGTCCTATCTTTTTGCCTTTTCATACTGTTCATGGGGTTTTCAAGGCAAGAATACTGAAGTGGTTTGCCTTCCCTTCTCCAGTGGACCATGTTTTGTCAGAACTCTCCACCATGACCCATCTGTCTTGTGGCCTTACACGGCATGGCTCATAGTTTCACTGAGTTAGACAAGGCCGTGGTCCATGTGATCAGATTGGTTGGTTTTCTGTGATTGTGGTTTTCAGTCTATCTGCCCTCTAATGGAGGATAAGATTCTTTGCTGGATAATAAGGATAGTTCCTTATTAGTGAGGTGAAACGGCTCACTCAAGATTGCATCACCAACTTCTGCTTCTAGGGAATGGAATAGATATACTTTCCCCAAAGTCTAAGCATTATGTATAAAACAAGCATAAGAATGCTCAGAAAGGTAGAAAAAACAAGGTAGGCCAGTAGGGACCTCAGGACCCAAAGAATGACAAGATAATAAGCTGCATGGTAGTGAGTTCCTTTAGAAGGCTAAGTGGAGAAAACTGGACTTCTCCCTGCATCTGGCAGTGACAAGATGGTATCGTACCCTTCACCCACCAGAGGATGACCTGGTGATGTCAGAGGAGATCTGCTAAAACATAAGATTAAAATTAGGTCCAGAATCTTATAATAATTAAAAAGACCAGGCTTCAGTTGGAACTTATTCATTAAGAACCAGGAAAATCTCACACACTTAATGAGAAGAGATAAGAGATACTGACATCCTGATGGCACGTTTGTTAGAATTATCTCTCAAAGATTTTTAAAGCAAATATCCCAGAAGTGTTTCATTGAGCAATTATGAACATTCTTGAAACAAATGGAAAACAATGAAAAGCCTCAGCAAAGAAAGAGAAGGTATAAAGAAGAACCAAATGGAAATTTAGAACTGAAAAATATAGTAACTGAAATAAAAATCTTAATAGATGGACTCAGCAGCAGAATGGGGAAGACAAAGGAAAGAATCAATGAACTTGAAGATGCAACAGTAGAAATTATCCAGTCTGAGCAACATAGAGAAAATAGACTGGGGGAAGAAATGAACAGAATCTTGGAGACATGCGGGACTATAACAAAAGATCCAGCATTTGTGTTGTGGTTTGAGTCCTGGAACGAGGAGAGAGGGGCTGAAAATGAATATGAAGAAATAAAAGCTGAAAATTTCTTGAAACTGACAAGAAATATAAACATACAGATTTAAGAAGCTGAGCAAACTCCATAGGAAAAAATCCAGAAAGAAATCTATACCAAGACATATCCTAGTTAAACTTTACGAAACTAAAGACAAAGAAAAATCTCTTGAAAGCAACCAGACCATATATATCCTAGGCCATAAAATAAACCTCAGCAAATGCAAAACAATTGATATCACAGAATGTTCTCTGACCATAATGGAACCAAACTAGAAATCAAAAACAGAAAGACAGGTAAAAAATAAAAAGTCTTCAAACAGTTGGAAACTAAACACTTTCAAATGATAAGTGGATTAAAGAAAAAGTCTTAAGGAAAATGAAAAAGTGCATTAAACTGAATTAAAATGCAACATATCATAATTTGTGCTGAGAGGGAAATTTATAGCACTAAATATTTAAGTTAGATAAGAGGAAAAATCTCAGGTCAATAATCTAAGCTCCTCCTGAAGAAACTGGGAAAACAAAGGCAAAATAGACCTAAAACAATCCAAAGGAAAGAAATAATAAATGTAAGAGCAGAAATCAATGAAATGAAAACAGAAAAAACAGTAGAGAAAATCAGTAAAACTAAGAGCTGTTTCTTTGAAAAGATCAATAAAATTGCAAAACATGTAGCAACACTGACAAAGAAAAATAGAGAAGACACAGATGGCTATTATTTTGAATAAAATGGGAGTACCATCATAGACCCAACAAACATCAGAAAAGGATAAGGAGATACTATGAGCAACTCCATGTCCATAATTGGACAACTGACTTAAAATGGACTAACTCCTTGAAAAGTACAAACCAGCACAGTTTACCCAATGTTTACTAGATAATTTGAATAGTCCTATGAATATAATTACTAAGGAAATTGAATTTTTCATTAAAAACCACCCCTCAAAGAAATCTCTAAACCTAGATGATTTCACTGCAGAACTCTACCAAATATTTCAAGAAGAATTAACATGAATTCTGCAATCTCTTCCAGAATATGGAATAGGAGTGAACACTTCCTAACTCATTCTATGAAGCCACTATTATCCTGATTCCAAAACCAAGCAAAGACTTTTTTTTTAGTATATACATATATATATATATACACACACACACACACACACACACACACGTATAGGTAATGAATGCAGATGTGAAAGTCTTAACAAAGTATCAGCCATTAGAATTCAGCAACATATAAAAAGAATTATACACCATGACCAGTGGAGTTTACACAGAGCATGCAAAACTGGTTCAATATTTGAAAATCGGTCCCTGTAAGCCATTGTATTAATATTAACAGGCTCATGAAGAAAAGTCACATGATGGTATCAGCCAGTGCAGAATGGGAAAAGTATAATTATTTCAAAGTAAAAACTATTCTAAAAACTTACAGTCAGTTAAAAGTCAGAACCAGGATTGAAAACAAGGTCTTTTTGCTCTTATCAAAAGCTTGATTATCATTCTGAACCCTCAAGAAATTTAACTGATTTTTTGCTTTTACAATTTCAAGATGCCAAGTCTGGATGCCAGAACTGGTGAACTCTTCTAGTTCTTTAGCCTCCGTGACTTCCAAGCACTTGGCGCCATTTTCAAGAGCCACTGGTATATTCTATAGTCTGCTACATTTGTATTTGCTAAAGAGTTTGAGACATCTTTTGCCTTCGAGGCACATGGCTTGTGACCTGAATAAAGCTGTCAGTGGGGTGCTTCCAGACATTGTGAGAGTCATGTTAGAAAATCAGAATATTGGCGTACCCTACCATTAAAAGGATCCTAGAACTATGGGATGTTAGAACTGAAAAGCTTTTTTATAAAATGTTATTCAATTTAATTCCTTCGCTTTATAAGAAAGTGAATATTTTTCACTGATAAGAAAACTTGTATGTGGGGAGATTTATTGACTAACCTTAGATCACACAGCAAGGCTAAGCCAAAAGAAAAAAAAAAACCAAAACCCAGAATCCATAGGCCTGGAAGACACCCTGTAGAGGTGATCACTAGTTGAGGTTGATGAAATCCACTCGTGCAGAAAAATGGAAAATCCAGATTTTCCAAAAGACAAAATAGACTTTCAAAGATGGTTTTCAGAATTAACTTTCATAGGAATCTTAAATAGCCAGCTGTTTTTCTGCATCTAAAATATGATTTTGATTCACTTATAAGTTTCTCTTGCTCAGTTGTTGAGGACATAGTTATATGTAAAGCTGGATACATGCATATAAAACAGAGATTCCATTATCATTCAGATAGAGCACATGCAGGACTAAGATTGCGACACTCAAATGAAGCTGCTCACATTGAGAAATACCACTGTCATTATGAAGATAAAGCCAGAGAAGTTTCTGAAACGTCAAAGAGTTTATTGTTATTTTCCCAAAGTAGTAGAAGAAACACAAAGTACCTTGGAGGTTGTAATGTATCTTCTTATTGTCCTCTGGAACAGACAAAGGGAGAAATACCTTCAATTCTTGGGGAAGAGGAGGGTAAATGTGTTTTTCACACTTGCAATTCAGATGTGTTTATTATGTTCAATCAGATGGTGACTAATGGAGGGAATAGAACCATAAGGTGAAAAATAATGAGCTTAAACCTCAAGTTTTTCTGTAGGATCTCTAATTGTACTGGTTCCTTTATAGGTATTAAACTTGCTATAAAGTCTCTCAAAAGAAAAACATTTGAACATTCACGAGAGTAGGTAATATGATACTTCCAAAAAGTAAGCTAAGGAAGTACTAGTAGCATTTTATTTTGAGCGAACGGTTTACCATTTACAGTCGAGGTACTCAAAGTGTGGCCCATGGATGAGCAGCATCTCATCTCCTGGGAGCTTATTAGGAGTGCAGACTCTCAGCCCCACCTCAGACCTAGGAAATAAGCTTCTGTATATTAACAAGGTCCCCAGTGACTCATGCACATTAAGGTTTGAGAAGCCTTGGTCTACTAAGTTCTTTTATGTGCATCGTCTGCTCTGGCAGCATAGCATGAACACAGGAGAAAGTGACACTAGCCTGACCACATGCAGGAGTCATCTCCCTTGAGGTGAGGGAATAATGACAATGATTGCAACCATGGTTCCTCAGGAACCCATTGCACACCAGTCACTCTGCATAGGTGATCATATTCATTTCATCTGCAGCACACCCTGTAAGGAGGGTATTATTAGCTCCATTTGACAGTAGAGGAAAATGCAGCTCCTGAGGGTAGGTAAATCCAAGATCACACAGTCAGGAAATGCTAGAGCCCAGATAGTTCCCTGATCTCAGGGTCTCTTCTTTTTCCAAGTGTTAAAAACATGCTAGAAGGAGAAAGGGGTTATTACAGCAGACTTCAGCCTTGGCTGATTTTAGAACTGCCTGAGGAACATTGCAAAGCCCTGATGCCTGCTGTTTTAGTGTGTTTGACCTGCTATAAGAGAATACATAGACTGTGGCTTTTCAGTTCAGTTCAGTCACTCAGTCATGTCCGACTCTTTGCGACCCCATGGACTGCAGCATGCCAGGATTCCCTGTCCATCACCAACTCCTGGAATTTACCCAAACTCATGTCCATTGAGTCCGTGATGCCATCCAACCATCTCATCCTCTGTTGTCCCCTTCTCCTCCTGCCCTCAATCCCTCCCAGCATCAGGGTCTTTTCAAATGAGTCAGCTCTTCACATCAGGTGGCCAAAGTACTGGAGCTTCAGCTTCAACATCAGTCCTTCCAGTGAACACCCAGGACTGATCTCCTTTAGGATGGACTGGTTGGACCTCCTTGCAGTCCAAGGGACTCTCTCAAGAGTCTTCTCCAACACCACAGTTCAAAAGCATCAATTCTATGGCACTCAGCTGTCTTCATAGTCCAACTCTCACATCTGTACATGACTACTGGAAAAATCATAGCTTTGACTAGACGGACCTTTCTTGGCAAAGTGATGTCTCTGCTTTTTAATATGCTGTCTAGGTTGGTCATAACTTTCCTTCCAAGGAGTAAGTGTCTTTTAATTTCATGGTGTGTGGCTTATAGACAGCAGGAATTTATTGCTCACAGTTCTGGAGGCTGGAAGTCTGAGGTGAGAGGGTCAGCATGGTTGGGTGAGGTTGGGTGACCGTCTTCTGGGTCATGGTAGAAGAAGCTAGATTTCTCTGGAGCTTCTTTCATAAGTGCACTAATCTCATTCATGAGGGTTTCACTTGCATGACCCAGTCCCCTCCCAAAGCCCCACCAACTCATACCATGACCTTGGAGGTTAGGAGTTCAAAATAGGAATTTTGGGGGGTTAGAAACATTCAGACCACAGCACCCCACTGTAGAGATTCTGATTTAATTGGCCTGAGGTCTGGGCTTGGCATTGGGATTTTTAAAAGCTCCCCCTATGAGTCTGACATGTATCCTATGGATGAGATCCTCTCGTTTACAGACTGGCTGAATGTCTGTCTGTGTGGCACTGTTGACAGGACTCCTGTTGGGAATAGTGTACCTGCCTTGCTTCACTTGTTGCCTGGGTAGACTTTCAGATTGCCGACACTGAGGATGCCAGAGTGGTAGTATAAATACCTAAAGCATTTGATGTGTTGTTGTGTGCAATAACCCCACTGTGTTCAGGGAGAGAGAAATTGACTAGGGCCGTTTAAATCTCACTAAATGTCTAAAGGCAGAGTAGGCTTCTTTTCCAACCGATCTTTATGATGATTGCAGAATTCTCTTTTTTTACTCCTCACACAGCCTGGCCCTCATCACCAAGCACCACCTACTTAAAATCTTATGTTTAGGACTGCAGGTGGATCTCAGTATTAGCCACAGAAGTGTTCAGAATAGATAGCAGAATTTGAATCCAGTCTATCGGTTGGCAACAGAAGTTGGCTATTTGCTTTAGATGAGTATTTCATTGAATCCTCTCCTTACCCTGTTTCTCAGGTGAGCAAACTGCGGTTCAGAAGAAGTAAGCTATTTGTTGGAGCTGCAGTTCCAGTTAGATCAACAAAGACTTTTGGCAGCTCTGATGTGAGTCAAACACTGAGCCCAGACCCGAGGCTCCAGAAATGAAGATCAGCCATCTGCTTCACAGAGCTCACTATCTTGAAGGGTAGACAGATGGGCCGGAGTAGCATTGTCCACTAGAAAGGTGATGTGAGCCACATACATAATCTAAATTTTTCCAGTGGCCAGATGATAAAAGATTAAAAAAAAAAAGTGGAAATAAATTTAATAACATATTTTGCTTAACTCACTATATAAAACATGCTATCATTTCAACCTGTAATCAATATGAAAATTAATGACATTAATCAGTGTGAAAATTGAAATCCTGGGTGTGTTTTATATTACACGCCTGCATGCTCAGTTGCTCAGTCATGTCCGACTCTTTGTGACCCCATGGACTGAAGCCCACCAGACTCTTGTCCGTGGAATTTTTCAGGCAAGAACACTGCAGTGCGTTGCCATTTCCTCCTCCCGGGGATCTTCCCGACCCAGGGATCGAACCTGCATCTCCTGCACTGGCAGCACATCTCAGTTTGCACTGGTCGTGTTTCAAGCGCTCAGTAGCCACATGGGGCCCCTGGCTCCTGCGCTGGACAGCACACCTCTAGAGAAACATGGAGGACACACCCTTTTGTTGGTGGAGCAGGAGCTGGGAAAGAGAGAGAGACGAGCTGTCTTGTCCTTCCCTGGCACCCATTGGCACATGTAGTTAGGAGCTGTTGTCGGGATTGGATGTTCAGTGCTTTGGACTGAATGGACAAGTTTCTCTCTCTCTCCAGCCTTCTCCAGGACCAGAGGATTCTCTCTTGTTTTGTATGTTGCTTTTTGCTTCCAGGGTACAGTGTCTTTCAAAGTGATAAAGAGAATAGGACTTAGCTGCTTTCTAATTCCATTCCCTCAGTTCCTCTAAGAATTGTAGCTGGGTATGTGTGGTCTCTGAGCTCCCAGTGTGGCTGTTGTTTTCACCTAATTTATGCAGAGGACTCATAAGAGAAAACTTACCTTTTGTCTCTTACCCAGTTTTTTGTAATAAGCTGTGGCATGTTTTTGTAATTTAAAGGATGGGTATGTTTAAAGCATGTGTGAATTAACTATGATCATCTTTTTATGCTGAATAAATTTCATTAATCATTAAAAATCATTGTTAAGCAAATTAACCTGTTTTATTAATAATTGGTGATAATCCTTTTTTTTTTTTCAAACAGACCTTTGTGAACTATTGCAGATAAGCCTGTATAAAAAGAAACATGAATCCTCTTGCTGTAAAGCCTGCAGTATTGATCTGTACTGTTTCCTTTTCAAAAGTTCAAGGTGTAAAAGCATTCTTTACTCTTTTTGCCCCACATAGCAGAGCCTCTGGTGGCGCTGGTGGTCATTCAAGCAAGAACCTGGTGACGGGGGGCTTGACTGGGGAGCTTGACTGGGGGGCTTGTGTGTTGCTTGCAGTGCCTCCGTTCCCACACCTGTTATCCCGCATAGTCATCAGGCTCCCCTGCCCCACCAGGTCATGAGCAGGAATCTGTAGTCCTTATCTCTCATCCCTGATGCCCACTGCAGCGCTGCGGTAAATGTTCGCGGAAAGAGTGATAATGGCATTTTAGCAAATTATATCTGAGCCAACAGAGATGAATAAATCAAGTCATTTTTCACTCTGGAGGGCTCCCAGGACCTGATCCTAAGGAGATGAGATAGGAGCTCCCAGGACCTGATCCTAAGGAGATGAGATAGGAGCCAGGTACGTACTAACAGTAACCAGCTGTCTGACTTTGGTAGGTTGCTCCCCTTCTTTGTACTTCAATTTCTCCATCTGGAAAATGAATGATTAATAACTTTGCATCCCCCTGAGTCATGCTATAAAGATAAAGGGGAGAGAGAGATGAGAGCACGGTGAACTCTTTGGAGGCGAGACCAGTGTTACACTCCGTCACCGTAATTGCCACTATTACTGTTTCTTTGGGGGTGTGACGTGTATTCAGTTTACTCCTTTGAAGAGCACAGAAGAGAGCTAGCTGGAGTAGAGGGTTTGGGCTAGTGAGATGTGGAGGATGAAGTTGGGTACACAGTTTAGAATGCACCCAGTTTAAATTCCATCTTTTTAGTATTGGGGAACCTCTGGGAGTTTGTCCTGAAGTTTACACACTCCCCCCCATCCTTCCATCCCAAGCTGATCTAGTGAAAGCCTCAGGTGAGCAATCTAGACATGATTTAGAAGTTATCGAGCTTAGTTGTACCTCCCCAGATCCCACCTTATCCACCTGCATCTCCTTCACAGAAGCCTTGATTAATTGTTTATTGTCCAAATGGCATTAAATGGTATCAAATGTGCTGGCTAAACTCTTGAATTCTAGAATCAGATTGCCTGGTTCAAATCCCTCCCTGCCACTTTCTAGTCACATGACCATGGGCAAGTTCCTTAACCTCTCTGTGGGCTTATCTAGAATGTAAAGATAATTATAGTACTTAAATCATATGCTCTTTTGAGAATCACATTGACGTATGTAAATGTTTAAAATAGTGCCTGGCACATAATAAGTCCTCAATAATTTTAATTATTAAAATGGATATTATTATACACTGGGAATTGAGTGAGGCATTATAGACATCATCATTCTGTCATCTCATGACAGATCTGAGACTGGGATTTAGCCAGAGCCCATGCAAAGGAGGATGCGGTCAAATCCCACTGGACCACAAACACTGTACTTTATTTATGAGTAAATATTAGACACACCTTGCTTTATTTGGAGGTTAAACAAGAAAAAAATAGAGATAAATGAAAAAATGCTACAAAATGAGGGAGAGGCAACACTGATTCTCAGAAGGTACACAGACCCTTAACTAATGTTTACTATGGGAACTAAGAGAAAAGTTTATATGAGTTTGGTGTCCTTAGTAGGTGCAAAAAGACATGAGATGGGAGTAGAAAACTGGAAGAAGAAAGCAGAATGATATGAAAAAAAGGTCAGATGAAAAAGAAGATGAGCGATAGAAGGAAGAACCGCAGAGAATCTAAACATGTAAAGTCTGCCAATAAAAGTAGAACTGAGCAGTGTAAAGCTGAATCATTGGAGAGCGAACTCTGTTGGGAATGTAGAAGAGAAGAACCTAGAAACAAAGACAAAAATTAGGAAGTGTTAGCCTTGAGCTTTATCTTCCACGTTTCAGTTGGCTGGTATATTGTGAAGTGGCTTCTATGAACCTGTTGTGTACATGTCAACTGCCCTTCTTTGGCTCCTGACCAACACCAGGAAATCTGTTTCTTTTGCCACATCCTTTACCCTCTATTTCAAATGAAATCTGTTGTCAAGTGTAAAACCCCCAAAGACTGTATACCTGATGTAGTTCTTTCCCAGCACTTCTGAAGAGTTGCTTGTTTTTACATTGTTAAAACACTATCAGAAGAATTGCTGGACTTAAAACAGTTTTTATTCAGCAAAGCAGAGCTGTAGAGAGCAACATGATAACTGCTTTCATCACCAAGAGGCTTGAGAAGTGACTGTCTGCATCCTGCAAATGCATACTGGATGATCTAAGTCAGAGCATAAACCTGATGGCAGATATCCATCGTCAACATTCTTTTATTATTACCTTCTCTTCAGAACCGAATTTATTTTTCGTTATGTTTAAAAATCAGTACATATAATGTCTCAATGATAGAAATAAAACAATCTATACCAGCACAAAAACGGATTGTCAGGAACTATACTAAAATGTTAGCAATAATTATCTCAGATAGTCATGGAGTAAGAGAGGTAGGTGGGTAGATCAAGAGTTTTCCTGTGCTTCGTATTTTCTGCATTGACTATAGTGACAATAATCCTTGGCTAAGAAATCTGATTTACAATGGCTTAAACAAATAAGGGCTTATTTTTCTCACAAAACAGTGTGAGACACCTAATGTTGGTTCAGAGATTAAGGATATTTTCATGCTAGTCTCTTATACCTCATTGTAACACAGTGGCTGCTAAAGCTCCAGGCATCATGACTTGTTCAAATTGGGAGAAGCAGTTTTTATCAGAAAATCAAAAACTTTTCCTAAAATGCTGGCAGTCTTGTGCTTTTGTCTGTTGTCCACAGTAGTGTCACTTAACCAACCTTGACTGCAAAGGAAGCTGGGAAAGTGAATGTTTACCGTTCCAGCTCCATAGCCAGAGGCAGCACGGGAAGGGGAAGAAGTGAAAATGAGTGCTGGGTGAGCCAAAATTTGTGTCTGCTAGAAATATTTTTTAACATGTATTATTTTTAAAATTGGAAAATATTTTTGAGATTATTACATTCAATTTGGTATATTATTGTATCTCTATAACATAGAAATATGCATACCAAAAGGACAAAAAGAAGGAGAAGCATTGAAGTGTCTGTTCTGGGTCTTGACAGTTGTAGTATTCTGCATTAACATTTCTTTGTGTGATAGAGGGGGAGAGGTTGGGTGGGTCCTTTATTTATATGTACATGGAAGAAGTGGTTGACTGGAGATAGGTGTGTAGATGGACAGGTGACTGGTCTGGCAAGATAGACAGGGACCCACCTTGTCCTGATATAGCAGGGTTGAGGTGTGTCAAGAACCAACAGATGTTTTGGGAAGCCTAGTTTAGGTGATTTCTACAGATTTCTCTGATCCTCTGGGTCTACACCTTGAATAAAGGAGGTAAATGGGGTTTCAGATTTAAAGCGGTTCAAAAGAGGAATATACCTTTAAATATTCTGTGATGTGCATGAGTGAGCCCACCTCAGGAGCCTCTAATTTCCTAAGTAAATTTCTCTCAATTAAGCAGAAAGAGAATAAAAACTGAAAGCAGTAAATGGATTCACAATTTCAATCCCATTTTGCTCTCCACGTTTTTGAAGTTGCCCTAGCCAAAAGCCCATATACTAATAGAAAAATGAGCAGAATATGTGAATCACTTGTTTTGATAGCATTATGCTTAATCTAGCTAGAACACTTCACACAATCATAGAGTTTGAGTTTTCTATCCACTGTGAATTTTTAAAATGAAGCTTTTCAGACCCGATTGCCTTGGGAAAGCAGATTTCATAATTTGCTCTCCAGCCTTGCTGGAAAATCCATCTGTCTTTGCAATTGAATTTGCAAAGTGAAATCATTTTGAAGAGCTGTTCTTTTGGCCAGCTCTTCTGCTCCTCCTCCTCTTCCCTGTTTGTTCCCAGGGCTCCCTGTTGCTCTGGGCAGACCCTGCCATCCTCTCGTCCTCTCTGGGCTGATGGAATGGTGCAGCCTCAGGAGGTGGGCTTTATCCTCACTGCAGACCTCACGGCTGAATTCTGTAGCAGTTGCTGTCTCAGACTCTCGAAGGGGTGAAGTAATTGAGGGAAAAGTGTGTGGCTGGGAGGCTGTGGGCCTGAGCTCCGGCCCTAACTGTGTGACTTAGTGACTGCGTGGCCTTTGTGAGTGTCTTCAGAAGCCGGCCCGGCTACCCTGCCTTTGTCCTGGAGTCATATAAGATAGTGGAGGGTGAAGACTTTGAAAACCAACAAGTGCCCTAAAATGTTAGATTTCATTCTGTTCAGTTATTCAATGAACATTTTGGGAAACAATTGAATTTTAGGTGTATCTGAAGTATATCCATTAGGCAATTAGATTTATGAGACTAACGTTTAGGGAAGAACTCTGAGCTGAAATTGCATATCTGGGAGTCACACAATTGTTTTGTGTTGTCATAGTATTGAATGTGATCACAAAGAAGTATTTTGTATATTATTGTCGTTATTACTGCTACTACTATTTTTATTACATAGGGAAAGGTTCCCCTCTTCTTTGTTAATTATCATAATGAAATTGGGAGGAAGCCTATATATGGTGTCTTTTAATTTATATTTTCTGAATTATATTTCACAGTAAGAAACTGGTGAAAGGGATTAATCAGTCTCCTCTGTCCATGGAATTCCCCATCAAGAATACTGGAGTGGGTAGCTATTCTCTTCTCCAGGGGATCTTCCCAACCCAGGAATTGAACCTGGGTTTCCTGCACTGTAGGTGGTTTCTTTGCTGTCTGAGCCACGAGGGAAGCCCATACTAGATTTTAAAATTAGGGTTTTCAGTTTCTAAGTTTTTTGCTTAAATTATTGGATACCAGCCAAAAGACTTCCCAGTTAATTAGTTTTGATATATAACAGTATGTAGAAGTGAAGTTGTATTTTTCAGATTATTAACTGGTGCCAGAGTATAAAGTCGCCTCAGCCCCAGTGCTTCTTAGTGGTCCTTTGAGGATGCGGCAGTTTCCGCTTGCCCATATGATGCAAGCCCCGCCCATAGCCTGCCACTGTGGCCCCCACATACAACCACAGCCCAGATTGCCCCTCTGCATTTCCAGACACCCCTGGGGGGCCTCCTCTCCCACATGAGACTCTCAAGGAAATGGGCTCCATTGCTCTCATCACATACAGCAGTTGGCTGTAGTATTCCTAGAGCCCTTGATTTTGCACTATCCTTAGATGATATGAACTGTTATCAAGCTCCCTGTGGTGTACTCACTTTGGAAATATGATGGCATCTTAAGACAGAGTGAATTACACTCTATGGTAAAATAAAGTTAGAAAGAGTGGCATATTTTGGTTTTGTTATTAGTAATATTGAGCACTTTGATAAATGAGCTGTTTGGAATAATACTGATGTACTAGAAAATGGAATATAAAACAGTGGTATCCAGTTTTATTTGATCTTCATAACAACCGTCTGAGATAGATGAAAACTTGAGGTCAAGAGAATTAGTAACTTTTCCTAAGAGCGTGAAACAGGGACGTGGTAGAACAGGAAACTTCTAACTCTGGTCACAGAGTCTTTCCATCATAAAGAGCCATCTCTAAGTAATAGGTGCTTCTGGGTTGTTAAAGTTGGTAGAACAAGGTCAAAGAAACAAATTGAGGCAAAGCCAAGAAGTGACAGGCTAGGGTGGTGGGTAGATTACCAAGGCAAGGTCAGCTGAGTGTACAACAGATGTGAAAAGGGTTTTTGATTGATTGCTTACTTATAACTTCTTTCATTCTATAAAGGATTTTACTTATTTAATGATGATACAGTAGAAATAGAAAATCAGGATCAGGGAAATACAAATAAAAGTAGGACACCAAAATTAAGGAAAAGAGCCTAAACATGAGCCCATGAAGGCTAAAATAGTTGTTAAACAGAGCTTCATATTCATATTCAAGTCAGAGCTTCCTGGTGGCCAAAGCAAAAAGAGAAAAGAATTATTCTCACCACCCAAAAGATAGGAGCATAGAGTTCCTCAGAGGAAGGAAAATTGAATTCTAAAAGAAATTTCTCAAGAGGTTTTATATAAGAGATTTTGTTGACAAAATTTATACTATCAATTTTTTTTTACCAGCAAAGATTATAATAGATTTCAGTATCAAACTTGAATCAAAAACAAACCAGCTAACCTTAAGGCATTAAAGTTAAATGTCAGTTCACTGCAGCCTATTCGGTGTGAGTCAAAGGTAATTTGGTTCAAGTTTATGGATTTTAGTGGTCTTACTTGATCCAGGGCTAGAATTTAGAACGTCCAGAGGCATGGATGACCAAGAAAAAGAAATGCAAAAAAGCAAAAACCCATCATGAAATATCTGTTAATAGGTAGCTCTCTTCTCACACAGACTTTTTAGGACAGTTTGAAATTGTAGATTATGACAGGTCTTGGAGTACTGATATTAAATGGCATATCCATCAGGATGTATTAGGGTCTGATGAGGAAACAATAGCCCACAAATCTTACTGGCCCTAAAGCAACAAGGTGTCATGGTCGCACCCAGCCCACCGCAGGCTCATGCAACCCTCAGGGGCAGGTCGCCGAGCCAGGCCAGCCGTGGCTCCATCTTCCTCCAGAGGCGCCATCTGGGTGGAGCACAGTTTCCCCAGTCAGTGGGCCAGGGGAAGAGGGAATGGAATGTTGCTGTTCAGCCCTTCAGTGCTTCATCTGGCCGAGTCACGCCACCTCTACCCGCATTTCATTGGGCAAAGCAACTCACTGGTCCATGCCTCACTTCCAGTGAGTAGGGCAATGGATGTAGAAGAGAACCAGAGAACAGGGAACATTAGTAGAGTCTATCACAGAATGGGGAGAAAGGTGAGGTGAGCCTTTCTCGGGAGTGGGCTGAGGAAGTCAGGCGTCCAGGGCAGCTGGGGGGGAGCGACTGGTGAGCGGGCGGCTTTGTGGCTGGCACAGCACAGAGAGCACGGGCCCAGACCGCTGGGCTGGGCCTGCATCCGGAGAGCTCGCCAACACCATCGAAACCGGCCTCCTCTGCACTCGGGGCCGGAGGAACCCTCAGAAGGTGCTGCTGGGCGGCGGGGCTGCTCCAGTGGAGGCTCCGCTCAAGGGAGGAGCAGAAGTGGCTGCCTCTGCGATCCAGGAGCCCCCCCAGGGCTGGAGACAAGGGAGGAGCAGAAGTGGTTGCCTCTGCGCTCCAGGAGCCCCCCCCCAGGGCTGGAGACAAGAGAAATGCTTGTTTCACATTGAGACTAGCTCCCTGCAACACTCTCTGCATCGCTCGCCTGGGAGGGTGCCTCCCACCTCTTATTGTGAACCAGAGTGAAAGCCAGGCATGCTTTGCCTTCTCCACGAGTGACGAATGGCCGGGCTTGGCCAGGCAGGCCCAGCATATTTTTCACTCTGCTCTGGGCTTTGCACCAAGTTCCCTCACAGCGGCCTGGTCACAGCCGCTAGGGATGACTGTGCCTAGCACTTCCTACCTCATCATCCATCTCCACAGCCCCCTCTGCAGCCACCTCCTTTTTAATAGGTTTAATTATTACTTCCCCTACTTCATGGCACAATTAATCTTCCCCACTGCCTCAGGATTTACAGCCGTACAGGCCCAGGGAATTACTGAGCTGTTCACCTGCAGTCCTGGTTTTTAACTATCCGAGGGAAAGTAGGAAGGGGGGCCGTGTATGAAGGCAGTGAAGTACTTGTGAGCTTAGTGGTTCTAGGCTGGCTTCTTGTCATGTCACTCAGCCCCGGCCTTGGGGATGGTGGCAGAAGGGGATGCCAGAGGAGCCGCCTCTGTTCAGCCCCAGGGAAGCCTTGAGGGCCAGGGGTGGAGCAGTTAGGGCTATGGCTCTCTTTCCCTTCCTACTGCATTTTCTTAAGTTTGGTTGTAAGATGAGTAAGTTCTGGGGATCTAATGTACAGAATGGTGAAAGTGAAAGTCTTAGTCATGTAGTTGTGTCTGACTCTTTGTGGCCCCATGGACTGTAGCCCACCAGGCCCTTTTGTCCAGGGGGTTTTCCAGGCAAAAATACCAGAGTGGATTGCTATTCCTTTCTCCAGGGGATCTTCCTGATCCAGGGATTGAGCCTCGGTCTCCCGCTTTGCAGGCAGATTCCTTACCATCTGAGCCACCGGCGTGGTGACTACAGTTAATAATAGTGTATTTTAAGAGAGTAGGTCTTAAGCATTCTCACCACAAAAAAGTGAAGTAAACCAGAAAGAAAAACACCAATACAGTGTACTAACGCACATATATGGAATTCAGAAAGATGGTGACGATAACCCTGTATGCGAGACAGCAGAAGAGACACAGATGTGTAGAACAGTCTTTTGGACTCTGTGGGGGAGGGAGAGGGTGGGATGATTTGGGAGAATGGCATTGAAACATGTATATTATCATATGTGAAATGAATCGCCAGTCCAGGTTTGATGCATGGTACAGGATGCTCGGGCTGGTGCACTGGGGTGACCCAGAGGGATAGTACGGGGCGGGGGTGGGGGGGTGGGAGGGGGTTCAGGATGGGGAACACGTGTACACCCGTGGCGGATTCATGTTGATGTATGGCAAAACCAAAACAATATTATAAAGTAAATAAAAGGTGATGGATGTGTTAATTAACTTATATGTGTATCAGATCACATGGTACACATTAAATGTATATAATTTTATTTGTCAATTATGCTTCAGTAAAGCTGGAGGTGAGTGGTAGGACAGCTAGTGTCCAGTGAGGCACGTTGTGGGCGGAGGAGGCGGCGTGTGCAAGGGGTTCCTTGGCTGTACTGTAGCCACCGCCTCAAGGTTGGGTCCGAAGGGCAGGGCAGTGGGATCTGGGACCCACTGGAGACATCCCAGATGACTGTGGAAGCTAAAGAAAACAGCAGATGGCTCTTAAATTCACTTATCCTTTGGAGGAACAGAAAGAACCTGGTGGGTTTGGTAGAAAAAGTAGACAGATGTGATTAAGATAGATGAGGGCAGGAGAGACGCGTGATGGCCGCAGAGTTCTCCAGAGGTGATGCCCACACAGACGGTTACATCTGCTGCCGCTTCCTACCTTCCTGAGTCTCTTAGGTTGTATACCTGTCTGCTCTAGAAACAAAGTTAGCCAGACCATCAGTCTGTTTTTACATAGCTGCCACAGGGCTGGTTTGCCACAATAGCATACTAATGTTAATAAAGAAGAAATGAGTACAAAATCATGAGCACCTTTCACACCAGCTTCATTCCAGAAGGGGAGCAAGTGAAATAGCTTGGACTCCTGAGTCCAAAGAACCAGATTCCAGTATCATTCTTGCCACTTAGACTTACACGGGCCTGAATAAGTTCTTGAACCTTGTGGGTTTCTGAGACCACAGGATTGTCTTCACAAGTGAATGACATCATCAAGGCAGGAAACCAGGCACAGATTCTCAGGAAAAGCTTCCTACCCGGAAATGCTTGCAGCTGAAATCATATAATAAGTAATTCTGGACTGGTCTGCCATTTGAAACATCTATGTCTTCGCTGTCTTCCACTGGTGAAAATAATGGAGACTTGTCTCTGGGAACATAGTCACCTGAAAATGAGCTAGTCAGAACAGCCAGTTGGTTGCATTTAAGATAAAGAGCATATGCTCCCATGCCTTTGATTGTAACCATTTGTTTACTGACCAGGTCTGTCCCCGCCTCCCCACCCAGGCTCTGAGATATTTTAACTACACTGTAGAGGACTCTGTGGAAATTTGAGAGGGAGGGATAGGGTTCAGGGAACATAGTGGTGTCTCAGTTCAGCCGCTTATTCGTGTCCGACTCTCTGCGACCCGATGGATTGCAGCATGCCAGGCCTCCCTGTCCATCACCAACTCCCAGAGTTTACTCAAACTCATGTCCATTGAGTCAGTGATGTCATCCAACCATCTCATCCTCTATCGTCCCCTTCTCCTCCTGCCCTCAATCTTTGCCAGCATCAGGGTCTTTTCCAATGAGTCAGCTCTTTGTATCAGGTGGTCAAAGTATTGGAGTTTCAACTTCACTTTCAGTCCTTCCAATGAATATTCTTCCCTGGTGGCTCAGATGGTAAAGCGTCTGCCTGCAATGCGGGAGACCCGGGTTTGATCCCTGGGTCGGGAAGATCCCCTGGAGAAGGAAGTGGCAACCCACTCCAGTATTCTTGCCTGGAAAATCTCATGGATGGAGCCTGGTAGGTTACAGTCCAGGGGGTGGCAAAGAGTCGGACACGACTGAGCGACTTCACTTCACTAATGAATATTCAGGACTGATTTCCTTTAGGATGGACTGGTTGGATATCCTTACAGTCCAAGGGACTCTCAAGAGTCTTCTCCAACACCACAGTTCAAAAGCATCAATTCTTCGGCACTCAGCTGTCTTTATAGTCCAACTCTCACATCCATACATGACCACTGGAAAGACCATAGCTTTGACTAGACAGACCTTTGTTGGCAAAGTAATGTCTGTGCTTTTTAATAAGCTGTCTAGGTTGGTCATAGTTTTTCTTCCAAGGAGCAAGCATCTTTTAATTTCATGGCTGCAGTCACCATCTGCAGTGATTTTGGAGCCTAAAAAAGTAAAGCAGCCACTTTTCCACTTTTTCCCCATCTATTTGCCATGAAATGATGGGACTACTAGATGCCATGATCTTAGTTTTCTGAATGCTGAGTTTTAAGCCAACTTTTTTACTCTTCCTCTTTCACTTTCATCAAGAGGTTCTTTAGTTCTTCTTTGCTTTCTACCATAAGCATGGTGTCATCTGCATATCTGAGGTTGTTGATATTTCTCCCAGCAATCTTGATTCCAACTTGTACTTCATCCAGCCCAGGGTTTCTCATGATGTACTCCAGACTTGCCTGTGAGTGTCCAGGTGTCTCTGGTGGAGGCATGGGATGGGGGCACCATAGCAGTGTCTAGAGTTGTAATAATGAATCCCCAGAAAAAAACTGGGGCCCTGTCTCCTGGGGAGGGTGAGGATTGGGAGAAGCACCTGAAATGCGCAGTGCTGCAGAACACTCTTTGGAGCAGGTTTCCTCAACTGTCCTTCCCATCCCTCCCACTTTGCTCTTTGATCAAGAAAGCATCACCCTATCCTTTAAGATAATAGACAAAACGGAATATCATGATGGTAAACAAATCAGGGCAATAGGACAAAGCCCTGTGTTGTTCTCTCTGCACGTGTCCTCTGCCCAGCCTGGAGAAGGACGTGTATAGAGGCTGGTATACCTGTACCTGCTGGTGACCAGCTGCTTTCTTTTTTTCTACCGAGGTCCCACAGAGGAGATGTAAATTTAAACATCCATATTGGTCCTTAGCTGTGAGGATGTTTCCCGATCCACAAGGAGCTACAGACCTCTATGTTTGTCTGGATTATTTGATTTAACTTTGTATTATGAAACCTTCAAACATATACATACACACACAGAGAAAATAGTATAATAAATCCCCTTATATTCATTGCCCGGTTATTGACATTTTGCTAATATTATTTCATCTATTTTCATAAATACACACATATACTTACTTTTCCCCTCTGATGGAATATTTTTAAAGCAAACAGTAGACACCATGTTATTTTATCTGTAAGTAATTCCATATGTACTTCTAGCAGATGAAAAGTTTTTAAAGTACAGATGCTGTCTCATGTCACACCTAGTGAGACTAAATACAATTCCTTTATTTCTTCTGCTTATCTTGCAAGCAGATGGGAGACACAACTAACGGTCTGTGGGTCGAGAGTCCCTCTCTCCACTGTCACTCACTCACTTCCTCTCACTGGGCCAGGGTCACATCATTTATAAAGTTAGGAGGGCTCTTCTGTTCCCCAAATCTTGATAGTTTCTGAGAATAGTTAGTGATTTGGCTAGGATTTAGTCAAACTCAACCTGTTTGAAAGCAGTGGGAAAGAATAGATGGGCTCTTAAAGCCCCGTTTGGATCATGCACTGTTAATAATCAGAATAGTAATATTTTCAGTAAATGAGAACACATCTATCATTTGTACATTGAAGGTGATACATTGAAGTACACTGAGGCCCTACTTTTAGAGAATTTGCAAGAGCAAAGGCTGCCAAAATTCACTGTTAAAACACTGTTTTAGTTTCAGCAGAATTCTGTTAGCCTCATCCTGTTCCACACCTTTTTTGGTCTTTGCTGGTAATGGTTAGCAACAGAGGCAAAAATGTATTGAGCATTTCCTGTCTCCCAGGCACTTGTTCTAGCTTCTCATAAGCAAGACTCCTTGGCCTTCACCACAGATCTTTGCAGTAGCTCTTGTTATTCCCGTGCAGGGACTGTTCCTAATGCATAGGTGGAGGCTTACTGTGAGGATATATAAATTCATGGAGCAGCCCTCATAGTCAACAAAAGAGTCCAAACTACAGTATTTAGGTGTGAGTTCAAATACAAAAAAAAAAAAAGAATGATCTCAGTTAATTTCCAAGGCAAACCATTCAGCGTCACAGTAATCCAAGTCTATACTCCAGCCACTGATGCCAAAGCAGCTGGAGTCAACTGATTCTATGAAGATCTACAACACCTTCTAGAACTAATACCAAAAAAAAAGATGTCCTTTTCATCATAGAGGATTGGAATGCAAAAGCAGGAAGTCAAGAGATACTCTGAATAACAGGCAAGTTTGACCTTGGACTAAAACGTGAATCAGGGCAAAGGTTAACAGAGTTTTGTCCAGAGAACATGGTGGTCAATAGCAAACACCCTTTTCCAACAACACAAGAGACAACTCTACACATGGACATCACCAGATGTACATATCAAAATCAGATTGATTATGTTCTTTGCAGCCAAATATGGAGAGGCTCCATATAGTTAGTAAAAACAAGATTTGGAGCTGACCGAGGCTCAGATCATGAGCTCCTTATTGCAAAATTCAGGCTTAAATTGGAAAAAGTACGGTAAACCACTGGGCCATTCAGATATGACCTAACTCAGATCTCTTATGATTATACAGTGGAGGTGATGAATTAGACTCGAGGGATTAGATCTGGTAGACAGAGTATCTGAATGACTATGGACGGAGGTTCGTAACATTGTACAGGAGGCAATGACCAAAGCCATCCCAAAGAAAAACAAATGCACGAAGGCAAAATGAGGAGGCTTTACAAATAGGTGAAGAAAGAAAGTGGAAAGGTGAGGGAGAAAGGGAAAGATACACCCAACTGAATGCAGAGCTCGAGAGAATGGCAAGGAGGGATGAAAAGGCTTTCTTATATGAACAATGCAAAGAAATAGAGGAATACAATTAATGGGAAAGACTAGAGATCTCTTCAAGAAAATTGGAGATTTCAAGGGAACATTTCGTGTAAGGATGGGCACATTAAAGGACAGAAATGGTAAGGACCTAATAGAAGCTAAAGAGATTAAGAAAGGTCGCAGGAATACACAGAAGAAGTGTACAAAACAGGTCTTAACGACCCAAATAACCACAATGGTGTGATCACTCACCTAAAACTGGTCATCCTGGAGTGTGAAGTCAAGTGGGCCTTAGGAAGCATCAGTATGAACAAAGCTACTGGAAGTGATGGAGTTCAAGCTGAGCTATTTCAAAAATATCCTAAAAGATGATGCTGTGAAAGTGCTGCACTCAATATGTCAACAAATTTGGAAAACTCAGCAGTGGCCACAGGACTAGAAAAGGTAGTTTTCATTCCAATCCCAAAGAAAGGCAATGCCAGAGTACGTTCAAATTACCGAACAGTTGCGCTCATATCACGTGCTAGCAAAGTTATACTCAAAATCCTTCAAGCTAGGCTTCTACAGTACATGAACTGAGAACTTCCAGATGTACAAGCTGGGTTTCAAAGAGGCAGAGGAACCAGAGATCAAATTGCCAAGATTCATTGGATCATGGAGAAAGCAAGAGAATTCCAGAAAAATATCTACTTCTATTTCATTGACAGCACTAAAGTCCTTGACTGTGAGGATCATGACAAACTGTGGAAAATTCTTCAAGAGATGAGAATACCAGACCACCTTACCTGTCTTCTGAGAAACCTGTAAGCTAGTCAAGAAGCAGCAGTTAGAACCAGACATGGAACAACTGACTGGTTCAAAGTTGGGAAAGGAGTATGACAAGGCTATATATTGTCGCTCTGCTTATTTAATTTCTGTGCAGAGTACATCATGTGAAATGCTGGGCTGGATGAATCACAAGCTGGAATTAAGATTGCTGGGAGAAATATCAACCTCAGATATGCAGATGATACCAGTCTAATGGCAGAAAGTGAAGAGGAACAAAAGAGCCTTTTGATAAGGGTGAAAGAGGAGAGTGAAAAAAGCTGGCTTGAAACTCAACATTCAGAAAACTAAGGTCATGGCATCCAGTCCCATCACTTCATGGCAAATAGAAGGGGAAAAAGTGGAAGCAGTGACAGATTTTATTTTCTTGGGCTCCAGAATCACTGTGGATGGTAACTGCAGCCATGAAATTAAAAGACACTTTCTGCTTGGAAGGAAAGTATGACAAACTTAGACAGCATATTAAAAGGCAGAGAAATCGCTTTGTTGCCAAAGTCCATATAGTTAAAGCTACAGTTTTTCCAGTAGTCATGTATGGATGTGAGTTGGACCATAAAGACTTGAACCCCGAAGAAATGATGCTTTTGTGTTATGGTGCTGGAGAAGACTCTTGAGAGTCCCTTCAACAGCAAGGCGATCAGAGCAGTCAATCCTAAAGAAGCTCCAATACTTGGGCCACCTGGTGTGAAAAGCCAACTCCTTGAAAAAGACCCTGCTGCTGGGAAAGACTGAAGGCAAAAGGAGAAGGGGGTGAAAGAGGATGAGATGGTTAGGAAGCATCACTGACTAAATGGACACGAATTTGAGCACACTCCGGGAGATAGTGGAGGACAGAGGAACCTGGTGTGCTACAGTCCATGGGGTCCACAAAGAGTTGGACATGATTTAGTGAGTGAACAGCAGCAGTAAATCTGTAACCACGTGTCCTTTCCCCGCACGCCTTGTGAGAACTGGGCTTTGTGAGGCTCTTCTGCCCCACTAATCTTCATTTAATTCCCCTCCCTGCATCACGTTGCCACCTAGTGCGCCCCGCTGACAGGCCCTCTGTAAGTCTTCATCTGAGTGACAGCCCTGGAAGATCAAGCTGTGGTCTCAAAAGGGAAGGAGGATCTGCAGATTATGTCCGCAGCATGTGCAGTCGCTCCGCTGGCAGCTCTCAGGGCCGCTTTTATGTTGCCTCAACAAAGAGAAGGGCTGCCAAGAGTGTGTAATGTTCCGTTCAGAATGCTCCGGGCTGGCAGCAGCGGGCACAGGGCAGACACGGGCAGAAGAAAAAATGCCCACCTCAGCCGGCCCGGCTCCTCTTACCCTTAGCTGTGTCTGGCAGTCTTTGAGAATCTTCCTGTGTTCTTTATAGACTCTTGGAGGTGTCAGCTGAGGAGAAAGGCGGAGGAAAGGGGAGTGGGGGCAAGCTGGCTGGAGGTCAGATCATTTTGCCATAACCAGCAGGCAGTTTCTTTCACAAATCATTGAGCCCTGGGTAGCCATTATCATCCCAACTGCTCCCTATTAACTAGCCAGACTCTTGAGGCCCTGAGAGTAAGAGAAATGGAATTCCTTTTCCTTTGAACTCTCACTCTCTGAATACTGCTCATAGCGTGTTTGCGTAGCATGCATCATTAGCAAAGCTTATTGATATACACTACTGTGTTTCTCATACTGATTACTGTAACCTGGCCTCGTTAATAAGAAAACAAAAAACACCGAAAAGTTTTCAGTTTAAAAAAAAAAAACAAAACAAAGGCTCAGAGACATAAATTTATAGTCTCAAAGATATCAATTGAATGAGATGGGAGCCAGGCTTATAAAATGGGACTTCTGACTTAAAGTCCTGTGCGTTTTCCATTATAGCATGCTTTTCCAGATACTTAGCCAGCTTCCTATAGGATGGGGTACAGGTTGGGAGGATGGGGTGCTAGGCAGGTGACCTGTTCTTTGGTGGTAGGAGGCACACACAAAACCTGAGCTTCCTCCGCTGCCTTCTCTGAAGGCCCCATGCTGCTCGCTTCCTCTTACCATCATCTTAGTGACCAAATAGTGACCACATTGCCTTAAAAATCATTGCCGTGAAATCCAAAAGCTATGGGGAAACAATCGTTGTAAAGGCATCACTGTGAGGGGAAGTCTGAGAGGGTTAAGAGGACACTCCGCCACCCTCCCCGGCTCTGGCTCCGCGCTCACAGCAGGGCAGGCATCCTGCTGCTTATTTCTCCTCATGCAAAGCTGAGGAGAGGAGGAGTAAATGGTGCATTTCCGCTAAGGATACCTGGAAAGTTGAAACCTTACAAGCTTCCTCTTTAGGTAAAAGGAGGTTAGGGATCCAGGCCACATTCAGGCCTTCAGAACTGAAATGTTTCTGTCACTAGTAATTTTTCACCACTAAAAGGGTTTCAGGTAATTCTGAGGTAATGCGTTTGGGGCAGCTTAGAGTTTCTAACCTTGAAACAGTCTTTGAAAATCTGTTCCTTCCAGCTGGGATGCCAGTGACATCCCCGATCCAGGGGAGTGACCAGACCTAATCTTCTCCAATTGGAGCAGAGTTTCAAAAATATTTGATTAATTTTTAAACCAAGGATTATGCATTCATCATAGAAAAATCCTATAAAATACAGCAAAATTCTACCACCCCAAAATTACTACTGTTAACATTTTAAAAAATATATACTGTATGTATAAGTATAAACATATATCTATACACACACATACATGAACCCTATTAATGTTTTTATTAAGGATACTATTTTGTGCCCATATAACCCCTTTGCTCAGTCACTTCAGTTGTGTCTACTCTTTGTGACCCTATGGACTGTAGCCCGCCAGGCTTCTCTGTCTATAGGATTCTCCAGGCAAGATTACTCAAGTGGATTGCCTTGCCCTCCTCCTGGGGATCTTCCCAATCCAGGGATCAAACCCACGTCTCCTGCATTACAGGAGGATTCTTTACTGCTGAGCCACTGGGGAAGCCCATATAACCCCTTAATACATTTTATTTTTTCCCATGTCAATATATAGACTTCTACTTCACCAGTTTTAATGGTACCATGTTATTCCATCATATAGAGTACCATAATTTGCTTATTTTAAACTGAAATATTTAGCTCATACAAGGAAATACACAGAATTACCATAGTTTGTTTAATCTCTACCACCTTGAGAATTCCCTTCCCTGGAAGCATATAGTAATTTCAGTAACTAATATTTGAATTTCACTTTATAGTTTGCAGTGAGCTTGCACATACATCATTTCATTTGATCCTCACTACTATCCTAAGGTTGGTATCAAGATTATCATTTTCCTCAATTTATGGATGAACTGAAAAAATTCTCAAAGAGGCTAAATGATTTATCCCATGTCCTGAATCCAGTTAATGTCATACAGATGGCTGGATCCAGAGACAGGCACAACCCCTGGGGCAGGACAGACCTCCGCTGCAGGGAGTCAGGAGCAAAGGAGTGGCCCTGGCATGCTCCTCTCTCCCCCACGCCCTGCTCACTTCAGCTTGTGTGTGTTGGCAATATTTTTTTCATGACTGTCTCCCTTATGACCCTTTGTGCTTTCTGAGGGCAGACTTGTGTCTTCCTTTCTCTCCCTGTGTGTTGCCTACCACAAGACTTGGTACACAATAAATGTTCAGTTAATATTTGCTGGGTCAGTGTGTGAGTGAGTGGATGAAGGAAGGAAGGAAAGAAAGGTGTTGTAAAGATAAGCAAGTTGCAGAGGCTGGATTTTGATAGCTTGCTTTCTCAATGCCTCTATTTTCAATTCAGACATTTCAGTGAGAAGCCATCTTGGTGTTTTTGAGTTTTTATACTTCTGCAGGTTTTGGTCACTAGTACAAAGTTCACCCATTGATGAATAGAAAAGCATATTCAAAACCAAGGGCAGAGAGAAACCTGTTTGCATACTAGATCCTTTTGCCTTTTCTGTGTCTCCCATTCAGCCCCAACTGGAATGCACCAGGCTGTCCTTAAAGGCACTTCCCAAGTTCCTTCTGTGATATCCCTCATTTGCAACTGCTTTATATTTATGGTATTTATGATATATCTTATTTTGAACTGCTTGTAAAAACAACCACTTGGCTTAGCAGCTATAATATAGTTTATGAGAGCTGTTTGAAGTGCTATTATTGTTGACTGTAAAAGCTGGATAGCAAAATTAGAAGAAATTCTGAAACAAAAATCATTCGAATCCCATCACCTAACAAGGCAACTGTTTTTATCTTTTCATAATCCCCTTGAGGTCTTGTCCATGTGCACACATTCATTTTCCTCATCATTGTTACAGGGAGCATGCAGCATTGTTCTTTGCTTTTTCCACTTAACATTATTGCAAGAACCCATTTTTCCCTGTTTTTCTGCAAAGTCTTTGTAATGATCTTTTTAATGACTGCATAATCCCCTATTGAGTTGATATACCGAAATGTACTTATACAACCCCCAGTGTTTGCCATTGAAGATGTTTCTGATCTTCCACTAATCCATAACCCTGCAGTGAAGACTGTCAGGCGTAGAACTTCTGAGGATTTCCTTAGAAGACACTCCCCTGAGCAGGACTGCAGGGCCTGAGCAGCACCGGAAGTGAGGCTGTCTCGCCGCTCCTCCAGAGGCTGTTCCCATTTATGTCCAGCAGTTGATGGGTTTACTAGTTTTAGGGCCACCTCACTGGTATAGGGTATTGTTTAAATTTTTTGTTTGCTAATTTAATAGAAGTAAAATGGTACTTCAGAGTTGCTTTATTTTGCATTTCTTTGATTATTAAAAGAAATTAACATTTTCCCCTGTGGTTACTCTTTGTATTTCCTTGGTTATGAGTTGTCTGCCTATTTCAGTAAATTAAGGTCTTGATTTTTTTTTAATCAAACCCAGTTAAATCTTTACACACAATAGCTATTGAATTTTTTGTATATGATTTATATATTTCCCAGTATTGTGTTTTCCTTTTAATTTTAGGCATCTATTTGTAGTATAAAACTTACTATTTTTGTAACCAAATCTGTCAGTGTTTTTTGTGGGTTTTTTTTTTTTTTTTTTCTGCTGCTTTGAAGCTTAGAAAGCTATTCCCCCTCTGGAGAGCTGATAAATATTTAATTCTACCTTCTGTTATTTTAAATTCTTTAATTCATCTGGATTGTATTGGAGTATAAATCGAGTTGCAAATTACATTTTATTGCTAATCAGTCATTCCAACCCTTTTCTTTTGTGCTCTTTCTCAGGAATCATACACCAGATGAAAGGTGATTATGACACTGCACTGAAACTCCACAAGACCCACTTGTGCATCGCCCAGGAGCTGAGCGACTACGCCGCCCAGGGCCGCGCCTATGGAAACATGGGCAATGCCTACAATGCTCTGGGCATGTACGACCAGGCAGTCAAGTACCACCGGCAAGAGCTACAGATCTCCATGGAAGTGAACGACCGTGCCTCACAGGCATCCACGCACGGGAACCTCGCTGTGGCCTACCAGGCGCTGGGCGCCCATGACCGCGCCCTACAGCACTATCAGAACCACTTGAACATCGCCCGGGAGCTGCGAGACATCCAGAGCGAGGCGCGGGCTCTTAGCAACCTGGGCAACTTCCACTGCTCTCGAGGGGAGTACGTCCAGGCCGCCCCCTATTATGAACAGTACCTCCGGCTTGCTCCTGACCTTCAAGACATGGAGGGAGAAGGGAAGGTCTGCCACAACCTTGGCTATGCCCATTACTGCCTTGGAAATTACCAGGAGGCGGTAAAGTACTATGAGCAGGATCTGGCCCTGGCCAAAGACCTTCACGACAAATTGAGTCAAGCAAAAGCTTACTGCAACTTGGGCTTAGCGTTCAAGGCTCTGCTGAATTTCAGCAAAGCTGAAGAGTGTCAAAAGTACCTACTGTCCCTAGCCCAGTCCCTGAATAATTCCCAGGCTAAATTTAGAGCCCTGGGGAACCTGGGTGATATATTCATCTGTAAAAAAGATATCAATGGTGCAATAAAATTCTATGAGCAGCAGCTGGGCTTGGCTCACCACGTGAAGGACAGGAGACTGGAGGCCAGTGCGTATGCAGCCCTGGGCACTGCATACCGAATGATCCAGAAACACGACAAGGCCTTGGGTTATCACACACAGGAGCTGGAGGTCTATCAGGAGCTGAGTGACCTGCCGGGAGAGTGCAGAGCCCATGGGCACCTGGCCGCAGTCTACATGGCCCTGGGGAAGTACACGATGGCTTTCAAGTGTTATGAAGAGCAGCTGGATCTAGGGCAGAAGCTGAAGGACCCAAGTCTCGAAGCCCAGGTCTATGGCAACATGGGCATCACAAAGATGAACATGAATGTGATGGAAGAAGCCATCGGCTACTTCGAGCAGCAGCTGGCCATGCTGCAGCAGCTGAGTGGGAACGAGTCTGTGCTCGACAGGGGCCGGGCCTATGGCAACCTGGGGGATTGCTACGAGGCCCTGGGCGACTACGAGGAAGCTATCAAGTACTATGAACAGTATTTATCTGTTGCCCAGAGTCTGAATCGCATGCAAGACCAAGCCAAGGCTTACCGAGGGCTGGGGAATGGACACAGGTAAAAATGATAGAGGACCAGTGTGATTGGTAAGCCTGCCCCGGGGGCAGCTGTTAAGTCTGCATGGCAGCGCACTGGCTGCAGAGCAGCTCCATACACCGCTCACTCGCTCCCTCCAGTGATTCCGTGGGTTTAGCAGGGGTATTTCTACCCTGTGTCACGGAGGAAGAAGCTAAGGCCCAGAGTTTATGTCCAAGGTTACACAGCTTGAAAGGGACAGCTGAGAGTGTAACGCAGGACTCTCTGACTCCAAATGCAGTGCCTTTTTGACTGCATCATAATGAGCAGACTAAAAGAATAGGAAGGGGAAAGATGAAGGAATCAACCTAATTTACCTTTTCTGATTACCCCTCACATTATATGAATGTGTTCATTAATATAACATCTCTACCCACCAGTTACTTGGACCCCATATTGCTGCTTTTAGGGAAAGCCACCTCAGACGAGGGGGAGTGACTGAGCATATACTATCATCATGCTAGGCACCTTGTGTAGATATCCTGTTTAATATTTATTGCAGTAGTGTATTAGTCTACATTTATCATTATTGGCTACAGGATGTGGGATTTATCAGCATCCAGAAACTGAAGCTCAGGGAAAGGAATCCATATGTCCTACACAGCTGGTTTGGTCTGCTGCCGGAGTCCACACCCTTCTCCCTCTTATCGTGTCATCTCTTAGCAGCACAACAAGACACACTGTTGGCCAAGGCACTGCTTTCCTCCTGGGTGTGGGGAACCCAAGAAGGTGTCTGTGTTTGCAGAATATATGGCCTCTCCAGACAGGCAGGGGATTAGGGCTCCTGGAGAGGAGGAAGGGCAAGGGTCAGACTAAATCATCACCCACAGAGTGCTCTGAGAAGCTCAGGGTGAAAGATTTATCGCCATTGTAAAGTGGTTTCAAAACCATAGTCTGTGCAGTAGTGGAAATTGGGAGACCCAAAGAACCAAACAGTTCACTTGCTATCATTGTGCCTATTAATATATTTTATGTTTCCTCTGGGGTGTATATCCCATTGAATCTCAGGCTCTTGGGAAGGTCACTAAGGGATGACTCTTGAATTGCTTTCCAGATTATGAAATTCCCCTGCATCTCACTCTAAGGGCACATGATAGATTTTAGCTAGAAGAGGAGTTAAGAGCTTCTATAGTAAGTGACAGTGACAGATGCTTTTCATTTTCTCAGGGGCTTTAGCATGTCTGCACCTGCACAAAATAATCTCATTGCTTTTCTGTCTACATCCCCACAGGGCAATGGGGAGCTTGCAGCAAGCCCTGGTGTGCTTTGAAAAGAGGCTTGTGGTCGCCCATGAGCTCGGGGAGGCCTTTAATAAAGCCCAGGCCTATGGCGAGCTGGGAAGTCTGCACAGCCAATTAGGGAATTATGAACAAGCCATTTCCTGCCTTGAACGCCAGCTGAACATTGCTAGAGAGATGAAGGACCGAGCTCTGGAAAGTGACGCGGCCTGTGGCCTGGGGGGTGTGTACCAGCAGATGGGAGAGTACGATACAGCCCTGCAGTACCACCAGCTGGATCTGCAGATTGCCGAGGAGACCAACAACCCCACGTGCCAGGGCCGGGCCTACGGGAACCTGGGCCTGACCTATGAGTCCCTGGGCACCTTCGAGAGAGCCGTGGTCTATCAGGAACAGCACTTGAGCATTGCTGCACAGATGAACGACTTGGTGGCTAAGACAGTGTCTTACAGCAGCCTCGGAAGGACGCATCACGCTCTGCAGAACTACTCCCAGGCAGTCATGTACTTGCAAGAAGGTAAGTGGAAAGGTCGACGCAGCTTCTCGATCTACTCTGAGTCTGAGCTCACAGTCTGTCCAGGAGGAAATGCACTTGTGTGAGTGACCATCTCGACCTGGAGTGAGGATTCAGAGGCTACATCATCAGTTCAACTCCAAAACCACAGTGTTGCCCCTTGGGTGCTCCATAAGAGTTCACAGTTCTTTCCTCTCTCCTGGATGCATTACCCAGCTTGCCTCACTCTTCTAGCCATCTGTCCAGGGAGCTGATACCCTGCTTGCCTTTCAGAGCCCTCCACTGAATGAAAAACACCTTCTCCACAAGATGAAGTTAGATCTTAAGGCATCCAGTTTAATGCTCTGCATCAGGAGATGCGCAGCGGTTCCGAGCCCGTTGTGCACTAGACAGTACGTGAGCTGCGTCAGCACTGCGTAGAAGTCCATTTCAGGGTGGTGCCAGGGTCTAATCCAGTAGCATCTGTCTAAGGGTCGCTCAAGCTGTCAGCCAGGTTTCCCAGGATTGGTTACCCGCGGGGCTGGGCTGGCGCCACAGTGCGCTTGCTTCCGGCTGGCCTGGAAAGTGCCTGCTTCCCTCACTTCCCCTGGCTCTGTTCCCTCTCTGGCAGAGGCTCCATGCGGCTACCTGCACACAGGTGGTCCTCTGGTGCTTCCTCCCTCACCGAGCAGAAGCCCTGCGGCAGTGTGTTTGCCCTCCACTCCGAAAATTCTCCTGCAAAGCACTTCTCACAGGACCATGGCATGTTACCACTTGGAAGGGAGCACAGCAGACGCAGTGTTCTTGGCTCTTGAGTAAAAGGAAAGGGGTACTGATTTCCAGCAAAAACGCTCATGTGTGGTTTCCAAAAAACTTTCCATACATAGTTTATCTAATTGGATTTAATTCTCTTAGTAACCCTGAGAGGTGTATCTTTTCATTCCCACTGGCAGCTAAGTGACCTGAGCCTCAGAGTGCAGTGGCTTCATCCTGACTGCGTGGTCAGTCAGTGGTGGCGTGGGGCACAGCCCAGGTTTCTTGATCCCAGGAACTGCATGAGACCCCACACAGCCTCCTAGAACAGAGCCAGGCTGGCGCAGTCGCGTCCACGATCACTCCTGAGCCCCAGCTGGGAGCTGGGAGAGAGAGACAGCACACGGAGTGGAAAACGGGCCAGCGGCTGATGGTCAGGGTGGTCCTCTGCGCAGACCAGGTCTTGCCCTGGCCTGCAGGCTGAGAGGTTACTGGGAGGCTGTAAGCCACTCCCCAGACATTATTTGGCTCCCACTCAATGGGAGCTCTGCCTCAATGCATTAAATACGAGAGTTGGCTTTTGGTTTCTTGAAACTAGACTGTGGTAAAATTCTAACAGACTGGGGGCAGTTTTCAGTTGAATATGTGAAAACTATTAAATTCAGACCTAGCGAATGACAACCTTTCAGCTGTGTTCTTTGGTTTTTCTGAAATATTATTTCCATGAAGCAGCTGCTTTGCCTGAGATATTGTAACATAGTTCTAGATTTATGGAAAGCTGTTTTGTTTTTTTTTTAATTGTTGTAATTTTAAGTCTTGCAGGGATCTAAATTCTTATTGTGGCATCTCCTCGGTGTCTTTTTAGTAGATGTGGTCTACTCCAGAGCCTGATATTCCTCTTGGGCCCATCCAGACTCCTCTTCGCATGAGTTGTTATAGGTGCAGGACCCCTATTGGATGTTTTCTGAGTGCTCTGAGTTGGGTCTTCAGCCTCTTGCAAAGAGGGAACAGTTCAGTTGGAAACCACTGTAGTTCTCTTTCCTGACTTTCAGAAGGGGCTATGGACTAGCATCACACCACCCCTGTGCAATAGAATCTCATAGATGGGCTTGGTCAGAGTCCTTTGAACAAGCTCTGTGGGTTGTATAGTTACCCTTGATTGAAACCACTGGTCTCATCCAGTTTTTTCTCTTTTTGCAAATAAAGCAATGGAGCTAGAGCCAACTCGGCTCCAGGAGAGCCGGATGGCTGGGTCAGATCCTCAGAGCAGAAGCAGGTGGAGACTGGGACCGCACAGATGTCGTATCTACCGTGTTTGCTCTTCACTGTTGAACTTCTGACCATGGGGCCAGGGAGGGTCCCCACTATGGGATCCAGCAGGGAGCATGGTCAAGTCCCTGCTTGCACAGAACATAGCTTCTGGAGGGGCTGCCACAGTGAACTCCCAGCTTGGAGGCCCTGGCCTAACAAGGAGAGCAATCCTTAAGAGGGAATAGGGCTAGCTGGTTGAAGGTTAAAACAACCAGCCTCCTCCTGGTTTTCACACAGGAACCATTTCTTCTATTTCTGTTCCTACTCTATGAAGTATTTTAAAATGTGAATAATTTGCAAGTACATATTGTTTTTGTTACCCAGTGACATGATTTAAACGTAAAATGCTGTTACTAAGTTTTCTGAGTTATGTGCATTTTGAGATACATGATATTTTATGGAGCTTGAACCCGAGTCTCACTTTTATTAGCCTCTCAACTGACTCAATTCTTTTCCAGAAGTCTGAAACTGAGTGGGCCCAGCATGCTCAGATGCAGGTTCCCATTCACCCTGAATTAGATTAGAAAGAGGAAGTCCTTCCTTTGTGTGTACAGTTGTAGCACAGGGCCCTTCCTGCCATCTCGACACAAGCTGACTTCTCATTTCAGAGAGCAGGGTAACGAGGGCAGAGTGATGCTGAGAACTGCTTAGTGACCCACACAATAAAAGGTTGCCTTCAGATTTGACTCGCTCAAAGCCCTGGAGGTTGCCAGCATCCTGAAATCCAGAAGCTTGCTGTGAGTAAGTGACCCAAACTGCTGGTGCCTATCCGAAGGCCAGTAGAATGAGGACAGTCTCATCTAAAGCTTTTGACTCACAAAAGCACTTGTTCTGCATCCCCACTGAGGCACATCGAAGTCTCAGCCTTAAAGGAAAAGCAGATCGGATGTGAAGTGCGTCAGTGGCATCAGTAACAGAAGGCAGGGTCAGGCAGTGCGAACATTCTGCTTCCAGAAAGACATCCGATGTGTGTCCTGTCAATGCTGATTGGATGCTGTGCACGGGGTGATAGGAGAGACCTGAGCTGGCTTCTTTGCTTGGCTGTGGAGCGTCAGAAACACTACTGCCAGCCAGAGAACTGGGTTCGATACGTTTATAGGCCTGGAGTTTTCATTTGCAAAGCTAGGGATTTCACAGTGGGGAGGGCAGCCAGTTGGGTTCTATTTGCTTCCCTGTTTCTGCCTGCCCTGCAAGCCTGTCTCCTGCTGATAGCCATCACCTGAGCTCTTGCTGGGGCATCTTGGAGTGACCTGGAAAGGTCGCTACTAACACAGAATTTGATAAGAATGCTTATTCTGCCTTGGCTGAGTCTGCTCTTGTCCTGCATTTTATCTCGCTGGGTTGCTAACAATCTTTATATCCACCTGAGGCAGAATTACCCTCTAGAACTCCTTGACAGGGTGGAATTGTCTGTCTTCTATCGTCCTCAAAATTTCTCTCTCTGAATTCAGGTTTAAGGTTAGCAGAGCAGCTAGGCCGAAGAGAAGATGAAGCCAAAATTCGCCATGGTCTTGGCCTCTCCCTATGGGCGAGCGGGAATCTGGAGGAGGCCCAACATCAGGTGAGCAGGAGAACCCTTTTCTGAGTAGATTTTGTTTCTAGAAACGTGGAAGATCTTGAGATTACTATCCTAGCAGTGATGACATTTGTCAGAAGGTGTTGACTTGTGCTCTTGGGTTGACATGCAAGATATCTAGCCTGTTTCAGCCTAGACATGTTGAACCGTAGTAAAGACTTGTCCACTTGTTTGATAGATTTCTCAATAATTTCTTCTGAATTCTTGTATTATGTGCTGCTGTTCCTCATAAAACCTTAATATGACATTACATACATTTTTTGACAGAAGTAATCCAAGAATTCGTAATTATTGGATTTACTGTCTTTGTAGGTTTCTAATTATATCTGTAGATGCCTCTTTCCCTTCTCCCTCTCTCTCTCTCCTCTCTCTCCCTCTCCCCCACCCACCCCGCCCGTGTCTCTCTCTCTCTCTCTCTCACACACACACACACACACACTCACACACAGTTCATGTTTCTGCATATGTTCAACCAACAGTTGAAGAGAAATCTCCTCTTAGGCTGGCTCTGGAAATTAGAAAGTTCCTTGGAGTGGTCTCTAGTCAAAGATACCTCTGTCGCGTTGCAGGAGTTGTGAGATGGCTTTGAAAATCACGCGCTCAGCTGCTGAGGCAGCCCTTACTGTGGAGGGCGCTTTGCTAGCAAAGGGGCCCAGGATTGGTGAATCCAGGTTCCCATCTGAGGTGCTCCTGGGATTGAGGACATGATGTGCCTGAACTTGTGCCATAGCATCCTGGGATGTTATGACATTTTACAATTTAAAGAATTAATCCTCTGGTTTTCTGGTTTCAGATATTAAAGTTTTTATTGATACAGTGATTTATAGTTTTCAAAGTACTTTCACTGACTGAATGTATTCCTCAAAAACCCTGTGAGCTAGAGTGATAACCATCCCTTTATAGAGAAGAAGCTGAGGCTCTGAGTCTTGCTGAAAGTCCCCCAGCAAATTCGTGGCAGGGTCGGGAGTACATTCCTCTCTCCTGGTCTCAGTCCCTTAGTCTTAGAATTCTATTCTTTACATTTGCATGAATTTAAACTTTGATACTGTTCCCGCCTGTAAATATCAGAGAAAAGCCTCCTGGTCCCACTGACAGAAAAGCCAAGAGAGCAGCAGGACAGTGTCTCCTTAGGGCGTTGTGTGTCTGGTGTTGGGGCGTCCATGTGCGTGGACACAGCTGTGCAGGGCAACATCTGCTTCAGAACAGCCTGCACAAAGCCCCCTCCTCCTCCTGAGAGCACAGCTGTCCTCACGGCTCACCCCCTCCCCACCTCCCTCCACCCTACCCCCACCCCCCCAATCCCCCTCACCCCAGCCCTTCTGCACTGGGAGGTGTGGGGTGGTGAATTACAGTGGCTTGATGACAAGAGCAGAGGCTTTTCGTTTGTTTTAATCAAAATCAGGACTTGATTGCATTAATAGCTGCTCTTTTTTTTGCAACTTTCAGACTATGAGTCTATTACCCCTGTCTTTTAGATCCCCTTGTCTGTCAAGAATCGATCATACAAACTGTAATCTACCAAGTATGATCCAACCGATGCCTTTTCAGGTCTGGAAATGGAGACTCTGAAACCAGCTTCCCCACGGTATACCAAGATGTGAGCAGCAGTGGTCTCTAGTCAGGGAACGGCTGGCCCATAGTTTCTGGAAGATGGATAATGTTCTCTTTCCCCCCTTGCAGCTCTACCGGGCATCAGCCTTGTTTGAGACAATCCGACACGAGGCGCAGCTGAGCACAGACTACAAGCTCTCCCTCTTCGACCTGCAGACGTCCTCCTACCAGGCCTTGCAGCGAGTGCTCGTCAGCCTCGGTGAGAGCGAGCAGTGGGGTTTCTACCCCGAGCGTGCACCCTGTGTCTGAGTTGCTTAGTGAGCATCATGATGAAATACAATTTGTTGTCACGGCAGAACTGAAGCCACAACCACAACCTAGCCTTTGAAAATTCGTTCATACATCCAACAAATTTTGTGCTGCGTGCCGGTCAAGAAGGCCCAGCTCCTGACCTCTGGAAGCTCTTAGTTCATCAGCAGATGGAAGCTGGGGGTCCAGGAGGGTGTGATTTGGTTGTGGAAACAAAGAGGCTTGGCCGGCAGACCCAGGAGCCAGAGGAGGTGTCCTGGAGACAGGGTGCCTGAGGCAGGTGTTCCCGCTGCCCATTGGTACATGGGGGCAGGCCCTGAGAAGTCACTGGCCTCTTCCCTGGTTCATTGCCACACATCCTTTAATGCTGCTGTCTAGTAAATATGTGTACTATCTGCCCCGTGGCCGTGATACTGTCAGTGACAACTCTCCCGGGCCGGTGTGCCATGTTGCATTGGGGCAGCACCCCCTACCCTTACCTGGCTTAACTGTGGCAGCCACCTGATTCCAGCTCTGCTTCTCCTCAGGCCTGCCTATCTCTGCAGACCATTTTATGCAGCCCAGAAGTTGGGTTAAGTAGGTGTCCATTGGAATTAACAATGTCTTTGAAGTTGGTTGTTAAGGCCTCACCAATAACCTGTCCTTTGCTTTATATATATATGAATACTCAAACTTCCCCTTAAAAAATGTGTCTATTAACTGTGCTCATTGCCTGGGATTACAGTTGATTATCTGTTATAATCACAGTGTTCAGTCTGTCTAGCACTTTGGGGCCAATTTTCCAGTGTGTACAGAAATCGTCCCTGCTGTTCCAGTTAATAACTTAATAGAGTAAGAGGAGACATTTGCATGCACACATGCAAATCCCCGCTTATCTGCTGCTGCACGGACTGCAGGAAGCAGCGTCCTCGCAGTGCTGTTGGAGCTGTGGCGTCTGGCCTCCAGCCTCTGCCCACTCTCTCTGTGGACCTTCGTTCCAGCAGCTCTTCTATTTGTACATTTACGATTGCAAGTAAACCCTCTGCACTGTGTTTCTTCTAACGATCTTCACTTGAAAGGATGTTGCTGCCTCTTTCATGCTCTCATTTTTGTGCATCAGCTTTTACACTAGATTACAGACAAGTTTCTTAGACAAAGTGGGTTTAGAGGTTGGATCAAAAGACTGAGGAAAAACTGGAAAGAGAGAAGCGATTTCAAAGAATTAGAGACCTCAGAGATTTGAACCCTTTCCCTGTGGGAACTAGAAAAGATAAGAAGCAAGTGTATGGGACCCCATAATGGAATAAGGTATAAACTCCCAGCGATTATAATGTCGCTTATATATACACCGTGCTTTGAATGCTGCCTACTAGGCATCTCCACGTGTAGGGGCTCATTTAGTCGTTGAGATAGGCAGGACAGCTGTCAGGAGCCCTCGTTTCAAGTGACGGAGGAAAAGGCACTCCAGCAGATGGACCAGCATGTGTAAGGACAGAGAGGTATAATTTGGTGGGAAATGTGGAAACGGGGCTGGTCAATGTGATGCACGGAGGAGCTGCATTGAGGAGAAATAGAAAGATGGTCAGAAGCCATGTCCCAGAGGGATCAACTGTCACGACCAAATCAGAACCAAGCTGAGCAGGAAAGTGAGAGCGTAACCAGAGAGCAGAACATCAGGTCCAGTGAGCCAAGGGGATGGGGTCAGAAGCCAGGAGGCCTGGAGCAACTCGGGGTGAAGAGGGAGAGTGGCAAGTGAGGATGGATGCCATAAGCAGCGCTCCTGAGGTGGCTGTCAGACAAGGACGCCTAGCAGCTTTGAGGAGCGCGGGATCTGAACCTGGGGCTTTGAGAAGAGTGGCCCCTGCATGCGGCCTCCGGGGCAGGGGCGCACTCGACACTCTGACTGAGAGTGCCGCGTGTTGGTGCAGAAGCCGTGGGGCTTCCGCCTGCCGGGCTTGCTGGACCTGGTGGCCCTCTCTGATAAGCACACTCTCTGTGGACTCCCAGCCTATCCCTTTGTCTCCTAGGCCATCATGATGAAGCTCTGGCCGTGGCAGAAAGAGGACGGACAAGGGCGTTTGCAGATCTCCTGGTGGAACGGCAAACAGGGCAGCAGGACTCTGACCCCTACTCCCCAGTCACTATCGATCAGATCTTAGAGATGGTTAACGGCCAGAGGGGACTCGTGCTTTACTACTCCCTGGCAGCAGGCTACCTGTACAGCTGGCTGCTTGCTCCTGGGGCAGGTAAGACCTCTTTCCTTGGGAACTGGGCAATTAAGACAGCAGACTGTGAAAGTCTAATGAACAGAGGTGGAAGAGATGCATTACCATAGATCAGATCCAAGAGCTAATGTTGGCTTTCAGCGAAACCTCAGCCTCAGTGGGTAGCTGGTGGTGGGGCATTCAATTAATAAGACAGCCCAGCTTTTTCATTCCCCCAAGAAATCACAGCTCCTCGCTGGTGAATGTGGAAGCATTTATCAAGGAAGACTAAGAACAGGAGGATTAATGTCACCAGCAGCCCTATTTTTAGGCAACTGTTGTTCATTAGCTAATAAAGTGATAACTGTAAGTCCTAACGAGTTCTTTCTAGATATGATTTAATAATTGTGACCCTTTGTTGTGGTCCACTTAAAGAGACTGAAATGGTGATGGCAACTCTATCACAGTAAATCAATGAAGTCTCATGCTTGAAATGTCTGAGTTTAGCAAAACCCGTTTTTAACCAGTTCATTTGTTAATCTGTTTCAGAAATAAAAATCCCCTTTGATTAAATCAGGATTAAATGTTCAGACTTTTAACAGCTTCACTAAGTACAGAACCACTAATTAGCTGTTAGGGCCATATTTTTTGCATAATAAAATGCTGATGGTTTTACCATGTTGGAGACACACCAGATCCAATTAGAGTTTATTGACTGGGGAAGTGGATCTTATAATTGGGAATCTTGAAGAATGAGCTTCTTGGATATCTGTAAGCCAATTTCAAAACGTTCAACTGCCAAGGCGAACTGACAAGCTTTTCTTGATTACCTCTCTGTCCCTTTAATTTAAAAAATGATTGCTGGATGACAGCTCTGAGGTGCTTCTTGGGTTCTGATTACATTCTGAGAATGCCTATACATTCCATGCCTCAGGATTACTCTTTGTAATTTCCCCCTTAATTCCACGTTTCCATAGGCTTCCCATAAAGAACATTCTTGCCTCTGACCTTTATATGCTAACAGTTTTGAGTTGTGATGTCTGTGGTGACTTGGTGAGTGTCAGACACAGTGGGCTGAATCTCTGTATCCCAGCCCGCGGAGGGCCCTGGTACTCAGGAGGATGCAGCTGATGATGGAGGCATCGAGCACGTTCTCTTTCTCTCTGTGGTGGTTATGTTGTGGGGACATGATTTGACAGGTGGCATATCCAAATCCCTGTAATAATGAGTCATGTATAATGAGGCTCCTATTGTTTCTCTTTCTGTTTCTCTTTGCTCTTAATTAGACTCTGAAGCTTTCACTGGGGCTTTAATCCAATCAGAGAGGACCAGCATTTTCTAGGGCTGACACACCTCATTACCATTTGAGAATATGTCCTGTGTTTATTGCCAGAAAATCACTGCAGACTGCCTTGATTTCATACAGCCATCGTTTTTTGCTCCTTTAATCCATTAATGACCATTGACCAGTTGGTCTTATTTAAAGATGGTTTAAAATGTTTTTATCTGGCCTTAATGCTGCATATTTATTTTGCTTTGTTTTGTGAAACGAAAGGTCTATATTTGGCTAGTTACAGTTTTTGTCAGGAGTGTATCTTCTGGGAAGAATATACCTTTGGCATGCTCACGTACCATTTCTCAAAGGGAACTTTCCCCGGTTGCTGCTTCTGAGATGCATCTGTTTTAAAATATGTGAACTGATGTGAACTAGTCACCAGCCCCGGAGCGTCTGAATATATATCATCAAAAGCAAAAGCCCTGTCTTGAATTCCCTGTTTGCATGCACCAAACCTGATAGTGAGAATTGTAAAAATGGTACTGACCAGAGTTCTGAAAGACCTAGGATTTTAGGGTTTCCTCCCATGGTTTGGAGGACAGCATGCTCGGCGTCTTTGACCTCTTGGTCACATAGCTTTGACCTTGTTGCCCCCTGCCCTCCACCTTCCCTTCCCCTTATACCCCAGGCAGGTATGACATTGGCTGTGCCTGTCTTATTTCAGGAATTCTGAAGTTTCATGAACACTACCTGGGAGACAACACAGTGGAAAACTCCAGTGACTTCCAGACGGGCAGCAGCACAGCCCTTCCAACAGCCACGAGCTCGGCCCTGGAGCAGCACATTGCCAGCGTGCGGGAGGCCCTGGGAGTGGAGTCCTACTACTCGAGGTAAGGAGTGCGGTGCTCCTGGGCCTGCCTTCAGATACCAGGGTTTTCGTTTGTTTCGTCTCTTATAAACATGCTACTTGAAGAAATCTTCTGGAATTCACACACCTGTGCTCAGTCTATTCACAGTTGCTGCAGCAGAAGCAAATATATGTCTCTGGAGTACAAACCCCTTAGCAGAAAGAATGTCTTTATTCTTTTCAGTAATTTCTTTTCAGACAGGGAAGGGCCTCATCAGACATACCCATTTTCTAAGATGGGTTTGTAGAATGTTTAAACATAAACATGACTTTGAATTTAACATATTAGCTAATTAAAATTGAGATGCTTTTTTGGTTACAAACAGATTCATAGTGAGTTTGTACTACAACTGAACGCCTGTTTGAGAATTTATCACCAGTGACAGGATCTGTGCATTGGGGGGCTGAGGTGAAGAAGTTGAACTTCCAATATCAAGGATAGGGAAGAAAATGCTGTTTTTTGCAAATATTGTAGAAGTTATATACTCATGGAAGTGTTTCATAATTGACTATTTTATATATAGAAATATATATATATATATAATATACTTTATATATAGAAAGTAATTTCCACAAGGACCCTGTTTCTGGGAAGATGGAAGGAAGAGAGTCCCTGAGAGCTGGGTCATAGGCAGATTTCCCAGACGTCTCAGTGCTCCGTTCTGTGATTAACAAATGTTGAGAAGATCTGTGTTAGAGAATCTGCTGTGTGAGCTGGTGTCAGGTCCCAGGGACATCTGCTTTTCTCTTGAATGATTTCATTTGTAATCATGAAAATCCTAAGATGTGGCAGTGATTTCTTTAGAGATAGGTGCTTAACTCAGACTCCCTAGTGTATGGTAGTCATTGCCAGCAGCTGGGTTGATCTTTGGGTGTTTATCAAGTCTGAGATGAGCTCTTAGACAGAAAGTAACCATTGGAAAATGGACTGTCAAGGCTGGAAGGGCCCCTGCTGGTCATCAAGGCCAACTCATTATTTACGGAAGCCGGCATGGAATGGGACTTGCTGACAGCGAGTTCGTGTCAGAGCTGGGATCAAAACGATCTCAATCTCAGCCACACTCCCAGGCCAGTACTGGTTCTGTTTTTAATTATCAAAATTAATATCATACTTGAGACAATAGCCAAAGCATGTAAGAATGTCATCTCTAGCTTCTGTGTGTGGGAAGCATGAGCAGGCGTCAGCCATATGCGCTCCCTGCTGCTCTGTTTCTTCCCTGGCTGCCGAGCATCTTGGAGCATCCCTGTCCTTAACCCTGACACGTGGGGTGGCGACCACAGCGGCTTCACAGAGTGGGAACCCCTCGAACTTGGATGTAAGGCTACTCCCCGAGATTCAACTATAAATGACCGTAAAATAGATTAGACCAGGGTACACAGAGCTGCTTTAGCAGACAGAAAGGTGCTTAGACCAATCTGATTAACCTGTAACCCAGTCAAAGGTATTGCATATCCAAAGCAAGTGTGAGGGGGGAAGGGTTGGTCAGCAGTAGAAACACAGGAAAGGGACCATAAGTAGGGCAGACTTCAGCCGTGCCCATTTCTGATCTTGTACAAAGGGAGAGAGAATCTTGTCAGAAGGACTCCAGGTCCCGCCGGAAGGCTGTTCTCATCGTAGTGGACAGGCAGTCATTATGCGCTCCTCCTCCCCGCCCTTCCACACTTAATTGAGTGCCTACTACGTGCTGCATCCATTGGAGATCCGGCAGAGTGGTCAAGGTGGCAGGCATAGCTCCTACTCTGAGGGGAAATGAAAAAAAAATAATAGAGCAGATATGTATGGTCTTTTAATGAAAATTGCTGTAAGCACCTAAACAAAATGGCAGGGGGTAGTGAAAATGTGTAAGCAGTGGGGAAACCCACACTGGGAGTTGCGGGGGGCGGGGGCGTGGTCTTGAGGAAGGTGTGTTTGAGCTGAGTGCAGAAGGATAACAAGAAATAAACTAGATGAAGGCCACCACAGGCAGGATGCACAGGGTCTGCAGTGACCCTCAGTGGAGAGACCTCTCAGGTGATCCTGCCTTCCTGATGCTTTTTGTCAGACTTTCTGATTATCATTTGGTTTCTCATGACGTCTACTTGCAGATATAAAGTGTACATAACAAACTGGCATTCTGATTTGTACAACTCTCTGACCTTGGTTGGTGGAAGTGAGCTCTATGAGGCCAAGATTCTTTGAGCACATTTATAACATGAGGTTTTCAAGCTTGTAGGGCCACACTCCAGACCTTGAACTGAGATGAGATCATGAGGGGACCCGGGTGTGCAGCACCTGCCTTCTGAACCCCTATGCGTGCAGAGGTGGTTTCTGTGTGCACTGCCCTTGCCGCAGCCAGGACATTGCAGTCCACACTAGCCACTGAGAGGACTCAGCCTGTGCAAACCTACAGCCTTCTCTTGATCTCAGTTTTCCTGGACCTAGGTTGAAATTCATCCTGAGAAGGAGAGGGTTACCCTTTGACTTCCCAGCACCCCCTTGTTGGACACCATAGTTTAACTCCAAACGCTTGTGCCTGAGCAGTTCTTTTACAAGATACTGGAGGGTGACTAAGTTTGCTTTCTGGTGCCTTTTGATTTAGAAAAATGACTTTGAGGTTGTAGTTCAGCCATTCGTCAATGGCAGGGGGAGAGGAAAACACTGTGACTTGCTTCTGTTTCCTGCATTAACCTTTTCCCCTCTGCCTGGGGCAGAAAGCTCACAAATCAGGGTGCATCCTCAGGGGTCTCCAGGATGTGGGCTGGCTTGATGCTCAGCATTAATCTGGGGGGCTGCCCTCAGTAGCTTCAATCCCAGTTTGAACACCCAGAAGTGAGGGTCTTTCCTGTTGCTTTGAACTAGTCTTATTAGAAATTCGTTCATCTTTTGTGACCTCAAACTCAGGTTCTTAATTATGATATTAAAATTGAATACTTTGTTGGCATGGTTTGAATTTACTAAAATGGAGTTTTTGTGAGACTGGTTTCTGCCTCACATTTTCAAGAAAGCATTTCAAGTGACAGATAAATTATTTCTCACCTATAAAATGAGTAAATATTTTTAAACTGCGGGTACAGTAGACAGTCTCATACCCTAGGAATATAAATTGGTTTACCTGTTCTAAAAATATTGGATTGGCCAAAAAGTTTGTCCTTCTACTTTTCCTGTAGGTAGTCTCATCTCCTGTTAGAGCCCTGTTTAAAGCTTGTGCTCTTTCCATCAGGAACATCCAGTCCCTGTAAGTCTAACTCAGGTCTCTGCTATTCTCCATGGTCGCTAACAATTACACTTACTTCATTCTGCCTTGTTCCATAGTCACCTGGGTTGTGTCTTCCCAAGGAGATGGTGATGCCATGGAGAGCAGGTGTGGTGTTCTCTCTGAATTCTCACTAACACAGTGCCTGGCCCAGAGTGGGACATCAGTGAATTTGAAATTTAGTCACCAGAAGCTGTGCTGTGAACAGACCCTCTGCTCATGCTGGGCTGGCTCACCAATTCCCTTTTTCCAGTGGATGTAAAGTACACAGTGTGCCCCTAGAAATTGAGTCTCCGTGCCTGGGGGAACACCTTCATTCAATTACCCACAGTCTGGCCATGATATCCTTGTTATTCTGCAGACCATTTTTGTTCTCCTTAATGGCATCTTGCTGCTGAAAGGAAGTACATTGCTACAAAGGAGTTTCTGAAAATGGATTTAAAATAAAAGAACTGCTTTTATTAAGTGTTTAATAAGAACTTCCAGTCCCTTCCTCCCAGATCAAAAGAGGCGTAGATTGAAACCACTGTACAGAACATGAACCTCCCATAAGGGAGATGTTATGAATTTCAAAGCACATCTTCAGTTTTTAATTCTGATATTTAGCTAGAGCCTTGCTGCTTCCTGGGCACCTGGAACAGTGCAGTGGCACTTTGAGGGTGCTAAGCTGACAGGTTAGAATACTAGCAGGGCCATGTTCAGTGGGAGATCTGGTCTGGTCTTCCCCAGGGTCTTTAAATAAATTGCAGTTGTAGACTGCCCTTGTAATAGGGTAAATATTCCTTCATTACTGTAAATGAATATGAAATCTTGATACACTATAGCTGCTACTATTTTTTTCTTTTGGTGCTTTTCTATATTTCTGAATTTTCTATAGTGAAAGTTATTTTTATAATCAAATGTATTTTCTTATTTCAAAACACTGATTAATTTAGAGTGCACCAGTTCGTAAATGCTGATATCTCTAGTTGACTCTAGCCTGATAACAAGGGACAAATGTTAACAAGACTGACAATCCCAAGTGCTGGAGGAGATGTGGGTCCACAGGATATCGTATATGTGGCCTGGGGAAGTAGATTGGCATGACCACATCAGAAGATGGTTTGTCATCACTTTCTGAGCCAAGTAGTTGCTTACCCTTTGACCCAGGCACATAATATAATATATGTGTAATGTCAAAGAGAGGATCTTGTACATGAACGGGAATCGTCAGAGTCACACTGCAAACAATAACAAAATTCTGGAAATACAGGCCATCGGTGAGAGAATGGATGAGTAAATAGTGCTGCAGTTAGTCCCCAAATGGAATATTGGGCAGCAAACAAAAGAGATGAGTCATAGTGAACCTCTTATTAAATAAGTTAAATCAATTGGAGACATGCGAAAAAGTAGGTCCCCAAAATACTGACTATAGCATGACATCTTTATTGATTGATAGAGTTAAAACAACTGAAATCAAAATATGCTTTTAGGAATATAGCAGTCAATTCAGTCACTCAGTCACGTCCGACTCTTTGTGAGCACGCCAGGCTTCCCTGTCCATCACCAACTCCCAGAGCTTGCTCAAACTTGGTGAGGCCATGCAACCATCTCATCCTCTGTCGTCCCCTTCTCCTCGTGCCTTCAGTCTTTCTGAGCATCAGGGTCTTTTCCAGTGAGTCAGTTCTTCATGTCAGGTGGCCAAAGTATTCGAGTTTCAGATTTAGCATCAGTCCTTCCAATGAATATTCAGGACTGATTTCCTATAGGATAGACTGGTTGGATCTCCTTGCAGTCCAAGGGACTCTCAAGAGTATTCTCCAACACCATAGTTCAAAAGCATCACTTCTTCAGTGCTCAGCCTTCTTTATGGTCCGGCTCTCACATCCATACATGACTACCGGAAAAACAGCCATAGCTTTGACTAGATGGACCTTTGTCAGCAAAGTAATATCTCTGCTTTTTAATACACTGTCTAGGTTTGGCATAGCTTTCTTCCAAGGAGCAAGCATCTTTTAATTTCATGGCTTCAGTCACCATCTGCAGTGATTTTGGAACCCAAGAAAATAAAGTCTGTCACTGTTTCCATTATTCCCCATCTATTTGCCATGAAGTGATGGGACCAGATGGCATGATCTTCTTTTTTTGAATGTTGAGTTTTTTCACTCTCCTCTTTCACTTTCATCGAGAGGCTTTTTAGTTCCTCTTCACTTTCTGCCATAGGTGTGGTGTTATCTGCATATCTGAGGTTATTGATATTTTCCCCTGCAATCTTGAGTCCAGCTTGTGCTTCATCCAGCCTGGCATTTCACGGATGTACTCTGCATATAAGTTAAATAAGCAGGATGACAATATACAGCCTTGACCTACTCCTTTCCTAGTTTGGAATCAGTCCATTGTTCCATGTCTGGTTCTAACTATTGCTTCTTGACCTGCATACAGATTTCTCAGGAAGCAGGTAAGGTGGTCTGGTATTCTCATCTCTTGAAGAATTTTCCACAGTTTGTTGTGATCCACACAAAGGCTTTAGTGTAGTCACTGAAGCAGAAGTAAATGTTTTTCTGGAATTCTCTTGCTTTTTCTATGATCCAGTGGAATATAGCTAGAGGCAGTAAAACTTGTGTGGAATGGACAGGCAGGGAGTGATGGCCGTGGGCTTAGGGGTGGGACTTGCCTCAGACTGGGGCGGGGGGGATGGGCTCTTTGGGAGGTAGCAGATGATTAGCTGTAAATTGCTCTCTAGCTGTTTGGGCTGGTAGGTTTATGAGTACTTATGATTTTATTAAAAATTACTGAATAAATATGTGAAAACAGGCTGCTTGTGGATCAACAAAGAACCAAAGTTTATGATTAATTCAGTCCCAAAGAGATTCCCATCCCCCATCTCTGCTAAAAGAGGGGGGGAAACCCAGAGCTTTTTAAACAAGCGAATTGCAAAAGCAAGATTGCAACTAGGACATATTTAACTGATGAAATGGATACTTGATAGACTGATTTAAACTACTTATATCTGTCCTTTTAAGCAAGTAACCATGCACTGGTCTTTGCTTCATTGCTGGCTTATTTTAAATTACAGTGAGCCTTTGAAAGTTTAGGGCTTCTCTTGTGGCTCACATGGTAGAGTCTGCCTGCAGTGTGGGAGACCTGGTTCGATCCCTGAGTTGGGAAGACGCCCTGGAGAAGAGAAAGGCTACCCACTCCAGAGTTCTGGCCAGGAGAATTCCATGGACTCTATAGCCTCTTGATGAAAGTGAAAGAGGAGAGTGAAAAAGTTGGCTTAAAGCTCAACATTCAGAAAACTAAGATAATGGCATCTGGTCCCATCACTTCATGGCAAACAGACGTGGAAACAGTGGCTGACTTTATTTTGGGGGGCTCCAAAATCACTGCAGATGGTGACTGCAGCCATAAAATTAAAAGACGCTTACCCCTTAGAAGGAAAGTTATGACCAACCTAGATAGCATATTAAAAAGCAGAGACATTACTTTGTTAACAAAGGTCCATCTAGTCAAGGCTATAGTTTTTCCAGTGGTCATGTATGGATGTGAGCATTGAACCATAAAGAAAGCTGAGCGCAGAATTGATGCTTATGAACTGTGGTGTTGGAGAAGACTCTTGAGACTCCCATTGGACTGCAAGGAGGTCCAGCTAGTCCATCCTAAAGGAGATGAATCCTGGGTGTTCATTGGAAAGACTGATGTTGAAGCTGAAGCTCTAGTACTTTGGCCGTCTGATACGAAGAGCTGACTCATTTGAAAAGACCCTGATGCTGGGAAAGATTGAGGGCAGGAGGAGAAGGGGACGACATAGGATGAGATGGTTGGATGGCATTACCGACTCAGTGCACATGAGTTTGGGTAGGCTCCAGGAGTGATGGACAGGGAGGCCTGGTATGCTGTGCTTCATGAGGTTGCAAAGAGTCGGACACGACTGAGCGACTGAACTGAACTGATAGTCCATGGGGTTGCAAAGAGTCGGACATGACTGAGCGACTTTCACTTTGAAAGTTTAAAGCTGTCTTCATGATATTTTCTAATTCTGGAAAATTACTAATTAAGGCTGACCTCCCAATTAATCCAGACTAGTAAGGTTTTATTTTACAAATCAAATATTTTTTTATCCCAATTTTTTTCCCAGAATTCTATGAAGTAAAAGTGGATATAATATTTGGGGACATTTATTTTATCCCATAAAGAGTTTCCAATTTCATTCTAAATTAGGACAGTGCCATTTTGAAAATATTTTATGAGCATGTAACCCAGTTTGTGCCAGAGCTGATCCTGAGCTTGGAAACGCATGCATGAATAATAGCCAGAATTCTTGGCCTTACAGTAGCTGCCAGTGTGGAGCATGCAACAAATGTGTAAATTATTAATCACCATATGTGAAATGCTCTGGTAAAGGTCTAAACCAGAAAAAGACCTTGCCTCAGTTTGCCCCCCAGGGGTCAAGGCAGTGGTTCAAGAGGTTTCCTCAGAGGTGACATTTGAGCTAGGCCTGAAGCATCTCGGAGAAGGCAACGGCAATGGGATTCCCGTCCATGGGATTCTCCGGTACTCTTGCCTGGAGAATCCCATGGACGGAGGAGCCTGGTAGGCTACAGTCCATGGGGTCGCTAAGAGTCAGACACGACTGAGCAACTTCACTTTCAATTTTCACTTTCATGCACTGGAGAAGGAAATGACAACCCACTGGAGAATCCCAGGGACAGAGGAGTCTGTTGGGCTTCCATCTATGGGGTCACAGAGAGTCGGACATGACTGATGCGACTTAGCAGCAGCAGCACCAGCTGAAGCATGAGGCTGAGAGGTCACTCTTAGCAGAGGAAGTCACTCACCCACAGAGGAAATCCCTTACCCGCGGGGCCTGGAGGAAGGGAAGGGCCCAGGCCTTCAGCTGGTGAGTGGTCATTGCAAGAGGAGGACCCCTGTCCTGTGTTGCAGAAAATGTCGTCCCTACATCCCAGTGCTCAGCTGCTGCCTTCAGAGGCTCGCCTCTTTCCTGTAAGATCTGAAGTCAAGCTCCTTTTCTGATAGGGTGGGCTTACCTAGCTGAATCTCTTATGTCCTGTCTTCTCGTGACAAGACTCATTCCAAAGGGCAGGCTTTATCTCTGAGGTGACTCACAGGCTCAGCTACATCTGAGGAGGAAAAATAAAATAAAAACAACATGATGCCAGGTTAGGGATTAGAGCACTTGAAGAGACACAGCTGCAGAAATGAGTGGAACATGCTGTAGATTCTGGTCTTATGCCCCGGATTCCTGAATTTGGATTCCTTCCAGAAGGCTGAATACAAAATGAGTACAGAAGGCTCTGGTAAGCTTCTTAGTGTAAGTCAGCAGCTTAGCAAGAAGGATAAGTATAGTTGGTCTTTTTGTATGACCTTTGAAATAGCCTAAATTGAATCTCCTCTTGTATTTCTCATGCAATTTTCTAAAAGCAGAATTCTTGAAATTGCTCAATATGGGTTTTCCCATTATTCATAGGAGGGATAATCTGGTGAATAGTAGAATCAGCCTAAGGACAAAAAAGCGACAGCAGTGATGCAAGGCACACTATTTGTGCCAGTCATTGTGCCAGTGTGGGGTCCCTGGGCCTGGAGCTGTGAAAGGCCCGGACTTCCCTGGACCAGGGGCTGACATGTCTGTACCGGGGCCACAGGGCAAGGGCGACTCTGGTAGGTGTCCTGGGGCCCAGGCAGGGGCAGTGCTGGACACCAGACCCTTCTTTTATGTCTCATCTCATCCTTTGTTCATGTTCCCAAAGCTTGGAGTGGCATTTCTGTTAGAACAAGGGCTAGAGGAGAGCGGTGAGGCAAATCCACTGACCAGTCCAGTCAGTGCTTCCCTCTCAGGCCCACCTCAGCCTTGGCTGGCTGTTGCCGTAACCAATTTTGTAAAAATTCTTTGAACTAATCAAATCTCAATATCTCTGACTTTGTATATCCTGTCCTTTGCCCCAGTGAAATTCCCTGGTATTTTCTTTCTGATTGATTCTGTGCAGCTTTATCTAACAATCAATATTTAAGACATTTAATATATAACTCTTGACTTATCTTGCTTTGGGAAAATAACCTCAATGTAGCCACCAAGTTCCTCTTTGAAATGGCTAAAATAGGTATTGTTTTCATCCCATTTGTACTTTAACGGTTTGAGCACAGTGGTAAGGAGGCTCTGAAGAGGTGCCGTCCTTAGAGGAGCACACTTGGCTGTCAGACCACAGCTCACACCGTGCTGGTGGGGTTTGCCTCTGGTAATGCACAGAACACCTCAACATTTCAGAGACGTGTACCACAGACATGATCCTTGCTCTGGGTCTGCGGGTCCACCAGGGTGGTTCTGCTTTAGCTAGCCTATTGGGCTTAGGTCTCTGTGTCTTATTTTTTCTGTGACCAGACAGCACTCTTCTCAGAGCAGAAGCCAGGATCACAGGAGGCCAAGCAAAACCATCAGGCGCACCGCTTGCTCACATCTAAAGCAAGACATGTATGCATTGGGACACGGACAGGACAGGAGTCTCTCCTGTGTGATCATGTGCTGAACAGGAGCGCATACTCTCACCCGCAGCGCCCCTGCAGATGGGCAGAGACGTGATGATCTTTGTTCAGGCTCCCTGCTTCTGTTCTCTTCAGTATCTGACGTGGACCACTTTCTGCTCCTCTCTCTCCCCCTCAAGGCAGCACATACCCTGGTGTGAGCCAAGCTCTGCAAGCCCTCCTCCGTCTCCTCTGACGGCTTCTCATCTTCCTCTTACTCTGAAACTACGGCATTTCCCCATGCTCACGTCTGGTTATTGAACTTTCCCTTGGAAAGGTCGTCTTCCTCAGGAACACAGATGTGCATGCTTGCCCAGTGTCTCTCTCACTTGATTTCTAGGCTTGACCGTAGCCCTGTATACAAGCAGGTCCCATGGAAATGACCTCAGGCTTCCCACATCCAAAGTCAAACCTCTTCGCATATGGTACCCAATCAAGTTCACCTGTATTTCCGGTTTTCCCACCCTGGACTGGCTCTTATAAGAATACGTCCGGGTGACCAGCCTGGCCTCCCTGCCTCCTGCCTCCTTCTCCTGCTTCAGTTCCCTTGGCCCTCTGCTGCCTGAGGAGTTTCCCCAAAGCTCCACTGTCATCTGATGGCTCCCACACACATCATAACCCACAGAGAATGCTGGTGGCCGAGGAGCACCTGGAGTGACTGGGTCAGCACGCCCCGTTGTTCCATATGACTTGTCTCACTCCAGCGCCTGGAGTCAACCCTCTGTTCCAACAGGGGTCAAGTTCCCCCACCCCCTGCCCCTGGCCGCCCCCCCCCCCCGCCCCCCGACCTCCAGATCGTGCACATTCTCCTGGGTTTGCATTTACTTTCTTCTTCTGCCAGCGTGGGATCCCCTGGAATCCTAACCCCTGGGGCATTGCTTTTCCTGGAAGTCTTAAGCACACATTGAAGGCAGGATTTGCTTACACAGGTGGATTGAAGTCAGAGTGGGGCAGGGGGTATTAAGGAGAGAGGACAAAGTAGGGGATACCTGCTGGGAGCTGACCACCCATGCTTTCCCCCCTTCTTTACCTACCATCAGGATTTAGAAAAGTGTGGGCATGTGGTACATAGAAGTCTGATGTATACTCATTGGGTAGCTAAAATTAAATAGGCAGACTGGCTCAGTCCCAATAGTATTGTCCCTGAATGGCTGGACAGTGACCAGGTCTAGTGATTGTGTCTTATCTCTACAGTCCCAGCTCTTAACAGTGCCTGCTACCTAAGAGGCCCTCAGTGAGTGTTCACTGGATGAGTGAGTGAGGAAAGGAGGGAGAGAACTTCTGGGGGCTAGGAGGACTCCTTTTTTGACCATGAGGTCAGTATGGCATCATTGATGTGGCAAAGCATGACACAGGTGGGAACATGTTTCATAGTTATTTCCCATATTGCTCTAGTCTTTTCTTCCCACTTCCACCCCCATGAAGTACCACGAAAGCACAGTTTTCAACACTCAAAGAGGTGGACTTAAATCAGATAATTAGTGCAGACCTTGAACTTACATCCACATTACAAAACTTGGCCCCTAGGCCAGCACATGAAACTCCTCTGAGTCTTAGTAACACATTAAACTTGTTAAGGCTTCAAAAGTAACGAGATGTTCTTTCCTGGCTTTTGATGGCCTTATGCTAATACAGTGAGGAGTCACTGCTAATAAGCAAGGAGAAGCAGAATGATTTAAGGATCTGTCGCCTCCAAAACCACACTGTCTGATGGAGACAAAGTCATCATTGTAGACTGTCTTCTCCTTCATTCCTGTGCACGCTGCTCGTCCCCTGTTAGAGACAGTTCTGGCATCCCTCCTAAAAGCATACTGCTTTTAGGGGGGATGGCGTCCCTTCCCATCTCTGGAGTCAGCCACATAGCTGTCCTGCCCTCGTCCCCTCCCTGCCTCCACTCCAGGGCCTCTTGTGAGCCTGCCGCTGATACTGGCTCCAATGCCTTTTCTGTGTCCTCATCTCCAGCCTCACAGGTGGATCAAGCAACAGTGGATGCTTCCACCTAAAACTTGAACTTGGATGGGCACATGTCGTCCATGAAAGGATAGAGCCATGGGGAGGGGATAACTTGCAGATCTGACTGTAAGTTAATGTGTACATCTACTGGTTTAGACCGATGGGGCTGACAGTGCAGGCGTCACGTATTGATTATCACCTCAGGATTGGAGACGGCCTCTCCTGAGAAGATTAAATGGAAAGACAGAGTGATACACAACATTGATTTCCTTTCCTTAGACCAGCCACCCCAGACTTGGTGCCACATCCCTGCAGAGAACGAAGACGTCTCTTTGGGATTTTTCCACAAAGCTATTTGTTAGGTCTAGGCTGTTTCAGTGTTGGGTTTTCACTGTTTCCTTCTATCTCAGCACCTTGTATGTTTCATTTTTGGGTGTTCTAATCACAGTATTGTTTATTGTATGGAGTTCATTTTGTAGTGTCTCTCTATCTCACTGGACTAGAAATCTATTGAGTGTGAGGATTGGGTCTGCATGGTTTGCCATCAGTACAGTACCTGGAACATGGTTGACTCTCAGAAAATAGTCATTGAATGACTAAATGAAGTGGGCCTACCTTTCTTTCCCCAAGACAAACATTGTCAGTTCATAGCTACATTCATGGGCTTCCCTTGTGGCTCAGGAGGTAAAGAATCCCTCTGTAATGCGGGAGACCTGGATTGGATCCCTGGGTTGGGAAGATCCCCTGGCAAGGGAAAGGCTACCCACTCCAGTTATGTTAAGTTATGTTATTGCTGAAGCTAGGAAAGTTTCCCTTCAATGCTAGAGTTGATCTGGCTACATACAAGGAAAACAGTTTCCAACGAAGGACACAGATTGAGCAAACTGAATTAATACCAGAGTGAAATGGGGGTGTGGGTCGGGGGAAGATGGGAGGGAGTGTGTGTGTGTGTACAAACTTTCTTTCAATTAAGCGTAAGCTAACGTGGTATTGGAAAAGAATCTTGAGAGTCCCTTGGACTGCAAGGAGATCCAACCAGTCCATCCTAAAGGAGATCAGTCCTGCGTGTTCATTGGAAGGACTGATGCTGAAGTTGAAACTCCAGTACTTTGGCCACCTGATGCAAAGAGTTGACTCATTGGAAAAGACCCTGATGCTGGGAGGGATTGAGGGCAGGAGGAGAAGGGGACGACAGAGGATGAGATGGCTGGATGGTATCACCAACTCGATGGACATGAGTTTGGGTCAACTCTGGGAGTTGGTGATGGACAGGGAGGCCTGGCGTGCTGCAATTCATGGGGTTGCAAAGAGTCAGACACGACTGAGCAACTGAGCTAAACTGAATGTGTTACTTTTTTTTTTCTTTTTTTTAAATCTGCTTCCTCCTACTTTAGTTCAGTGTTGACTTTTAAGTTCTGGAGAGAAAACTCACCGGAGCTTGTAGTGAATGAGGATTATGGTATTTTTGAATGATGGAAATGGCTAAGTTTAGAAGGATAGAGAATTAGAGATGGGAGAAAGTTACAAAAAGGAAAAAAGCTATTTGTCTAACTTATCTTTGAAAATGATTCAAATAGGCAAGAGAATCCAGGTTCTGTAAAATACAAAGCATTTCAGTTTCTTATGGCAGGTAGGATTTTTCAGTATATGTGTACAGCTTTGATTTCATCTTACACTACTGTATAGTATTAACAAACCAAGATAAGTAAAATGCCTTCCTGGGGGCTCTGTTTAACACTCATATTTTAACTCTGACTCTCTATTAGAACCTCTCAACTTGCTTCTTTCGGGGAAGAAGAGAGAAACGGCCTTCATGACCCTTACCTTGTGCCAGACACAGACGTTCATACTCACTCACTGTGATGTCCTCTGAGGTGGTGATTGTGGTCCCATTTTACATAGCAGGAAGTGCAAAGAAACTCAGAGTTACTCAAGGAATTGTCAGGGGTTCACAGCTAGTTAAATGGTGGAACTGGATGTGGGCTTTAGAAAGGGTTTCTCAAAAGCAAAGAGTGCTGTGCCTTCTGGGGCTCTAGAATTGTATTTTCAAATGATTTTGTTTGAGGATGAGAAAAAGACAGAAAATTACTCATTCAGTGCCTTTCCAGACTTTTGCTGTCCCTTTGGAGAATTTAGTACAGTTGTCTCCTCCCCTTCTGGCAACTTCCACTGAGTCTCCAAGAACTGGGTATTCTCCAGTCTCAGCAGTAAAATGAAGGAAAGAGCAGTGTAGGAAAATATACAAGATGAAAAAGTAGAGAAATATTCTGTCACAGGGCAATCTAACAAATCATTTAAACAGTCTTACTAAGGTGAATTTGAGAGCACGGATCATAGTTTCTCATTGAGAAATAAAAGTCCTTTGGCTTAAAGAATATCTTCAAAAAATAAATCCTTCATTACCCAAGGTATTTCTTGAAATGAAAAGAGTACATATCAAGCCATATCATGAAAGAAGTAATTCAGCAGTCCTTGAGAATTTACCTAGTTTCCATTCAAACATTAAAGTGATCGTTTAATCTTACATACAATTCCCTGAACTCTCCCTAAATAATTGCTTTGGTGATTTTAGCTCAACCTTGAAACAGAGTTGAATCTGTTGTATATTTGACTTCATTTGAAAGAAAGAAACAGTTATAAGGACATAGAGACTTCAGAGGTTTAAACCCTTTATCCACAGGGACTAGAGGAGAGAAGTAAGTGTGTGCAAGCCCAGAATGCAATGAAGTATCAGCTCTGACAATAATAATAATAATACCACCTGTTCTATATGGGAACTTTATATAACGTCTACCAGGCATCTTCACATATATTCATTCCTTAGTTAATCTTTATAGTAACCCTTGGAGATAGGTAAGACAACTGTTAGGATCCCTCTTTTTGAGACAAGGAAGTTGAGCCTCTAAAACTGACTTACCCAAGATCACACAGCTAAAGGATAAAGTTGGAACCTGGACCCAGGCCTCCAGGTTCCCATCTACTGCTCTTTCCAACAGAGCCATTTGTCTCTCTCAAGAGGCAAGTATTTACTGTGGATAAGCTTTTGTTAGATTTGCCAAGGCTCATGCCAAGTCTCTCACTGTAGTAGAAGTTTTCCTGTGTTTGAGACAGATGGGCATTGCTTGGGGTTGGTGTCAGTATTTATAGAGATGGAATTTGAGCTGTAATAATAAAGTTCTGAATTATTCTCTGTGTCACACTAAAGCCTTCAGATGAACTAAATTTCAGTCAGTAGTATATAAATACACTGATCTACTTAATTTCTATATGGCTTGGGCATGTGGGTTCCAGAATAAGTCTGAAGCTGCTTAAATCAAAGTGGAAAAAGAGACCGGCAGCAGGTTATTCCCTGGCAGTCTAATGATTATGACTCTGTATTTCTACTGCAAAGGGGCACAGGTTTGATCCCTGATCTGAGAACTAAGACCCTGCAAGCTATGTGGCGCTGCTGAGAAAGTAATAAATAAATAGGGTGTCACTTAGTCAGTTCTACTCTAGTTAAAAGACTGGCTGTGAAGGGTTTGCAATATAGTATGGATGATGTTAGAAGCATTTTTCTGAGTAAGTTAGCCTTTCAAATAGAGTTTGAAATTTTTTAACTCATTTATTCATTCAGCAGCTATTTGCTTAATATCCCCATAAGGCCAGTTACTAAACTGGGCCCCAGGAAAAGACATGGTTCCTGTTGGACATGACTGAGCAACTTCGCACTCTCCTGTCCTTAGGCATTCACAGGCCAGTAGGTATGTGGGTGTCATGAATAAAGACACTCAAAAGCACAGATGAAAGTTTCACAGAGGTCTAGCATTCATCTTACCTATCCCTACATTTTCAGATCTTTTATTTTCTTCAAGTTGGAATTTTCAGTATTTCGTATTACAATAGATACTGCAGTCACTCTCATCTCTGAGAAGTCCAGTTATTGAGACATTTATTCAGCAAATATTTGTCGCATGTGTACTGTGTGTCTGGTTGTCTGCTGGATACTGGGGTTGCAGAGATGAAACCAACAGCTTTCCTGTGGTAAGGAGCTCTCAGTCTAAAGGAGAAAGATAAAAAATGCATTGTTTGGATTTGCTGCTTATAGCTGTATGACCTTTGGCAGACAGTTTAATCTCATGGGGTTTTTATAGCAATAAAATGATAATACCTGAAAAACAGTTGGAGAGAGCTGGGCACATTAGAAGCCTTCATGCAGTTGCTGCTGTCACTGATGAGAAAAGTGGGAGAGGCTCACAGAGGTCATGGGAGCACTTGTGCCTCCAAGAGGGTTTAGTCAGGAGAGGCTTCCTGGAGGAGGAGGTGCAGTGAGTTTTTGCCAGGCCTGCAAGGCAGGGTGAACCACATTTGGAGTGTGCAGCACAACTGAGGCTTGGGCTGTGGGGCAGCTGCCACCAGAGGGGAGAGGCAGGGAGGGCAGCACAGTTGGAATGTCGAGTATAGGGAGAACTTTGACCCAAACACCCCTAGAAACAGGCTGGAAAGGTGCAAAGGGACCAGACGCTGTCTGGCTGTGGCTGTGGTCCCCCCACAGCCAGCCCAGGAAGTTTGCATTTGAGAGACACACACCGTCCCACTTGTCCAAGGAGAACTCAAGATCATTTTGCCCTGTGCTCTCTGAGGCTCTTGGGTTAAATATTCTACATGGTCTGTTGTTTTAGGAGTAAAGGGAACCATTTAAAAACTTGCTGGACAGTTAAGTCATGTTGAACATCTGCCTTCAACCAAGAAATACTGTACATAGAAGGGAGGAGTCTCACTTTCTAGTTTTAGAGAAAACCAGAAAATTAATATTCTGATTTGGTCCAGCAGATGTTGTAAGAACAAGTCAAGTATAAAATATGTGCATTTCCTAGTAATGTCTTTGTGTTGGCAGAAAATTACCTAGCCGGGATAAACGTTCAGGGAACAAGCAAGGTTTTAGCTGTGCATAGTCCAAACCAAAATCTCTTCTCTCTAAACCCAGGGCCAGGGTCTGAGTCTGTGACAGCCTGCAGTATGAAATGGTACCGAATGCTCTTCTTACCCTATTCTTTATTAGAATTAAAATTGAATATTTTTGTCATGGTATCAGTAAAAATAAATAAAAAACAGTAGGAAGAAATAATCTCCTTCTTCTGAAGGGCAGACGAGGCTGGGAGGCTTGAACTGTCTTTAAACACTGTAGCACAACTGTCAAAGGAGCTCACTGGCCCTCAGTTTAACCAGAGAAAACATGTTGTCTTAAATTATTTTGGCCTTATAGGGTGTTTTCTTAAATGAAAAATGATCACAGTTAGCATGCCTGACCCCTGTTGGCCTGATCATTTTATGAAGAATAATAATGTTATATGGGAGAGCAGTCTGGAAAGAATGTCAGCTCGCCTCGGTCACAGATTCTTAGTGACCTCGGAGCATACACTAAGTCAGTGGAAGGCTAAGTACGTAGATTGTGAGCTTTCTTCGGCATCCACCGGTTTTCACTTCCTTCTTTGGAAGAATCTCGTCTTGGTGGGAAGCATAATTGCCCTTGCATATGCCACTTTGGGAAGAGAACGTGTGTCCATAATCACTGAAAGGAAATACCCAGTGTGGTCAGAGTCCATCCTGGTTGGCCCTGTGAGGTTTAGCAGCTGCTGCCAAGTCACTGCGCGAGGGGGGTGGCCTGGCTGGAGTACCAGAGGCAGTGTTGGTTTCTGGATGCAATAGAGAAGGCCGCACATTCCTGTGTATAATGTAGCAAAATGACGCATTGATAGCTCTCTTTAAATGCGTCTCCTATTCATCCACCATTTACATTCTTACTTTAGTTTTTCAGTCAGTACAGTACTCTTGCCTGGCAAATCCCATGGGCAGAGGAGCCTGGTGGGCTGCAGTCCATGGGGTGGCTAAGAGTCTGACATGACTGAGCAACTTCCCTTTCACTTTTCACTTTCATGCCTTGGAGAAGGAAATGGCCACCCACTCCAGTGTTCTTGCCTGGAGAGTCCCAGTGACGGCGGAGCCTGGTGGGCTGTCGTCTGTGGGGTCGCACAGAGTCGGACACGACTGAAGCGACTTAGCAGTATTTGTAACTGGTATGAACTTCAAGGGTTCAAAGAGACGATGGTGAACAGTCTCTCTCTCATCTCTCTTTCTCACGACCTAATTCTCCTTGGAGTTGGCTGGTATTCCAGTTTCCCGGGTACATTTCCAGAGAAAATCTCATCGTTTACTTTTGACACGTCTGCCTCTTGCTTCTTGAGGGCACTAAAGGTGTTTCACAATAGTTATGGGAAAACTACTTTACCACCTTCATTCTGAACATAGAGCTGATGTTGAGAGTATGAAGTTATTTGGGGCAGGGGTGTAATTAGGCCTGTTCAACAATAAAATATTAATTTTACATGATATAGCATTGAAATATTTTTATCCCATGTCTCATTTTACTCTTATTATAATCTAGAAAACAGCTAAGAGCAAGTATTATAGTATTATTATTTCCACTTTACAGTTCACAAAACTGAGGTGAAGAGAAAATCTGTGCCTTTCTTTGTCTTATTGCTGATCAGTGGCAGTTAGATGTGAGAGGATTCCCCTTGTGTCCAGGCTTCTGTCCGGTGTTGTAAGCCTGATTTTAGGGGAGTTGATTTCCATTACTGTATATTCAGATTTGTAAGGGAATCTGGTATGATTTTAGAAATACTTTTGTCTCTTGCTTTCAATAAAATACTGGAACAAGCAATATTGTGAGGGCTTATTAAAGACCTATACTAAGAAAGCTGTCTCACTGTAACCATTCTCTGAGCCCGCCTCTGTTTCAACATTGTCCTCATTGCTTTAGGTATGCCATTTAATGCCTGGTGTTCACCTATTTTACACTTGAGGAAACAGAGACACAGAGAGAAGGAGTAAATTGCCAGTGGATGTGCAACTTGCAAGTGGTAGAACTGGAATTCAAATTCAGTATGTGCCTATTTCTGCCAAGAAGTGCTGCCTCCCCTGATTGGATGGCCAGAGCATAAATGATTATTATTTTCATAACACAGATATTTTATTTATTTAAAATCTAGCAAATGCATATGGGTCTTGATTACTAGCAGTTATTAAAAGATGATAAAAATTCAACTGTCAAGCTCTATTTAAAATACCATAGAATATTAAAGATATAAAAGCTTGCTTCCTACTTTCGGGATGTTACCATCAATCTGAAGGCATCGAAGTAACACAAATAAACTTCAGAACATAACATGATCATAAAACCACACTCGGAAACATGGAATCAGAGAGGTTTGAAGTTCGAGGGGCCCGGGAGGTTATTTAGAGACTCCATCCAAGCCTGAAGTCATCCTTTTCCCTCTGATTTGTGTGTCAGTGATACCATGAGCCTCCCAAGACACCAAACCCGCAGACATGGAGTTCGAGTACATTCCTTCCACTCCTTCATCTCCAGTCTTGTGAGGAGCAGCCTTGCAAACTACGTTTAAAGTGGCCTCACTCCTGCACCCTTCCCTTATCCACAGGAAAAGTAATAAGACCGCATCAGTCCTTTATTTCCAGCCCTGCCAACTATGCTTCTCCTGGTTCATATCCTGTCCAATGTGTGCTGAAAATAGGACACCAAACCAGATCCCTGGACCCCTGTCTCTGCAGTCCAGGACAACAAGCTCCCTGCTGGCACAAGGTCCCTCCGGAACCCTGGCTGTCCTGCTTCTCCCTTGATGGAGGCTCAGTGCCCCATTCCTGTGTAGTCCCCACCCCAGTTGTTACTCAGCCTTCTCACAGCTGTACTGTTCTTGTCTCCTCCTCATGGACCAGGTTCACATCCAGAATGTGAAGGAATCTGTCCAGATGCCTCCCTACCCCAGGGCCATGTGGTAGAAAGGGCCTTGGACTGTGTGGTTTGTGTGGATGGGGAATTGGAGTCACTGTGGAGGGAAGGCGGGTGGTGCTACAGGCAGCAGTGGACACTGCAGTGGCAGCGGGTCAACTTCTCACGCACAGCAGCTAAACTCATGGGGAAGAAAAAGACTAAGCACCCGACGGGACAGAGAGCGAACAGAGCAAACAGATTCTGGAGAGGAGTCACACCATGGAAGAAGTGAATGGCATAGAGGGTGTGTCCCGTTTTTACAGCTTTTAGCCTCAGGTGGACTTCCCTGGTGGCTCAGACAGTAAAATGTCTATCTACAATGCAGGAGACTCGGGTTCGATCCCTGGGTCGGGAAGATCCCCTGGAGAAGGAAATGGCAATCCATTCCAGTACTGTTGCCTGGAAAATCCCATGGACAGAGGAATTTGGTAGGCTACAGCCCATGGGGTCGCAAAGAGTTGGACACGACTGAGCAACTTCACTAACTTCACTAAGACCACAGTCAGCAGCCATATTTGGCACTTAGAACCCCAATAAAACATGACACCCTTCTGGTCTGAAGAACCAGATGACTGTGTTCAGGGTGACCGCTGCCCGTGTATAAACTCTGCCCCATCTGTGGCTTACCTCTGAACTGCAGATGCACAGGACAGATTCTAGCTAAAGGTAAAATGGAACTGAGATTTGAATTGCCTCTCAGACAAAAATTTTCATTTGAATCCAATCAAGTGAATTTCCTGCTTTAAAAAAAAAAAGGAAAGTCAATACTCTTCAGAGGAATGTAACAGAATTCACACCATAACTTTCACAACACCCTGAATGCACTGGGAAAAAAAAAAAAAAACGTTGATGTTGACATACAAAGAACCAGAAAAACATAATTCAGTTTTTAAGAGAAAAGATAGTCAACTGATATTAACCCTGAGCTAATTCAGATGTTGGAATTAACAAGGATTTCAAAGCATTTATAATGTTAAATTAACTATGCTCACAATGAGAGAAAATAAAAGAATAACATTAAATTTAAATGTATAAAATATATAAAAATATATTGTCAAGTATATTTAAAATACACATATAAAGCAAAATAAAAAATATGAAAATACAATTTAGCAGCAAGTGAGAAAGGCAGTGCCAAAGAATGCTCAGACTACCGCACAATTGCACTCATCTCACACGCTAGTAAAGTAATGCTCAAAATTCTCCAAGCCAGGCTTCAGCAATACGTGAACCGTGAACTCCCTGATGTTCAAGCTGGTTTTAGAAAAGGCAGAGGAACTAGAGATCAAATTGCCAACATCCACTGGATCATGGAAAAAGCAAGAGAGTTCCAGAAAAACATCTATTTCTGCTTGATTGATTATGCCAAAGCCTTTGACTGTGTGGATCACAATAAACTGTGGAAAATTCTGAAAGAGATGAGAATACCACACCATCTGACCTGCCTCTTGAGAAATCTATATGCAGGTCAGGAAGCAACAGTTAGAACTGGACATGGAACAACAGACTGGTTCCAAATAGGAAAAGGAGTACGTCAAGGCTGTATATTGTCACCCTGCTTATTTAACTTCTATGCAGAGTACATCATGAGAAACGCTGGACTGGAAGAAACACAAGCTGGAATCAAGATTGCCGGGAGAAATATCAATCACCTCAGATATGCAGATGACACCACCCTTATGGCAGAAAGTGAAGAGGAACTAAAAAGCCTCTTAATGAAAGTGAAAGAGGAGAGTGAAAGGGTTGGCTTAAAGCTCAACATTCAGAAAACGAAGATCATGGCATCCGGTCCCATCACTTTATGGGAAATAGATGGGGAAACAATGGAAACAGTGTCAGACTTTATTTTTGGGGGCTCCAAAATCACTGCAGATGGTGATTGCAGCCATGAAATTAAAAGACGCTTACTCCTTGGAAGAAAGGTTATGAGCAACCTAGATAGTATATTCAAAAGCAGAGACATTACCTTGCCGACAAAGGTCCATCTAGTCAAGGCTATGGTTTTTCCAGTAGTAACGTATGGATGTGAGAGTTGGACTGTGAAGAAGCCGAGCACCAAAGAATTGATGCTTTTGAAGTGTGGTGTTGGAGAAGACTCTTGAGAGTACCTTGGACTGCAAGGAGATCAACCCTGGGATTTCTTTGGAAGGAATGATGCTGAAGCTGAAACTCCAGTACTTTGGCCACCTCATGCAAAGAGTTGACTCATTGGGAAAGACTCTGATGCTGGGAGGGATTGGGGGCAGGAGAAGAAGGGGACGACAGAGGATGAGATGACTGGATGGCATCACGGACTCGATGGATGTGAGTCTGAGTGAACTCCAGGAGTTGGTGATGGACAGGGAGGCCTGGTGTGCTACGATTCATGGGGTCGCAAAGAGTCGGACACGACTGAGCAACTGAACTGAACTGAACAGAAACTTTTTAAGAGCACACAATGGAAATTCTAAAACTGAAAAATACAGTATCTAAAATTTAAAATTCACTTGATGGACTTAATAACAGGTTGGAGTTGACAAAAGAAAGATTAAACTTGTATATAGATCAATAGAAAGTATCTAATCTTAAGAGAGATAAAAAAGATTGGAGAAAAAAAAAGGATCCTCCCAAATTTGTAGAATACCAAAAGATCTAACATGTGTAATTAGGGTCCAAGAAAAAAAGAGAGAGAATGAGGTAGAAAAAAATATTTGAAGAACATTCCCAAATTTGGTGAAAGACATAACATTTAAAAATTCAAGAATCTCTGAGATAACCCCAAGCAAAAATAAATAAGATATTTACTTTTGTAAATAAGATAGAGAAAATTCTGAAAGCAGCTCAAATCAACACATTACGTAGGAGGAAACAGTGGTTCGAAGAAACATGAAGGTCAGAAGACACTGGGAATGACATCTTTAAAATGTTGACTGAAGAAATCATTGATCCAGAATATTAGGAACAGCCAAAAATATATATATATTTTAAGAATGAAGGCAAAATAAATGTTTTCAGATTTTTTTTTCAGAAGTTGAATATTGATAATCAGAAGACCTTTACTACAGGAAGTACTAAAAGAAATACTTCCAGTTGAAAGATTAATGCTGGATGGAAACTTGGATCTTCAGGAAGAAAGAAGAATGTCAGAAATGGAAAATAATGGGTAAAAACAAGACCTAATTTTCCCTTATTTTTTAAAAAGTGCGTAAGATTATATAAAACAAAAACCAGACTGTCCTATGATATTTATAATGGAGATAGCTGAGATACATATCACAATTATATAGTGAAAGTTGGAAGTGGTGTTAAATGGACCCTTTGTGTGATACTTTGAAAAGTTAAGGATGTACATTCTAAGCCCCAGACAACCACTGTACACAACAAATGTCCAGCCTAAAAAGCCAATATAAATTAAAATGGAATTCTAGAAAGCAGATAATCCCAAAGGAGGTAGGAAATGGGGAAAACCCCACAGGGGACAAACAAAATAATAAAACACTAGATTTTAATCCAGCATATTAGTACTTTCATTAAATATTAAGGAACTAACTCCAACTAAAGGACAGGCACTGTCAAAATAAATTTTTAGAAAAGCAGAACCAAAATATCTGCTGTTTGTAAATAGGCTGAAAGTAAATGCATGGAAAAAGATATACCATGCAAAAGGTAAGCCTGAAGAAAGATGAAGTGCCTTCAATCAGGTAAAACAGACTTCAGCACAGAGTATTACCAAAGATAAAGAGGGACATTTCTTAATGATAAAAGGATCAATTGACCCAAAATACAGAAAAGTCAAATGTAATCATAATGACAAAGTTTCAAATTACATAAAACAAAATTTAATAAAATTAAAGGGAGAAATACACATTTCTGCAATTGTATTTGGCAATTTTAACACCACTTTTTATTGATAAACTGTTAGAATTTGATAGAACAATTAGGAAAAAAAAAAAACAAGAAACATAGATGATACAAAAACACAAATCATCTTGACCTAATTATATTTGTAGAACACTGCATCCCCAGGCCTCCCCGGTGGCTAGGCAGGGAAAGAATCTGCCTGCAGTGCAGGAGACACGGGAGATGTAGGTTTGATCTCTGGATCAGGAAGATCCCCTGGAGAAGGAAATGGCAATCCACTCCAGTATTCTTGCCTGAAAAAATCTCATGGACAGAGGAGCTTGGCAGGCTTCAGTCCACGGGGTCACAAAGCATTGCACATGAATGAGTGACTAAGCGCGCACACACATACATCCCCAAACGGAAGAAGATAGGCATGTCTTATTTTATTACATTTTGCTTTATTGCACTTCAAAGATATTGTATTTTTTACAAATTGAAGATTTATGGCAACTCTGCACTGAACAAGTCTATTGGCATTATTTTTTCCAACATCATTTGCACACTTTGTGTCTCTATGTCACATTTGGGTAATTCTCAGCAATTTTTTTCATTATTATTTGTTGTATTAATCTGTGGTCAGAAGGCAATGGCAACCCACTCCAGTACTCTTGCCTGGAAAATCCCATGGATGGAGGAGCCTGGTAGGCTGCGGTCTATGGAGTCGCTAAGAGTCGGACACGACTGAGTGACTTCACTTTCCCTTTTCACTTTCATGCACTGGAGAAGGAAGTGGCAACCACTCAAGTGTTCTTGCCTGGAAAATCCCAGGAATGGGGGAGCCTTTTGGCCTGCTGTCTATGAGGTCGCACAGAGTTGGACACAACTGAAGCAACTTAGCAGCAGCAGCAGTGATCTTTGATGTCACTACTATAACTGTTTTGAAGCATTGTCTTATTTTAAGAAGTTGCCACAGTCATGGCAGTAACTACACCCTGAGCATTCAGCAGCCATCAACATTGAGGCAAGACCCTTCCTTTACCAGCAAAAAGATTACGACTCACTGAAGGCTCAGACAATGGTTAGTATTTTTTAGCAATAAAATTTTTTTTTGCAATAAATTATTTTTTAACTAAGGTATGGACATTGTTTAGATATGATGCTATTGCACACTTGATAGACTACAGTATAGTATAAGTGTAACTTTTTTATGCACTGGGAAAACCAAAAAATATATTTTGGCCAGCTGACTGAGACAGTTACTTTATTGTGTTGGTCTGGAGCTGAACCTGCACTATCTCCAAGGTCTGCCTGTACATATTCTTTTCAAGTGCCTATGACACATTCAACAAGGTAGACCATAAAATAAATCTCAGCAAACTAAAAATGGTTGAAATACTACATAGAGTATGTGTTCTGACCCCAGATAATTGGAAATTAAACACACTTCTAAATAATTTATAGGTCAAAGAAGAAAAGAAAAAGGAAATTTAAAAATATTTCTAATAAATAAGAATGAAAATAAATACATAAGAGTTTACAATATGTAGCTAAACATACATGGAGGGAAATTTATAGCTTTAAATATTTATATTGGAGAAAAATAAAATCAGTGACCTAAATTTACACCTAAAGAAGCTAGGGGAAAAAGAGCATAGTAGAAAGAAGAAAACAGCAAGGATAAAAGAAAGATCAATGAAAGAGAAACATGAAAATGTGTAGAAAACACACAAAACTAAAACTTGCTTCTTTGAGAAGAGCAAACAATTGAGGAACCTCAAGTGAGACTGGCTAAGAAGAGCTAGAACATGGATTATGGATGTAAGAGCTGAAAGGAGCATTGTTGCTGCAGATCCTATGGACACTGAAGGATAAGAGAATATTAGGAACAACTTCATACCAATTAATTCAGCTACAATGAAATGGAAAAATTCCTTAAAAAATACATTTTACAGAAACCAACAATAGATGAAACAAAATATGAATAGCCCTATATCTATTAGAGAAATTTAATTCAATAAAAAAACTATTTAATAACAACAGCAAACTGACTTAAAGCCTGGATGGTTTCACTGACTAATTCTATTAAATACTTAAGAAAAAACTCACAATTTTACACACAAAAAGTTACATGAATGGCAACGTGCAAATCAAAAGATTTTTTTTTTTTTTTACTGTCATTAGTCATCAAGGAAAGGTGGTTTAACTCACAAAAGGATACCATTATATTCCCACCAAAATGGTTAAAATTAAAAGACTGAAAACACAGATGTTGGTAAGGATGTAGAGCAACAGGAACACTCATGTATTATTGGAGTGGCTGTAGTTAGATAATCATTCTGGGAAAAGTTCTAAAAGTTTTTATGAAACTAAACATATATCTACCCTGTGGGCCAGCAATTTCACTCCTAGGTATTTACCCAAGAGAAATGATAATATATGTTCATAAAAAGAACTCTACATGAATGTCATTAGCAGCTTTATTCATAATATCCTCAAACTAGAAACAGTTTCAGTGTCTAATCAATAGAGAGATTAAGCAAACTGTGCTATAGTTGTACAACGGAATAGTGAAGTGAAGTCGCTCAGTCATGTCCGACTCTTTGCGACCCCATGGACTGTAGCCCACCAGGCTCCTCTGTCCATGGGATTTTCCAGGCCAGAGTACTGGAGTGGGTTGCCCTTTCCTTCTCCAGAGGATCTTCCTGACCCAGGGATCAAACCTGAGTCTCCCGCATTGTAGGCAGATGCTTTACCTTCTGAGCCACCAGGGACCCAACAATAAAAAGCAACAAACTGGGAGTACAAATAGCAGGACAGATGAGTCTCAGAAATACTCAGCTGAGTGAAAGGAGCCTTATGCAATGGAGTATATACTATGTGATTCCATTTATACAAAGTTCTAGAACAGGCTTGCTTAACCCGCAGTGGAAAGAAAATAAGAACAGCCGCTGCCTCTGGGGTGGGAAGGGCGAAGATTGACTAGGAAGAATCATGAAGGAACTTTCTAGGTGAAAATAATGTTCTGTATCTTGATTGGGCTTTTGAATACAAGTGCATGCCTTTGTCAGAAGTCAGTGAATGCATAATGAAGACTTGTGTAGTTCACTTCATGTAATTGTTTTTGTTTTTACTGTATATAAATTTCACATTAAAAAGTATAAACAAATAATTGTGCTAATAATTATGCCTTCTGAAGTATTGAAGGGAACTTTAATAAAGTCTGTAAATTTATTTTGACTTGAATCCAAAATTCCAAATGAATTGATGAATGGAAAGAGAGAAAAATAGTTGAATAGATACGTGATAAAGCAAGTTCATTAAAATGTTAATGTTAGAATCTAGGCAGTAAGTATTTGGGTATTCACTATAAAAATTCTTTCAACTTTTCTATATGTTTAATTCTTTCATAATTACATTTTGGGAAAATATACTAAGTGCAGCATGGACATATGGACCTTAAACACTAGAGTGGAAAAATAAGAAAGAGGATGAAGTATATAAGATGATACTGTTAAAATGATTTAAATACCTGAAGAAGTTCAGGCAAAATGATATACAACAAACACATTAGAACAGTTGCCGACGGGAAAGGAAATGTGGGTGGGGTGTTCTAGGGATGATGGGATGTGTTGGGTAGGTGGGCTTTGCTTGGCAAGTGGCAGTGGTGGGGAGAGAAGGGACGAGGGTGATGGGAGGGTGGTGAGCACTGTTGCCGTTCGGTCCCTAAGTTGTTCCCACTCTTTGTAACCCCGTGGACTGCAGTGCACCAGGCTTGCCTGTCCTTGATGAGTCAGATCTTGACCTCATCAATTGCTAAGTGTGCCATTTTAGATAAGTTGTTTAACATTCTTCAGACTCACTTTTCCCATCTGTAAAATGGAGATTATGATGCCTACTTCACAGAGTTGTTGTAAGTTAAAACCAGATCGTATTCAGGAGGTTCCTAGCACACAGCCCCAAATCTATGGTAGACTAAAGTCTGTCATCCTTTCCTTCTCTTTCTGTTCATCTCAGTCCTGGGTGTCCTTCAAGGCGTGTACCTTCTCTAAGTCTACAAAACCATGCCCCTTCTTCCTGTTTTCCAGGGACCATTGGCCCTTACATGCTGTTCCTTTCTGTCTAACTTTGTCTCACGTGTGTAGAGTTGGTCTGTGTCTGTCTGTCTTGTCTCTTCACTAATCATCCCGTAGCTGCTTGAAGACTCGGAGCCCCGAGTGTCCCTCTGCTCAGTGGTCACCCAGTGCTGCTGTTGTGTAGTCACTTGTGTGTCTCTCCCCTGGCCAGAAAGGCAGAGACAGTGTCTGTATTTCTCCCTATTTTGTCTTCTCACGAAAGGGGCTCAGCAGTTGTTTGCTGAATGAATGAAAGGATAGACCTTACCTTTTTGTCATTGCTCTTTTCACTCAGTGCTGTCTGGTCAGCACACTGATTTATCTTTGCTCTTATTCACCTTCAGACTTGCTGAAATTATCCAAACACACCAGTGTGATTGTATGAGCCCAGCCAAGATGTGCTGCTGGATGTGGTTCCAGAACCCCACTGGACTCAAAGACAGGGGCCGTAGTAAAGACAAGGACTGTAGTAAGACCTCTTTACTGTAGCTGTTGTTTTCAGCTATTCTGTTAAACTGAATAACAGTTTAGAGCTGGAAGTGCTCTTAGATTTTATATACTCAAACCCTTGAAATGCAGGTGAAAGGATCTAAAGCCAGTGGGCTTAGTCAGTGGGAGTGCCTTCATGGAGGAGGCAGATATTAGGCAGAGTTTATTGGTGGGGAGAGATGTGGGTTGTCTAAAGAGAGGGTGGGACATTCCAAGGCTGTAGAGTGATGTGAGCTGAGAGCTGGTGATGGCTGCAGGTATGAGCTAGAGGGGAGCCCACTGTGGGACGTTGGTCCCACATCAGGATTGTCACGTGACTTAAAGGGGTCAAGATGGCCAGTCATCGAGTTGGAAGCCATTACCCTCTCTGCTCTGTCCTTTGCAACAGCCTTATCTCATCCTTGATTTGGTTCTGACCTCCTCTTCCTTTCCTTTGGGCTGAAGACAGGCTCAAACCCTGATTTTAAAATGAAGTCCAAATAACCCATTTGGAACCCCATATTTCAGCCCAGAAGTGTTGGTTTTGCACTGTGTCTGGTGCAGATGGAAGCCAGCTGAAATGGTCCAGAACCCAGGCAGGAATTTAGCACAGCCTAATATTTCCTTGTCTTCAAATCAGTCCAAGCTATTCATTGGGAGGCCTCATTTCAGCAAATGGTCTGCTGCCCACAGGACCATCCTGGGATCACCAGGGACTTCCCTTTGGTCCATCTCATCATTCCTTCTCCATTCCTGCCTTTGCCACATTTCTAGTGCCTGGAAGATAGCTGAGGAAACCAGCCTCTTTATTTTCTCTCTGGGAGGGCTAGATACCTAGCACATATGCCCCTGTCTTCTCCTAAATGGGTCCCTGTGCTATTTTCCTAACTCAGATTGTCCCCTTTAAGTGGAAAAAGTACTAAGGGTTTGTATAAGCCTTCCTCTGGGTAAGAAGCATCCAGTTAACATTTACCTTTAAAAGAATTATTTCATTGTATTCTAAAAACCTTAAAAGCTGAACTGTCCACCAAGAGGCATTACTTTTTTCTCCAAAAGGTACCAGTAAGCACTATCTTCAGGCAAAAGCTGTCTCTCCAAGAAGACCTTGCCTCTTTTTCTCTTAGGGATTTTTTGCCCATCCTTCCTTTTCTCATCACTAAAAAATAAAAGAATGTGGCTGCACCAGTCACTGCTTTCCTGGATTGCAGGGCCCCTGGAGTGTGTGCACTCTAGAGCAGGTGATCTGTGAAACACTTCAGGGTGAAGCAGGGAGAGACCATACTTCAGGGTCTCAGGAATTCCATTTAATGGGCAACAGCATTTCTCCATTTATTATTGCTTCATAATTTATGTAATAAAAATAGCTCTGGAGAAATCTCAGCTGTTATTATCCTACATCTTTGAATTTGAATTTGCTGATATTCCATCCTGAGTCTTAATGATGGAGGTTATTGCATTTTGTCACTTCTCATGATACACATAGTAAACCTTGGCTTCAGAGGTGGCAGTTCTCAACCCTATTCTGTCTTAAATGGAAACGACTTTCCTTATTTGGTTTCTCAGCAGCCACTAGCGAGTTATACGTCTTTAAGGTTTTCTTTTTTTTTTTTTTTTTAAAAAAAAAGGCAGACCACCAGCAGAATAATTTGGATCTATGTAGCTTCTGTTGAGATGCCCAGTGGGAAAAGATAGAGCCCCCCCCCCCCGCCCCCGATCCAGAGGGGCAGTGGATGAAGCCTCTGCCTCCCACAACTAAGGCCCAAACCCCCCCGTTCTCAAGCCTGACACAGCAGAAGCCATTTCATTCTTTGCATTTCTTTGTGACCAGCATGCCTATCCATTCTCTGCGCTCTGTAGATCGTCTCGCTAGCACCAGAAGCTTTTACTCCAGTTCCCACCCTGTTGTAAACCTGGAAACAAATATTTGACTGGCTGAGGAGTGCCGTCTGCATGAGTGCTCTCCCTCTGGGGGCTGCTGCACACAGTGCGCCTGCCTGGCCCTCTCATGCCGCACAGGACATATGACATATTTACGTCTTGCGTAACCATAGAAACCTGTTGTGTCAGAGAAGACTTTATGGTTTTGCTGCTCTCCAGAAAGAGGCGAATAAAGCCACAGGGCAACCTGTCACCTCTTATTTAGTTACTTTATAATCGTTTAGCAATTAAGATTGCAGAACATATTTACTATAATTTTCACATCTGTAGACATTTTATAGAGTATTGAATATACATAAAGAAATAAAAACACTTGAGACATTATTTTAGAACCACCGTAGCCAACTCAGTTGGGTTGGGTTTTGTTGTTTTTTTTTTTTTTTTGGTATTACATGATTTGTACTTCATTAATTATTCTAAAAGTGGCTGGGTCCTTTTTTTTTTTCCCTGCTGTAATGTTTCCTTTAGAGAATTCCTGGCATAAGGAATTCTTACATTTTGTTATGCTGGCTATTCAAGAGGGCTATGGAAAGAACCCCAGTTTGGGACTTGGAAAGAATTGGATGTAGTGCCCAGTTTGAATCAGGGCTGTTCTACTTATTGGCTAGGCTTCCTGGGGCAAGTGACAGAATCTCACAGAGCTTTTAGGGGCTTTTGACAAAAACCTATGAAATGAGCATAATAATATCTACCTTGATAGATGATCATGATGAAGGCAATAACAGGGGAAATACCTGGCATGTGATAAAGGGTCACTCTCTGGCACTGTTATCATTTCTCTTATTCCTAACTGTTGTGTCTTTTGATTTAATGTGAAATGTACCACAAGGACATTCTGAAGCTCACAAAAGCTTGTTTTGTTTAGCGCATATATGGTACTTCATACTTATCAAAGGCTTTACAAATATTTATTAATTATAAAACCCCCAAGGGAGCTGAGGAACACAAATTTCATCTCTTTTCCAATTAATTCTGCACCTTTCCATTTGGCAAATACATGTGTTTCAAGGCTTTTAATAGAGCAAGGAACCCCCTTGGCTCTTTTGTCTATGCCTTGGATTGTTTAAAGGAATTATCCACGGTGTCATGGAAGCTCGAGTTAGCTGCTAGATGGCTTGAGCGACCCCTGCTGGCTGGCTGCAAAATCAGAAGCACCCAACCAGCCAAAGCTGCACCCTTTTGAGAATTGGCCATGGACTGTGTGGACTATGGGTGGTAGGGTATAATCATGGCTGTGAAGGCATGGAGTTTACTCTTATTGTTACTATTTTCTTTATTATTGTTATTTAAATGGAGGTATTAGAATGCAGGGTTCGTTTCCCACCAGCTAATAACCATTTAAGTTGCATTTGGGGGCTTTCACAATTTGACAACAGCTTTTCAAAATCTCGAGCTGGTAAACCCCCTACCGGGTTAATGTGGCAGAAAAAGACGAGAACGACACCAGCCAGAGGCTTTTTGTACAGCGCTGTATCGCGGGCATCTGGATAGAGGAGGGGAAACAGATCCTTTTAGAAAATCCAATTAGACAGAAAAGGAAATACACTTTGCTTAGAGGGAAGGGTGGGGGGGGACTGGTTCTCCCCTCGAGGTCAAAGACTTCGATATTAACAAAGGAAAATCCTATATCATTTTAACTTGTTTCAGAAAACCAGTGTTTCTCCTCAGGAAACAGACACTTCAAGTGAACTGGAAACTGTCCACCCAGAGTTCAGTTGAGACAGTATCAAGCATGCCTATGACATCAGAAATCATCACAGAAGTCACCAGACAGGTCCCTTCAACTTGTCTCTCTGTTTTCATTGAACAGTCTTGACAAAGGATCTAGGGAATAGAGGGTGATTGTAGAAGCGATTTTAGAAGCTTTTAGGGACTACGCACCACAAAGAACTCCCCTCCCGTGGCCTTTGCCCAACAGTTAGCCATGCCTTGACCTTCTCTGTCCCCTGTCTCGGTGCCCAGACCTGTTAAGTAGACTTGGATTGGTAGCTTGTGGTGACATTCTTTGTACAGAAATTTCAAATGCGTGCAATTTACCTAGATTTAAAGGCTTATAAATAAAACTACCGGACAGCCCCTCTGATGTTCCTCATTAAGGGGCCCGTGTTGTATTGAAGTGTCCACTGTCTTGGTGCTGTATCAGGGCTGGGTGCCTTTGCCACAGTTCTGAGGGGCTCTTTCACAGCATCTCATGTAGGCCTAGCTGCAGGGCTCCCTTTGCAAAAACAAACACAGTAGGAGCTTTGCTGGAATACTCTCATCATCCTAAACCTCATCTCTTTCCATTTGTTAAAGGGTTCATTTGGCTGTGTAATATATTTGATAAGTGCAGTTGTAAAGAATGAAAATCTGTAAAGACTGACTGGAGCAGCTGCTAAAGGAATGCCCACACTCCACGTCCAGCTCCCTGCGTCTGTCCCCCCATGCACACGCACCCCTAGATGGTACCGATGCAGGGCGCTCACCATGGGTGCAAGTGTTCCCTCCGCAGACCTTCTTGGCTTTTAGTGGACAAGGGAAATGGGCCTCATGGGGATCTTCAAAAACCATTTTTGTTATAATAGCCTGTTCTCTACAAGACACAGGATCAAATGAAGAGAAAAAAAACAAAGCCAGCATGCATGGTGTGTGGGAGGGGCTGCTGCCGAGAGGCTGAGGTCTGGAAGCACCTCTGTGGACTCTGGGCTTCGCAGTCCCCACCTGCCTTTAGAAAGTGTCCCTGGATCGGGCAGCTTCTGAGCTCCTGGAGGCTGGGATGGGGGCGTGATGAGGCATAGGCCTGAGTTTGCACCCCCTGGCTCCTGAGTCCAGTTCTGCTGCTTAGGGCTAGTTGGACAGGTGCCTGCACTCCTCTGAGTTTCCCTCAGCATCGGCCCAGCGCTCAGTTACTGCCTCCTGCTGTGGATAGTAACACATCCCAGCTCTGCTACCCTTTGGACTGGGAACTGGGCCCCCCTGTGGATGAGAATGGATACCCTATTTCAGATGCCTGTGGAAGGGCCAGAGCCACTCCCCTGATAAAACGCTTTGTCTGCACACACCCTCACTTACCCTTGCACCCTCACAGCTACAGCTCTCTCATACACGTTCACCTTGCACAGTGAACACTCACTCCTTCCCTGGCCACCGCACTGTGGACCTCACCACCCTTACACACCACATGACGAAGTGGAGCAGGGCCATTGTGAGCCCTTAGACAGCCTCCAACCAGTGTGAGGCAAAGGATAGTCACCTGGGAGACAGGTGGTGACCAAGATCGGGGGGTCTCCCTGAGTCTCCCTGATGTGGGGCTTCGGCTCTTTCTACTTCCCTGGTGGCCCAGGGGGTAAAGAATCTGTCTGCAATGCAGAAGATATAAGAGACCCAGGTTTGGTCCCTGGGTCAGGAAGATCCCCTGGAGAAAGGAATGGCTACCCACTCCAGTGTTCTTGCCTGGAGAATTCCATGGTCAGAGGAGCCTAGCGGGTTACAGTCCTTTGGGTCACAAAGAGTCCGACACAACTGAGTGACTGACACTTTCACACACTGTAATACACTGTGTCCATGTTGGTTGAATGGGTCTTTATTGATGTGACGAAGCCAAATCGATAGTAGAGAGGGTTCCAGAGTCACATCGTCAGGAGAGCTCTCCACTGCCGACACTCTCTCAGCGGAGATTTCAAAAATGAGAGACCAAGTAACGGGTCCTTCCTGTCGATTACAGTCTTTTCGTCCTCGTGCACACAGGCTATTGAGCTAGTGGAAGTGAAACCTCCTCATTTGTTTGATCACTGTGTTTACTGAAGGAAGAAAAGCTAGGAAAAGACCCATGTTCCTCCTCCTAAGTAGAGACTAGATAATTCCAGGCTTTGAGATACTCAGGATTCACAAGTGCTTCTGAGTTAAAACTGTGCAACTGTCTGGATGCAAAAGGCAAGAGGCTGTTTTTCAACATTGAGACGCTTATTTTAAGAATGCAACTCCAGGGTCGGTTAACAACCAGGGCACCTAACAGAACTTACTGATTTTGTGTGTGTCTTATGTGTAGATTCCTGGCAGGTGAATATAATCATTTGCCTCCAGACCAACAGATTTGTTCTGTAAATAATAACTGTTAGATAATAGTGTGGATTGCAATCTTGAGATGATACAAGGAGAAGTAATTTCTAGAGTGATATAGGGGCTTCCCTGGTGGGGCTCAGATGGTAAAGAATCCACCTGCAATGCAGGAGACCTAAGTTCGATTCCCAGGTCAGGAAGATTCCCCTGGAGAAGGGAAGGGCAACCCACTCTAGCATTCTTGCCTGGAGAATTCCATGGACACTGGAGCCTGGGGGCCCCCAATCCATGGGATCCAAAAAAGTCAGACACAACTGAGCGACTAACACTTTCACTTTCAGAGTGATGTAGAGGAACAACAAATTAAACCTAGTTCCATCCTAATATAAGCATTTCCAGTGAGATGAGTTGGTGACGGTGACTTTCGTTTTCTGATAAGAAGCAACAGTGCCCCTGGGCAGTGTTGACAGTGCGTGCTGCTGCAGGGGTGGCGGGGGCACCAGGAATGTGGGTTTGGGCCCCTGGCTTTACCCTCGAGTCTGCACTTGTTGTGCCTCTGGTTGTACTGTACCTCTGCTGTACCTCCCTCACTGGGAAGGGTTTCTCCTTCTCGTGGCCCTGCCCTCCTGGGTGATGCTGGCACATCTTTCTTTGGTGGCAGCTCACACTCTTCCTTCCCCCTGAACTCTTGCTGGCCTCTCCTCTGTGCCCCACAACATGGAGTGATGCCCAGGAAACTTGAGCAGCTGTGGAACTGGCTCCCTGCACTAAGGCCACACAGGTCTTCAAGGACACCTCTCAACCCTCCTCCTCCCTTCCCCCCACAGCAGTCCTCTCAAAGGTTCACTTGAACCAAAAAGGGGCATTTATAATAAGGTCATGGAGTCAAAGAGTCCCCTGAAACCCAAGGCGAACTTAGTTAGAATGGGGAAGGAAAGCTGTGGGGAGCCCCGGGTCCCGCCCCTGCTCCGCCACTCCCTTGTGTGCCTCCTGCCGCCAGCCCTGCCTCCGGTTTGCTCCTTCTCCTCGTCCCGAGTGGGAAGGGCCATCCGAAGCAGCTGCTGTGCTCACACATGGCCTGCAGAGCTGACAACCGTGAGTCACACTTCGCTCTCCCTGGATTCCTGGGCACGGATTCTGGGAAAGGAATCTGATTGGCCCACCTAGAGCTGGCGTCCACCTCTGGTCCAGTCAGCAGTGGGGGTTGTCAGGTACACACTTGGCAGCTGCAGCTCGCCCCTGTGGCCCTGCGGGTCAGGGAGACAGTTGCTACAAGTAGAATCATCGTGACCAGGGCAGATGCCCTCAAGTCGTCTGCTGCACCACAGCTTTCTCCCCCGTTGCTTTAAAGCCTTGCCTCAGCGTCTCTGTTCCCCTGGCTCTTCTCCCTTACGAGATGCCACAGAGCAGGACGCTGCTTCTCCACTCCTCCTTTCCTTGCTGTCCCTGAAAGGAAGCCCCAGGCTCTTTCCACCTGAAGTTTCACTTATAATCATAATGAAAAAACAGACAGGGACTAGCAAGTAATTCACACGGGAAAATTTCAGAGGTCTTAGAAGTCTTGAGTTCAGAGTCACACGTCTTTGGTTTCAGAGACTCTTGCTAAGTGGCTTCTGGGATAAGTGGGTCTTTTCAGCTGTTGGCTAACTGGCTGTGCAAAGCCCAGTGCCCACGGTGCCTGCCCTCTGTGTACCTTTTCATATCTCCAAGACATTTTCTGGCACCCAGCTCTGGACTCCCATAATACAGAGTGCTGGTACAGTCAGACTGGCCTTGTCATCAGGAAACCCAGAATGATTGTGTGCAGTGGCAGCAAATGAACTAACTCTTGCCTCAAGTTTTTTTTTTTTTTTTTTTTCCAGTTATAAAGAGGTTTTGGGACTTCTCTAGTGGTCAGTGGTTAAAAATCCATGTGCCAATGCAGGGAACACAGGTTTGATCCCTGGTCTGGGAACTAAGATCCCACATACTGCAGAACAGCTAAGCCTGTGCACCACAATTGCTGAGCCCGAGCTTTCGTGCTCTCGAGCTGCAACTATGAAGCCCAAGTACCCTAGAGCCTGTGCTGCACAAGAGAGGCCACACAAAGAGCAGCCCACACTCTGCAACTAGAGTAGCCCCTGCTCGTCACAACTAGAGAAGATGTGTGTGCAACAGTGAAGACTCTGTGCATCGCGATGAAGACTCATAAATAAATTTTTGTAAAAAATTTAAAAAGAAGTCTTTGCTTTGAAAGAAGGGGCATTTCCTGCCCTTGAGCTGATTCCATCGGCTTGGGACTAGCGGTACCGGAGCTACCACAGCTGCCGACCTGTGCTTCCTGCTACACCAGGAACTGAATGGGGCTTCTCTCCATTGTTTCTAGCTTCAAGGTTGCCAGGGGTTGGTCTTTGGAAAGTAACTGGTTATCAGTGCAGAAGAGGCCTAGAGATGGGGTAGGGGGATGAGGAAGGAATGAGTTAGCAGAGGGATGCTGAGACATAAAGTGTGCTTGTGTGATGCTTCAGTCACAGCTGTCAGAGGGATGACAGAGAGTGTATACTTGGAGAGATCGGGAGGCCATGCTTGCAGATGAAAATCTTCTCTGGAGATCGTGGCCAAGCCCTGTCCCCCAGAACAGGACAGCTCGGGCGCCGCTCCGTGGCACTTGATTCATGGGCCATTTCCATCTCTGGGGAAAGCTGCATGTGAACAGCACTTTGGAGCCTGTTCTGTGACAGCATGATTTATATTCCCCAGAGCAGGGGAAGGACCAGGCTGCTCAGCCACAGGAGCAGATGCTGGCAGGGCAGGTGGGCACTGTGGAGAAGCCACCGCCCACCTACTAGGTTCCCCAGCTCACCTCTCAGCCCCTTACCAGGACTGGCACCACCATCCTGCACCTTAGCCCGCATATACTGGCTTTAGCCTTTGCCTTCACTGTTCTCCATAACCAAAATGATCTAAATCTCAACCTTCCACCCAGCCCCATGCAGGAGCCTGGGGCAAGGTCCAGCCAGAACTCTGGCTGCTGGGCAAATGCAAAGTCAGGGGCCTGGAACAAGAATGGAGAATGCTGCCTCCCTCGGAGGTCCAACAGTAGAAAGAGCTAGGGAGGCAAATCTGAGTCAGAATATCCTTAAGCCCAGGGAGCCACTGGGGCGGAGAGGTAGCCCAGAGGGCGGGACAGGCAGGCAGGCCAGGGATCCAGGGCTAGGCCCACTGGACTGGATGTAGGCAGAATAGGGAGAAAGGCGTTGGCACGGCCCTGGCTTCCCCATTCTGGGCAGCCTCCCATCTCCTCTTCCCCGACCTTGCCACCTGGCCCACACCTTTTCTGTCCTTCCAGGCCTCTGGTCCCTCCTTTGCTGAACTGTGGCCACCAGTTTTGTCTGCCAAGCTGGCACTTCTCTGCTCTTCCTTCTGTTTGAGATCATGGCCATCAGAAGAGTGGCCAGAGCTTGGCGTGTGTCCACGTGCTCCAGGGACTCTCTGCACAATCACGGGCTGTTTATCTGTTCATGTGCTCATGTTCAGCCTCGGTCTCTTTCTCTCTCATCCTCAGTACTTCATTTAATCCCTATACAAATAGCTACCACTATGTAATGATTTATTTTTGTGTTTCAGAGATTAGTTTGCCCACCTAGCATTTCCCTGAGCTTGTGGAGGATAGAGGCCGGCTTCGTTTGGAGTGATCCAAGCCCCAGCTAAGGGCCCGGCACACACTGGTTGCACAGTGAATTGTTTTGAGGGTTGGTGCGCCCGATGGCCAGATGCATAAATAAGTAGCATCGAGGTTTATCTTGATTTTCTGAATTTCTCTCAGGATTTAGTAATAGCAGGATTTAATTTATGTTTTTTAATGAACATAAGATATGTTTCAGTCAGCATCAAAGCAAGAGCAAGAAATCACCCAGTACTTTGAACAGGGATAGATAGATACTCTAACAGAGAATTGAATGAAAAGGGATTGGCTAGTAAGAATATTCTAAAGGATATAGGAAGAGCAGATGTAAGGAGCAGTCACTACCCTGAGGAGGAAGGCCCCACCTCACCCCACCATCACTGAGGGCTGAGATCTGGGCTTTGTTGGAGAGGCACTGCTATGGCTCACAGCAGAGAAGATGCTGGAAATCCACCCTCAGAATTTGCTGGAACTGTGCTCTCTAGGATGCTATGGGAAGCTGTTCACAGGGGGCTGTCCTAGTCCACTACAGAACTACCCAGAGATGGATACCAGGGGCAGTTGATGGCCACTGGAGGCTGCCAACTGCTCCGTGCTGCGAAAGTAGGCTTGTGGAGAAGGCACCAGAGCTGTAGGAACTGGACCCTGGAGAAGGCACCCGCCCAACAGGAGCCTGCTGAACAAGCACACCAGAAACAGGAGGGCAGAACCCCTTCCTCCTGCCTGTCCCTCTAGTGCTGCCTACTGACAGTGCTGAGAACTGTGCCCACTGACAAAGGAATAATATTTAAAGGGCTGCGATCCATTACCACAGGGCAGGCAAGGCAGAATGAATCCGGAGCATAGAAGCAGTAAATGGATACCTGGCACACCGTGCATTTTATTCTTCTGATGTCATTTCTATAAAATTAATACATGTAAAGATTTGTGTGACCACCACCATGACCAGGATACAAAATAGTTCTGCAACCCAGAAAACTCCGTGTTTTTATCATCATATCCTATACCTCCCTCTGCCACCATCCCCTGGCAATCACTGATCAGTTCTCTGTCAGTACAGTCTTTTCTTTTGAGAATGTTATGTTAAAAGAATCATACAGTATATAACCTTTTAAAACTAGCTTCTTTCACTCAGCCTCAAGTTTTTGAGTCTTTCAAGTTGCTGACTGTATCAGTAGTTCATTCTTCTTTATTACTGAGTGTTCCATTGTATGGATGTACCATAGTTTGCTTATCCATTCATTTGCTGAAGGACTTCTGAGTTGGTTCTTGTTTGGGGTAGTTATGACTAGAACTGCTATAAATATTCATTGACAGTTTTTATGTCACATAAATTTCCATTTCTTTAGGGTAAATAGGATAAATAAATTCTTTAGGAGTGGAATTTTTGGGTCATATGATAAATATATGTTTCATTTTATAAGAATCTGAAAAGTATTTTCAGTAATGACTATACCATTTTGTATCCACACCAACGGTGTATGAGGGTTCCAGTTGATTTGTCTTGCTAGCACTTGATATTGTCAGCATTTTAAAATTTGAGCCGTTCATATAGATGTGTAGTAATATCTTGCCATTTCTCTAATGGCAAAATGACATTGAACATGTCTTCATATGCTTATTAGCCATCCTTTTATTTTCTTTGGTGAGAAAGAAGACTGTTAGAAGATTATTCAGCTCTCTTGCTCACTTTTCAGATTAAGCTGTATGTTTTTTGTTGTTGAGTTTGAAAGTTCTTTATATATTCTAGATATAAGTCTTTTGACATATACATTGGTTTACAGATGTGTACTTAGTCACTCAGTCATGTCCTACTCTTTGCGACCCCATGGACTGTAGCCTGCCAGGCTCCTCTGTCCATGGGGATTCTCCGGGCAAGAATACGCGAGTGGGTTGCCATGCCTTCCTCCAGGGGATCCTCCCAACCCAGGGATCGAACCTAGGTCTCCCCCCATTGCAGGTGGATTCTTTACCATCTGAGCCACCAGGGAAGCTGCGATATCTGGTTTACAGAGATTTTCTTGCAATCCATAGCTTGTCTTTTTCTTCTCTTAACAGTGTCTTTCACAGAGCAAAAGTTTTTAACTTTTAAGACATCAACTTTATCAGTTTTTTTCTTTGTAGATCATGCTGTTGGTGAAATGAATCTGAGAAATCTGATCACAAAAATTTTCTCCCTTATTTTCTTCTAACAGTCTTATAGTTTTATATTGTTATATTTAGATCTGTGATTCATTTTATGACTTAGTTTTTCTATAAGGTGTATTATGTAGTCTGAGGTTTATTTTACAAGGTTCATTTCTTTGCATGTGGATGTCCAGTTGTTCCAAAGCCATTATTGAGAAGATTTCTTCCTTTGTTAAGTCATCTTTGCAATTAACCTTTGTCTAAAGTTAATTGTCCATATTTGAATGAGTCTAGTTTTAGACTCTATTCTATTTCATTGATATATGTTGTTTTTGTTGTTCAGTCACTTGTTGTATCCCTACTCTTTGCCACCCCATGGACTACAGCATGCCAGACTTCCCTGTCCTTCACTATCTCTCGGAGTTTGCTCAGACTCATGTCCATTGCGTCGGTGATGCCATCCAACCATCTCATCCTCTGTCACTCCCTTCTCCTCTTGACCTCAGTCTTTCCTGGCATCAGGGTCTTTTCCAATGGTCTCTATGTCTGTTCTTTTACGAATACATTATCTTTGTTACTGCGGCTTTATAGCAGCTCTTAAAATCTGGCAGTGTAATTCCTCCAGCTTTATTCTGCTTCTTCAAAATTGCTTTACCTGCTCTAGTTCATTTGTCTTTTTATATAAATTTTAGAATTAACTTCTGTATAGCTATAAAAATGGCTTGATATTTTGATTGGACTTACGTTAAACTTACAGATTCCTTTGGGAATTGAGTCTTAGGATCTGTGAACAAGGCTTAGATCTTCTTTACCCATTCATCTGTCAGCAGACATTTAGGTTACTTTCATGTCTTGGCTATTGTAAATAATGCTGCTATGAACATTGGAGTGTGTGTATCTTTTTTAATTAGAGTTTTCATCTTTTTTGTATATATGCCCAAGAGCGGGGCTGTTGGATCGTATGGTAACTCTTTCGTTTTTTAAGGAATCTCCATACTTTTCTTCATAGTGGCTGCACTAATTTACATTCCCACCAGCAGTGAAGGAAGATTTCCTTTTCTCCAAACCCTCTTCAGCATTTACTGAGGGCTTTTTGAGGCCTTCCCTGGTGGCTCAGAGGTTAAAGCATCTGCCTGGAATGCAGGAGACTCAGGTTCGATCCCTGGGTTGGGAAGATCCCCTGGAGAAGGAAATGACAACCCACTCCAGTACTCTTGCCTGGAGAATCCCATGGAGGGAGGAGCCTGGTAGGCTATAGTCCACGGGGTCGCAAAGAGTCGGACACGACTGATGGTCATCCTGACCAGTATGAGGTGACCCTTCATTGTAGTTTTGATTTGCATTTCTCTAACAGTCAGTGACATTGAACATCTTTCTGTGTGCCTCTTGGCAATCTTGTATATCTTCTTTGGAGAAATGTCTTCTTAGGTCTCCTGCTCAGTTTTTGGTTGGGTTACTGTGTTGTTTTTTTATATTGAGCTGTATGAACTGTTTGTTTACTTTGGAAATTAAGCCCTTGTTGGTCACATCATTTGTAAATATTTTCTCCTGGTCCATAGGTTGTTTTTTCATTTTATTTAGGGTTTCCTTTCCTGTGCAAAAGCTTGTAAGTTTGATTATGTCCCATTTATGTATTTTTGCTTTTATTTCTTTCACCTTGAGAGACTGACCTAAGAAAACATTGCTACAATTGTTGTTAGTGTTTTGCATATATTCTCTTCTAGGAGTTTTATGATGTCATGTTTTATATGTAAGTCTCTAATCTATTTTGAGTTTATTTTTGTGTATGGTGTGAGGGAAAGTTCTAACATGCAGTTGTCCAGCTTTCCCAATACTATTTCCTATCTTTTCTCCGTTGTATATTTTTACCTCCTTTGTCTAAGATTAACTGACCAAAAATGTATGGGTTTATTTCTGGGCTTTCAGTTCTGTTCCATTGATCCATATATCTGTTTTTGTGCCAGTACCACACTGTTTTGAATTCTGTAGCTGTGCAGTATTGTCTGAAGTCCAAGAAGGTTACACCTCCACTTTTGTTCTTTTCCTTCAGGATTGCTTTAGCAATTCTGGGTCTTTTGCTATTCCATATAAAATTTAAGATTATTTTTCTAGTTCTGTGAAAAATGTCATGAGATAGTTTGATAGGGATCACATGAAATTTTTAAATTATTTTGGATGGTATGGCCATTTTCACAATATTAATTCTTCCAGTCCTAGAGTGTGGGATATCTTTACATTTCTTTGAATCATCTTCAGTTCCTTTATCAGTGTCTTATAGTTCTCAGCATATATGTCTTTTATCTCCTTGGTCAGGTTTATCCCTAGGTGTTTTTTTTTTTTTTGATACAATTTTAAAAGGGACTTTTTCTTTGTCTTTCTGATATGTCATCATTAGTGTAGAGAAATGCAACAGAGTTCTGTATGTTAATCTTGTATCCTGCTACCCTGCCGAATTGATCAGTTTTAGTAGTTTTTGTGTGGAGTCTTTAGGATTTTCTATCTAGAGCATCACATCATCTGCATATGATGACAGTTTTACCTCTTCCATTCATTTTTATTTCTTTTTACTTCCAATATAAGGTTGAATGTAAGTGGTGAGAGTGGGCATCCTTGTCTTGTTCCAGATTTTAGTGGGACGGTGTTCAGCTTTTCACTATTTACTGTTATCTTGGCTGTCGGTTTGTCATAAATAGCTTTTATTATGTTGAGATATATTCCCTCATGGCCATATGGTTTTTGTTTTTTATTGTTGTGGTGGTGTATCACATTGATTTGCATATGTTGAATCATCCTTGTGACCTTGGAATGACCTAGCTTGATCATGGTGTATGATCCTTTTATGTGTTTTTGTATTTGGTGTGCTGATATTTTGTTGAGGATTTTTGCATCAATATTCATCAAAGATATTGGCTTGTAATTTCCTTTTCTGGTAGTGTTGGTTTTGGTATCAGGGTGATTGTGGCTTCATAGAATGACTTTGGGAGTGTTCCCTCCTCTTCAGTCTTTTAGAAGAGTTTGAGAAAGATTGGTGTAAGTTATGTATATATTTAGTGGAATTCTCCTGGGAACCATCCAGTCTTGGACTTTTGTTTGCAGTGAGATTTAAAAAAAACTGTATTACAGACTCTATTTCACTAATAGGGGTTGGTCTATTCAGATGATCTATTTCTTGAATCACTTTTGGTAGCCTGTACGTTCCTAGAAACTTGTCCATTCCTTTTAGATTGTCCAATTTGTTGGTGTGTAATTCTTCATGGTATTCTCTTCTTTTTTTTGTATTTCTGAAGTGTCTGTTGTTATTTCTCCTCTTTCATTTTTTATTGCGCTTATGGGTCCTTGCTCTTTTCTTCTTGGTGAGCCTGGCCAGAGGTTTGTCAATTTTGTCTATCCTTTCAAAAATCAGCTCTTGGTTTTATTGATTTTTTTAATTGTTATTTTGTCTCTTTTATTTCCTTTATGATCTTTATTATTTCTTTCCTTCTGCTGACTTTATGTTGTTTGTTCTTCTTTTTCTATTTCTTTCAGGTGGAACGTTAAGTTGTTTATTTGGGTTTTCCTTGCTCTGAGGAAGGCCTGTATTGCTGTGGACTTCCTTCTTA